>NC_049208.1:21717714-22353428 GCF_013347855.1 Anguilla anguilla
TCTATGGGCCCTGCGGGGGCCTTCCCAGCTCACCCTTCACGCTGAGCGTGCATGAGCTCTCAGCGCCACCACTCGTGAACAGCAGTGTGGCCCCGTGGAGCTCCTGCCGGACCTGGCGGATGAGCAGCACGTGGGTGGTCTTGTTGCGGGTGATGAGGTAGTCCCCGCCACTGCGCAGGGTGTGACCATTCAGCGACCAGGAGCCCGAGCAGATGGCCGACAGCTCCACGGTGAAGGAGGCCTCCTCGCCCTCCGTGGCGGTGCTGTTCACCAGGCCAGACTTCACCTCCCCGGTGGGCTCTAGGGAGACAGGACACAGAGCAGGGACAGTCAAACCACAACAGGACTACTCTGCTAATAAAATCCAAAGATTCTTTTGGGATGGCAGGTATGCCATCCAGCCTAGTTATGCCTTGGCGAGGGATGCCCCATACCTATACAGCACAGAGAGTTTGGCACTTTTCAGGGTTCCCGACAGAAATCAACAGCCACAGACTCTCAGCCCTTAAAAACATTCATTTCTTTATCTACTTTTACTTCAGCTTAAAGTCATGGAAATTCAGGCCCTAATACTATAAACATTTAAGAAATGTCAATACACAAGACAGTTCTGATTCAAGTTTTTTGCAGAGGAACTATGGTATCTGAAAATTTGAGGACTAAGCTTCGAGCAGCGCATGCCGGATTACAGAATGAACAGGACCGTGACACAGAGTTAATGAATTCTTGGAGCTTTGATATGGTGTATGTTGTGTATAAGGAAGCTCAGGGCTATGGTGTGTATTCTGTCAGAGACTGTGCAGAGTGGCGCTATGAAGAATGCATAGAGCTATTTTAGTCTTATACTGCTGTATAGTGTGTGTTGCATTAAAAAACACACAGAGCAGTGGTGAGGTGTGCACTGTGTTAGAGAACACACAGGGACACAAGACCCACCAAGGTAGAAGGTTCCAGGCACTTCCAAACAAGGGCTCTGGCCAAAGTCGTTCACGGCAGTAATGCGGAACTGGTAGCTGGCCTCTTCTGTGATCCCGCTGACTGTAAATTCAGTGCTGGATACAAAAGCAGAGATGTGGCATTTCACCCAAGTTTGGGTGCCCAACTTCTTCCTCTCCACCACATAGCCAGAGATGGGCACAGGTCGGTCAGTGTCTGGTGGCAACCAGCACAACATGAGCGAAGAGCTGGTCTTGTTCCTCACCACAGGGTTGACTGGGGGGTCTGGAGGGTGCTTTCTTGGAGCTGAAGTGCGAAAGAGGAGAGGGTCATTTACATTGCAAAAAAGTCTGTGTTTTAGTCTGGTATTGAGTCAAAATATACATTTTTTTCCCCACTCAAGTACAAAACATTTGCTTAAGCTACTGTACTTGACAAGTGAAATTGTCTTAACCATTGACACTTGAAATGAGCTCAAAAAAACTAATTGGCAATCCTTTTAACTTACTTAGTAAAAATAGTAATAGAAATAGGCTTTTAAATGTAAATATATGACTAAAATACATCTTAAGACTGAATTAATTTTTGCCTTTTGCCATGTAGGCACTGTTGGGCAGCATGGGGTGAAGTGGATAAACAGATAGTCCCAAGGTCACATCCCAGACAGTTCTAAATTAAGCCGCAGCATGTGTCAATTATATTTTGTATTATCAGCAAAAGTAAAATAAGTTATTATAAAATTAGAAAAACAGCACTGCTGTCTTGGTGCATACCATATCCAATATATGTTTTATTCTATTGTCACACACTTGGTCATTCCTGCCCTAAGACAACTTGCTATTGATAAAAAGCAGTACATTTCAGGGATCACCCTGTTTCAATATGACATTGAGCCTCATTTTTTCATTCATAAATTAGTAGACATTGCTCACTGAGCCATGAGCCAAAAGAATGGACTGGCTCATGTGAAAGGCATTATTTTGTCGAAATATAGAGTAGACATAAATATACCCTTAAGTTTAAGCAAACATTCATGCCAACAGCGTGAAGCCTATTTGTGCCTGAATGAGTATGATGGGGCTAGAGTGACTATATAGACTAGGCATGCAGTGGTTCCTTTAAAAAAAAAAAAACAATCCATTCAGTTTGCCACCCACATATTCTACTTAATGTCATACAACATGTCTGTGTGCAAGCATTGCTTTGCAAGTGTGCCGTTTACTAATGTAAACAAGTCAATCATGATGGGCGATTTACTGTATATCAACATAACCCTGGTGTGACCATTACAAGCACAAGAAGGACAGAGTTAGGATGAGAACAACTCCACCTTGCTGCAGCATTCAAACACCCTGACCAAGTAGATTTAGACACTGTGAAATCCATAAGCAAAGCCTTGGTGGAGTTCATAGCAGCCTTAGAATGGAGAGTGGAAGATTAGGGATTTAAGAGCATGGTTTTTGATTACTTTAGCCTTTAATGTGAGTGTTAGTCTCTATTTGAAAATAAGACTTTTTCTTTTGAAAGAAAGCCAGTGAAAAATATGTTTGTTCTCAAGCATTTGATAATGATTTAGTTACATTTTGATAACCATTTTTAAAAACTTTTTTTGCCACATAAATTAAAATTTGATTGGCACTGGCAATAGTACTTTTTCTCTACTTTACCAAAGATGTATTGGACTGAACTGAAACTGTAAGTTTTATGAACCACTGCATCCCTAAGGTAGACCTGGTCAGAGGGTGTAAAATTATTTTGCATTCTTGCCGGATTATTTATTGCCACATTTACCGCAGTACACAACAGTCCTTAGTGCATGGTGTTGTGTACTGCGGTAAATGTGGTAATAAATAATCCAGCAAGAATGCAAAATAATCAACAGTCAATCTTAAAAAATGTCACTAGGTGTCATGTAGTGAGGAGTGGCTTTCCTTCTATTTCAGTCCCAGCGGATCAGTTTGAGCTCTCTGAAATTTGAAGCTCATCCATCATTGGCAATCTTGCTTGTCACACCAAGGCTCAGGGGAGACTTTAAGAAACACTAAATAGGATGGTAGTGATGGATTATGATATAAGTATAGAGTAATTGTTGCTCCAGGAATATGACACCCTTTTAGTAAAGAAATTATTATGGATGAGGTTGTAAATCAAAGCAGTTAGGTCAATCTAATTTTAACAGGAGTCACTATTAATAAAATTTAGCCTAAATGTCCAGTGTAACCGTTATGTACCTTACAACAGGTGACAGTGCAAGAACTTGCCAATTTGCTGGCCTCAGACAATTTTTCAGTCATGGTTCTTAATCTTGGACACACTGCTTAAATTTTAACAGTTTAAATTATCATCCATAGTGGATTTAAGGGACTTTTAAAAATAAAACTTGAGTTTGTGCTCAAATTTAATTGGGGCTGCCTCATGTGCTGTACTTACACAATGGAAAATAAGATAAAAAAATTTTGTCAGTGTGTGTGTGTGTGTGTGTGTACAATTGTGTGTGTCAGGGCATGGATGTGCGTGCGTGTGTGTGTGTGTGTGCATTTGTGTGTGTCAGTGCATGGATTTGTGAGTGTGTGTGTGTGAGTGTGTTTATTTGTGTGTTCATTTTTGTATGTGTGCGTGGTCTCACCAGTGACGGAGAATTGCGTGGATGTTTTGCAGTCTCCGGCCACAAAGGCGACCTCCCCAGAGTCTTCGGCACGGCAGTCGCGGATGGTCAAGGTGTACTGTCGGCCCACGCATGCGATGGACACGCGGGCGTCCTCCTTCAGCCGCTCGCCTTTCCTGGTCCAGTAGGCCCCTTCGCACGGTTCCTCCAGCTCCACACAGAAGAGCACCGTGTCACTGACCGGAACCACGGTCTTCCGCGGGAGCTTCTTGGTGATGTTGCCTGCAGGCAAAGGAAAAGTGTTACTGCAAGGCACGGGCAACATTGCAATGGTACAAAAATGCTATCGTACCACAATGTTTTGTCTGCACCGAAACAAAGTTGAAATATGTATGTCTGCCACTCAGAAGAAATGACTGACAGAACTGATGTTTTGACATGAATATGAAGAGACATACTCAAAACAGACACAAGATTCTGTATCTTTCAAGATTATGTTTACATGCCATGTAATCACCAATAAATATGAAATCATAGGGTCTTCTGTAAGGCCCACAGCTGGTCCTGTGTAAGTATGGTGCCGAATCTTTTTTAAATAAGGGTGCTAAAAACATGAACATATGAATGTAATGTAATAAAGCGCACTTTCAATTTATGGAAATGTGTATGGTAGCTGCTAGTCATCCAGCAGCTATCTTTGGTCTGATAACTCAGGCTTAAAATGGCTTGCAGTGCAGTACCTAAGACAGTGAGCTCGGCCACAGTGCGGCTTCCCTCCTTCATCTCGCAGATGTAGACAGCGTCATCGTTGGTGTTGACGTTGTGGATGGTGAGCCGGCGCAGGGTGCCCTCCGCCTCAATGCGGTACTTGGCACTCTCTTCCAGCCGTGTCTCTTCCATGAACCAGCTGGCCTTGGTGGCCGGGACGGGCACCTCGCACATCAGCATGGCCGTCTCCTTCTCCCTCACCTCCACATCCTGCAGCTTTGTCCTGAATTGCACCTTAGGTTCTGCAAATCAGACAACCCACAAGTTAATTATTTAAACATCAACAGAGAAAGGCCAGGAAAAGACCCTGATACATTGTTAAACAAAACAATGGCTTTGTCTGGTAAGGCTGAACTGGTCATTTGTTACTGTGTCTCTGCAGACATTGTAGATAACGGAGATTTAAAGGGAAATACTAAAACTTTTTTTTTTTTTTTTACAATTATCTGCATTGTCAGTAAAAAAGACATCTAGAAAAGTAAATCAAAGCAGTTTGGTCAATCTAATTTACATTTTGAGAGCATGGTTAACAACCACCCACCAGGAAGCAATTGCCATTTCTGTATTGAAAGTCCTTATTCACTTCTGACAGCAAGAAGTACAATTAGAATATTATTTGAACCGTAATGAGTTAGCTTTCTTGCAAAAACCACCTCAATATCATAATATGGTCTCATGGTTCCAATATGACCTGATATCTTCTACAAACCTTTCTACAGAATATGTAAAACGGTTCAGTCAGGAAACCAAATCCTCCTAAACTTTTGCAAACAGATACTACAGGGCCAGTCCAAGAGACACATGTCACTCCCTGTAATGTGACAGCCATAGGTCCATTTGGTGGGGTGCTTCCCAGAATATAAATTCTCACTGTCATCCTGAAAAGTCCACATAAAAACACAACAACATTTGCTTTGCTAAGAAAGCAGTTTTTTTAAGGCAGTACTGCCATCTTTACAGCGGTAATCACTTCCGTCTATCAAAAGCTGGCTGTTCAACACATTCTCGCAATAAATTTAGATATTTTCTGCATGCAGCACGTGCCCTTTTTTGAAAATTAATTTACTTTAAAGTTTATATCTTTCCAATTTATTGTCATAAACTAACTGGTGCTATTGCAAATTCCAGTTGTCATGGCAGATGAGCAGTTTTGAGACAGGGTTTAAAGATTTTAAACATAATTTTTTACCCATCCATTTAAGATTACTTCCAAATGCCTTACAAATGATTAGCTGCAGATGACCAAATGTTGTACTTCAACATTTAATTTCATCATATGATTTAAAAGAGTGTATATTGGGAGTGACTGCATATTTTGGAAGTGCACAGTGGTCATGATAACACCTGCAATGGATTTATTTATTTTGACCATCTGGTGAGGTTTTTTGAAGGAACCACGGATTACAGAATGACCTTTCTCATAGTAACGCACTGTGCTTATTGGGCAGTTGGAAGGCTCCCTGCTTTTAACAGGAAGGTGCCACTGGGTGACCATTAAATGGCCCTGTCTCCACAGCACCATTTAGCTTGTAACCCAGAGCAACCATGCCAAGCAATAAAACATTACCGTAATAGCTAACTGGATATTGTTATCTCACTTTCTGATATAGTAGGGCTAAAGAAAGATGGCATACGGTGCCAAGTCCTATTTGAAACCACACATGTACACACTGTATTCAAAATGCAGAGCTTCTGGATCTGCTATCCAGCTGTATACATGGGAGCTCACAAAACTTCTTCCACCAGGAAGCAAGTGCCTACTAGTCATCATGTCATCTGGGTGCCACTCATCACAAGCAGAAAATAACTGAAACAGAGCACCGCCCATCATTGCTACACTAACATCACACCAGACCCAACAAACCCCATGTTAGGGTCTGATACAGCACAGTTCTTTGCTTTACACCGTTTACTGCATGAAGCTCTGAATCACCTTTAGCTTTTCTTCTAAATGAGGAAGGCAGTGAAAGGTCAAATGTTGCTGACAGCAAGGCTGGATGGGCAGAAGAGGTCATCCATCCTCTACTCTCTGACAATACCAAGTAAATATGTTTGCGCGTCCATGTGTGTCCATCAGTGTATGTTTAATATGAGCATGTGCATGTGGACTTTTCTTTTGTGTGTGTGTGTGTGTGTGTGTGTGTGTGTGTGTTTGTGTCTCCAACTGTGGATGTGCACTATGTCTGTGTCTAAGTAAGCAGCAGTTAGGGTGTAAGGTGTGTTTGACCATAATACCATCATGGTCAATTTAAATAACTTTTTTTGGTTTTTGTGTTTTCCCTTCTAGGGTTGTATAACAAATCATGTTTCAACTGCCTAGAAAATCACTATACAACTAGTTTTACTACTTTTCACGCGTTAAGCCTGCTCTTCAAGAAGAACACATGACAGCTAAGCATAGCCAAGAAAAGGGGTCCTCGAGGGCCACAACGTTTGCAGGTTTTTGTGCTTTCCTCTCAAGAAGTGGCTAATTGAGGTCTTGAGAATGACAGATGTGGACTCATTAACAAATCAACAGCTGAAATACACCAAAAACCAACAGACACTGTGGCATCACTAGGACTGGAGTTTGACACCTGTGGCCAAAGTGATTCCTTATACAACTAATGTAAACCTTGTCTTGCCAAAAAATGCATAAAAAGCATGAAAGTGATCCGGGGTGTGTGCTTTTGGGCACTCTGTGTTCTGTCACTTTTGCAAGGTAAAGATCACACCAGCATGTGCACAGCTTAATACGTTTTTACTTTTTACAGCTAACCCTGACCCAGGCTTTCAGGTGATTTCAGGTGGCTTTCAGGTCTCAAGACGGGCAAACTCGACTGCAATGTAAGCACTGTGTATTTGAGAAGGCAAAGCTATACTAAAATACATGTATGCAAATCTTACCATACACACATAGCTAAGAAGTTTAAGAAGCTCATTAAAGTACCTTGTGATCAGATTTCTGTTATTCACCTTTGCCCTTAGGGTGTTTGATGAGGCATTTCATATTGAAACTGCCCCAGGACGTCATTTATCTTTCCCCAGTCTTTCTGCACATCTCAAAATTCAGCACTGTGAGTTTTAAGAAATACCTTATATCCAATCAGGTAAATTAATGAATGAATAGTCGGTACAGGAATGATTCAACATTGCAATGTTTGCTATGGACCTGCAGAGATCTTGCAAGCAATGTAACTTATCCAGCGCAGTAGATCAATTAATCACAATGATGGCTGGCAAGGATAAGCAAGGAAACAGTCTGCTGTGTACCAAGCCAGTTCTTCAAAAAATCACCTAACAATTCAATTCACAATCCTTACGCTCAATGTAATAGACCTTGCAGCAGAAAAGAAATCTGAAACCCTTATAACTCAGGGTTTGCCTGTTCATTTGAAAAGTTTGTTCATTTGAATTTTGAGTATCAATTAAACTCAACTCAGCTGTATATCATCTAAGAAAATGCACTAAATTGCTGAAATCATACCATAAAACAAAACAGTATTTTAGTAAGCACCACCATGGGCCCCAGGGGTATGTGAAAGCGGAACTGAGCAATCCTTCTGTATTTAGGAATTAGCCACAGGCTGGTCGTACAGTAAAACAAATCTAGAAACAATAGTTAGGCTGAATACACCAGTATACACCAACACAAATGCATACACTGGCATACACATTCGCTCTCTTTTTTCTCACACTCAAATTCATATGAAGTTTTTGTTTCTTTTATACTGAAAATGAAGCTATCCCAATATTCCTCAGATGTCAAAGGGAACACTGCACAGTTATATTGGAAAAGCATTACCTTTAACGATCACCAGCACGGCACTGTATGTCTGTCCAGCCAGGTTGGAGGCATTGCAGGTGTAGAGGCCATTGTCGCTCTGTTTGCAGTACAGGACCTTGAGGATGAAGTTCTCGGCTTGGTCCTCGTACATCACGTGCCTGCGGCCCTCTGCGATGTTGGTCCCGTCCTTCCTCCAGATGATGTGAGGCTTGGGACGGCCGGTGACGAAGCAGCTGAGCTTGGCGTGCTTGCCCTCCGTCACGGTGCAGGTACGGGTGAACACACCCTTAGGCAACTTCCCGGCCAGGGCAGCTATGCGGTCGTGGTCCTGAGCCAGGCTAAGACCAAGACTGCTCAGCCCCTCGGGCGTCTTGGAGATGATGGAGGAGGAGCCAGTGGAGGATATAGCCTCAGTTGTGCGGTATACGGTGATGTCCTTGCGCATCTCCTCCTTGCGCTTCTGCAGGTGTGAGAGGAGAGAGGTGCTCTTGTCGGCATTGGCCAGCTGCCGGGCATCCTGGAGCTCCACCACAAGGGCAGCGGCGGCCTGGGATCGGCCCATGGAGTTCTGGGCCCGGCAGGTGTAGGTGCCGCTGTCCAGGCTGCGGACACACTTGATCCTCAAGGAGCTTCCATCGCTGTCTGAACTGATTTGGACACGGTTGGACTCACCCACATAGCGCCCGTCCTTCTCCCAGTCGAAAGTGGGTTCTGGGTGAGCCGCCACCCGACACTGGAAGGTGACGTCCTCCCCCAGGCCGACCCGGGCAGAGACAGGCTTGACCAAGAACAAGGGGGCCCGATCCACAATCTGCTCCGGCAGGGCCACCTTGAGGGTGACGGCGGCATAGGCCTCTCCAACAGTGTTCTTGGCACGACACATGTATTGGCCACTGTCTTCCAGGGTCAGGTCATAAATTGTTAGGCGGTATGTGTCCCCATCTTCTACTGTCTTGAAGCGCCCCCCAGAGGTCAGTCGTAGCTTCTCCTTCTCCCAGGTGACCACTGGCACCGGATTGCCCACAATCGTGCAGCTGAGCGTGGCATCTCGGCCAACGGACACTGAAAAGGCCTTTGGCCGGGTCAGGAACCGGGGCACTCCTCCAAACAAGTTCTGATCCATCAGTTTACTGCAGAAGAGAATAAATCACTTTTATAATGGTGACTAATAACCATAGAACCTCTCCACATCCAATGAGGCTATTTACTGAATTTAGTGAATTAAAAAAACTGTAGAGAAAACAGAAAGCTAATTAAATGATTCCATCAGGCAAAGTAATGAAGAACTGTAAATAAAGTCAGCATTACGAACAGAAATTCAGTAGCTGCTGCCAGTATCTTCACAACTTCTGTTTGTTTACTTCCATATGTCCGTAAATCATCACTAGCTTCTTAAATCTCCCTACGTTCATCAACGAAAACTATGGAGCTCTTAGCAGCCTGCCTATCCTGGCACATGACAAAGCTCTTTGTGCTGCAGTACCCCAGCTTCTGCCTCTTAAACTCACATGCTATATTATAAGTTTTCATGAAGTCATTGACATTGACATTTCTAAGCTATGACCTTCTTTTTAACCTTATAGCACCACCAGAAGGCGAGGCGCCATTTATAAAAGTTTTGAGAGGTGAAGCCTTTCCTGACCGGAGTGTCCACTGCTTTGGTTAGCAGCAGGACTTTGCATTCCATTCCATTGCCTTAGCTGCTCTGTGATATAAAACACAATGTGACATAGCTACAACTTTTGAAATACAACAATGTAACATGAGAGAAAAATTAACAACACCACTCAAAAATGTAAAAAGATTTTCTTTGCATTTGAGGGTAAGCGGACACATTGGTAATCCAATGAATTGCTGACCTTTCTGCTTCTAAATGTGAGAAGGCTTTCATCATCCTTGAGAACTGCAAAGCTAGAACTTGGACTCAGATGACCATGAGGGTCATGGATTAACGCCTTCTAATGGGACAGGGAATTGGAACTACCATCGCTCAGGGGAGAGTGATACTCGAGGGAGTCAGTCTGCCTGGAAACAGCTTGTATGGCTGCCGACAACAGCCAACAACATGCAACACCATATGGGCACTTATCATTCGCGTAATGAGGTGCTGTTATGTGATGTACTCAGAGGGATGTGGTTCAAATCCCACAAAGGGCACCGTTTGTGTACCCTGAATTTGTTTAGTAAACATTGAGCAATGTAAACAGATATTTGTGAGAGTTTCTGCTCAGCAGATTGATCAAATAGAAAATGGAGAGAACAGAATGTAATGAAAGACAAAACTGATTCCCAGTACAGCAGCCCATTGGTTAAAGTTGACACAAGTAGCCATTGGACAGAATTTATCTCCTAGCCTAATACTTGGTAAGAATAATCTGTGGAGGCAGGAAATGTATGAGGATGTACAGAGTGTGAAAACCATTCTACCATGCATAGAACTAATCTCCTGCTAGACTGGTGCCATGCTTAGCAAGTGAAGTTCTGTTTTTAAACTGTGGTGTGCGTGCTTATGCAGTGTATATCATGACGTAAAAGATCATGCCATCATGTATATAGCCTTTTTATCTTTTCTTTATTTTTTATAATGCAAGTGCAAAGTTAGTTCGTTTTCTTCCACATTACAGTAGCTAGCTAATGATATCACACAGATCCAGTGCCAAATGTAAACAACAAGCCTGGATTCAAATGGTGCAATGTAACCTTACTGTACATTTGCTAGCAAAGGGATTTTTTTTATTACTAATTAGTTCATTTTTCATTTATTGACAACATATTTAAAATTCACAAAAACAAGGTAAGAAGAAACATCCCTATGAGTACTTGATAAGTGCTGTTAAAATGTGGAAAGACCAACCCAGGCATTCCTTTCTCCATAGCACCTAAAATAACTCTTAAGTAAAGAGCAGAGATAACAGGATATGACATCATACAGTGTGTGCCTCCAGTATTCCATGTTGCTTAGACTGGGCTGTGGCATAAATGACAATGAAGCTTATTTTCAAAACAGGGCTGAAATTGTTTTCCATCTGTTCATCACAGATTCAAATAGACTGGAATTAGTCTGTGTTTTGTTTATTTCAATTAGCACACAGATTATAACTGGTCATATGTCAGCAGTAGACACATTTTGCTACCTGAGATACTCACAGTTATTCTGTGTACATCAGTTGCATGCACATCAACATTTGACCTCTGTGTTTCACACAGCATAGCATTTACTTCTTACTCTTGCAACTAACATTAAATATGTATGTGGGAAGATATGTATTTTATTTTATTTTTTGTTCAAAGTTTGGTATAAGCTACCAATGTTGACCCTTGTACTACTTAAAATGATTCAACACGACCCAAGCATGTATCATTCACCTGATTAGATGTTTTCCTATTATGGAAATACTACCAAATAGAACTCAAAAACTGGAATCCCTATTTTATACTGGACACTCACTTGATGCTTTATTGTATCCATGACATAAGTCATTATGATGAAATGCTTTATATTTCATTACTTGCATGAGGACTATGACTGAAATTATGTAGAAATGTATTTCAAAAAGCACTGTGTTTATAAATAAAATCCTTTTGAGGATTCTCTTGGACTTCAATACTTACTCCAGTGCATTTAAAAACAATATGAAATATTAAAATTACATGTAAGGATAATATTGTTGTAAAATATTTGGGGTCCTGATGGTTCTGGTCTATGTGCTGCTTTCATGTCAATTGCATTGTCAATATGCTATTATTTACCTACACTCCACATATTTTGTGGCATGCAATATTATGACTGGTGTCACAGTCTCTTGTCATGATTGGTGGCTAACATAATGTCACTTGTATAGTTATCAAAATTAAACATGCACCAGGCATAAGCACTGTTATGTGTCAGTTTGTGTCAAAAAATGTATTGTTGCAAGACAGTGTTATACACTTTAAGTGTTCATAGGTTGTAATACACCGTCACAACTGTTGTTATGGAATGCTTGCGACAGTGTTATGCAAGCTCAATTATGTATAGTTCAAGTAAATCTCTCAGCCAATTCCCTCAGTTAATTTAGAATTCTGTGGCACAGCATTTCCTGGTGTATTACAAATTTAAACCAACTAGTTGGGGGGGAAGACTTCAAAGACTGAAGTGTTTTCCTAATTATAACTACTTCATCCAGTTGCTTGTTTGTAGTTTGTAGTGTGTTTTTTCGATTCACGTACAATAAAGGATTCCACATCTTTACGAAGCCATTCCATTCAAACTCCGTCGGCCATTATTTTCTACTCGCCAATGGAAATTTGACAAGACCATAAGCACAGGTATTGAGTTTAATCTCCAACTTCATATCAGTCAAGAATGCCAACCAAATGAATAACCGCTAGGCTTCCTTAGAACATAGATACTCTTAACTATCACATAAAATACCGATTTGGATCAAGGCGAGTTCTCCCGCCTTCTCTTTATCGCGCTCAAAAGGAAGAGAGCCCTGCGTCAAATACGTCACATAAAATGGAAGAACAGCTGTTTTAAGTCTTGACCTGTTAGATCAACTGTACCTAAAGCCAAGTGACCTGAACCTCACTGATTCATAGCTCCCACTGAAGAGATAAACATAATAAAGCTATATTTGTAGCTGGTGAACACTTGATATTAAAAGGAGAGGGAAGCAGAAGCGTTGGCCATTAATGAGGGAGTGCACCTTGATTCTCAAATCAGTGCGTAATTGTCTAATCGCCTGTAGGTGCATTCAATAAGCTGGCGACAATCAAAATTCAATCAGTGTTACACATCAGTCTAACACAGTTCACTTGTAGACTACAATACAGTTTGTAGCCTGCTTTGTTCCTCGGGTCTGAAGTGTTACCGTCTATCAGGTATAAAACCAGTACTGGAACCTTTCCTAAAATTTTGTCATAACAAATTTATATAAGACATGTATGTCCCTTTCAAAAGGGTGACATTTGCTATCTTTGTCGCCCCACTCTTCTGAGCACCGTGTCCCAAAAATAACTTCAGCTGTCTTTCCCCGTCTCGGGGCATGTCCATTTGTAGAAGCAGCCACTGATCAGCTGTTTGATAGGGCAGGGGTACTGTACTTCTTTATTCAACCCTTCGAACTAGGCTATTTGCTTTTCTCGATAATTTACAACAGATCGGAATCTATTCTGTGTGTGGCAGCATTCCAGTTTCAACTGCGACAGTCTTTTTATATTCTCTAAACAATTTAATTTTATCAGAGTGGAGCGATCTATACACTGAAATGTCACATAAAGAAGAAACCAGTCCAGCTGAGCAAAATAAACAGCATTCGACCAAATGACCAATTGATTTTTAAAAAGCAAACGTACTGATGGGGAAGTTTGCAAAACAGAACGACAAATTTGCTTGTCTCCAATTCAAATGTATTTAAATTGTGTAAATGATATATAATCTTAATTTGGTTTTCGATCAGGAACATATATATGCTACCATAATTTAAGAAATCAAGTCTCACCTCTTTTACTTTTTAGCCTTTCACAGGTAAAACAGACGCTTTACCATCACGAGGATGCCTGGCTGTAAGTTCCGCAGTCATAAAGATATATCCAATCGTTGTCTTAGTTCACAAAAATCCTCAGTGATTAACGTAGATCGCAGGTAAATTTCCTGAGGAAATTGTTGTCCGGGATAGTGCGATATCCCCCAGTCCACTGCAGCGGGTTGTCTACGCTATTCTCCCTTTCCTCCTTTGGTACCGCATGATGCCAAATAGCTGACGTTCTTCTTTTCGGTGCAGCCTCTTTTCCAAAATAGCCGTGTCGTTTGCAAGAGAAAAAAGCATGACTGCTAAGAGCGTTTGGTTTAAATTACAACAAAGCTTTGTTACTTATTACGCGCATACCAAAACAAAACAAATGTTTATGATTGGATTACTAGGTGACTTCTTTCTAGATGTTTGTACTCCAAATAATTATTTAAAAGCCTTATAGGCTAACTTGGATTCAATGCGTTGCATGTGCTAGCAGCTAGAACATGATACTACGAATACGAATAACAGTCAATTTTTATAATTGTAATTTAAAATATAGCACCCATTGTTTCCATTAATGGACAATACAAAAACAATAACTACCCATTTTATTAATTTAACTAAGCTCTCGCTGAGACTATGGGATACCTTTTACAAAAAAAAAAAGGTATGAAAACATGACGTATTCATTCTTAAGGAGAATGAGCTGAAGCTGAATTGTAATTGGATTATGCAGCAAGACAATGATCCAAAACACAAACAAGTTCCCATCTGAATGGCAAAAAGGAAACAAAAATGAAGTCTGAGAAAGTCCTGACTTGAACCTAATTGAGATGCTATGGCAGAACTTGAAATGAGCCGTTCCTGCTCAAAACCTACCGATTTGTCTGATAGGGGTGGAGGGAGATGTCACTTTTTATTTGTATCTGTAAAACCAACAAAATTATTTTTTATTGAATTTGGATTAAAAGCAGAAGTGGGCGTGGCATAAACCTTAAATATGCAGTTTAACCAAAGATGTATAAAATGTCAAAAAACCGTTAAATTCACCATTATAATCACTGGCACTGCTATTGTTTAGATATTAAAGTGTTAAAGTCGTGGTTTCATAATGAAATCAATAATAATCCAGTTTAACACCAGGTAATTCGCTTTTAAAAACTGAATTTAAGAAAAAATGACCTATATATAGCCACAAAAGGCTTTTATAACACCAAGGAAAACAAACAAACAAAAATGTTTTTAGAAATCAGAAAATAGTTAGGCCTACTCATCCTTATTTTGAACTGCATACTATGCACTGCATGAACCCCACCACCTCTACCTTACAGAATCACACCCACCTACTTTTAGCCACCCTGACCCTACTGACGCCAGTTGACCTGCTTATATACTATACATAATCAGACTGTACCATTTACATACAATATTCAATTATCTCACAGAATAAATGACAGTATATTTTTACATTTAGACATCACTATACATCGGTTGCTACTTTATATCTAATGATCACATATCTAATTGGGTACTAGGAAATATTACCGAATACACTTTACCCTCTCCCCCGTCTAAAATAGCCAATTCTTGCAATAAAATTGCAGAGAATCGTGACATTCGGATTACGTCATTCTAGTTCGAATATGGAACAAATGGAAAAAACAACGGTTAGTAGCTGCTCTTAACATTGCGTTCATCGAACATAGCATACTAAAATAAATCTATTTAATGTTACATACCAGATGTTTATCTGTTTAAGTTATGTACAGTACATTATGGTGGTGAACATATGTACAGCGTGAGCACTGTAAATGACAACAGTATCTTGAAGTTTTATTAAACAAAATAAAACGAGGGAAGTTCATAGAATGCCAGTAATCCCGTTCACAGCCGTAAAATGACTCAGTGTTGCTCAAATGAAAGAAAAGATTTTAACGCACAAGTCTCTCATTAATTCACAACCATCGCATGGTTTAACTGAACTGAGCAGGATTGGATGAGTTGTGGTTTCCTTATGCTGAATACGCCATTATTTAGATCATTTATCTCTTGATTCCAAATCAGCATAGGTCTGACCTCTATTGCTTACTCATAGACATTGCTAAGTAACGAAGCAGCAAATCTATCCCCATGCAGCATGTTTGTAATATCTACATATAGAATGTAAATAGAACGTGCGCATAGAAGAGATAAAACCTGGTTTCTACCTCACACGTGATCACTAACTGGCCAACAAATGATGTAAAGTCTACAGAAAATCAAGACTGGCTGGAAAAGGTTTCCTTACTCTTCCCTATTGACATGACTACATAAACAAAATAAGTGTATTTAAAACATGACGAAACCAAGCCACAACTCATCGAATCCCATTTATGTCCTATCTCTGGCAATACAAAAGAAAAGACCTTCCTAATTGGTTGCTGGTTTAAAAATCCATGCATTGTGTTTTTTTTGAACCAACCACATGTTGTCCTGAAAATACTGCAGATATTAACAATTTATCCAGTTATTTTTCATTGTTTCAATTGTACCACACCTCTGTTACAACTTTCCCTCACCTCTGTTACAACTGTCCCACACTTACTTCACAGTTGCAACATTGGACTATGTTAATGTTTGTTTAAATTACAGAAGAACCGTTTGTGATCACCTCAAACCTAATGTGACTTATTGTAGCAGACAAGTGTATGTGCTTTGTAGTGAAATTTCACAGCTTTTGATTGCATTACTTTTAAATAATTCAGTAAAAAGTGAAAATTGCAACAATTTGGCCTGTTCTCCCCATTCAGAATATTTTCTTGACCACAAGTGGTAATGCCGTTCTGTGACCATCAGCAATTTGAAATAAAGTATACAAGCCAAAAAATGTTTTTTGTCTTTGCTAGAATATTATAATTTTTGTAGAAATATAGGGGACAAAGCAAGCTGATTACAAAATATTCACCAGTAAGATACGTTTGTTGCATTAAGTTGCATTTATTGTCATTCATCTCATTACAGATGGGTGTGAGAAAAAGAACAAAGTACATTACCACCGAGACCACAATGCGTAGGAACTGTCATAAACAACCAAAAATAGAAATAAATACAGGAATTAAAATTATAAAAAAGAAAAAAGCTTAAGAGCGCTCTGCTAGCCAAAGCAATACTATCACAAGGTTGATTGTGAGATTGAATACGTCAGAGGAGGACAGTGTTTGCAGGGCTAAGCTGTAAACCTGCTTTATGTAAGGTGGGAGATCATACAGTATCACATTGCATTTATTATTCTGAGCATTTTAGTTTTAGACAGGAAGAATTGTACGTGACTGCAAATAATATTTTGAGTGCTCTGACTATCCTGAGTCATGTATTGAGCTGGGGAGACAGCCAACAAATTAGGCTGAATGCATTCTTTTCCACTTCTGATGCTCAACAGTATTGACTTGGCTGAGCTGTTCAGTACTACTCAGCACATGAAATCCAGGAAAGCAGGTATATAAATCAGGACCAGTCCTAATATTGCTTTGACTGAATTTTTCTACAGAGAGGGGAAACAAAGCTACTACCATCTCAGTGTGGGGTGGCCTCAGAGCAGGTTCCATAAGGGCTTTCATCTTTCCAGACAAGGCTACACTTCAGAAAAACGCACGTGTGATATGGCTCAAGGACTTGCTTCAGTTATGTTCATGACATTTATGTTGTCTAACGTTGTCTGTGTGCTGATACAAACATGAAGACCAACAAGAATTCTGTAATGTTGTCCAACTGCAATAGGTCTTTTGCCTTTTGTATGTTGTATGACATTGGACCATTCCAAGTGGCCCAAACATTTGGCATATACAGGCCTACATAACAAGTCAATGTTTTCCTTAATAAGGAATGGGGCATAGATCCCATTATAATTTTGTACATTTTTTACATTGCACTAGAAAAACATAAATCACAGTAAAATATGGGGTTCCGTTTAGGAAAAATAATCCATTTAGTGTACTAATGTATTGGCTTGGCATATACAGTATATTGGTTTGATATGGGTGTGTATTGGTTGTCGTTGATGCATCTATTGGTTTGTAATTTATATCTATATTGGTTTGTCCCTGATGCATCTTTTGGTTTGTAATTTATGTCTATATTTGTTTGTCGCTGACGCAGCTATTGGTTTGTCATTTATGCATACATCGGTTTGTAATTTGTGCTTCTATTGGGTTGATTGTCATGCATATTGATTTGCTTCACATGCGTATTGGTTTGATATATCCATGTATGGATTAATAAATGGCATACTGTATATTGGTTTGTCATTTACATTCGTATTGGTCATCGATGCTTGTATATTGGATAATTATGTATGCGTCTATTGGTTGGATTATCATGCATATTGTATGGCTTCATATATATTTATTGGTTTGCTATATGCTTGCATTGGTTGTCATTAATGCATATATTGGTCTTCTATTTACACAAATGCTATATGGCGGGGCTTCGGTCACGCAAAAGATTGTTTAGCAGTAGTTTTTGTTGTTACTATGGTGCATCATGAAGCCAACTTCAGGTGTGCAATATTCACAAAAAATGTATTATTGTGATTAAAGCTTTGCAGACATGCAAAACATATTTGCTTAATTAATTCCCCTAACAAAGCACTTTTATGTCATAGTGCTGAAGCCAGCCTCATCAACACAGTTGTTATCAAAGTACATTCCCATATTACAAAACTTTCAGGACCCGTTTAGCGCTACTGTATATTTTTACATACAATATTTAATTATTTTATCTGTGACGTTGCATTCCTTTTCATGGTGCCTCCTTTAAAAGGTTGAACCCCCCATGTGTGTGAACAGCTGAAATGAGCTCCATTGACGTCATAGAGTACTGCTTAGTTTCAGGAGCAATACTTTCCACAGATTACTGGTATTATAATGGTGAACATTACTGTGTGTTTACCTGCTAGATTATTCCACTGTATATTGGTAGAGTAAATTGAACATCTGCAAAAACTGACCCTTACCCTCTCCCCCTGTATTTAAATAAACTGAATTACAAATCACTAATGTGTTAAAATGTTTTCAGATTTCAATTTTTGGGGTTTAACCGATGAGAAGGTTTACAAGGTGAGGGAGAGGTGGTAATCATTTCCCTCTCCTCTGATATATTCTCAACCACTAATGGTAGCTGGTTTGAACCACATCCACACTCTGTCAGTGCATGGTTTTGGATTCTCTTCATATACAGGATGGAAAATGCCTCAGAATGGATTCCTTATTGTCAATTAAAATAATGAACGGCCTGATTAAAAACCAACATCAACATCTCAGTCTTGAACTCATAAATATCAGTGCCCTAAGATTAACATATTGCTTAGGAGTGATTCTTTTTTTATGTAATACATTTTACTTTAAACTAACAAAGGTTTACTGAAGAATTGTTTTCCCCAGTTATTTTGACCTCAATTTGGGGCATCCATTTAGGAAATTCCTTTCTATTCTAGACCTCTGTCAGCACTGTACCAGCTTCATTTCACCACAAAATGTCAGACCCAAGATAAAGAGACATTTCAAATGTACACTTTTGTCATTGCCATTGGTTATGCTGCTCAGTGGACTGACCATCCGGCTCGCCTTCCAAAGCCTCACCTTTTTTTCCAACACATGTATCACCCAGATATCAATGTCTGGTCTGAAGTGAGTCAAAATTTGACCTGACCAAGGTCAGGTCAAATTTGGGGTAAGGACAGTTGAAGTTTCCCTTGATTCCGGAGGAATCAAACATCTGAGTCCATGGTCCTGCTTATACCTTCAGTCCACTTGTATGTCAATAACAGCAATGTATTAGCTGAGTTAGTACTTGTTTGTGAAAACTTGAAGAGCATTCCTATCCTGAACCACCCATCCCCCCCAGAGAACACATTGGTCTCTCCTAGCGTCGGTTTTTCCTGGCTCTGTTTGACAGACAGTAGCAGGCTGCTGGACCTTTTATAAAAAGACCCATGAAACCCTATCAGCTGTGTAATCTTGGAGCTATTTGGCCCGCTGTGGTTTGCGGGAGTAACTTTGAAATCCTGGCACCATCAGAGCACTGTCCCAGGTTTCTAACGTCAGGCCTGGTGGAAAATACATCCCCTCACCCCCCTGCTAAGGGATACAGGACAGTCTTTGGTTTTGTCTTTTGGGATCACCTCAGGCACAGATAGTTTGGTATTCATGTAGGGGTGAGGACTCTGATGGTGGAATTTCAGGAGGCGGAGCTAGAGTTGATGTGCTCCCGCCTTGTCATTGTATATTTATAGCTTGCATTCCCACTAGACATGGAAAAGTAATTCTGACTTCATAGATTATCATTCTGAAATCAGGACTGACAAGAAGTATGGGGTGCAATGGCACTAGATCATGAAACCAGCACGACCCCCTAGCTATAGCAAATGTAGGAAACAGTGGCCACATGGTTATGTGCTTTCCCACCCTGCTGTAAGAGCAGCAAAGGAAAATCAGTGGACAATCTGAAGTTGCATCACTTCCTCTTTCACAGCAGCAGAGCTCTCGAACAGAATAAATAGATAAAAATGAGATCACTGCTCTTGGATGAATTACACAATAATATCCATTAATTGTGGTTAGTATGCAGACATTTAAGGGAATTGTTACACTATAAGTAAACTTCAGTCTGGGAAGACTGAATTAGGCATCATACTGTACTCATTTTTAAAATAGCCCATGGTGAAATTAATCTTTTCTGTGTTTTGTTCATATGGCTTAATTCACGCTCAATAGCATGCTAGATACAGGCATCTAATACAGTTATTAGCTGTGGCTGACAGTAGTTAATTGTGTTTAAGGTGTCGGACAGGCCTCCCCATGAATCACCACACGTAAAGTCCCTTTGCCAGCTACAACATTGGGTAGAGAGGATGGACTAATGACTGACAATCTCAGAAGCTAACACATTGTTCATGACTTCATCCCAAATGCTAGTCCGTAGTACTACTAGTGTGGACAGATCAGGGTGTGAAATGCAAACAACATGGATTGTGTGGTGGTATGTCATCATATATCGGGTGGTATCAGGGCTACAGCATGGCTGTGACCCTGCTGTATCAGGCTGTCATTGTAGAGGGAAGGGATTGCAATGTATAGTCATACTTGCCACTGGAAATTCTGAACAGGCTACTACATAATTCTCAGGGCATATTCCAGCAACCCAAGCTGACCTCTGTGCTCCAACAACATTTTTGTGAAGGCTATCATATTGTTCCAAGCGACTGCTATACGGCCTACTGGATCCACTTCTGCTATTTGTTAAGCTGTATTTCCGAAACTATTGAACAGCCTTAAGAAACATCTTCACACAAGTGCATATGAGGCCATATATATTTTTTCTATATGTTTTAATGCTCATATGAGAAGGATCCTATGTTCTGGGAAATGTGCCTGTGTAATTGTGGTAATTAGGGAAGCAATGGCATACTGGCTCCACTATGGCATCGTTTTTACTAGGTTGATAAAAACATTACATTTTATGACTTTGTTCACAGCTTTAGTAAATAGATGTCTCAGTTATTAGTTTGGGCTACCTCTGTATTTTAAAATGCCTTCTGTGACTGAAATGTGTCATGCTCTTTTAATATTGGGTGCTCTTGGAGCTAGGAGCAGTGCACTGGCATTTTATTGAATGGGACTGGCATAGGTAACTTCATCACTCTGAAGCTGGCACCAACAGGCTTGATCAACAGCGGTTCACTGTGACAGTCACTGGCACGCCACAATTGGGATCAGTGACAGCTTTCAGTGCCATGGTTTCTACCAGCTTGCAGATGCCATGCAAATTTAATATTTGTTTTTATTGACTTTTATTTAACCAGGTAGGTCAGCTGAGAACTCAAGTCTCAATGATGAGCGAGAAAGTCAAAGTGGGTCAGGAATAGAAGTGATTGTGCAGCAAATAGGTGCCATCGATGCATGCTAGCGTTTTTGTGCTTGGTCTTATACTTTGGTGACTGAGGGTACCAGTCTATCCATGACTTTAGATTAGGAAGGGTATTACAGTTGGTTCTAAGACTGTAAATAGCTCAGAGTTATTTTGTGAGGATGAGAGGCTGTGCATGTTTATGCAGAAGAGAACAGAGGACTAATCACAGCAGCTGAACACTTGCTTTCCCACATTAGATGGGGAGGGGAAGACGCCACTGTATTGAGCACCATGTCATCACTGGTAGCTGTGCAGAATGCCAAAAGGCATACTGCTTTGAATTGAGGATTTTGATCTTTATCTGTTTTGTTTTTTTTGTTTGTATTTTGTTTTTTTGCAGCATAAAATATTATTTCTATTTCAACCTGGCTGAGGCTTCTGGATAATTTTTCCAACAATATTGTACAGCATAAGCAACAGGACACAAACTCACATGAACAATTCAAATATTCCAAGCAACAGACATGTCATAAGTACAATTAAACTGAATTTGTGAAATTATATTAAATAGCATGGGGTAAAAATAATAGCGGCAAACAAGACTAAGGTAGAAGGCACACATACAAAGATGAATATTTTCACATCAGCAACCATTACAATTTTTAATTAAATTTCAAATGAAAAAAAAAAATGAAAATTGATTTTTGAAACATGAAACCAGGTAATAAAAAGTGGAAATGACGATATGAAAACATTATATATTATACAATATATTGTATATATTATACAATATATTTGCAAGCAGTATTGGAAGACTGGCTAAGAACAATGCGGATTTGAACATAAGAAGGCTGTCCAATCTACCTTGACCTTTACAGTGATTTCAGTTAATTTACTGAATAGCTTTATATGTAATCCATTTCATGCTCTGTGCAATAGAATAACTTTATTTTTCCCAGGGGGAACATCAGGACAATCGTTCTGCAAAAAATAAGGTCACAGAGCAGGAAGCAGTGAACCAGTTGCTTGTTTTGGGACAGGGCCACAGACACTTGTCCGTGCATCCAAATAAAACCCTTTGACCTGCATTCCGGTGAGGGAGACCATCAATACCCAGTCTATTAAAAAAAGGGTGAGGTTTTAGCACCACCATACCTACAAAGTCACAGGATATGTAAAGCTTTTTAAATGCAACAGATTGTCACTAGTTATAATGTCTTTTGTCTAAATAAAACCAAAAAAGCATAATGGTAAATTAACTCATTAAAAATGAAAATGCATTGAAAAGGCTCATTAAAGATTATAATTGCATTACAAATGCAACCATCATTAACACATGGCATGGCTGTAATCTGTTACATTTATAAAATTTCACACATAATTCATTCCTGGGAATACTGGCTTTAATTTATTTTGTGGGTCAATTGATATCATGCATCATTTCTTGTTCTTAAGCAGACAGTCTTAATATGAGCAGGAGTTACAAAACCTCCTGCATCTAATGTGAACTGCTGGTTGGAAATGCCATCCATATGCACATGCAGTATGATCCCAACATGCAAGCCATAAATTGTTCCTACAGCGCTGAAAACATCTGACCATGTTATTCTTCTCTGAAACTACTACAGCGCATCTGGTTCCCATATCAGTGGAATCTCTGAGCAGGGGACACAGGGTTGGGAAGAAATGAGTGTGAGTGTAATCACAGAGGTAAAAAAAAAAAAAAAAAACTATAAGTGATATTATGCTGGCAGAACCTTCCGGAATCTTGAGCTCTGTATGCACAGAAAGAGGTGGCAACAAAATTATGAGCATAACAAGACAAAATCGCAGCGACAGTTCTTCATTATTTGGGCAGAATAAAAGGAAACGGACGACAGGCTCAAGTAATACATTTTTTTATTTGTTATTTTTGTCAGTAAATCTTCTAAATTACTTTCAACATCTTTAACCATGTTTCTTAGTATTCAACGAATCTCTGCAACCCAACAAAATAAAAACAGAAATTCAGCACTGGAATCAAATTGTGAACCACCACACAGGCTCTATAGAGTTTAGCGGGGGAGACATGTGTGACAGGATCAGAACAAAAACTATTTACCAAAACAGGAAATGAAAGCTCAGGCAAGAGTTAGAAGGCATAGTGTACAATGATGCTCAACGTTAAGCTCTTCATGCAAGTAAACCAATACAGCAGAGTGAAATGGACATGAGGAGGCCAATGTGGATTAAGTATTTTACAGCTATATAACGATATTTTGCACAAAAAATTGCATGAGAATATGAAGATATAGCACATTTTCCAAATTCTGGTTAGTTTTCCACTCATACACAATTAAAACAATTTTTTTCTTAAAACAGCTTCAAAACCGAAGTACTTGGTCTCAACATAACATCAAAATATCCAAAGCATGATCTTGTGGATACAGCCTATTCAAAATATATCCACAAGTGGTTTCTCTTCCCCATTTTGTATCTTTATTTGTTAATTACTGGTCAAGGTTTATTAACACACAGTAAATTCACCATCAACAAATACATGTTCTTTAAACCAGGATGCATAAAATGGGAATTAAGCCATATAATCAATAATCAGTATTAATTAGGAACCTTCCACATCGCAGTATTCCTTGTTCTGATACACATTACAGTAAATCATAGTATCCCGTTATTAACTTCACTGCAACACTACAATGGGCTGAGTTACTCCAGTAACTATTCCCACACTACTAACACTGGCTACAGGTTGAAGATGATATGCAGTATTTACCTGGACAGGTGAGCTCATTAGGGTTTTACTCAAACACTCAAAAAGGAAAAAAAGTATCAAATATAAAAAAACACTTTTCTGGAAAACAAAATGCAGCTAAACTAAAACAGAAAGCAACACTTCATTGTTGATTTTTAAGGTCCTGTTTTGAATTGAATACCTTGAAATGTGATGGTGAAATTGAGGGACAATGATAAGACAAATGTTTCCACTGTACGTATCACAGGCAATGAACTACAGTGAACATGATGCAAAATGAATCTGACAGACTAAAAAATCTGATTACATGTTCTTTTGTGTGGTAGCAGGCATTCCTTTTTCCTAATAATAGGTTTCAATACTTGCTGGAGGAAAATTAAATGTCAGGATACAAACTACATAGCACAGAATACATTGACTGTGATTGGTCTGAGGGCAAACCAATCACACCCTACCCACCCCCGTATACCATCTCAAATAGCGTGTTTGCTGACACACAAGTGCATCTCGTAAACTTGATTTTAAGGTATTGCCTTACTCCTCAGTTGCAGGGTCTAAAGGTCTAAATGTGGGTACCTGAATGTTCACTTCAGTAGTGCAGGTAGTCCAGAATTTGAGCACAATGGTCTCCCAAATTTGCAAAACAAGGAATTCTTAAACAGCAAAGCATCTACAATCACTCCACCAGCGAAGTCATACAGAACATAAAATCATCTACGTATATACAAGCGAAAAAGAACAAAGAAAAAACTCAATTTAACTATCTTTAACAACATATTTTCTTGGCAATTTCCTATTTTGGCCTAGTTTCAATGACATGACTTCCAGAAATAAAATAACAACATAAAAAATCCTTATTTCCTAATCTCTTCAAAAACACCACAGTGGTCCACAGTGAGCAGAATGCAAAGAGAGAAGAAACAAACACATGCCAGTTTGTCTGTTCACCCCGCCCTCTGCTGGTCACAGTGCTGAAAGAACACCTTTTGTCTCCTTTTTATGTTGTAAAATGCATTGCTTAAGATTTAGTCTGCATTTGAATTCCCTTTCTTATTATGAAGCATGGCATGTGCAAAGGCTTGGTGTTAGCCAATACATTCCTGCTGCCTCTGGCTGGATAAGGAATGAAGACAAATCTGAAAAATCAAGTAATGGTCTCATTCAAAAATGACATACATACTAATCAGTTTGTTACCATTTTTTGTGAATATTATTGCATAAATACATTCCATGCCACTTTTATATTCCATTAAATGCTGATTATCCTGATAGAAGTATTACCTGTAAAAGGGTTGCCAGGTCAGGGGTATAACAAGCATTCTCCTGAAAGCTAAACCCAATTTGTACTCAATGTACTACTTGAAAAGAGAAAAATGTGGACTTTGCGCAATGCTACATACACTACATAGGAAAATTGGGATTGTTTCTTCAGTCGTAATGTGCTTAACATCACAAGTCACATGTCCCTGGACTGTCCTTCATAACATAATGTACATATGAGATCCCATGTCCTAAAATGAATCAATTCAATCAAACCAGGAGACACACAGGCAGTGGCCAGTTTGTATTCAAATGTATTAAGTGCAACAGAACCATCACAACAGTTATTTCTTTCCCTGTGCTCAGATCCACTCTTTATCCCATTCTTGGCACATTTATGAAGCCAACTCAAAAGTACAACTGCACCAACATTTTAAAAACAGTATTGAAGTCTCAAAAAACCATATCATTGTTACACCCCGCATTTCTTAATTTGTTGCTTGTATGGCAATAACAAGAATAAGAAGCCATATGCATACTGCCACTTCATATTTAAGTATGAAAACACAGAACACAGACTGGACTGCAGAACAATTACTGCCAAATACTTGTCCATGACCATTCAAGTAAAATCCAGAGAATGGCTACACTGCAAAGGCCTAATTTCAAACAGGATAGTTCAGAATAAACAAAGGCCTGAAAGATATGAACATGTTTTGCAACTGCTTGCAAAAAACAGGTCATTGTTTTTGTTCAGAGTTCTCTGGTTTTCAAAAATAGAAGCAGAAAACCTGCTATGGAGAGGCAGTTGATCCTCTTTTCACAGTTGGTCAAAATCAAAAGAGCCTTACACTCCAATTCAATAGAAAGAGCTTCAAAGAAAACGGACAATAACTTCAGCAAAAACAGAGCAAGAGTCCTTCTGTTGCGCCTTAAAAATGTACTCTCATATGGGATATGCTGGCTTTAAACAAAAACATTTCTCCACTGATGCTGACATTAATTTACCTCAGCAAGTGTGAGAGCTAAGCATAAAATAAAATAAAAATGGCAACTTATTTCATGTGGCAGAAACTGACAGTCAAATTGCCGCTTTAACCCAGCAGTTTCAAGTTCCACTTCTCAACGTATGACTGGGACAAACCCATCTATATTGAAATAAAAACAACTTTTTAATGCAGACTGACTAATGGAATCAAATTGCTCACCACTACACACACCCAGTAATACCCAACCCACCTAAGCAAAAGAGGTGTAAACAAATTTATAAATTGTGAGAAGGCATCCATTTGTTCCCAATATGATAGTTATTCTTGTAAGAATTCAAAATATAAAAACATGCCACTAAAAAGACATGTTTCCTGCAGGAAAGTGCTTGAGTCATCCATTTGACTACAGCAACCCCTAGGTCTGTTGCAATAACACATGCACATAAAGATCAACTTTAACTTGTT
Source organism: Anguilla anguilla (assembly GCF_013347855.1). Classification (NCBI taxonomy): domain Eukaryota; kingdom Metazoa; phylum Chordata; class Actinopteri; order Anguilliformes; family Anguillidae; genus Anguilla; species Anguilla anguilla. The sequence continues at coordinate 21,744,635 of NC_049208.1, forward strand.
TCTTTTTCAAAAGAAATTCAACATGCTACATATTGTCTACGATTTCACTAAGCACACATCAAACTGGTGTACTATATAAAATACAAAATAAAACTGCAATCATTTTGTATTGAATAGAAAATATATTCACACAAACACAAAAAAGCGTAATGTCCACATAAAGTGTACCATTTTGGGAATACTGAAAAGGCACATACACCTTATAGTAAAATGCACTCAAAAACCAATTAAAATCAATTCTGTCCAATCATAATTATCAAAATACATACTGAAACACAAACATACGCACACACCACCCTGATCTACATGACCACAGGATCCAATACATTCATTTATCTTTCTGGCTACAAATGGATAATTATAACAATAAAAAACATCAATGTAAACTAAGTCTAACAAACTACACAACAGAACCAACAATATTACGTATAAAACTTGTAGTGTATAAACCAAACGGTGCTAAGCCATAGCATCTTCATCACAAGTGAAAAAATGACAAATGTTACTGACAAAACAGCCTAATGGCACAGTACACATTGAGATCACAGTATAAATTCAGATGATTATATTCCAGTTTGAATAAAAGGCAACTTAAAGAGTGGGCTTCCTACGGTACTTGCCATTTCCACGATCTATAACAATACGCGTTTCACTTGCGTATAAATCCGCAAAAGCAGTTTTGTATTTAAATAAATGTCGGTAGTGGTAATGGATGTCATTCAAGACATTTTACATGGTGCTGAATGTCAACATGATACTAAATGCAATTAAAGCCTTCAGATTATATTTAAACAGAACAGACTGAACATGAATCATGACAGCATATTAATGGAGGGATTCAATGTTTTAAACTCAATAATATGATTAAGATTTTCTTTCCAAAGACAATTACCTATAGAAAAAAACAAAAGAGGTAGTGGACGCTTTATCTAGTTATACAGTACTATAATTGTCACATTTATAGTTGCACACAATGGCCAGCATACTCATGTTCATCATTGGTGTAATTACAGGCCAACAGACTACACCTAATCACTTACCTTGACTCACTTATAAATCGAGTGGGCAAATAGGGTGGCATCTAGTTTTGCACCAGATACCGCTTCTAACCAAAACAATCAGGGATCTCTCTTTACAACAGACAGCTGTCCTCACTTTTATCATGGCCATATGATTCAGTGAAGAGAAGAATAGATACAGGTATATTTTTAGGCAGGTTACATTGATTTTACACTAGTAAAGGTAGCCTATCTTAAGAAAAAAAGTGCTTTGCTCTTTAACTAGAATGGCAGAAGTTACAAACAAGAGGTTTTATCTCTGTGAACATTTCAGCCTTTTAATATTTTCTGCTTATATATATATCAGATATTTTTACTTAAATCCAGCAAACCTAAAGCAATACAATTACAAAACAAAAGCCTACATGACACTATTGTTAGTGTTAAAATGTTTCATCGTGAAATGTGTGCGGAAACAAATTTGTGGTTATTTTCTACATTCAAATTGTGTAGTTTAAGACATAGAAACTTAGTGATTGTCTAAGCTATTGTACAAAGACTATTTGTTTAGCTTATACTGCTACAGCAGAATATGTAACAAACAAGTAATGCATTAACGATCAGTTATTAAGCAAACAGTAACAGCTTTGGTAACTTAGTATAGTTAGATTTCTGAAAAAGTCCTTGCATGTATAACCCAAAATCTAAATATAAGAATTTCCTGAGTAAATAGTTCAATCTCATCTAATAAGAAACTCTGAATAACAAAATCCATTAAATGTTATATTAAATGATTTAACACAATATTAATTATTAAAATAAATATGCAATACTTCTGGATATTTCTTCAACATAATAAAATATAGATTTAAGTGCTTAATAAGTCATATAGTTTTTTCATTAACTTACCAAATGGTGTTAGTAAGTCAAAGTACTAATCCTGAGAATAAATGCTTTAACCATTATCTAAAGTAGTCCCACATCAAAGTCAATAATACCCCTGTAAGATCTCACAAGCACATATTGGTAGCTATTTACTATTTCTGCATTTCTTTGTAGGCCATTTACACTAAGAATACTACTGTGAGCTTTGTCTGTGTGGACCATGCGAAATATTACTACACAGAACATGACAGCAGAGATTGTCTGCTGTTCCTGGGCAATCTCACAGGCTGAGGAAAGGTACAAATGAATAAACAAAACAAATGGTGTGTCAAGTTAAAACCAAGGTGTTCCTGGTATTTACATTACATTCCAAAAGATTTTGTTTTTGGCACGTCACAGTGGATTCAGCACAGACTTTACAGATAAAGACTAAATTAGATGCAATTTACCACTGAACATCTAGAACTTCAGATTTGTGGGATAAGTGTTAATTGCAACTATCTACAGCTACAAAGCCACTGAACATACAAGGAAACACAACACAAAAACAAGTGCAGAAAATAAATAATTAGCTATTAACTGAACATAAGATATTGCAAGAAATAGCTCTAGCAACCAAAAACTGAACATTCGGTGAGGATATGCAATGATTAAAATGGCCTTATTGTAGTTTTGCCTCAAACATCAGGAACATGAACATAATGTAAATTCTGAGACTGAAAAACATACACATAAAGTCATCCTGATGCATTCTCTCGTCTCCAAGTCGGCTGAAATGTGTGTAGATATCCAGCGACAGCCTCACTCTGTCCTCGGATCGTTGGCGGTCCTGATCTCCATCTCCGCCTTGGCCTCCCTACCTCCTCTGGGTCCGGCTTTCTCCTTGTCGCTCAACGGGCCTGTTGGGTGTTGGGTGTCGCCGGCCCCTGGGCCCTGTGGCTCGCCCTCTCCTGGGTTGCAGAGCTCCAGCAGGGCCCGCTCCAGTTCCGCATGCCGCGCCCCGGTCCCCAGTGCGCCCTTGGGCAGGGTCATCTGCAGGGCGCACCACAGCGCCGTGCGGGCCTTTCTGGTCAGTGTAGCCAGCTCTTTGATTGCCGCTGCCAGGGCGAGGACATCTGCAAATGGATGCCGTGACCGAACCGAAAAGAATGAGTGTTAGTAAGGCTGGCATGATGTACTGACCAGGGCTAGTAATTTCCATTTGACTCCATGAATTCCATTTAAAGTCATTCAAATCAATAAACAAAACTGAATTAAGTTAATTAAAATAAGCTCATAAAATATATGATTTTTTCACTCATGAGTTTCAATTTCCAGAATTGACAGAAATGAAATGGAACTGACCCCAGCCTTGCTGCAATTAGAACAGGCTCGCTTGACCGGTTAGACTCTGCTTCATTTAATCACTCCACTCACTTCATGAAAAGCAGAATTATTGCTATCCAAAAACACTCTTTTTTTACTGCTCACAGGTCTTATATCACCGACTAGTTTAAACCAATGAGTTTTTTCATACCTTTGTCATCACTGTATCTGGGGGCTCCCTGTCTCTGGCGGTTGGCGGTGTTGACGATCTCATCTTTACGGCGTTGCTGGGTGAAACGGATGGCCTCCAGGTGGCGCTCCAGAGTAGTGGTGATATTAGCGTGGACTGGAGCACTGCGCATCCGTTCCATCTTTCCAACCAATACCACAACCTTCAGAAATGAACAATTATGACTCTAGGCAAGTCCAAATATAGGCTACAACATTTTAATATTATATTTCCACATATTTAATCTTATAGTTGAATGAGGTTTCATAAGTGCTACTCCTTATAGATCACATAACTTTTTGGTAAGCGAAGTCCAACACTTTACAAATGTTGCTTCAGCTTGGGAAAAATAACCACCAATTTGCAGGGGTGTTTAAAATTTTTTATTTATTTTATTTTCATTTGACACTCAACATGGGGCCGAGCATGTGCAAATTCCACCATAATTCTGATCGGACAATTTTCTGCAACCACAGACTACGTTCATGTGTGAAACCCCACTGTTGACCTGGGAGAATGTAGACATCCACGGTTCTCCAAAAAACACAGTGTCACAGCGGCTTCGTTCCCGTCGCAGACTAGAGCTAAGCTCACACAGAGCGGGGCTGAAAAAAGACCTTTCATGTGCAGTCCACAGGTCTTGATTTGATCCAAGACTGCCAGGCTCATCCATGCACTACAGTGTGGTACGTAAACCAAATGGTTTTTTTTTGTTGTTGTTAATAACGAACATATGTTTGGAGATAACAAAAGCGTGCAACTTTAATTAATGTTAGTTTGCCCATCAAACATCCATCAATGTAACAACATGAATGTACATGAATGAAAATACAAATACATGAAAGTAAATAATAAAAAAGACTACTATAAGCATTACTAAAGACAATATGAAAAATGAAAAAAATCATATTTATAAAATTCTATTCTGTGTTTGTGTACCTTTAACTTACACATTAATAACAGAAGTTTAGTCACATCATATGGAGAGCACTCACATAACTCATAGACAGAACTCACCCTAGCCTGCTCTCTCAGCTGGTCCACAATCAAACGATCCACTCTGGACGGATTGGCTGGGAGACAGGGAATGGGAGTGTTGTTGGAGCTTGAAACTCTCCTCCCAGGAAAGTTTCTGGCTAAATTTGCCTCAGTCTGAAAACAAAATCATAGAAGGCTCAGACGAACAGAATGATTACGAACATCATAGTTCACTAGCAATGCTATACACAGGCTTCCATGGCAGGGATGAGGGCAACACACATAAAACATACTAGTTAGAGCTCATCCATGCTTTGTAAGAAGCAAGCTGAGTGGAAACCACCTGTTGGCAGTACACTAACCTACTAATGGCAAGACCTAGACTAGCTAAAACCACTATGCATTAGATTTATCTCCATAAGGTCATGTGTCTAGTCCTGGGCACCACACTGTAAGATAAATATGTAGATGCTCTAGAAAACTTACAAAGAGCCTAAGACAGTTATTCTCTCAACAAAATGAGTCATTTGATTTTAAAGGGGACTGATCTAGTGAGCTATAGAAGCTACTTAATATGAACTTTTTATAAGAGATCTGAAGAATTAGAATTTGTTTATTTCATTATGATAAGGATGTCTTTTGTTCATTTAATGCCTGGGATGGTTCTCAAGGACTTGCACTCGAAGTGGAGACCCTTATGGTCTTCAAGACTAGGCTAGTTACTCACTAGAATGTAGGAAATTTCCGAAATTTCTAAAATGGCCAAAAGCCCTTGAGAACCATCAAACATACTTATCTAAGCTGCAAAGCCAAGGTCAAAAGTAAAAAAGCATGAGATTTTACCTTTTTCCTCTCCTTCTCCAGGGTTCTCCACTGCTCATAGCACAGCTCCAGCTGCACATGGAGCTCATTGGCTGGGCCGCTGCGGTTCCTCATAGGCCTGTACTTGTTAAAGAGTGGAGGGAACCCAAAGTAAGGGGGCGGCACATCACCATTGAGCAGTTCACTGACAAAAGGGCTGAGGTGGCTCAAATCTTCACTCTGGAGCATTTCCATCAGGTCAGGGAAGGGGAATCCACACTGAGGCAATGGGAAGCCTCCACTAGTTCCACCTCCACCACCATGCAGGCCAAGCTGGGCCAGGCTGGAGTTCTGCTTCAGGTCTCCCATCATGAGCTGGAAAGGGGATGAAAACTGAGCAGAGCTCAGGTCAGAAGCACAGCTCTTTTCTTGGTCTTGTTTGCGCCAGTAGTTGTTGTTGTTGCTGTACTGGTGCCGGCTGGAGCCTCCATATGCATCAGACTGAGGGAGCCAGTCCTTGTTCTTCCTCACCCCCTTGCCATCATCACGGCCATCTGGGCTATGCTTGGTCCGGTTATAAAGGTACTTGTCGGGATCCTCACCGGCTGAGGCTGCTGACCAGCTGGATGGGTAACCATGCTGGCTGTGGTGGTACTTGGTGACTGAGGGATCCGATCTGGAATGACAGCCAGGTGTATTCAGGTTTACGTTTCCAGGAGTCATACCTTGGGGCCACGCATCAGGATGACTCTCTCCTGGCTTGGCTCTGCGTTCTTGCCTTCCCCCCACCGAGATTGGGGAGGTTTGGGAGCGGTAAGATGGCTTGGGGCTAGGAGTCAGCAGGTGTTTGGTAAGGTTTCCATTGCAGGATGTGTTTGACAAACCTGACAAGGACACCTGTGGGCTGTGACCTGGGCTGCTGCTCTTCCCATTCTGCAAGCTGGACTTCCAAGAAGGGCTCAACGCATCCCCTTCAGACCAGACCAGGGCACTTTTTCCTGGGTGCAGATAATCCCCATTTCGGAACTCTAAGTTTTCAGCTGCGGTGAAATCACAAGAAGAGTCAACAGCATTAGTTTGACACCGGCCATAAAGTTTTCTGCTCGACAGATAATTATTTCGCAGATTTGGACTGAGATGTTCACCTGTCTTCCAGATCCTTCCATTCACCTTGGTATGTTGAATGCCATAGTGACTCTGAGATGGGGAGGTCTTCCGCTGTGGTGGATGGGCATTATATTCCTCATAACCTCTATAGGGGTACTGCCTTTGCTGGCTTGTGTGAGGCCATTTCTCACTATGAGGAGGGCTGCTTCGTTCACATGCGAACCTTGTCTGTTCCATGGAACTTCCACATTTCGAGAATTTATCTCTGCCCTGTTCCACTTTGAACTCCTTTTGCAGTCGTGTGTTGTTGCTGTTGCTACGGTTATGAAATGCATACATTCCAAACTCACCTGGTACCTTCTCAAAGCTTCCATTAAGGACATCCTGACTGCCATTTTGCATGCATTGGTCACACTCTCTTTTGTTGAATCCAAAGTCATCCCTGGGACTAAATGAGGGTCCTTTAAGCAGGGTATCTTGATTGCAAGAACTGCGAGGGAAATGTGAGGAGTCCAGGCTGGCGGGGTGTGGATATTTTTTATCACCCACAAGCCAGGAGTCCATAAGGTCAAGGCCTTGAAAACCATGGTAGATGCTGTCCATGTGATCTTCCTCTATCTTCTGAAAAGCATCCTGATAAAAGCTACTAGTATCAATCACATCAGAAGAGCCATTTCCAAATTGCACCATCTTCTCCTGTTGGCTCGTGTGGTCATTGTCTGCAGCCCAAAAAGGAAACAGCTTGGAAGATGAATTCCTGTGCAGAAAAATAAACTGTTTGTTATATCATATTATGTGTTACATCCTTTCAACATTTGTTTCACTTGTAGGCCTATGAAGAAAAGTTAAGTGACGCTTAAAAGAAATCATCAATGAGCATTCCACACATACCAATATCCAAGATGTTCAGGATTTGGTTCTTCAAGGATACTGGAGACCATTTCAAATACATCGGGGCCATTTCCAGAATATGTCATGTTGACTTTGGGCCTATAGAAGAATTGAGAAAATGTACTTAATTCATCACATACCCAATATGGCAGTGATCTGTATAAGACATGTGCAGCCAGTTAAAGCAAGAGCATAACTATGTTATGATGAAAGTAATGCTCACAAAGCAACTTACAATATTGCATTGGAAAAAGAATAAACAATTCCAAATAATTCCATTGTAGCATAAAGAAAAGAGGACATATATTAAGCTATTAACTATTTTATCACCGGTGGGCCATAGCCACTGGCCCCGAGATAACAAGCAGTCTAGAAAGCTGCATTTTCTGTTTGCTACCATCAATGGCTGTAACATTCAAAGGCATACTATGCAGGATTTCTTTGCCTGTGTTTACAATCAAAGAAGTCTCCCCTTCTGTCTTGAACCCCAGCCACTCATGCCGAGTAAGTTACTCCAACTAACGTAGCTAGCTGGATAGCTAGGGGTAACGTTAGTACCATGAAATGAGCGACTGTGAGCGAAAATAAGAAGGCAGATTCTATTATAGATTAATTAATTCCATTACGTTGAACATAATAGTGGTTTTAGCGTTGGAACGTTAAACTAGGAAATTCAGACCCTCGTGAAAGTCCTTATTGTCACCAGCTTCACACTGTCAGTAACATTACGTACATGCCCAACAGAAAGAAATCCAACAATCCAGCATTGCTTTTAATCTGCATGGCGAATGTCAGCTGACATCACCTAGGAAATGCAATTCCAAGGTTAACTCTAGTTCTTGGAACAAGCCCTGTCGGCTAGTCTTTTGATTCGCTGTATCTGGACTTCTTAGCTCGCTAGCTCTGGAGCCACACACACCACTCCCCACAGAAAACAGCCAGATATCTAGAAACATCCCAAACATATTTTAGCATAACAAATACAGATAAAGGTGCAGGAATTTGGCAAGAATGTGTAAAGACAAAGATTTCCAGTGCATACCATGGTTATTTTATATTTTCATATTTTCAATGGAAAAATCATGCATAGTATGCCTTTAAGGATTTGTTGCAAAATATAAATAAAAATCTAAGCCACTTATAAAGTATGCTTTACCACAAAATGTACATTTCCAAACCCTAAGTTACTTTTATATTTAGTTCAAACAGCTATTTCCAATGCTACAGAACACAGTACAAAAGTCCACGGCTGATTAACTTTTTACACATTGTGCAAGCTTAGAATAAAGGTTGCCATGAAATTGGGGAAAGCAGCTGTTCAACATGACATGGTTCAGAGGAAAGTGCATGCTAGTCTCCATGGTCCTAAAACAGCTGCAGAAATTACAGCATGAGCTTGGGTGTATACGACTGGGTATTAATACAAATTTGTGAGAAAATGGGGAGAAAAGCAGTACAAAATGTGCACAGTTCAGTACGAGCTTGCAAGTAGAGATGCTTTTTGTCGCTTGAAACTTCCATTTTCCATACACTGTGGCCTTTTTGTAGACATAAATTCCAGGTAAACTTTACAAACACTCATTTATTATCACTGCCCAGATGCACTGCCTTTTATTTTGTCTGGCTCTGTTGTCTGCATGAATTTTACAGGGTCATGATCCCTTTATTGTAATTTACAATGCAGGCTTATCTAAAGCCGGCTGTCCATACACCTCGCTGAAAACAAATTGTTTACAACAATAGCTGTGTGCCTGAAAAATGGCACACTCTTGGCACCGTACAGATATGGGGTATGCAGCTCCAAACTAATCTGCTAGTTGGCATACTTGCCATGCCAATTCCTTTATTGCCATTTCCTTACCTGGACAGGTTTCCATCAGGGAAGGTGGCAGCAGGCTTGACATCATCAGTGAACACTGACCAGGAACTGTACAATAGAGCAGGGTCCAGGGTCAGGGCGGAGCCATCACTGAACACTTTGGACGGCAGCAGCTGGGAGTCCATGCTTTCCTTCAGAGTGACCTTCATACAAGCACAAAGTCGGTCAGGGGGACAAAAACAATGAGACTGCTGTTATAAACTAAGAAAAAGTCAAGTGGCTGACAGAAAACATGCGTCAATTAAGAAAAAAAGGCTCATTTTATACACTCTGGGTGTCAAAATCTGTTTGGCCACAAACCATCCAAGATCATACACTGCATATTGCAAAATCATCCTCAAAAAAGTATCATATATTAAACATTGAAACCTTCTACTGACACAAAGTACAAAAGTTGTCATTCTTAGGACATTGTGACATTCAAGAGATCACACATCTACCATTTGCCATTTACAATACTAACTTTAATTACATTACATTCACAATTTAGGAAGAAATGAAGGGCCAGAAATGCAATTATCTAGGTGAAAATGCAAAACTGAATTTGTGCTTCAGTTTGAAATGAAATACTGTGAGATCACATGCGTATAACAGGTAAAACTATACATGTCCAGGATCATAACCTCCCTCAACACAAATGCCTGCTTAACCAAACAAATTTCAATGTATCAAACAAATGAAAATTCCACACAGAATAAACTCTTGACATGTTGATACAATGCACAGCTGGCCAATAAACAGCTGAGGAGTCAATTGTCCAAAATGGGGGGGAGGGAACTATGTATAAAAAGGACTGTGTGGTTCCCACAATATGGATGTAAATACCTGGAAATTAAAGCTGAGAGTCTGTACCGTATCACTGTATTCATTGTATAATTTCAAATCAAATGTGTTGGGAGTAGAGAGCAGAAACAACAAAATTGTCACAGTCCAAATACTTGGAAGACTGCACTGTATATGAAAAGGGTAAAAGTAACAATAGTTTAGGCTGCACTTTTGAAGCTTACTACAATGATTATAGGATTTAGTTGATGGTACATCAACTAATATGCTCTTAAAAAAGGGATCCTTTTGAATCAAATGACTCCAGTTTACCTGTGGTTTAAAATAGTTGTAAGAGGAACCTTGGTAAGCCATATTTTCATGGAAACCATATGACCATTCACATTCCAAATCTGTACCATTGCAGCACTCAGAGCATTCAAGGCGGAGCAAGCCTGTTGAGGACAGAGAATACCCCAATAAAACAGTGTAGACACCGAGGAAGAAAATATCCCATGGAACAAGCAAGCAAAACTAGCTTATTTGTCCATGGGCAAGGCACAATCACGCCAAAAGTCTATAAACACACAAAACAGGCACTGATGCAGAATATTATTGCGAATGTGATTTACAGATTAGATTTCTTCATGCACTTTGATTCACAAAATCTTCAACCATTTATGTAAAATACACTTTTTAAAAATCTGACTATGTACATTAGTTCATAAATATTCGTGAGTTTTTTTAATTAAATTTTTTATTTTATTTTTTTACATAAAAACCAAAAAGCAAGACGAAGGAGCCACAGCCAGCCGGAGTCAAAGTAACAAATATTGTAGACCAGGGGTTACGTTGTACATTTTAGGACATCCTCAGGCTTTATCATCAGTTTTTACACATCACAAAAAATGGCATTGTTCCCCAGACTAAAAGGCTTCAGGTCTCTGGAGAAACACTGTCAAATCTAAGATGTCTAAGCGGCCACAGACACAACAGCCTTGGGGGAAAACGGTAGGCTATTAGGCATGCCAGAGGCTCACTGACCACTATATGCCATAAATCTACTGTATTTCTATTGAAAAATTGTAAACACAAATCTGTAAATTTATGTGAGAACACACACAAGAACAGCTGCAAACTTGTACAACTAGAGCAAAGACGGCTCAATAAATACAAGCTCTCAAATCAACCTCTTGCAACCTCTCAACTTTTGCAAAAAAATGTATAATTAACCTTGAGCAAAAGATTTGCAAACTTGTAAAATGGGATTCATAACTGTACTAATGGTGATGCCCTGGTGAGATTGCCTGTTCTTCCAACCAATGAGACAAGCAGATTTGGGATGATGCTGTACTACTGTTATTTTACTTTTAAGAAGTGAACATCTGTCATCTACATAAAATCCAAGAATAAAAAACTAAAAAAAGGCAATGAAATCACCTGCGGAGAGCCACCGTGTTCTGTCATTTTTCAACAGGGAACAATATAACAGATAAGAGAATGTGATACATGCAACGGCCAATATAGAATGATGCTAATCTATGCTGCATTCAAATAATTTACCAATAGTTGATAGCGTAAGGTGTAGAAATAATTTGGAATCTAGGACAAGGTATTCCATCTAAATCAGCTTTGATTTAGGAATCGAACTTGCCAACATTTGTGACAGAATTAGCAATATCTTCACGTTAGCTAACTAGCATGCTCAGCTGCACATTCCTACTGTAGGAACAATTTGCCAGCTACCCAGCTTGGTGGCTGGTAATGGGCTTTTCATTGAGTATAGGCTACTGTATATTTCAATTAAAAGCTTGAGAAATCTCCAAGTTCAGTCGAATGGGATAAAACAAAAAAGTATATATATATATATATATATATACATTTTTTACATTATCTGAACTCCCTAGCTCGCTCACATTCCATCTTGATGGATTTATCATTAGTTTGCCAGCCTGCCAAATTTGAACAAATGTTAACCAAATCCACAATTAACAACTTATGATAGAAGCAAAGAAGACTATGTAGTCCAGGGAAATTGACGGAAAAAGTAAACAACAGGAAAAAGGCATTCAAAACTGCTCTTCAGATTGGCCACACACTGTATGTCTGTCATCTCCAAGTGGCCAAAACCAGGCTGAGTTTTTGGAGCTCACTTCCAGGTATTGTCAAGAGATGCTGGCCACTAGCACCAGAGTGGTTGGCTCCAGTATAGGTGTTTCAGTCATCCATTTCGATGTAAGCCAACAGTAGCAATACAGTCAAAATACAAAGGCAATCATTTTTTTCCCCAAAAGAAATTATCCACCAACGGTGTTTTTTCTTCATCTAATGTCTCCCCATGTGCCAATGTGTTAAGTTATTGTGTTATTTGGACAAGACTGTAATATTTTGTGGACGAATCAGGAACAGATTGCATCACCGCCGAATCACTGAATCTCATGCGCTTAGTGGACAACCAGACTTGTCTAATAAAAGGGCCCCCTCTTTTCCCTACTGCACAGTCTCTGGCTCCAGTTTGTACAACATGGCAGTGCCCACAAACTGTATTTCCCTGGCTTCAAAACACTTTTCCAAAATAAACTTACTTGATTTGATTACCAGAATGCATATAGTTAGTCACATGCATACACCGTGTCAACTAGTCACAGTAAATACAGTAAGTATGGGGGGGGGAAGGGGAGGAGGAGAAGGAGGAGAAGGAGAAGAAGGAGAAGAAGAAGAAGAAGAAGAAGAAGAAGAAGAAGAAGAAGATGCAAAATCCCCTTAGTTTGGGGCTTTATTGTGTGGACATGTGAGAAAACGCAAAATCCCCTTAGTTTGGGGCTTTGTGTGGACATGTGAAGTTGTTTATGAATTCTGTCTGTTGAAATGGGGTGAGAATGTACAGAATTGAATGTTTTTAAGGGCTGAGGGTCTGTGGCTGTTGTGGTTATTTCTGTGGGGAACCCTGAAAAGTGCCAAACTCTCGGTGCTATATAGGTATGGGGCATGCCCCCGCCAAGGCGTAACTTGGCAGGATGGCATACATGCCATCCCAATCAAATATGGCAACTGTACCCTCTGCTACTTAGTTAGGAAAATAAAGCTATTTTTTTCCAAGATTACCATGAATTGAATGCAGGGCACTGTAATGTACAAAAGAGTTGCCTGATTAATTAGGGGGTAGTCTGTGTTCAATCTGATATTAATAAAGTCCATACAAATACAAGTGAATATAGCTGGCGTTTAAAAAAAAAAAGGTCAATTTCACCACAAGAGGAAACCGTTTACCTACTCTCAAAAGCAGGACAAACAACAAACTTCACTGATGGGCGGAAACAAAAATCCGGGTGAAAATCTGTTTAAATCGATTAGCACCTTTTTACAAACCCGGGTATTTTTCGATGAAAATCGGTGCATACGAAAAACAACGAGCCTCACACATTTTGTATCTTCCGTAACCTCAAGGAAGAGACCCCTTCGTGAACCCAGCCCAGAAATTTGCCTAACGACGTTACGTTAGTAACGTAACACCACATTGACTAACAGCAGCATGCATTGAGCCCAACTGGAGCAGCTCCAGGCGCCAGAAATATATAATAACGTTAAACTATTTAGCTGCAGCACTATTATCTAGCCATCAATAAACACACCTTAAAAACAGTACTAGGAACACCTATTCACTTAACGTTACCAATTATCGACACAACTAGGTAATAACTAGCCATTCCTAACGTTACAGCTAGTCTATATAATAAGATAGCATGCGACAAACGGACGAGTAAGCAAACCACTAACAAACGTTAGCCAACGTCGATAGCTAGTTACCCAGGCAGCCTAAGTTGCATGGATGGCTTCAAAACGTTTTATGAGTAGGGAGGACAATCGAAAAATTTATTTCCGGAAATTAACATAAGTATTGTGATTAAAATACCAGTTTAGCCGTAAATTAACGTATTGTGAACAGCGATCGTACATATATGGAATATTAATGTGATATATTGGCTGTTTTGTGGCCTTTTAGCTCGCACTTTCCCAAAATTCCATCAATGATAAGATCGGGACTCCGACGGCACCGAAAACCGATAGATTTCACTGAACATTCGACTGTTTACATTTATGGGGTTCTGAACCAGTGACATCATAATAACTCTTACTGGTTGATTTTACGCGGTCATTTATGGCAGTTGGTTCTCTCAGAATTCTGACTGATAGCCAGGTCAGTATTTTCACTGGACACTTGATACATCCAGACTTATAACTTCAAAGTCCCAAGTCATTTGTGAATGGTTTAAATGGATTTTGAAAGTAGACACTTCATGCTACAAGCATGCTAAGGGATTTGAGTGTGCTGTGAAGTTTAGGTAGCAAACAACAAGGCTGAATCCTTCTGACGTAATTGACATAGCGACTATATGCTCAGATCGCCTAGTTTCACTCACTACGGCCAAGCGGAATCGATAAGGTTTCAGAAAATATATAACTTTTAAAGATTTAATTCAATCTTCTACTGGGACTTTTGCCGTTTATCGAGGGTGTGACAGAAAATTTCGGTGCCGCTGACTATAATCGAATGTTTTTCACATTTACCGTTCGATTGACCAAGTACCATTCAAAGTACATTTTTATGGGTTAGTACTGTCAGATTGTGCTAGCTACTTCACATTAACCTTGTACAGCGATCAATAAAGGCTAACAGCACAGCACCACTTAATTCTAGTAACTTCTATCACCACTGTAATGAACTAAAAAAAGGTAACAAACGACCTTTTCTGTGAGAAATGTATTGTCAAGCTCACGCGCATACACTGCTGGCGACATTCTAAAGCTTCGTTTTGCCCTCCCTATTATGAGTGAACTCAAATTGTTAGCTGGCTAGCTCAGGTAGTCTAAGCTAACTACTTGAGCTAGCGTATAGCAGTTTTGCTATAAAACATCTAGACACGGGTAATGATGAAAGTGGACGTCTTTGACAACCTGTTGACAACCGATTGTCTACTTAACAGTAACTGGTCGAATAATGGGTCACTGTAACACGTTTTTACTGTTTAAAGTGTCCAGTACCACGGGCTAATATTAGCTACCTGGTTACTGTACGTGTGCAACAATACACTAGTCTACTGTCCACGCTGCAGCGCGCCTTGTCGAGCAAGCGTTGCAAGCTAGGTCAGCAAGCTAGTGATCAACATTGTTTTAACTCGTCACTGCGATTGATTGCTGGCGCTAAAGTCTCTAATCTAGGTCTACGACACTACTGCAGTGTAACTATAGCCAATGCAATAGTTCGTATTCAGAGAAATACCTAGCCAACGCTTAATACAAAGCCAGTGAATGGCACGATCTATAGTAAACAGACGAATAACGTTAGCTAACGTTACTAGCTTGCAAGCTAACGACTACACGCCAGTCGCTACTTTGATCAGCGGGCTACGATTAACTGAATAGCGTCATTTGTTGTTGCAAGCATGTGAAGCGTCCGGGGCAAGGCAGTACTGCGCTATTGAAGATAACGATTTGGGAAATTATCTAGCTAGCGAACAATATATATCTTTTCAAATGTGCGATTATCCAACTAACCTGCATGGAAACTGCACTCCTTTCGTGCTGTAAAGAGGGAGACGTTTTTTTCTTGTTAATTTAGGTAAAAAGTCATTGCCTATCTTTCCATCGTCTCGGGCGCCATTATTACAGCAATCTTCAGGATTGTTCACACAGGAAATGCATTTCCACGCATCGATGACATCATTGGTGAAAGACGATTCCAAGTGGAAGAGCAGGGCAGACTGCACTGCAGAAGAACTTTATTTTAAATGCGTCCGGGGCTCTGGTGGACTATAAACACCGCTTATCCACCTTTCTGATGATGAAACTAGGCAGTTAAAAGAGTTGATTAACCATTCACATTGTTGATGCAATACTTGTTTTAGGGTGATGTGTTGAATTTCATATGGCAATTTACAACGGCGTTTACATGTATAATAATACCAAGTATTGATTTAACCTCCAGGTGTAAAAAAAATAAGGTAATTAATCACAAAAAACAACATTTTTCAGTGAAATGTTTGCATTTGCCAAAAGCCTGAAGACAGGAAACAACGTTGATCAGCCCTAACGCTAACATCAGCCTGCTCTCCTTCAAGGTGTGTCACCACAGATCTTTGACAACTGCTACAGCCCTGTTTGATATGTCTACTGTATTTTAAATAATATTTACTCACCGCTGGGCAGATTTCTTAAGATTCAAACCTTCTTTTAAAGAGCCTAATCCACACTCATTAGTATGAAAAACATAGTTTTTTGTTTTTAATATTGTTTTATTTCAGCCCAGATTTATGGAGGTATTTTTGTACTAAAAGTCATAGATCTGAAGAATGGATTCACACATCTGTAAATGGGTTTCACAAATCTATAGAATTGATTCACAAATCTGTAGAATGGATTCAAAAATCTGTAAATTAATGTGAGAATACACACAATAAGTTTCAAACTTTTACCAAGACAACTTAGTATTTATAACTTCTCAGATAAACTAGACCACAGACAACTGTGTAATTACAATATCTCAAATCAACCTCTTACAACCTCTGGACCTTTGCACCAAATTTTGTGTACTGATTTGAAAACCTGTAAAATGGTATTTGTAGGTGTGCTAATGCTGATGCTCTGGTGAGGAAGATCAATGCCAACTAATCAGATGACCGGATTCGAGATGACACTGTACTGCCATTACTTTTAACGAAGTGAACCTGTTGTCAATAGCCAATTCTAAAATAAATAAAAAATGTGAAAAGGTACCCACTCACAGAGAACCAACATATTCTGTCATATTTCTGCAGGGAACAATATAACGGAGTATGCAATACATGCAACAGGCAATATATTGCAGAGCGATATAAATTTATGCTGCATTCAAATTATTTACCAAGACTAGGCAGTGTTAGCTGTAGCAAAAATGACCAGGCCTAGAATTTGCAATCACTTTTTATCCCACAAAGCAGTGGGAGCTGCTGTCCAGTGTTGTTGGTAATTTTAAGCGGAAGATATTGAATTTGCTGCAGTGGATATTGCAAATGATATGATAATCTACCTGTGGACAGTGTAAACCAGGTTCTAGTATAAAAATCAAGACAGATAAGCACAAAATTTCTCTCTCAAGAGGTGGGAAATATTTTCATTAAAACATGGGAATTCTGTCCCAGGGCAGTATATCAATTATTTTTGTGCTGTATGTAGAAATGATTTAGATATGTTTAACCAATTCAGTTTTATCCGTTTCAGTATTTCAGATTTAAACCAGATTATCAGCCTTATGAGTGACTAACAGTTAAAAGAACTGTTTGGATACATACATTTTGTTTGATTTATCGTGGCTTCTGGAATAAGACATTTGGTTCGATACTGCTGTGTATACGGACAGTAGAGAAAACATACATGCTGTGTAAACAATTCTGAAAAAGGCATCTATTAATTAAAAAACTATATAATACATAATTTTAATTGAGGCCAGAAGTTCAGTAGACAAAACTCTTGATATCAAACAAATGTCAAAAAAAATGTTTATAGTCACCCTCAGCTAGCTATGTAGTCAGCATTAAATGTAATTTATTAAAGGCGGTTATGCGAGAAAGTTAGTGAGATGAGCTAAACTCTTAGAAAGATTTGGAGTCTTTTCGAATCTTAAAACTATTGCACATATCTGTCCAGCAGGAACCAGATTGAACAGTTCTTCTCTGTGCCAGAACAAGGAGTTTGCAATATGCAATACAGTCATTCCACTATATTATAATAGTGTGTAGAAATTAATGTAAAATTTTGAAAAATAAGATATTCAAATTCATGCGTGACCAGAATATCTCTGGGTAAGAGGATCTGTTTAGTGATTGTAATGTAATGATTTAATCAATTCCAATACCCCAGAGTAGAAGCGGTGGACATGGCATTGCTGTAATAACTTTAATACTCACTTTGTCAACCAATGAAAATGTACAGAAAACAATATGGCCTATGAAGTGTAACAGCTGATAAAATGCATGCAAAGTTGTACTGTTTGTCTCCATAAATAGGGAATTTTATATAACCCTGAAGGAACATGCATAGTTTATTTCTCAGATTCTTTATATAGTCAAATAAAAATGTATATGCAGTCCTGGTGACACTGCTCACAAATAAGAAATACTCAATAGGAAATAAACACTAAAGTAACAAAATGAATAAAGCAAAGCAAATGCAGCAGAACAAATATATTTGAAAACTATAATTGCAATGTGAATATACAAACATTATTTCTTATGGACAGCTGGTGGTGCTGTTTCATATTTTTAAAGCATTAGCGGAAGGGTTTTCAGGCAGGTACTGTAGTTCTGTCATTACATTGTTTATTCTATATAACAGTCTGTGCTCATCTTTATCAGGGGCATCATTTTGGTGGGTACTGAATACTTGAACAGGAATGCAAGTTCAAGTGCCATATCATCTTCTCCTGACATCACTCGTTTGATTGATGAATTCATTATCACTCATATAATCAATTGCTTATTTTCATTGGACGGAACAATGCCAAAGAGGAAGATATCATGTAAGACCCATATTTGGGCTTTTTTTAATAGCAATACCTAATTGAAGAATGCAGGCTTTATTGTCATACACCAAATAGAATTTAAGCTTTATTAACACAATTCTCAGATGAATTGCACAAAATATGTGATGTTTGATAACTTCTAATCATATACTGTAGCCTGAAATTTGAGAAAAATGTACAATGAATCTGGAAGTTTTAATAAGGTGATGTTGGCAGATTCAGACCCGTGTTGTATTCCGTTCAGCCTCGGACAATTGCCATCCAGAGCAGGAGAGCAGCCACACCTATGGCGATAACTTCAGCTCAAGACACTTCAGTCGTCATCCCTACTATCTTCGAGGTTAGCATGGAAACATAATGAACCACACCGTAGCCTACAACAGTCAAAATTATTGTATTGCCTTATTTCAGCAAACAACATGAAATATGTCATTTGAAACGTTTATTCTACTATTCACAACAATTCACAGGATAGTTCCTAAACACCCCAAAACTACAGCCTCAAAAATGACAACAGAATGACAACAAAAGAGCACCTACAGTGCCATGCTATTCTGCATATTTATCACACTGAATGGTTTCATATCTTTAGACAAAATGTGATATTAGACAAAAAAAACCTGAGTAAACACAAAGCAGATTTTCAAAAATGATAATTTAATTTACTTCATGAGAGAACTTATCAAACACCCATATAACATATGTGAAAAATGATTGTCCTCTTAAACTTAATAACTGGTTGCATCACCTTTAGCAGTAATAACTGCAACCAAACACTTCCTATAGTTTGATATCAGTATTTCCCATTTCTTTGGAGGAATTTCAGACCACTCCTCTTTGCTGAACTGCTTTGATTCATACATATTAGAAGGTTCTCAAGTATGAACAGCTTGTTTCAGGTCCTGCCACTACATCTCTATTGGCTTCAACTATGGACTTTGACTAGGCCACTCCAAAATTTTGTTTCTTTTCAGTCATTCAGATGTGGACTTGCTATTGTGTTTTGTAGGATCCTTAATGCTTCATACACATGGTCAGTTTATAAGCAGAAATCAGCTTTAACTTCTCAAAACTGAAAAACTTCTCCACCCCATGAACACCTTCATTTATCCTTATTGTCAAGTTTTCCGACAAAATCATTGTCACAGTGAAATTTATTGAATTTAGGATCAAATCTGCACATACAAAATTTTTTTAAATGAGGCCCCTGGACCTGTCACAAAATAAAATTTTACCTCTGTGTTCTGCAGTTTGGTGGCATGGTGGTGCAGTGGGTAGTGCTGTCACCTCGCAGCTAGATGGTCTTGGGCCTGGACCTTCCTGTGTGGAGTTTGCATGTTCTCTCTATGTCCGTGTGGGTTTCCTTCGGATACTCCGGTTTCCTCCCATAGTCCAAAGGCATGCAGGTGGGCAAATTGGAGACTTTAAATTGCCCATAGGTATGAGTGTGAGAGTGAATTGTGTGTGTGCCTACGATAGATTGGCAGGCTCTCCAGGGTGTATTCCTGCCATTCGCCCAATGCACGTTGGGATAGACTCCAGCACCCCCTGTGACCCTACCCAGGATAAGCGGGTATAGATAATGGATGGATAGATGTTCTGCAGTTGGCTACTTTCAGTTATGAACAAATGTGATTGGATGAAGTATGTTGCTTTTGGTTGAAATAGTTGTTGATTATTAGGGAAAATTCATAATGGAAGGAAAAAACAAAGAAAAGATAAGGAATGTACTGCAGTGAATATCTGTAAATAAGTCTGTGGTCATTTTTTGGGACAAAAGTGAGTGGTAAGTGTCTAGCTCTTGGTGTTGAATACATATGAGCATATCCTGCCATCCAAATTCCAATTAACAAAATCAAAATCGTTAAAGCTGTGTATTTTAACCTCACTTTCAAAGTTACAGAAGTAAAATTTCATTTAGAAAAAATCCTGAATTCCTGAAAACCTTCTTATCATAGGTGCTGAACTGTACATACGTATTATTATTCAACAAATGTATATTTTAGACGATTTTACTTTGTACAGTCTTAGTCAGAATTCCATAAATAGCCTTGTGTGATCACTTGCCTTCCCCATATGTTCAGTGACCTGTGCAGTGGCACAGATTCTAGGGATGACAGTAAAACATTATCCCCTGTTCAGCAGTATCATAATCCATTCTCCAAGTAGAGTTACAACATACGTATCTCAGGTACATCCATAAAAAGAAGACTTATCATTATTTTAAGTTTCTTTAAAAAAAAAAAAAAAAACATAATTTTGAGTATGTATTCATATAAAGGCATGATATGAGTTTTCCAAGTCACCAACATGCAATAGTGCAGGCTTCTTGTAAACTGCTGGAAATAGACATCGATGTAGTGTTACATCAGCATTCAAAATTGACTTTATTCACAAAAAACCTTCAGGTACGTATTTGAAATCGATTGCTTAAAGATTTGTACATGAGGGCAAGATTTGAGCACCTATGAGTTAATGTGAATACCTTTCGGTAATATTAACCTCGGTAGCCTGGCTTCAGTGCTAGCTGGAAAGGTCAGATTTGTACTTTTCCCTTTGAAAACAACTGCTTGATTGATGCCAGATGAGCATTTGGATGCGTTCCCGAGGAGTTTCCCAATGACAACATGCACAATAGTTACAGGAAAAACAGCAGCAAGGTAGAACGGAATGTGCTGCCCTGTGCAAAGCACCGGGGCCTCAGAAGGAAGGGAAATGGAGGAGCAAAATAATAATAATAAACAAATTAAATAAATGCATGCAGTATTTGTATGAAACCAAAACTGGATATTTTTTGCCCATTATTCCCTGTCAGAGGGAATTTTTAAAAAATCGTTCAGCATCACCGTTTCACCTGCAAGCATTCTCTAAAATGGAAACATGTTTTGTATTAAAACAGCAATAAGATATGACTTCTAATGGCCACTATTGTAAAATATAGCCTGTTTTTTTTTTTTTTTTTTTTTTTAAAGTACTGTATCCATGTGTATATTCATTTCCAAATATCTTTACTTCATTATAGCTACATGGAAACACAAGGTGTACTTTAGACTTCTGGACTTATTTACACAGACCTGATTTTTTCTTGTGTACTTCCAAGTGGAAAAGCCAGGATTGCACTCATGATGTAGTGTTTGTACTGGAACTCTACCCAGAATACTGCAAAACTGACTGTTTCACAATATCGTGATACCTTTCTGACATGATGGACGTAGATAGTCCCAACCTTTAAAAAGCTCAGACCCCATGCTGTAATTGACCAGTGTGTGACTGAGATGAGAAGTGAGACACATAAGATGAAGAGCTCTGTTGGACCTCTGCTGCTGCTCTCCCTTGTTGCTTTTGTCTCTGTGACATTGGCCAGGAGTGTCTTCACCTTTACAGATGTCCTTGCCGCGGCCACTGCAGACTTCAACCAGAAAAGCCAGGAGACAAAAGCTTTTGGACCTCCAAAGATGGGCGCTTTGCGGTCAATGGTACTATATGTCTGATTTTTAATTCTGTTGCCTGCAGCCTTGCAAACAAATGTGTCTCCAGCAGCAAATGTTACTTAAATATGAAACCCAAATGTCTGTATCTGAACTGTGGCTTTTCCTGTCTTCCCTCCCCCCTCTCTCAGTCGATGTTTGAGCCCGGAGATGGCTCCGTCATGATCAAGTCCATTACGTTTACGCTTAAGGAGACAGTGTGCCCCAAATCAGAAGACTACCTAAAGGAAGAGTGTGTCTTCAAGGAAAATGGGGTGAGTTCACACTGTCCATATTATCCTCACAATGTTTAGTCCATACTAGTGATGGAAAGAGAGAGTGATCACACATAAACTGCAGAATGCTTGAACCTGCTAAAAGATTTATTTTCCCTTTGTGAAACAAGATCATTATTTTATTTAATAAAGGGCAGTTTTTAGTGTAAAGTTTATGTGAGGCAGTGAGCTGTTAAAATTTTTTTAAATAGATGGCGACTGGACCTGCTGCTCATAGACCACTGTAATGTGATTTGCAAAATGCTGGCAGATCAACTGCTGTCAGCTGCAGCAGTCCAATAACTGCAGGGATAATGGGAAATCACACTGATGATTACGTAAGGAATATGAGCCTCTTGAACTAGTGCCAGTAAAACATTTGCCCTGTGAGTCAGGTCCTTCCAGTAGGTGGCGACCCTGTAAGCTGATGGTTTCTCTGTTCCTCCTCGTCTGTAGTCTCTGAAGAAGTGCTCCAGTACAGCTACAGTCCTGAAGTCACAGCCAGGAGAGGCAGCATCTCTGACAGTGTCCTGTCAGGATGTCACAGACCCAGAGGAGCGCAAGGTACAGGCTTTACATCTGATTAGCCTTCATGGAACACCTAAAATATATAGCCAAACCAAGAAATATGTCAGTATGTGGACCAAATCAATTTAAATATTTTCTTAAATATTTATGCTTTGACATACTGTTAATTATACTAATGATGCTTTGTTGCCTTCAGGTTCAGGAAATGAATTTGAATTCACAAATTCTGTTGAAATATATTAAACTGAATGTTAGCATCCCCCAACAACTGACAGAGGATTGCCTTCTACTGCACACCTCTACAACTCTATTATACATCATATAGGCCTGAGGTCGTGTACAGTGTGTCTACTGAATTTCTTGCAGATTCTGAGAGGATTTTTTCCTCTGTCATATTCCATCCCTCAGATCAGACACTGTTATAATCATCAGACTGTATTTTTATTTTTCCAAATGCGTGTCTTTTTACATTTCATATATTACGTATTTCAACTACTCATTAATTTTCACTTGTTTTTTCTTCTTTTCTAGAAACTCTCAGAGCCTCCAAGTTGGACAAAATATTTCAGCAACTGGTGAAAGCTGCCTGGACCCACAGCAACGCCATTGTTTTGGGCCTATTTAATGTATTTAAATCAATAAAGAGTACTTGTGGAAAATAAAGAGTGCCTTACTGAATTACAAAGTATACTTTGAAATTTCATTCTGTGATAATTTCATGAAAAAAATACTGCAACTCAAAATGAATTATTTTAAGGTGACATTGTTGTTATTTAAGAATTTAATTAATGAAAAACTGAAATACCCTCCACCCTGGAAGCTCCACATTTTCAGATATTAAAAAATTGTAACTGCCACATTTTCTGGATATAAACCCCATTCTGTTTAAGGATCACTGGTTCCTGCAAATCTGAAGGAAATGTGTAAAAATGAATAAGCAAGAGCATTCTACAGAGGTTAGAAATTTAATCAAAACAACAGTAACAAATAGTTTATGCTATGCAATACTGAAATATATAACATTAACATGACAGTAAACTATGAAAACAAGTTCATGGGGTGGAATTGTAAGCTAATTGAGCTAAATGTGCGCGGAAGTTAGGATGATTTATAATTGATAAACTGATCATACTTAGGAAGGATTGAGAAACATTACTTTTGTGTATGGATATTTCATAAATAGATTTATAGGTCATTATGGTCATATGCTCAGATTTAGCTGAGTGTTCTGTGGTCATTTTTGAAGCTTTAGTTTTGGAGGATTTAGTAACTATCCTGTGAATTGTCCATCTGTCCCTGTTAATGAATTTATGACCACTGTTCCTCTTTATTGATGCACATAGCGTTTCGTATATGCTGTCATAATTTTCGACACCGTTACCCATGCTACATTAAATATTTCGCAGTTCAATGTGCTGGATGCTACAACTCTTGACACAGAGCTAATTGGCATTATAAAACATGACTCTATTGTGTAGCTGCCATTGTGATTGTAATTTAGGCGCTTTAAATTTAAAGTAATTTTTCATGAAGTGTTTCCATTATTCTGTCCAAGACTTTTCATTTCTTCTTACACTACAGTATATGAAAAGATATCTTTTGATGGGCTATATTCTTTTTACATTAATGCTAAATGACAAACAAGCAATTCCCTTAAATGCATTAGTATGTGTGTCCTGCCCTCTTATATTATTCTTCTCATTTTATTCTAGTAAAACAGTATATGGATACCTGCTAGGTTTTAGAAGGTACATTTCTGCAACGTCCAACATTTAATTTTACTAAAGGCTACTGGCTTGTTTTTGTATGCTCCTTCTGATTTGGTTACACCCAACAATACTTTTCTCGTGTCTACTGTTCCCTACTATTAGCAAACAAACAAATTCACAAGTTTCACATATATTTATTGATTTTTTTAACTTAAGGATAAAAAACCCATCCATCAATCAATCAATCAAATTTTATTTATATAGCGTATTTCACAGCAATTGTCACAATATGCTTCACAGACAACCCTGGCCTAAACCCCCACCGGAGCAAGCCTAAAGCAACAGTGGCAAGGAAAAGCTCTCTGTGGCAGATGGGAAGAAACCTTGGAAGGAACCAGGCTCAAGGGGGAAACCCATCCTCCTCTGGTCGGCTCAGGGTGTTGATTAACATGGTCAGTCAATGTTTACATCATTCAAATTTATTGATTGATTGATTTTAAAAAATCCCCATCATGATTTTAAGCACATCCCATCACTGTAATGTCCAACTAGAGGGTGTGCACTAGACAGATGTGTCCTGTGTTTGCAACCAGCTACAGGCAGGCTCAATAGGGCGGTCATAGGATGGTCCTTCCCTAGGTGATGCTACGGCCAATCGTGGGTCAATGCCCGTCTTTGGTCAGTTGGCATTAAAGGAATAGTCCCAACTTTTTGGGAAATTTGAATATCGGCCAATTTTGCCGGTTAGTTGATAAGATCGGTACTAATTTAATCCCTGTTTGTCCAGTACAAAAATATTAGACAATATCTACAAGCTGCATACTAACTGTGCTGCCTCTATGAATGACTGCAGGCAGAAGCAATGTTAGCTTTGCTAATTAGTGATGGAAATACACTTTCCAGCATCACCGAAAGCTGAGTTATTTACTCTTGCACCTTGTGAGTTCATAACGACTAAAAATAAAAACAGAGATCTCGGTATTTTAGAGGCAGCTAAAATCAGAACTATGACAACTAATCATGCATCCATCCACTGGGTGCAGTGATTACTAGCTGTGCAGCGCAACTTGGAAAAGTGTGTGTGTGCAGCACAACTTGGAAGTGTGGGTTGCCAGGTATGGAATACTATTGGCTGCAGTGGCAGCAAAAGGTCACACAGTCCAGGCACACCTACCTGGCAACCCCAACTCAGGCTTGTATCATTTCACTTAGCAGAGCTAACATTGGTTCCATCTGCAGCCAATAATAGAGGTAGGACAAGTTACCTTGCATCCCTAGATATATAGTCTAATATTTTTATACTGGACCCATAGGGATGAAATTGGAAGATCGTATCAACAAACTATGTAAGTTAGCCAAAAAGCAAATTTCCAAAAAAGGGGAGACTATCCCTGTAACGTGGTCAGGATTTCTCCGGGGGTACATGGTGATATTGTTTCATACTGTAAACTGTAGCACTCTTTTTGGTCCTTGTTGCAAGTAGCCATGTTTTCTGTCCAGCCGCCTATTTCTTCATCCAGTCTTCTTTCCTCCCAGTGGCTTTCAGGAAGACACAATGCTGTACTCCAAATGGCATTCTCCAAAAACACATGGTGCCAGCATTACCCCAAATAGCATCCTCCAAATAGCGACACTGCCAGCAAATCACAAAGCCTCCAAATAGTTATCCTTCCAGCTAATCACCATGTCAAGACATCATATGGCAACCTCCAAATGGTTATCCTCCCAGCTAATCACCATATTTGACCTCAAATGACATCCTACAAATGGCTATGCTGCCAGTCAATCACCATGTCGGACATCAAATGACTTCCTACAAATGGCTATGCTGCCAGTCAATCACCATGTCGGACATCAAATGACTTCCTACAAATGGCTAAACTGTCAGCCTATCACAAGTCAAGACACCAAATGACATCCTCCAAATGGCTATGCTGCCAGCTATTCACTATGCCGAACGTAAAATGACATTCTAAAAATGGTTATCCTGCCAGCTAATCACCATGTCAGACATCAAATGGCAACCTCAAAATGGATATCCTGCCAGCTACTCACCATATCTGACCTCAAATGACATCCTAAAAATGGCTACACTGTCAGCCAATCACCATTCTGGACACGAGGCATCATTCAAATGGTTATACTGTCAGCTAATCACATCGGACGACAAATGGCATCCCAAAAATTGTTACACTGCAAGCCAATCACAATGCTGGAAACCAAATGACATCCTCTGAATAGCTATGCTGCCAGCCAATCACCATGTCAGACCCTACTGCAACCATAAACCCTTGTTTCTGCTTGTATAAGACCACCTCAGTCATAGACATGTTGTAGCATATCACACTGAGTGAAAATCAGAATATCATACGAGGTCTTCCTACGAGATTTTCCTGCACTTGTAAAACCCTCCAGAACTGACGGGAGGACATTGCAACGATGGGACATGTTGATGGGGATTAAAATATATCTCCAATGGGAAAAATTAAATAACACTTGTCTTTGCCTCACTGCCACACCCAGCTGTCAAAAGGAGGGAAGAAACAGAAGATAAGGTGGGTGAGTATTCTGTCTGGGATAAAAGGGAGCAGTGAAACTAACATGTAACACAAAGAATGCCAAGTTATTACTCGACTGATAATTGATCATTAAAATTACAGTTACCATAATACCTTTGCCAAGATAGCTATCCAGCTAGTAATTTCCTTTGTGACTAGCTAATGTGCAATTATATTTTAAATAAGGATTAGCACATCTCCCAAATTAATGCAATGCACCTCCAGTGCAACAGGCATCCTTGCCTTTCCTGATTTTCATAAATGAAATTCACTCAGCATGAGGAGTGCTCAGATGTACCTGCAGAGGAATTTTGTGATGTGATTTATGCAAGTATCCCATCGTGTGAGAATTAAATACCTGACTGTGGGGTGCATCCACACGCTATACTCGGCTGGACTGCTGGAGCCAGGGGTGGCACTGTAGCTGCTCCAGGGTGGGCCGGTCTTTTGCCCGGGGCCTCAAACAGCACAGAATGAAGTCCTTGATCCCTGTTAGGGAAAGAGAAAAAACATGAATGGACAGGGAACACAGCGCCCAAATGCCGCTCAACCCTCTGCTGGCTCCTCACCTGATGACAGCCCTGCACAGAACTCCACGTGCCGCATTTCCCTGCTGGTGTACGTAGTGAACGGATCGTTACCGCAGACGATGTTATACAGGGTCACACCCACTGACCACACAGTCCCAGGGCCCGCCAGAAACTGTTCTTTTTCAAACCATTCAACTGGCAGGAATTCAGGGGTCCCTGATCAACAGTCACAAGAAAAATCAGTATGCCATACCTTTTGGCATTGAAAAAAATTAGTCTTCAGTCTGTCAGGATATAAAAAGAGTTCACACAGCAACATAAAAAGAGTCCAAGAGAATTATTTCACGATTATGCTACATGTTATATTTCCGGATGCATCACAGTATGACTGTTTACTCCAGACACCTTCCAAACCTTCCAAGCTAAGATGCATGAACTGCCCCGCTCACTGACCAGAGATATTGGTGTATGCGGTGTGCTTCAGTGGGTCCCCACACCCAAAGTCGATCAGTTTGATCTCCTTTGTGTCTGTCTGGATCAGGATGTTCTCGGGCTTCACATCACGGTGAACCACTCCGTGATTGTGGCAGTGCTGTAGCGCCCCAAGCAGCTGCCCGGTCACACTTCGCGCCTGGTCCTCATCCAGCACACCCCCCTGTTCCTGGCAGTACGTGAACAGGTCCTTGCAGGGGTCTGGACGCTCCATTGCCATTACATATGAAGCAGGTCTATCAAACCAGTCGAAGAGTTTCAGGATGTTGGGATGACTCGATGGAGTGTTAACCATCTGAAACAGTCCGACTTCCTTGGGCATGGGCATTTCCATTCCAGGCTGCGGAGAGAAATCAGGCAGTTTTGGTGAGAGCTGGCCACATTAGCACATAACATGGGGTAGGTGAGCAAACTGCTAGCTAACAATTTTATTTTCCAATTTTTAAATCCCATACCTTCTATGTTGTTGACTTATAAGCCAAGTCACCATTAGTGTTATAACTCCACAAACGAGAGTGATTAAGCTTATATTAACACATAAACCTGAACCTACCAGGTGTTTGAAGTTTGTGGTTTTAGTTCTCCCCGCCTGAGGTTCTGCTCTGCAAAATACAATATTCTTGTGGGACTCCATAAATTATGGAAGCAGTACTTACCAGCTGCAGTTCTTCATCGTCATCTTTCCTGACATATTTGAGGGCCACCTGAGAAAAATACATTTGAGAGATAAAATTGATATTTCAAACATGGTACTTTGTAACGTAGAAAAAACTTGTGAATGACTTAATGTGCTGTAAAAACTGGTTTGTCATGTGATGGAAAGTAAACATTCGGGTGTAGATGACAACGTTTCAATGGCTTGTTAGTGGGTACAGAGCATAGAGAAGGTGAATTCTTACCGGCAGTCCATCAGATATGCGGATCCCTGCATACACAGAGCCATATCCTCCTTGGCCAAGTAATTTTCCTTTTCTATAGAACTTGTTGACGCATGCTGAAATAAGCAGGTAGACACCAGTTATTTCCCAATTAAAAAACAGCATTTGCAGATTCCTGCTTTATAAAAACAGACAAGATCCTTCGGAATGTCCCAAAAAGTTACAGATAATAATAAATTTGTTTAAAATGGAAGTGCATTCAATTTCAACTGTCTTCAAGATGTGATGTTTAACTTTAAAGACATCCCAATGCATTTACATATATTAATGTCTTGATAATAAAATAAACCACTTAAAGTCAACCGCAAGGCATCCTAAGACAATGGTGATGCCTACTAGCTATGCTAGTCAATATGGGCCTCGTAACAGTTCATATAATTTTAATGGATAACAATATTACATTTCATTATTTGCTAAATAAATTTAGAAAAACAATGATGCATGATTGCTCAATGCTATGGTCCTAACTTTTCCGTGTGCTCTTAATTTTGCCATTGGAGCTGGAGAATTTGTCTCCATAGGCCGAGATGCTCTCTTTCTCTGGCTTTCTCTTCCTAACTGGTTCCTCCACAGAGGTTGGCAGTGCTCTCTTCTGCCCTACAGTTGTCCCCTTCTCCGGTACTTTTTCCTGAACTCTCCTCTCTGGTTAAAACGACATGCATTAGTCTGAATCAATCACTTCAAAAATGGGGGCTAGCAAGAAGAAAAATAAGATATTCAAATTCATGCGTGACCAGAATATCTCTGGGTAAGAGGATCTGTTTAGTGATTGTAATGTAATGATTTAATCAATTCCAATACCCCAGAGTAGAAGCGGTGGACATGGCATTGCTGTAATAACTTTAATACTCACTTTGTCAACCAATGAAAATGTACAGAAAACAATATGGCCTATGAAGTGTAACAGCTGATAAAATGCATGCAAAGTTGTACTGTTTGTCTCCATAAATAGGGAATTTTATATAACCCTGAAGGAACATGCATAGTTTATTTCTCAGATTCTTTATATAGTCAAATAAAAATGTATATGCAGTCCTGGTGACACTGCTCACAAATAAGAAATACTCAATAGGAAATAAACACTAAAGTAACAAAATGAATAAAGCAAAGCAAATGCAGCAGAACAAATATATTTGAAAACTATAATTGCAATGTGAATATACAAACATTATTTCTTATGGACAGCTGGTGGTGCTGTTTCATATTTTTAAAGCATTAGCGGAAGGGTTTTCAGGCAGGTACTGTAGTTCTGTCATTACATTGTTTATTCTATATAACAGTCTGTGCTCATCTTTATCAGGGGCATCATTTTGGTGGGTACTGAATACTTGAACAGGAATGCAAGTTCAAGTGCCATATCATCTTCTCCTGACATCACTCGTTTGATTGATGAATTCATTATCACTCATATAATCAATTGCTTATTTTCATTGGACGGAACAATGCCAAAGAGGAAGATATCATGTAAGACCCATATTTGGGCTTTTTTTAATAGCAATACCTAATTGAAGAATGCAGGCTTTATTGTCATACACCAAATAGAATTTAAGCTTTATTAACACAATTCTCAGATGAATTGCACAAAATATGTGATGTTTGATAACTTCTAATCATATACTGTAGCCTGAAATTTGAGAAAAATGTACAATGAATCTGGAAGTTTTAATAAGGTGATGTTGGCAGATTCAGACCCGTGTTGTATTCCGTTCAGCCTCGGACAATTGCCATCCAGAGCAGGAGAGCAGCCACACCTATGGCGATAACTTCAGCTCAAGACACTTCAGTCGTCATCCCTACTATCTTCGAGGTTAGCATGGAAACATAATGAACCACACCGTAGCCTACAACAGTCAAAATTATTGTATTGCCTTATTTCAGCAAACAACATGAAATATGTCATTTGAAACGTTTATTCTACTATTCACAACAATTCACAGGATAGTTCCTAAACACCCCAAAACTACAGCCTCAAAAATGACAACAGAATGACAACAAAAGAGCACCTACAGTGCCATGCTATTTTGCATATTTATCACACTGAATGGTTTCATATCTTTAGACAAAATGTGATATTAGACAAAAAAAACCTGAGTAAACACAAAGCAGATTTTCAAAAATGATAATTTAATTTACTTCATGAGAGAAATTATCAAACACCCATATAACATATGTGAAAAATGATTGTCCTCTTAAACTTAATAACTGGTTGCATCACCTTTAGCAGTAATAACTGCAACCAAACACTTCCTATAGTTTGATATCAGTATTTCCCATTTCTTTGGAGGAATTTCAGACCACTCCTCTTTGCTGAACTGCTTTGATTCATACATATTAGAAGGTTCTCAAGTATGAACAGCTTGTTTCAGGTCCTGCCACTACATCTCTATTGGCTTCAACTATGGACTTTGACTAGGCCACTCCAAAATTTTGTTTCTTTTCAGTCATTCAGATGTGGACTTGCTATTGTGTTTTGTAGGATCCTTAATGCTTCATACACATGGTCAGTTTATAAGCAGAAATCAGCTTTAACTTCTCAAAACTGAAAAACTTCTCCACCCCATGAACACCTTCATTTATCCTTATTGTCAAGTTTTCCGACAAAATCATTGTCACAGTGAAATTTATTGAATTTAGGATCAAATCTGCACATACAAAATTTTTTTAAATGAGGCCCCTGGACCTGTCACAAAATAAAATTTTACCTCTGTGTTCTGCAGTTTGGTGGCATGGTGGTGCAGTGGGTAGTGCTGTCACCTCGCAGCTAGATGGTCTTGGGCCTGGACCTTCCTGTGTGGAGTTTGCATGTTCTCTCTATGTCCGTGTGGGTTTCCTTCGGATACTCCGGTTTCCTCCCATAGTCCAAAGGCATGCAGGTGGGCAAATTGGAGACTTTAAATTGCCCATAGGTATGAGTGTGAGAGTGAATTGTGTGTGTGCCTACGATAGATTGGCAGGCTCTCCAGGGTGTATTCCTGCCATTCGCCCAATGCACGTTGGGATAGACTCCAGCACCCCCTGTGACCCTACCCAGGATAAGCGGGTATAGATAATGGATGGATAGATGTTCTGCAGTTGGCTACTTTCAGTTATGAACAAATGTGATTGGATGAAGTATGTTGCTTTTGGTTGAAATAGTTGTTGATTATTAGGGAAAATTCATAATGGAAGGAAAAAACAAAGAAAAGATAAGGAATGTACTGCAGTGAATATCTGTAAATAAGTCTGTGGTCATTTTTTGGGACAAAAGTGAGTGGTAAGTGTCTAGCTCTTGGTGTTGAATACATATGAGCATATCCTGCCATCCAAATTCCAATTAACAAAATCAAAATCGTTAAAGCTGTGTATTTTAACCTCACTTTCAAAGTTACAGAAGTAAAATTTCATTTAGAAAAAATCCTGAATTCCTGAAAACCTTCTTATCATAGGTGCTGAACTGTACATACGTATTATTATTCAACAAATGTATATTTTAGACGATTTTACTTTGTACAGTCTTAGTCAGAATTCCATAAATAGCCTTGTGTGATCACTTGCCTTCCCCATATGTTCAGTGACCTGTGCAGTGGCACAGATTCTAGGGATGACAGTAAAACATTATCCCCTGTTCAGCAGTATCATAATCCATTCTCCAAGTAGAGTTACAACATACGTATCTCAGGTACATCCATAAAAAGAAGACTTATCATTATTTTAAGTTTCTTTAAAAAAAAAAAAAAAAACATAATTTTGAGTATGTATTCATATAAAGGCATGATATGAGTTTTCCAAGTCACCAACATGCAATAGTGCAGGCTTCTTGTAAACTGCTGGAAATAGACATCGATGTAGTGTTACATCAGCATTCAAAATTGACTTTATTCACAAAAAACCTTCAGGTACGTATTTGAAATCGATTGCTTAAAGATTTGTACATGAGGGCAAGATTTGAGCACCTATGAGTTAATGTGAATACCTTTCGGTAATATTAACCTCGGTAGCCTGGCTTCAGTGCTAGCTGGAAAGGTCAGATTTGTACTTTTCCCTTTGAAAACAACTGCTTGATTGATGCCAGATGAGCATTTGGATGCGTTCCCGAGGAGTTTCCCAATGACAACATGCACAATAGTTACAGGAAAAACAGCAGCAAGGTAGAACGGAATGTGCTGCCCTGTGCAAAGCACCGGGGCCTCAGAAGGAAGGGAAATGGAGGAGCAAAATAATAATAATAAACAAATTAAATAAATGCATGCAGTATTTGTATGAAACCAAAACTGGATATTTTTTGCCCATTATTCCCTGTCAGAGGGAATTTTTAAAAAATCGTTCAGCATCACCGTTTCACCTGCAAGCATTCTCTAAAATGGAAACATGTTTTGTATTAAAACAGCAATAAGATATGACTTCTAATGGCCACTATTGTAAAATATAGCCTGTTTTTTTTTTTTTTTTTTTTTTTTAAGTACTGTATCCATGTGTATATTCATTTCCAAATATCTTTACTTCATTATAGCTACATGGAAACACAAGGTGTACTTTAGACTTCTGGACTTATTTACACAGACCTGATTTTTTCTTGTGTACTTCCAAGTGGAAAAGCCAGGATTGCACTCATGATGTAGTGTTTGTACTGGAACTCTACCCAGAATACTGCAAAACTGACTGTTTCACAATATCGTGATACCTTTCTGACATGATGGACGTAGATAGTCCCAACCTTTAAAAAGCTCAGACCCCATGCTGTAATTGACCAGTGTGTGACTGAGATGAGAAGTGAGACACATAAGATGAAGAGCTCTGTTGGACCTCTGCTGCTGCTCTCCCTTGTTGCTTTTGTCTCTGTGACATTGGCCAGGAGTGTCTTCACCTTTACAGATGTCCTTGCCGCGGCCACTGCAGACTTCAACCAGAAAAGCCAGGAGACAAAAGCTTTTGGACCTCCAAAGATGGGCGCTTTGCGGTCAATGGTACTATATGTCTGATTTTTAATTCTGTTGCCTGCAGCCTTGCAAACAAATGTGTCTCCAGCAGCAAATGTTACTTAAATATGAAACCCAAATGTCTGTATCTGAACTGTGGCTTTTCCTGTCTTCCCTCCCCCCTCTCTCAGTCGATGTTTGAGCCCGGAGATGGCTCCGTCATGATCAAGTCCATTACGTTTACGCTTAAGGAGACAGTGTGCCCCAAATCAGAAGACTACCTAAAGGAAGAGTGTGTCTTCAAGGAAAATGGGGTGAGTTCACACTGTCCATATTATCCTCACAATGTTTAGTCCATACTAGTGATGGAAAGAGAGAGTGATCACACATAAACTGCAGAATGCTTGAACCTGCTAAAAGATTTATTTTCCCTTTGTGAAACAAGATCATTATTTTATTTAATAAAGGGCAGTTTTTAGTGTAAAGTTTATGTGAGGCAGTGAGCTGTTAAAATTTTTTTAAATAGATGGCGACTGGACCTGCTGCTCATAGACCACTGTAATGTGATTTGCAAAATGCTGGCAGATCAACTGCTGTCAGCTGCAGCAGTCCAATAACTGCAGGGATAATGGGAAATCACACTGATGATTACGTAAGGAATATGAGCCTCTTGAACTAGTGCCAGTAAAACATTTGCCCTGTGAGTCAGGTCCTTCCAGTAGGTGGCGACCCTGTAAGCTGATGGTTTCTCTGTTCCTCCTCGTCTGTAGTCTCTGAAGAAGTGCTCCAGTACAGCTACAGTCCTGAAGTCACAGCCAGGAGAGGCAGCATCTCTGACAGTGTCCTGTCAGGATGTCACAGACCCAGAGGAGCGCAAGGTACAGGCTTTACATCTGATTAGCCTTCATGGAACACCTAAAATATATAGCCAAACCAAGAAATATGTCAGTATGTGGACCAAATCAATTTAAATATTTTCTTAAATATTTATGCTTTGACATACTGTTAATTATACTAATGATGCTTTGTTGCCTTCAGGTTCAGGAAATGAATTTGAATTCACAAATTCTGTTGAAATATATTAAACTGAATGTTAGCATCCCCCAACAACTGACAGAGGATTGCCTTCTACTGCACACCTCCTATTATACATCATATAGGCCTGAGGTCGTGTACAGTGTGTCTACTGAATTTCTTGCAGATTCTGAGAGGATTTTTTCCTCTGTCATATTCCATCCCTCAGATCAGACACTGTTATAATCATCAGACTGTATTTTTATTTTTCCAAATGCGTGTCTTTTTACATTTCATATATTACGTATTTCAACTACTCATTAATTTTCACTTGTTTTTTCTTCTTTTCTAGAAACTCTCAGAGCCTCCAAGTTGGACAAAATATTTCAGCAACTGGTGAAAGCTGCCTGGACCCACAGCAACGCCATTGTTTTGGGCCTATTTAATGTATTTAAATCAATAAAGAGTACTTGTGGAAAATAAAGAGTGCCTTACTGAATTACAAAGTATACTTTGAAATTTCATTCTGTGATAATTTCATGAAAAAAATACTGCAACTCAAAATGAATTATTTTAAGGTGACATTGTTGTTATTTAAGAATTTAATTAATGAAAAACTGAAATACCCTCCACCCTGGAAGCTCCACATTTTCAGATATTAAAAAATTGTAACTGCCACATTTTCTGGATATAAACCCCATTCTGTTTAAGGATCACTGGTTCCTGCAAATCTGAAGGAAATGTGTAAAAATGAATAAGCAAGAGCATTCTACAGAGGTTAGAAATTTAATCAAAACAACAGTAACAAATAGTTTATGCTATGCAATACTGAAATATATAACATTAACATGACAGTAAACTATGAAAACAAGTTCATGGGGTGGAATTGTAAGCTAATTGAGCTAAATGTGCGCGGAAGTTAGGATGATTTATAATTGATAAACTGATCATACTTAGGAAGGATTGAGAAACATTACTTTTGTGTATGGATATTTCATAAATAGATTTATAGGTCATTATGGTCATATGCTCAGATTTAGCTGAGTGTTCTGTGGTCATTTTTGAAGCTTTAGTTTTGGAGGTTTTAGTAACTATCCTGTGAATTGTCCATCTGTCCCTGTTAATGAATTTATGACCACTGTTCCTCTTTATTGATGCACATAGCGTTTCGTATATGCTGTCATAATTTTCGACACCGTTACCCATGCTACATTAAATATTTCGCAGTTCAATGTGCTGGATGCTACAACTCTTGACACAGAGCTAATTGGCATTATAAAACATGACTCTATTGTGTAGCTGCCATTGTGATTGTAATTTAGGCGCTTTAAATTTAAAGTAATTTTTCATGAAGTGTTTCCATTATTCTGTCCAAGACTTTTCATTTCTTCTTACACTACAGTGTATGAAAAGATATCTTTTGATGGGCTATATTCTTTTTACATTAATGCTAAATGACAAACAAGCAATTCCCTTAAATGCATTAGTATGTGTGTCCTGCCCTCTTATATTATTCTTCTCATTTTATTCTAGTAAAACAGTATATGGATACCTGCTAGGTTTTAGAAGGTACATTTCTGCAACGTCCAACATTTAATTTTACTAAAGGCTACTGGCTTGTTTTTGTATGCTCCTTCTGATTTGGTTACACCCAACAATACTTTTCTCGTGTCTACTGTTCCCTACTATTAGCAAACAAACAAATTCACAAGTTTCACATATATTTATTGATTTTTTTAACTTAAGGATAAAAAACCCATCCATCAATCAATCAATCAAATTTTATTTATATAGCGTATTTCACAGCAATTGTCACAATATGCTTCACAGACAACCCTGGCCTAAACCCCCACCGGAGCAAGCCTAAAGCAACAGTGGCAAGGAAAAGCTCTCTGTGGCAGATGGGAAGAAACCTTGGAAGGAACCAGGCTCAAGGGGGAAACCCATCCTCCTCTGGTCGGCTCAGGGTGTTGATTAACATGGTCAGTCAATGTTTACATCATTCAAATTTATTGATTGATTGATTTTTAAAAATCCCCATCATGATTTTAAGCACATCCCATCGCTGTAATGTCCAACTAGAGGGTGTGCACTAGACAGATGTGTCCTGTGTTTGCAACCAGCTACAGGCAGGCTCAATAGGGCGGTCATAGGATGGTCCTTCCCTAGGTGATGCTACGGCCAATCGTGGGTCAATGCCCGTCTTTGGTCAGTTGGCATTAAAGGAATAGTCCCAACTTTTTGGGAAATTTGAATATCGGCCAATTTTGCCGGTTAGTTGATAAGATCGGTACTAATTTAATCCCTGTTTGTCCAGTACAAAAATATTAGACAATATCTACAAGCTGCATACTAACTGTGCTGCCTCTATGAATGACTGCAGGCAGAAGCAATGTTAGCTTTGCTAATTAGTGATGGAAATACACTTTCCAGCATCACCGAAAGCTGAGTTATTTACTCTTGCACCTTGTGAGTTCATAACGACTAAAAATAAAAACAGAGATCTCGGTATTTTAGAGGCAGCTAAAATCAGAACTATGACAACTAATCATGCATCCATCCACTGGGTGCAGTGATTACTAGCTGTGCAGCGCAACTTGGAAAAGTGTGTGTGTGCAGCACAACTTGGAAGTGTGGGTTGCCAGGTATGGAATACTATTGGCTGCAGTGGCAGCAAAAGGTCACACAGTCCAGGCACACCTACCTGGCAACCCCAACTCAGGCTTGTATCATTTCACTTAGCAGAGCTAACATTGGTTCCATCTGCAGCCAATAATAGAGGTAGGACAAGTTACCTTGCATCCCTAGATATATAGTCTAATATTTTTATACTGGACCCATAGGGATGAAATTGGAAGATCGTATCAACAAACTATGTAAGTTAGCCAAAAAGCAAATTTCCAAAAAAGGGGAGACTATCCCTGTAACGTGGTCAGGATTTCTCCGGGGGTACATGGTGATATTGTTTCATACTGTAAACTGTAGCACTCTTTTTGGTCCTTGTTGCAAGTAGCCATGTTTTCTGTCCAGCCGCCTATTTCTTCATCCAGTCTTCTTTCCTCCCAGTGGCTTTCAGGAAGACACAATGCTGTACTCCAAATGGCATTCTCCAAAAACACATGGTGCCAGCATTACCCCAAATAGCATCCTCCAAATAGCGACACTGCCAGCAAATCACAAAGCCTCCAAATAGTTATCCTTCCAGCTAATCACCATGTCAAGACATCATATGGCAACCTCCAAATGGTT
Organism: Anguilla anguilla; assembly: GCF_013347855.1. Lineage (NCBI taxonomy): Eukaryota > Metazoa > Chordata > Actinopteri > Anguilliformes > Anguillidae > Anguilla > Anguilla anguilla. The sequence continues at coordinate 21,782,682 of NC_049208.1, forward strand.
ATCCTCCCAGCTAATCACCATATTTGACCTCAAATGACATCCTACAAATGGCTATGCTGCCAGTCAATCACCATGTCGGACATCAAATGACTTCCTACAAATGGCTATGCTGCCAGTCAATCACCATGTCGGACATCAAATGACTTCCTACAAATGGCTAAACTGTCAGCCTATCACAAGTCAAGACACCAAATGACATCCTCCAAATGGCTATGCTGCCAGCTATTCACTATGCCGAACGTAAAATGACATTCTAAAAATGGTTATCCTGCCAGCTAATCACCATGTCAGACATCAAATGGCAACCTCAAAATGGATATCCTGCCAGCTACTCACCATATCTGACCTCAAATGACATCCTAAAAATGGCTACACTGTCAGCCAATCACCATTCTGGACACGAGGCATCATTCAAATGGTTATACTGTCAGCTAATCACATCGGACGACAAATGGCATCCCAAAAATTGTTACACTGCAAGCCAATCACAATGCTGGAAACCAAATGACATCCTCTGAATAGCTATGCTGCCAGCCAATCACCATGTCAGACCCTACTGCAACCATAAACCCTTGTTTCTGCTTGTATAAGACCACTTCAGTCATAGACATGTTGTAGCATATCACACTGAGTGAAAATCAGAATATCATACGAGGTCTTCCTACGAGATTTTCCTGCACTTGTAAAACCCTCCAGAACTGACGGGAGGACATTGCAACGATGGGACATGTTGATGGGGATTAAAATATATCTCCAATGGGAAAAATTAAATAACACTTGTCTTTGCCTCACTGCCACACCCAGCTGTCAAAAGGAGGGAAGAAACAGAAGATAAGGTGGGTGAGTATTCTGTCTGGGATAAAAGGGAGCAGTGAAACTAACATGTAACACAAAGAATGCCAAGTTATTACTCGACTGATAATTGATCATTAAAATTACAGTTACCATAATACCTTTGCCAAGATAGCTATCCAGCTAGTAATTTCCTTTGTGACTAGCTAATGTGCAATTATATTTTAAATAAGGATTAGCACATCTCCCAAATTAATGCAATGCACCTCCAGTGCAACAGGCATCCTTGCCTTTCCTGATTTTCATAAATGAAATTCACTCAGCATGAGGAGTGCTCAGATGTACCTGCAGAGGAATTTTGTGATGTGATTTATGCAAGTATCCCATCGTGTGAGAATTAAATACCTGACTGTGGGGTGCATCCACACGCTATACTCGGCTGGACTGCTGGAGCCAGGGGTGGCACTGTAGCTGCTCCAGGGTGGGCCGGTCTTTTGCCCGGGGCCTCAAACAGCACAGAATGAAGTCCTTGATCCCTGTTAGGGAAAGAGAAAAAACATGAATGGACAGGGAACACAGAGGGTGCGCCCAAATGCCGCTCAACCCTCTGCTGGCTCCTCACCTGATGACAGCCCTGCACAGAACTCCACGTGCCGCATTTCCCTGCTGGTGTACGTAGTGAACGGATCGTTACCGCAGACGATGTTATACAGGGTCACACCCACTGACCACACAGTCCCAGGGCCCGCCAGAAACTGTTCTTTTTCAAACCATTCAACTGGCAGGAATTCAGGGGTCCCTGATCAACAGTCACAAGAAAAATCAGTATGCCATACCTTTTGGCATTGAAAAAAATTAGTCTTCAGTCTGTCAGGATATAAAAAGAGTTCACACAGCAACATAAAAAGAGTCCAAGAGAATTATTTCACGATTATGCTACATGTTATATTTCCGGATGCATCACAGTATGACTGTTTACTCCAGACACCTTCCAAACCTTCCAAGCTAAGATGCATGAACTGCCCCGCTCACTGACCAGAGATATTGGTGTATGCGGTGTGCTTCAGTGGGTCCCCACACCCAAAGTCGATCAGTTTGATCTCCTTTGTGTCTGTCTGGATCAGGATGTTCTCGGGCTTCACATCACGGTGAACCACTCCGTGATTGTGGCAGTGCTGTAGCGCCCCAAGCAGCTGCCCGGTCACACTTCGCGCCTGGTCCTCATCCAGCACACCCCCCTGTTCCTGGCAGTACGTGAACAGGTCCTTGCAGGGGTCTGGACGCTCCATTGCCATTACATATGAAGCAGGTCTATCAAACCAGTCGAAGAGTTTCAGGATGTTGGGATGACTCGATGGAGTGTTAACCATCTGAAACAGTCCGACTTCCTTGGGCATGGGCATTTCCATTCCAGGCTGCGGAGAGAAATCAGGCAGTTTTGGTGAGAGCTGGCCACATTAGCACATAACATGGGGTAGGTGAGCAAACTGCTAGCTAACAATTTTATTTTCCAATTTTTAAATCCCATACCTTCTATGTTGTTGACTTATAAGCCAAGTCACCATTAGTGTTATAACTCCACAAACGAGAGTGATTAAGCTTATATTAACACATAAACCTGAACCTACCAGGTGTTTGAAGTTTGTGGTTTTAGTTCTCCCCGCCTGAGGTTCTGCTCTGCAAAATACAATATTCTTGTGGGACTCCATAAATTATGGAAGCAGTACTTACCAGCTGCAGTTCTTCATCGTCATCTTTCCTGACATATTTGAGGGCCACCTGAGAAAAATACATTTGAGAGATAAAATTGATATTTCAAACATGGTACTTTGTAACGTAGAAAAAACTTGTGAATGACTTAATGTGCTGTAAAAACTGGTTTGTCATGTGATGGAAAGTAAACATTCGGGTGTAGATGACAACGTTTCAATGGCTTGTTAGTGGGTACAGAGCATAGAGAAGGTGAATTCTTACCGGCAGTCCATCAGATATGCGGATCCCTGCATACACAGAGCCATATCCTCCTTGGCCAAGTAATTTTCCTTTTCTATAGAACTTGTTGACGCATGCTGAAATAAGCAGGTAGACACCAGTTATTTCCCAATTAAAAAACAGCATTTGCAGATTCCTGCTTTATAAAAACAGACAAGATCCTTCGGAATGTCCCAAAAAGTTACAGATAATAATAAATTTGTTTAAAATGGAAGTGCATTCAATTTCAACTGTCTTCAAGATGTGATGTTTAACTTTAAAGACATCCCAATGCATTTACATATATTAATGTCTTGATAATAAAATAAACCACTTAAAGTCAACCGCAAGGCATCCTAAGACAATGGTGATGCCTACTAGCTATGCTAGTCAATATGGGCCTCGTAACAGTTCATATAATTTTAATGGATAACAATATTACATTTCATTATTTGCTAAATAAATTTAGAAAAACAATGATGCATGATTGCTCAATGCTATGGTCCTAACTTTTCCGTGTGCTCTTAATTTTGCCATTGGAGCTGGAGAATTTGTCTCCATAGGCCGAGATGCTCTCTTTCTCTGGCTTTCTCTTCCTAACTGGTTCCTCCACAGAGGTTGGCAGTGCTCTCTTCTGCCCTACAGTTGTCCCCTTCTCCGGTACTTTTTCCTGAACTCTCCTCTCTGGTTAAAACGACATGCATTAGTCTGAATCAATCACTTCAAAAATGGGGGCTAGCAAGAACACAAGAACACACTACTTACAGACCAATGAAATATCTGGTCATTTACGTCAATACATTTTAACGGATCAACATTGTATGATTTGTAGGTTTAATTGTGCTGCACACAACACTGGAATTAACAACAGTAGGAGGTATTTTTTCTATTCAACCTATTTCCAAGAAACTGCTTTCACCAACATAGTATTTGGTATGGCAGGTCAACATTAAATGAATCCACAGAAAGTTGTGAACTAATCAGTATAGTGTCACCAGATTTCTGGAATATTTAACTACAAACTGCTTCAAATTTAATGCTGCATTAAGTATCTATAAGGGTAATAATAATAACATCAGTACATTCAGATATAGTATGTACTAAATATTGCATCAGAAAAATTTGCAGAACATGCAAATAATATATTGTAGCCTATATAATTTCTCAAATGACAAGGCCATAAAACACTGGTGCATCCTGCATTGCTTAAAGCGCACTGATCTGAGATTAGCTACAAACCATGTACACTTTTGAGTTTTGCTGCTACTGTATGCTACGGCTGTGTGGTAGAGCATTCTTTTGGCATGCTAACCTCGAAGATGATAGGGACCGCGATTGACAGCGCTGAAGTTATCGCCATAGGTGTGGCTGCTCTCCTGCTCTGGATGGCAGTCGTCCGATGCTGAATGGGATACAACAGAATCTGCCAGTCATGATCTTATTCAGTTTTTCAAGTCAGTTTTGTCAGGCAATACTTTTGATTCCACTTTCACTTTCTTCAAAATAAGCATCATTATATCAGAACTCTAGTCCCATGTGCTAATTGGCAATTTACATTTTATAGGGCTTAAAGCTTAAAGTGTTAATTATAGTGTATGCCAATCTTGCATTCTTAAATTCAGTACTGCAAATGAAGCCGTCTTACATGATATCTTCCTCTTCGGCATCCTTTAAATTTTAATAAGCAACAGATTCAATGACTGATGCTCAAATAGATCAAACGAGTGATGTTTCACTGTTTTCTGGAGTATTTTGGTTTCTTTTCCTCTTATACATACTTGTAGCCTAGAATGTTTCTTCTGTGACGTAAACAAAACATCAACGCGCCGCTTTTATATTCATAGTGATATTCGAAATGATAAAACTGATAGTGGAGTATTCAGTTTCTAAGCACCGAAAGTTCCATTCTGAGTTTCTATTTAAAGCTATTTAGAGGTTTTCATCAGGCTATATCTGTCCATTTAAAGATAAAGGATTTGGAGCCCGTGTAATACGATTCACGTCTGCATGGCGACCCGGCCGACAGCAATATTTGCGGTGTTGGTGTTGTTTCATTGCAGAGCATTTCATTTTGCTATTGCTAATACGTATTTTTGTTGCAAAGTCACAAATCTGTAGGGTGGATCTCATAAAAACACGTTTTCAACGTACAAAAATGCCAAGTTACTCACACATACAAGACGTACACTGTCTATAACTCATTCATTCAAACTGGCAAAAACTAGGCCTGCCATTAAAAGTATTGACATCAAAATGACACCAAGTTACTGTACTACAAACAATATAGGCTATCTTGCCTCACCGAAATTAAATAAGCTGTATTCCAAAGCAATGCTACCCAATGTTTCCTCAATTGTTTCTGTTTTTTAATCTTACAATTTTACAATGTCATTCAAACTTTGTGTCAGATCAAAGTGTCAAATATTTCATTTAAATTCATGTACAAAACTGCTGGTGAATAACTACAGGAAGCATATTCATCAGGAAAACATGTTTATACTTGCTTGTCAACTTCATTTTACTAAATGTACAAGTTTTTCTATATTTGCTACTTACAATAAATACTGCATGTAAAATACATATTGTACATACATACATAGAAAACGTCTTTATCCCCATGGGGACATTACTCTCGCAGCATGTTCCATTCACATTTACAAACAGATATTTATACCAAGAAACATACAATCATTCATGCAACAGAAAGGCTGGGCAGCTAAATACATACATACCAATACAAATTGGACATTTGCACACTTTCTGTTGTGTGTATGCCTTTTCTGTGATGTATGACCAGGCTGCCTTTTATATGATTATATTTTAATTGATATTTTACATTGTATGATTCAGACTGACTCCTTTTCAAGCGAGCAGTGTCAGTTCTCATCCCTCAACACCTCCTCACCACCTACAGTCACTCAAGTACCCATTCCCGCCCAAAAATGGACTCTTCGTCACCATTTATGGGCAAACCATCATTACCTACCCTCAAAGACGTACTTCATCACTGCCTGAAAAACCTACCAAGTACATCACCTACGTCTCTGCCATCCTGTCAAACTGCCTCACCTCTGCCACTCGCATAAACTTCCTCACCAAGGCAGAATGTACCAGAGTAGAGAGAGTGAGAACTTTCCCTTTTGCTGTTACCTTGATGTGGTGGGAAAGCTTGCATGCCCCAATGATCCTAGGTACTATATCAGCATGAGCAGATGCTCAGGGTTTCAACCTTGCTGAACTAGACCCAGGTGAGAAGCCAGACTAACAACAGCAAACATACTCTGTCCTTGCAAATATTTTTGTGATTTTAGGGCAAGTTCAGTAGCTACACAATGATGGACCTCAAAACCAAAACAGTTCTGGATATGCAACTGGTTCGGGTAAGGGAAATTGAAATCTCATCTTTTTCTATGCTCACACTGTAGATAGAGGTTACTTATGATAATGGTAGTTGCAATTGTGGTAATCCATTTTTGATACAACTCACACTGACTCAGTTGAATTTCATTTTGCAGAGCAATGAAGTTGGAAACATTCAGTGTATGGAGGAGCCGCCATCTCCTTGAAAGCCAGGGACTTTGCATCAAAGTGGTTGTTACTGACAGATATCATGGAATTCAGAAATGTTTGAGGGACAAGAGACCTTTGATCCACCACATATGACACATGGCATATGGGGAAGGGTGAGTATTAAGCAATGCAACACGAAAGGAAGTGTATTAGAGTAATTACAATCATGTTGATCTTGTCAACCATGATGTTATTTACTGTAACACACAACCTCGAGTGTTCTATGGCTTTTATACATCAGTTTTTATAGACCTTTTCAATGGAGTAGCGTTGCTAGGGAACAGCTTAGGCCCAAGTTTATTTCCTGTCAGCTATTGATATGGTAGTGTCTACATCTTGTAGCTGGGAAGGACGTTTGTACATTTATTATTAATTTTTACGTGGTGAGAGTGGTTATGGTAAGGTTTAAGGTAAGGAATAGATTTATAAACAGCTTTTTACATGAAAATTATGATGAGTTACGGCTTTGCAGCTAGGTCAAAAAGTGATGATTCCCATGGAAATAATGCAACAGGAAATACACTTGGGCCTATTTAGAATGTTTGTGTTGTCAAGTTTGAAAAGGTCTATACAATATCTGATTTCAAATTGTGAGTAAAACACTGAGATATCAAGTTTTGATGAAGAGTTAATTTAGGTCTGTATATATGTGTCGCAAATCAACTCGTTGCCGTGATGTTATAGCACATACACAATACTCTGTCTCTGCTCATACTATAGATACTGTTCACTCTGTTCAGCACAAAGTCGACTTTGCATTGGTGGCAACTGCAACTCACAATTTCTGCAGGAATTGTCTAGTTTTTATATGTACCACAGGTGACTCAATACCTTTGGCCTGGACTGTGCATTAAATGAAATACCACGCCTGCACTACTGTCACTACCTTTATTTTATTGCAGCATCATCACAATCCTTTTTTTTCTTTTTTTTTACGATACATTAAGGCATTCACCAGTATTTTCTTTATTTTCTTTAACACAGAAGGAATGGGATTTAAAAACTGGAAAAAAAAACTTACTAAAAACCTTACATAAAAATCATTCACTCACCAATCCATGTTATGTGCAAAGATCTCTTTTTGGCCAGCTCTCACCAAAACATCCTGCTTTCTCTCCGCAGCCTGGAATGGAGACGCCCATGCCCAAGGAAGTCAGATTTTGTCGGACTGTTTCAGATGGTTAACACCCCATCGAGTCATCCCAAAATCTTGAAACAGTTCGACCGGTTCGATAGACCTGCATCATATGTCATGGCAATGGAGCGCTCAGACCCCTGCCCTACCTGTTTACGTACTGCCAGGAACAGGGGGGTGTGCTGGATGAGGACCAGGCATGCAGTGTAACCGGGCAGCTGCTGGGGGCGCTACAGCACTGTCACAACCACAGAGTGGTGCACCGCGATGTGAAGCCTGAGAACATCCTGATCCAGACAGACACAAAAGAAATCAAACTGATTGACTTTGGGTGTGGGGACCAACTGAAGGACACCGCATACACCGAATTCTCTGGTCAGTGATAGGGGGCAGTTCATGCATCTTAGCGGGTGTTTGGAAGCTCTGCAGTAAACAGTCATACGAAGACGCATACAGAAAGGTACTTTTTTTGGTATCACCTCCATCGAGGTTCCAAGCGAGCTGAGGCGATACCAAAAGGTGAAGTGAAAACACTGCCGACCATTGATTGGTCAGAGAGAATCGTCACTTTTCCTCTTACGTCGCCTTTGAGCAACCAGAGTCGTCTCGTCGTCTGACCTCTGATGTAGGATTTCCCAAACTCTCCTGTTTTTTCAGCAGTCTTTTGTCTTGCTGCCTTCAGCCTCTTCTGAAACAAAATTTGTCTCCTTGCTGTGACAAACAGCCACATACCGAGAATCAAGAACACCATCCCTTCAATATCCTCCATTGTTCCTGTATGTGTCGCGTTGAAGATGACGTCACGGTAGTTTCATGCGGCATCGCTATGACGACCAGCTACATTGATGGGGGTACTATCTGGTACCATGCGGTGGAAAAGTGGCTTTAGACTGAAGAAACCAGGTGAGGTGAGTTAACTGTGTAATCAACTGCTATAATTGATCAGTTAAGTGCAGAGTAAAAACAAAACCAGCAGACCCTGTGGCTCTCCAGGACCTGGGTTGGCCATGCCTGACCTATTCAGTTTTGTGGGTAGACTACATCATCTAGATTTTTGGCAAAAAGTACTAGGTTTCTTAGCTTACACACAGCCTATATAACCAACGTATGGCGAGGAAGCCAAATATGAAATAACTAAAGCGCCTAAAAACTAAACAAGTAAAAAACTAAACAAGTAAACAATTACTTTAGTAAATATTTGCGACTAATTTCTCAGGTTTCGCAACATTTTGGAATAAATGACAAATGATAACTAAATAACAAAATGTTTGGCCTGTCTCTCTCTTTTGTGATTTGAGCTAAACGGGTTTGCGTGGGTAAAAAGCATCCCCCTGGCAGTTTACATAGGCTAACCAAAACCAGGTTTCCTGCATGAAATAGCTAAGTACAGGCCATTTCAAAAGAAAATATGTTGCAATGTGTGGTTTAGGCTAACGCAATTCCAGCAAAACGTGTCTGTCAAAACTGCATTTCAGGTAGCTCTCCGCTGTGACCTGAGGCAATTTTCAGAGGCCAGCCATGCCAGATAGCCTATAATCAATCAATCAATCTACAAAATCAGTTTATTCTGTCAATAAGCTAACAGGGGAGGGCATACCTGTAAAATAGGTAGGCTTTTTCACCGTGGGCATTCCCATCACAATTTGTCATTATTTTTAGGCCTATTAGCCATGCAAGGCTTGTTCCTTATTCTCATTCGGGTTATGTTGCGCCGATTGGTCAGATCTCTCTGTCAGAACGTCAATGTTTGCTATGTATAGTGTTACAGGGGACCAGGGATTTCCGTGAAACTCATAAACTCCAGTGGAGTTTACTCGAGGTATTGCAGTTTAGTAAGCCTCTGGTGCCAAAAAGCAAATTTCCCCATTGAAGTCCATTCAAAACTACGAATCTACCCTGGCCAAATGAAATAATTTTGGACAGAACATTTTATCTCTAAAATTTCTTTACACTGAACTAATTATTCTAGGTGCCAATTTTGATTTTGAGTCCCACAGAAGAAGATTTTCATTTCATTTCAATTTGGCCCATATGGCTTTATGTCACAGCACGCTTAGATGAGCACGGACCAAACCCATGCATGAACGAGAATGAGGCTGTTATTGACTCATCGATGTAGAAAGGGGTTGAATTCCGAGTTGCTTGCAAAGAACCGATGTATCAGAATAGTATTAAACCATGACCTAGGATTACATGAATCCACTGCCATTACTATTTTCATTATATTTTTATTTTTCATATATGATAAATTATGTTACCTGCCCATTGTGCATGGTGATGACTCATGACAAATAAATAAATGATTAGTAATAAAGCTGGAATGAATGAAGATTATATTATGCTGATTCCACCATATTATGAATACATTCTCATTCTGATATTGCTACTAATAGCCTTATGTCATTACAAATGTCATCAGTTGTGTTGCTGTCTTTGCATGATGATGGTTGATTATAACAAATCACATACGAAAATAGGCCAACATTAATTAAGAAATGAGAATAGCTATATTTAATTTGCTTAAATTATGTTTCAAATGATGCTATGGTTCTGATTAAGGTGAAGTGGTGATGATGATGATATACGTAATTTACAAGGATGACGATTGTATGAAAATAATGTAATACATAAGCCTCGTTTATCAGGATTTTATGTAATTTTTGCATTTTGACATTTATTTATTATTTTTCGGCTAACTCTTCCCTTTTAATTGTAGGCTACTATACTCACCACTTTTCTAAGGATACGAATGTTCGTTTTTTATTGGTTTTGTCATTTCATGATTTTAAAAAACACAAAGATATAAGGCACAATTTAAGTGGGGTACATTTATCAGCACTTATGTCAGTACCCGAGTTCAGGATAGCAGGACTAACAACATTACAGTACAGCAAATTGTATCAAAAGGTTGTCATTGCCCATATTATGCTTTTTCCTTTAAACAACGAAAACGAGCCAATATTGCAGTAGGTGACAAGCTCTAACTATATTACTACTCATGTTTAAACACATATCTAAAAATATAAAGCACATTGCATGTTTCCATTTGAATAAAAAATAAAACTTAATATTGATGATATATTTTTCTTTCTCTTATGCACCTGAAAGGCATTCAAGTCAAATCACGCAGATAAATTAAGTGAATTATATTAGCAGGTTGTTAGCTGAATCCGTTACACTTCTGTTTGCACAGCAGGAACGTGCTAAACAGCTTGCTAAGCTAGTTAAGTGGATAGGTTTAACTAAACAGTTGTTAGCAACTACTCGTGGCTTATTTCTCCAGTATTGCAATGGGGGATGGATCTGGCCGTTACTGGCTAGCTATTTTCCATATGTCCCCCTTATTAAAGTGATGATGGCAAAAACCAACGATGACAGCTTACTAGGTTAGCAGCAGCTCTATGGGACAATTAGAAGAAAATTAGTTTAACCAAAAACGTCTGTGCGCATATGTGATTGACTGATCGTCAGTGTAGTTGATGGTAATCACAATGTTAGCCTATTTTCATCCTGTGCTATGGTGCCAGTACATGAACTAGCTGATTTAGCTAGCTAATTTATCATAAATTAGCCATTGTTGTGAGCTAAAAATTACAGTGGCAGCCATTACACCGTACAAAAGGGCTTTATTTTGGTAGTATAACCAAAAAAAAAAATTGTAAAAACTCGTTGGACAGTGACTGCATGCAATGTTATTAAGAATGGTAGGACAGACTAATTAAATTAAAGATGTCACATACTTAATTGTGTGCAACATGTCTAGAATTTAATCAATCAAATCCAACAATTTTATTTATTTAGTAAATCCAACAATTTTTTGAGTCTACGTAATAATACTGGACAATATTTGGAGTGGTTTTGGGGGTTATGCTGAATCCATTTCTGACATCAAAATTCAAAATGGCCGTTTAAACCAGAAGTGGCCATATTTCAACCAAGCGGCCAAAGCCAGACTTCGTTTTTGAAGCTAATTTCCTGGTGTTGTAGTTCCTGGTTGCTCACTAGCGCCACTACGGATGGCTCCAGTATAGGTGTTTTCATATCCGGTTTCCATGTAAGTCTACGGTACAAATGCGATCAAAATATAAAGTCAATAATTTTTTCTCAAAAGAACAAATAGTCATAATAGGTGTATTTTATTGGTCTTATGACTGTCCATGGGTCGATTTCATGATTTATTACGTCATTTGGGCACAGTGCCAATATTTGTTCTGGACCAATGAGGTACAGCTTGCGTCACTTCCGGATTACTGCAGAGGACTCAGCTACAGTAGGGGCTACAGTCTATGGTCACTGGGGTGGGCGGTGGCGCTTCTTGGCCTTGCCATTGCGGCTCCGGCTACGGTCCGCCTGCGCTAAGTCTGAAAATGCAGGCATCCCATTTCGTGGTGATTTCATTATGGCGTGTGCTATTTACAGCTGCTCTAGACGACCATAAAATAATCCTCCTCTTAAGTTTTTCGGTATCCGAGTCATTTTTACTATTTCCTTTAGCCTACTTAACCAAATAATTACTTGGCAGAAAGCGTAATCAGCTTGCTATATTTGGTAGTTCAGTAGTAGCCTGTGCTAAAACAGTTCGCAACTTCGGCTACCAAGCCATTTGACTAGCTAGCTAACCTTAACCGGCAAACATTCAATCTGTCAAACGTGTTTGGCGGCTTGTCAGTCGTGTACATTCCGTAAATGTCTACCTGGGCCATGCTTCACGCATGTGACAAAGCTACTATAATCCCGATTTTGGGATAAACACTTTTTCAGTTTCACGAAGCGAATTAAGAGTTTCATGGTTCATTTGCTGAATATACAACACACGATGAAATCACACACACAGAATTTAACGAAATTAACCATCTTGGCATTTAGAAAGGAACATGTTTTTAGCATTTAAGAGACCGACAAGCTAGGCATTTAAGACAGTGGTTCTCAGAATCGGTTCTGGGGGCTCCTTGCGTATATTGGCTTTTCTCCGTTGGTTTTGATGATTTACAAGAAAAAAATAATAGCCTAATAATAATTAGAAATTCAACGTAGGCTACATTATTTTTGTCTTCATGCACCAGGTGGAAAACTTGCCGTACAAAGTGCGTTGTCATATTTACACGCCTGCAGATCAGTTATTAAAATACTTGGTAGATTTGTTAATCACCGCCGAGTGTTAATTTTTGTTCGGTAGAAAGTGATTTGCGAACGATCGGTCAGCTAGCGTCACCCAGCAAGTGAACACCACAAACGGCGATGGAGTAGCTAGTAGTAGCAGGCTCATTAACTGACTGGCGAAAACCTACGACGATAACGTGCTCGCTTAACAGCAGATCTACCAGACAGTTATATGAAAATCAGCCTAGTCAAATCACCAGTAGCCTACACATCTCCGATTGATTGACCATCAGTGTAGTCAATGTTCTTCCCCTGTGGTTCATATTGCTAACGTGTGAGCTAACCACGGACAGCCTACCTAGCTCACTGGCAAGCTAATATGCTAGCTAAGCATATTCGTTTTGCTGAGAAACATAAATTGAAGATAACTGAACATAGCCTAATTGTATTTTTAATGTCATACATAACGTGATTACATGGCACAGTACAGTCACGGATGGAAATTAAACTCCGTAAACATCTGATAATATATTTTAAAACATAACGGCAGACAGTCAGCTAGCCTCGTTCAGGTTGAGGGGCTTTTCCGCACCGGACTGTCAATCAAATTGTAAAAATCACAAGACCGCTTAACTCTATGGTTTTGGCTCCAAATCGAGAAAATGGCCGCGCCCGCCATTGAGCTTCAAAACGTGTTTTAGAGACCCGCGGAGAGTCAATGGGTGACGTCACAGTAGCTATGTCCATATTTTTTACAGTCACTGATTTCAACTCCCGGGGGGCCGATTTTGATGAATTTTGAGGTAATTTATATGCTTAATATTTAGCATTTCAAGCTGTTAAGTGTTGTCTTAATATAATCACTATCAAAAGTTGGCAAAGTGAGTTATGCTAATATTAGCTAACTAACAAGCTAATGATAGCTAACTAGCTAGCTAATGCGATTAGCTAGCTGCTAATGTGATATAGGAAAACCTAGTAAATATTTCTTCTCCAGATCCATAGTTAGCTTTCCTATACAAAAGTTGGGAAAGTGAGTTATGCTAATATTTGCTAGCTAGCTAATGAGCTGACGTTAGCTAGCTAAGCTAATCGCGATTAGCTTTTTGCCAGAAGAGGGGATGAAGCTGATTGAAGAAATTGAAGACTTCGTCATCGACGTAAGACGCGGGATATAGATAAGCTGTAACGTGGCAAGTATCCATGATGAAAGCTGACACGTAAGGTAGTTCAAACTCAATCGAGCTTTGTTAGCTAGCTAAGCTAATCGCGATTAGCTTTTTGCCAGAAGAGGGGATGAAGCTGATTGAAGAAATTGAAGACTTCGTCATCGACGTAAGACGCGGGATATAGATAAGCTGTAACGTGGCAAGTATCCATGATGAAAGCTGACACGTAAGGTAGTTCAAACTCAATCGAGCTTTGTTAGCTAGCTAAGCTAATCGCGATTAGCTTTTTGCCAGAAGAGGGGATGAAGCTGATTGAAGAAATTGAAGACTTCGTCATCGACGTAAGACGCGGGATATAGCTAAGCTGTAACGTGGCAAGTGTCCATGATGAAAGCTGACACGTAAGGTAGTTCAAACTCAATCGAGCTTTATTGAGGAACCTGTAATACGGACATCAAACAGTCATTCACTTCGCTAACTTTTAATTTCTGATTTACATAAATGAATCCAACCAAATGGGGTGACAATTTTAGATTTCTGTAAAAGTGATATTTACAGTGTACTTAATGTCAGTGGAGGTTTGAATCGAGTGCTCAAAGTAGAAGCAAGTGTACTTGCAGAGGCATTTTGTGATGTGATTAGTGCGAGTGTTCCATCGTGAGAAAATTAAATACCTGACTGTGGGGTGCATCCATATGCTATAATGAAGTGTCTCAGCTGAACTGCTGGGGTGGAGTTGTAGCTGCTCCAGGGTGGGTCGGTCTTTTGCCCTTGGGCCTCAAACAGCACAGAATGAAGTCCTTGATCCTTGTTAGGGAAACAGCACAAGCGCGAATCCTCAATAGGTGCGACCGCACACACGCATGCATCCATGTGTGCATGCATCCACGCACACACCCTCACACAAACACGTGACCTCTTCTTTGGCTCATGACCAACCTTTCCACAAAATCTTGTGCAAATCTGTGTATCCATTTGGGATTTATGCGCCTTTTTGTGAGAGGCCACGCCCATCACCGTGCCCCCTCTTGATCAATCGGCCTGAGAGTTACTCGGCCTGAGCTGTACCTTCCGGTCATGACCAACGTCCATGCAAAATTTCAGCCTCCTGGGGCGAAAACTGTGGCCGCCACGGGGTGGGACACTTTTGTGGACCGGCCGACCGACCAACCGACAGACAGAGCTATAGAGCTGCGGTCGCAGCTAATAAAAAGCATGACTGGACAGGGGAAACAGAGGGTGCGCCCAAATGCTGCTCAACATTCTGTTGTTGGCTCCTCACCTGGTGGCAGCCCTGCACAGAACTCCACAATGCCGCATTTTCCTGCTGGTGTAGGTTGTGAAGGGATCATTGCCGCAGACGATGTCATACAGTGTCACACCCACTGACCACATGGTCCTAGGCCTGCCAGAAACTGCTCTTTCTCAAACCACTCAACTGGCTAGAATTCAGGGGTCCCTGATCAACAGACGCAAGAAAAATCAGGACACCATAGGGCTAGTCAGTTAAAATATTTGTCCCGCCAGGATATAGGAACACACTCGTACACTGGGAAAAACAGCAACACAAAGTGTCCCAAGATAATTATTTAATGATGCTACAAGTTATATTTCCGGATGCATCACAGTATGACTTCTTTCCAGAGCTTCCAAACACCTGCTAAGATGCATGAGCTGCCCCCTCTCACTGACCAGAGATGCGGTGTCCCTCAGTGGGTCCCCACACCCAAAGTCAATCAGCTTGATCTCCTTAGTGTCTGTCTGGATCAGGATGTTCTCAGGCTTCACATCGCGGTGAACCACTCCGCGTTTGACAGTGCTGTAGTGCCCCCCAGCAGCTGCCCGGTTATACTGCATGCCTGGTCCTCATCCAGCACACCCCCCTGTTCTTGGCAGTATGTGAACAGGTCCTTGCAGGGGTCTGGGCGCTCCATTGCCATGACATATGATGCAGGTCTATCGAACCAGTCAATGACTTTCAGGATGTTGGGATGAGTCGATGGGGTGTGAACCATCTGAAACAGTCTGACTTCCTTGGGCATGGGCGTTTCCATTCCAGGCTGCGAAGAGAAATCAGGCAGTTTTGGTGACAGCAATCTATTTTTCCAATTTTTAAAACATGCATTTTGTGTTGTTGCTGAATTATAAGCCAAGTCAACATTAGTGTTATAATTAAACAAACACAAATTATTAACATTAAGAGTAAACCTGAACCTACCAGGCGTTCATAGTTTTAAAGTTTTATTTCAGCCTGCTTTAGGTTCTTCTCTGTAAGATACATAAATTATGGGGGCTACTTTCAGGGCTCCATAAATATTGGAAGAAGTACTTACCAGCTGCAGTTCCTCGTCTTCATCTTTCCTAACATATTTGAGGGCCACCTGATGAAAACACATTTGATAGTTACAATTGATATTGCAAGCACAGTACTTTGTGACAATAAAGAAAATACTGGTGAATGCCTTAATGTACAATAAAAACAGGTTTGTCGTGATGATGGAGTAATGCAGACTCTCAAAGACAATAAAATGTGGAGTGTGGAGAGGGGTACACATGTTACTATGGAGTCTAGATGAGGATGCACTTCAGAGGCTTGTTTGTGGGCACACAGCATAGAGAAGGTGAATTCTGACTGGCAGTCCATCAGATATGCAAATCCCCGCGTACACATGGTCATATCCTCCTTGCCCAAGCAATTGTCTTATTCTGTAGAATTTGTTGACGCGTGTTAAAATAAAGCAGGGAGAGGCCACTTGTTACCCTATTACATAACAGCATTTGCAGATTCCTGCTTTATGAAAGCAGACAAGATCCTTCAAAATGTACTATATAATAAGAATTATATAGTACTAAAAAACAATTTTCATGAAGTGCGTTCAATTTGTCTTCAAGACACAATATTTCCTTTAGTCGACACATCTCAAGGCATTTACATTTCTTGAACATACTGTATATTGATGTCTTGATAATAAAACAAATCAAGACATCACATAAAGTGATATTAAAGACAATTGCAAGGTGTCCTAAGACAATGGTGATAGGTATGTTAATCGATATGGGGCTCTTAACAGTCCATATGAATTTAATGGATAATTCATGATTCATGATTTTTTTTTTTTTCTTTTTGTCCCCTCCTCTGTTTTATTTTACTGAACTCCCCTCTCTGGTTAAAAAGTAGGCTACATGCATGGATAAGAATACAGCCTGTTCACTGTTCAAAAATTGGAGGCTAGCAAGAACACAATAGACAATAGTCTAGCAATAAGAGGACTACACTACCTGCAGACCAATGAAATATCTTTTTTGTCATTTCCATCAATACATTTTAACAACATTGAATGATTTGCAGGTTCAATTCTGCAGCACACAATAACATTACTGCTGAAATTAACAGTTTTATCTCCATACTGCTTTTCATCATAGTATTAGTTACGGCAGGTCAGCATTGAAAGAATCCACAAAAAGTCCCAATTAATGTGTAAATAATCTTGACTCAACATCAGCGTAGTTTACCCTAGATAGTGTCACCAGACGTCTAAAATATTTTACTAAGAACTGCAGAAAATTTGTGCTGCAATATCTGTAAGGGTACATCAGTACATACAGATTTGTAAAAAAATATTGCAGCAGAAAAATCTGCAGGGCATGCAAATAGTATATTGTATAGAATTTCTCTCATGAAAGTGTGGCAATCACCATATAGCACAGTGGTGCATTCTGCATTGCTTAATGCGTACTGATCTTAGATTAGCTCTCGAATACACACTGTCCACTTGAGTGTTGCTGCAACTCTAGGCTACGGCTGTGTGGTAGTAACTTGCATTCTGTTGGCATGCTAACCTCGAAGATGGTAGGGATAGCGATTGACGTGTCTTGGGCTGAAAAAGTTATTGCCATAGGTGTGGCTTCTCTCCTGCCCTGGATGACAGTCGTCTGAGGCTGAACAGAACACAACACAGGTCTGAATACTTAATTTTTTAGATTCACCATAAATTTTCCCAAATCACAGAAACAAGCTTTTTTGTGACAATACAATAATCTTTTTCCACAAATGTTTAGTGATCAAACAAGCTAAAACGTATATTGACCAACTCATATCAGAACTTATAGCCTGTTTGCTAACTAATTGTAATTTACCATTTTATAGGGCTTATAAATGTTAATTAACTATTTGGTGTATGACTAATAAAGCTTGCATTCTTCAATTCAGTATTGCTAAAAGGCCCAAATATGGGTCTTACATGATATCTTCCTCTTTGGCATTGTTCCGTCCAATGAAAATTAGTAATTGATTATATGACTGATAATCAATTCATCGATCAAAGGAGTGATGTTTCACTGTTTTAGGGGTATTTGTAGTTATTTTCTTCTTATATATATTCTGTGACGTAAACAAAACATCCTATCACCGCTCTCTCAACCGCTTTCTGAGTGATATTCAAATTTTTTTAATCGATAGCAAAAGTGTATTTAGTAATGAGAGTCTGTTTACAGCACCCCCCGGCTGCTATTATATCCACAGTCTTGGTGTAGACGTGTAATTGCAGTGTTATTGCAAGAAATTGTTCTCATCAAGTCACTTTTGCCACAGTCCATGGATTTCTCTCTCAATGACAAGCAAAACATGTTACATGAAGGTGGTCATTTTGCCCCCTTTGCAAAGTGTAGGCCTAATGGGTATGGCTTTAACTGTTAAAGTGATATAACTATGTGTGTTAGCTACCTAAGTAGCAGGCATTAGAAATTGCAAACAGAATGGGCTGGGGAGATATTAGATGAAGAAAAAAACATCAATTGGAACTACACTTTTTCAAGGGGAATAATTAGTTGACTTTTCACCGTATTGTTGCCATTGACTTATATTGAAATGGGTGGCTGAAGCACCTATACTGGAGTGAACCATACTGGCCTAGGAAGCAATGTCTCTCAACAAGACCAGGAAATGATCTTCAAAAACGAAGTTTGGTTTTGTCCACTTGATTTGAGCTAGATGCACACACAAATGGTCACTGCTCTACCAAGTGAACTAAAATTCCTGTGTGGCTGCCTAACAAACTGTAGTCTATTATGGATATCCCAGGCTTCATACATAAAACGGTCATTCACACACATTGATCACAACATTTTGCTGAAATGACAGCTACCAGTTTTGCATACTGCTTAGGACTGATTTTTACCAATTCATTTTGGCAGATTTTCTCCCAGTTGTTCAGGTTGGTTGGGTGACACTCTTGAACTACAATTTACAGATAGTGCCACAGATTCTCAACAATGTTCAGATTGGCACTTTCACTTTGCCACTGTAAGACCTTCACCTTCTTATTCTTCAGACAATACAATTATGCTTTGCTCTTGTGCTTGGGATTGGTCTGCTAAAAAATGTTTTTTTTTTTTTTTTTTTTAGGAGACAGAAACAGTATTTTTCTGTATTTTGCTCCATCCATTCTTCCTTCAGTTTTACAAGATGTTAAGGCCCTTCTGATGCCCCACAGCATGATGCTGCTAATGCCCAACTTCACCATTGGGATGGTATTTCTTGAGTCATGTTTTAGGATAATCTCACACATAGTGCTTTGAAATTTGGCCAAAAAAGCTCCATTTTGGTCTGACCTGACTAGAAAGCCTTTCTTAGATCTCAGCTGGGTCAGTCATACTTTCAGAGAAACTGCAGGTTTTGAGATGGCTCTTTTTGAATAATGGCTTCTTTCTTGCCACCCTCCAATACAGCTCAGTTTTATGCAGAGCTCTTCGTATTGGTTAACTGGTGCAACTCCTTTTAAGTATATGACTCTCCAAAGTAGTTGTTGGACTGTCTGTGGCTTCCCTCACAAGACTTATTCTTGCATGGATGCTGAGTTCTGAGGTCTTTTCTACAGTAACTGGGTAGTGTGACACAGTTTCCACTCCCTGATTATTGATCTAACAGTGCTCAATGGGATATCCGAATACTTGAATACTATTTTGTACCCTCTTCCAAATGTATGTATTTGTATTACTTTATCTCTTACTTCCATAGAATGCTCTTTAGAATTCATTTTCAACTTTTTTCAATTTTGGTACCTGACCAATGATCCTTAAACAGAATGGGGTTTATATTCAGAAAATGTGGCAGTTACTTTAACGGGTCATAGGAGGAGGCCTATGGACAATTTTTAAAATCTGTGAAAACATGGAGCTTCCAGGGAAGAGGGTTTGAATACTTACTGTATGTGTACTTCAATTGAAGTATCACACAGTATGAAAGTAGCATTTGTAATTCAGTAAAATGTCAGAATTTGTCAAGGATCTGAACAATTCTGCAAGGGACTGTGTACCTTTCAAAATATTGTTTATTGATTTTTAATTATCAAGTAATATGCTGTCATATTAAATAGGCCCAAACATTGGAATACTGTGGGTTCATGCAGCTTTCACCAGTTGCTGAAATATTTTGTCCAACTTGGAGGCTCTGAAAGTTCCTAGAAAACAGGACAAAAGTGAGAATTACTGAGTAGAAATTTTGAATATATGAAATGTAAACAGATGCACATTTGGAAAAATAAAGATAAGTCTGATGATTATCACAGTGTTTGACCTGAGGGGATGGAATATGACAGAGAAAAAGATCATTTCAGAATCTGAGTGGATGAAAATGCATTTTCTGATGTTAAAGGCAAGAAAACATTATCTGTAATGGTATGTCAAAGCATCAATATTTAAAAATATATAAAAAGTTGATTTAGTCCACATACTGACATATTGCTTGCTTTGGCTAAATATTTTATGTGTTCCATGAAGGTTAATCAGATGTAATGCCTGTACCTTGCGCTCCTCTGGGTCTGTGACCTCCTGACAGGACACTGTCAGAGATGCTGCCTCTCCTGGCTGTGACTTGAGGACTGTAGCTGTACTGGAGCACTTCTTCAGAGACTACAGATGAGGAGGAACAGAGAAACCATCAGCTTACAGGGTCGCCACCTACTGGAAGGACCTGACTCACAAGGCAAATGTTTTACTGGCACTAGTTCAAGAGGCTCATATTCCTTACATAATCATCTGCGTGATTTCCCATTATCCCTGCAGTTATTGGACTGCTGCAGCTGACAGCAGTTGATCTGCCAGCATTTTGCAAATCGCATTACAGTGGTCTATGAGCAGCAGGTCCAGTCACCATCTATTTAAAAAAATTTTAACAGCTCACTGCCTCACATAAACTTTACACTAAAAACTGCCCTTTATTAAATAAAATAATGATCTTGTTTCACAAAGGGAAAATAAATCTTTTAGCAGGTTCAAGCATTCTGCAGTTTATGTGTGATCACTCTCTCTTTCCATCACTAGTATGGACTAAACATTGTGAGGATAATATGGACAGTGTGAACTCACCCCATTGTCCTTGAAGACACACTCTTCCTTTAGGTAGTCTTCTGATTTGGGGCACACTGTCTCCTTAAGCGTAAACGTAATGGACTTGATCATGACGGAACCATCTCCGGGCTCAAACATCGACTGAGAGAGGGGGGAGGGAAGACAGGAAAAGCCACAGTTCAGATACAAACATTTGGGTTTCATATTTAAGTAACATTTGCTGCTGGAGACACATTTGTTTGCAAGGCTGCAGGCAACAGAAGTGAAAATCAGACATATAGTACCATTGACCGCAAAGCGCCCTTCTTTGGAGGTCCAAAAGCTTTTGTCTCCTGGCTTTTCTGGTTGAAGTCTGCAGTGGCCGCGGCAAGGACATCTGTAAAGGTGAAGACACTCCTGGCCAATGTCACAGAGACAAAAGCAACAAGGGAGAGCAGCAGCAGAGGTCCAACAGAGCTCTTCATCTTATGTGTCTCACTTCTCATCTCAGTCACACATTGGTCAATTACAGCATGGGGTCTGAGCTTTTTAAAGATTAAGACTAAACAACTCCACATGGCCTCCTTGGGACTATCTACGTACGTCATGTCAGAAATCAGGAAGGTCATGTTCTGTTGTGAAACTCAGTTTTCTGGAAAGTTTCTGTAGACCCAGTACAAACACATCATTACAAGTGCAATCCTGGCTTTTCCATCTGTGAGTACACAAGAAAAAAAAACAAGCAGGGCTGTGTAAACAAGAAGTCCATAAGTCCTATGTGCACCTTTTTAATGAAGCAGTAATATGAGTAACATTTGGAAATATCCAGTGACCTCTGTAATTTTTAAGACAAAGACTTTTTTTTCCTTCATTTGACTCCACAATTTTGATTTATAATTTTAAAAAACTAACGTGGATAAAATGCATATTCTCAGCTTTTATTAAGGGGTATTTGGTTCACCATGCAGAAATAACCACACATTTTATACATAGACCATCCCCACCCACCCTGATTTCGGGGCTTCATAATGTTTGGGATAAATAGCTTCAAACGTGTTTCTGATTAGTCAGGTATGTTCAATTGTTTCCTTAGTGCAGGTACAAGTTTGTTTTTATTCTGGGCTTTTGATTGAGTCTGGAGTCAGTCTGTTATTGGTGTTGAACATGAGGATCAGATTTGTGCCAATGAAATTTAAGGAAGCTATTATCAGGCTGAGAAATAAGAAAAAAAGAAAAACAACAGAGGTCAAAACCGAGACACAGGTCAAACCTTCAGCTTACCAAAATCTACTGTTTGGAACGTAATTAAGAAAAACAAAAGCTGTGGTGAGTTCAGTAGGCCTGGTAGGCCAAAGAAGACCTCTGCAATTCATTACCAAAGAATTCTCACTATAATAAAGAAAAATCTCTCACACCTCAAGCACCTGTCCAACAGATCCAAAACACTTCAGGAGGCAGATGTGGATGTGTTAGTGACTACTGTCTGCAAAAGACTTTACAAACAGAACTACAGAGGCTGACATGATCTGAATCCAACTGAACATGGCTTTCATATGCTTGAAAAAAAAAAAAAAAAAATTAAAAGGCCCCCAAAACAAGCAGGACCTGAAGATGGCTGCAGTACTGGCCTGGCAGAGAAGATACTCAGCACACGGTGATTTCTATAGGGTCACAGACTTTCCATGCAAAGGATATGACAAACTACTAGACATGACTAATTTACATAGCATTAATATGTCCCAACCATTATGGTGGGTCTATGCATAAAAAGTTCTGTAATTTCTACTTGATGAAACCAAAATTTATTTTTTTAAAAACACTCTTTAATAAAAGCTACGTGTGGTTAAACTGCCAAATCAAGAAAAAAAAGTCTGTCATTATAATGGGGCTATATTTTACAGTTGAGGGCATTATGTTGAAGTCATGTCTTAATTCAGTTTTAATACAAAATACAATGTATATTTTGAGAGAATGCTTGTAGAGGACAGGGTGGAAAAGCTGAATGCTACCCAAAAAATTCCCTCTGACAATGAATGACATGGTCACATTAGCAAAGTATCTTATTAGAATTTCATACGAATATTGCATTTATTTTCTCTCTCTTTCTTTCATTCGCTCCTACATTACCTTCCCTTCTGATGCCCCGGTGCTTTGCACAGGGCAGCACATTCCGTTCTACCTTGCTGCTGTTTTTCCTGTAACTATTGTGCATGTTGTCATTGGGAAACTCCTCGGGAACGCATCCAAATGCTCATCTGGCATCAATCAAGCAGTTGTTTTCAAAGGGAAAAGTACGGAATTTGAACTTAACCTCCTGGGATGTCTTCACTTGTATATCAGTTTGAAAATAATTTTAAAATAAAACCGTGTAAATCTAACGGCCAGTTTTATTACCATTGTCGAGTGTCATTTGATGGGAGTGAGTAATCCGCTTCACCAAGCTATGTGGCTGGCACTAGTGATCCACTGAATGTAGCCATGTTTTAATATAGCTAAAAACATGTATATATATTCTTAGCACTGTAAATACCATTGCCTTCTCCACATATGCCACACTTCACCAGCTCATCTTGCTTGTATTACCATTGTAGTCTAATGTATTTTGGCGACCGCTGTCTCAGGCTTTACACAGGAACAAGCCTTGCGTGGCTAATAGGCCTAAAAACAATGACATTGTGATGGAAATGTCCATGGTTAAAAAGCCAACATATTTTAGAGGTATGGCATGGCTAGCTTCTTGAATTTGCCTCAGGTCACAGTTTAGAGCTACCTGAAAAGTGATTTTGACTGGAATAACGTTAGCCCAAACCACACATTGCGACATATTTTCGATTGAAATGGCCTATACTTAGCTATTTCATGCGGGAAACTTGGTTTTGGTTAGCCTATGTAAACTGCCAGGGGGTGATTTTTACCCACGCAAACCCATTTAGCACAAATCACAGCAGAGAGACAGGCCAAACTTTCTGATGATATAGTTATCAATGCACCCTTTATTCCAAAATGTTGTTGCAAAACCTGAGATATTAGCAAAACCAAACCAAATAATTACTTAGCTATTTGGTTAACTAGCTTACAGTAGTTCCGGCCTATAGTTATTTCACATTTGGCTTCCTCGCCATACGTTTAAACTCGGTACTTAGAAACTAAATTCTCCGCAATCAGTTTTATCATTTCGAATATCACAGTGAATATAAGAGCGGTGCTTTTGTTTACGTCACAGAACAAACATTCTAGGCTAAGTATATATAAGAGGAAAATAACCCCAAACACTTCTGAAAACAGTGAAACATCACTCGTTTGATCGATTTGAGCATTAGTCATTTAGTCTGTTGCTTATTTAAATTAAAAGGATGCCGAAGAGGAAGATATCATGTAAGACCGTTTTTAGGCTTCCTTCGCAGTACTGAATTTAATAATGCAAGATTGGCATACACTATAATCAACACTTTAAGATTTAAGCCCTATAAAATGTAAATTGCAATTAGGAAGTTCTGACGATCCCTTTTGGAAGTGGAATCAAAAGTGTTGTCTGACAAAAACTGGTCAGTGTATGACTTGAAAAATTGAATAAGATCATGACTGGCAGATTCTGTTGTATTCCATTCAGCCTCGGACGACTGCCATCCAGAGCAGGAGAGCAGACACACCTATGGTGATAACTTCTTCAGCCCAAGACAAGTCAATCGTGATCCTTACCATCTTCGAGGTTAGCATGCCAACAGAATGCACATTAAAAGCTACCACACAGCCGTAGCATACAGTAGCAGCAAGAGATAATCTCTTGATAGGTACGCTTTAAGCAATGCAGGATACATCACGCGCTTTAAATAGCCACACTTTCATTAGAGAAATTATATACAATATCCTATTTGCATGTTCTGCAAATTTTTCTGCTGCAATATTTATTTTTTTACATATTTGTATGTACTGATGTGCTATAGGTTTTGAGGCGAAATCTGCTGCAGTTGTTAGTTAAATATTCTAGACATCTGGTGACACTATCCAAGTTAAACTATGCTGTCAAGATCTGTGGATTCATTCAATGTTGACCTGCCATACCAAATACTATGTTGGTGAAAGCAGTTTCTTGGAAATAGGTTGAATAGAAAAAATACCTCCTACTGTTGTTAATTCCAGTGTTGTGTACAGCACAATTAAACCTACAAATCATACAATGTTGTTAAAATGTATTGACGTAAATGACCAGATATTTAATTGGTCTGTAGGTAATGTGGTCTCGTGTTCTTGCTAGCCTCCATTTTTGAAGTGATTGATTCAGACTAATGCATGTCGTTTTAACCAGAGAGGAGAGTTCAGGAAAAAGTACCGGAGAAGGGGACAACTGTAGGGCAGAAGAGAGCACTGTCAACCTCTGTGGAGGAACCAGTTAGGAAGAGAAAGCCAGAGAAAGAGAGCATCTCGGCCTATGGAGACAAATTCTCCAGCTCCAATGGCAAAATTAAGAGCACACGGAAAAGTTAGGACCATAGCATTGAGCAATCATGCATCATTGTTTTTCTAAATTTATTTAGCAAATAATGAAATGTAATATTGTTATCCATTAAAATTATATGAACTGTTACGAGGCCCATATTGACTAGCATAGCTAGTAGGCATCACCATTGTCTTAGGATGCCTTGCGGTTGACTTTAAGTGGTTTATTTTATTATCAAGACATTAATATATGTAAATGCATTGGGATGTCTTTAAAGTTAAACATCACATCTTGAAGACAGTTGAAATTGAATGCACTTCCATTTATTATTATCTGTAACTTTTTGGGACATTCTGAAGGATCTTGTCTGTTTTTATAAAGCAGGGAATTGGGAATTAACTAATTGGGAAATAACTGGTGTCTACCTGCTTATTTCAGCATGTGTTAACAAGTTCTATAAAAAAGGAAAATTACTCGGCCAAGGAGGATATGGCTCTGTGTACGCAGGGATCCGCATATCTGATGGACTGCCGGTAAGAATTCACCTTCTCTATGCTCTGTACCCAATAACAAGCCATTGAAACGTTGTCATCTACACCCAAATGTTTACTTTCCATCACATGACAAACCAGCTTTTACAGCACATTAAGTCATTCACAAGTTTTTTCTACGTTACAAAGTACCATGTTTAAAATATCAATTTTATCTCTCAAATGTATTTTTCTCAGGTGGCCCTCAAATATGTCAGGAAAGATGACGATGAAGAACTGCAGCTGGTAAGTACCGCTTCCATAATTTATGGAGTCCCACAAGAATATTGTATTTTGCAGAGCTGAAACTCAGGCGGGGAGAACTAAAACCGCAAACTTCAAACACCTGGTAGGTTCAGGTTTAAGTGTTAATATAAGCTTAATCACTCTCGTTTGTGGAGTTATAACACTAATGGTGACTTGGCTAATAAGTCAACAACATAGAAGGTATGGGATTTAAAAATAGGAAAATATAATTGTTAGCTAGCAGTTTGCTCACCTACCCCATGTTATGTGCTGATTTGGCCAGCTCTCACCAAAACTGCCTGATTTCTCTCCGCAGCCTGGAATGGAAATGCCCATGCCCAAGGAAGTCGGACTGTTTCAGATGGTTAACACCCCATCGAGTCATCCCAACATCCTGAAACTCTTCGACTGGTTCGATAGACCTGCTTCATATGTAATGGCAATGGAGCGTCCAGACCCCTGCAAGGACCTGTTCACGTACTGCCAGGAACAGGGGGGTGTGCTGGATGAGGACCAGGCGCGAAGTGTGACCGGGCAGCTGCTTGGGGCGCTACAGCACTGCCACAATCATGGAGTGGTTCACCGCGACGTGAAGCCCGAGAACATCCTGATCCAGACAGACACAAAGGAGATCAAACTGATCGACTTTGGGTGTGGGGACCCACTGAAGCACACTGCATACAACGAATTCTCTGGTCAGTGAGCGGGGCAGTTCATGCATCTTAGTGGGTGTTTTGAAGATGTCTGGAGCAAACAGTCACACTGTGATGCATACGGAAATATAGCATGTTGCATAATCATGAAATAATTATGTGTTGCTGTGTGAACTCTTTTTATATCCTGACAAAGACTAATTTTTTTAAATGCCAAAAGGTATGGCATACTGATTTTTCTTGTGTCTGTTGATCAGGGACCCCCGAATTCCTGCCAGTTGAATGGTTTGAAAAAGAACAGTTTCTGGCGGGCCCTGGGACTGTGTGGTCAGTGGGTGTGACCCTGTATAACATCGTCTGCGGTAACGATCCCTTCACTACGTACACCAGCAGGGAAATGCGGCACGTGGAGTTCTGTGCAGGGCTGTCATCAGGTGAGGAGCCAGCAGGAGAGGGCTGAGCGGCATTTGGGCGCACCCTCTGTTTTCCTTGTCCATTCATGTTTTTTCTCTTTCCCTAACAGGGATCAAGGACTTCATTCTGTGCTGTTTGAGGCCCCGGGCAAAAGACCGGCCCACCCTGGAGCAGCTACAGCTCCACCCCTGGCTCCAGCAGTCCAGCCGAGTATAGCGTGTGGATGCACCCCACAGTCAGGTATTTAATTCTCACACGATGGGATACTTGTATAAATCACATCACAAAATGCCTCTGCAGGTACATCTGAGCACTCCTCATGCTGAGTGAATTTCATTTATGAAAATCAGGAAAGGCAAGGATGCCTGTTGCACTGGAGGTGCATTCCATTGCATTAATTTGGGAGATGTGCTAATCCTTATTTAAAATATAATTGCACATTAGCTAGTCATAAAGGAAATTATTAGCTGGATAGCTATCTTGGCAAAGGTGTTATAGTAACTATAATTTTAATGATCAATTATCAGTCGAGTAATAATGTTAGTTTCACTGCTCCCTTTTATCCCAGACAGAATACTCACCCACCTTATCTTCTGTTTCTTCCCTCCTTTTGACAGCTGGGTGTGGCAGTGAGGCAAAGACAAGTGTTATTTAATTTTTCCCATTGGAGATATATTTTAATCCCCATCAACATGTCCCATCGTTGCAATGTCCTCCCGTCAGTTCTGGAGGGTTTTACAAGTGCAGGAAAATCTCGTATGAGGACGTCGTATGACATTTTGATTTTCACTCCGTTTTGTCGTCCGATGTGATTAGCTGACAGTATAACCATTTGAATGATGCCTCGTGTCCAGCATGTTGTTTGGCTGACAGTGTAGCCATTTTTAGGATGTCATTTGAGGTCAGATATGGTGATTAGCTGGCAGGATAACCATTTTTAGAATGTCATTTGATGTTCGGCATGGTGAATAGCTGGCAGCATAGCCATTTGGAGGATGTCATTTGGTGTCTTGACTTGTGATAGGCTGGCAGCATAGCCATTTGTAGGATGTCATTTGAGGTCAAATATGCTGATTTGATGGGAGGATAACCATTTGGAGGTTGCCATTTGATGTCTTGACATGGTGATTAGCTGGAAGGATAACCATTCGGATGCTTTGTGATTTGCTGGCAGCATCGCTATTTGGAGGATGCTATCTGGGGTAAGGCTGGCACCGTATGTTTTTGGAGAATGCCATTTAGAGTACAGCATTGTGTCTTCCTGAAAGCCACTGGGAGGAAAGAAGACTGGATGAAGAAATGGGCGGCTGGACAGAAAACATGGCTACTTGCAACAAGGACCAAAAAGAGTGCTACAGTTTACAGTATGAAACAGTATCAGCATTTACCCCTGGAGAAATCCTGACTACGTTACAGGGATAGTCTCCCCTTTTTTGGAAATTTGCTTTTTGGCTAACTTACATTGCTTGTTGATACGATCTTCCAATTTCATCCCTATGAGTCCAGTATAAAAATATTAGACTATATATCTAGGGATGCACGGTAACTTGTCCTACCAGATGGAAGCAATGTTAGCTCTGCTAAGCGAAATAATACAAGCCTGAGTTGGGTTTGCCAGGTATGTGTGCCTTGACTGTGTGACCTTTTGCTGCCACTGCAGCCAATAGTATTCCATACCTGACAACCCACACTTCCAGGTTGTGCTGCACAGCTACTAATCACTGCACCCAGTGGATGGATGCATGATTAGTTGTCATAGTTCTGATTTTAGCTGCCTCTAAAATACTGAGATCTCTGTTTTTATTTTTAGTCGTTATGAACTCACAAGGTGCAAGAGTAAATAACTCAGCTTTAGGTGATGCTGGAAAGTGTATTTCCATCACTAATTAGCAAAGCTAACGTTGCTTCTGCCTGCAGTCATTCGTAGAGGCAGCACAGTTAGTATGCAGCTTGTAGATATTGTCTAATATTTTTGTACTGGACAAACAGGGATTAAATTAGTACCGATCTTATCATCTAACCGGCAAAATTGGCCGATATTCAAATTTCCCAAAAAGTTGGGACTATTCCTTTAATGCCAACTGACCGGAGACGGGCATTGACCCACGATTGGCCGTAGCATCACCCAGGGAAGGACCATCCTATGACCGCCCTATTGAGCCTGCCTGTAGCTGGTTGCAAACACAGGACACATCTGTCTAGTGCACACCCTCTAGTTGGACATTACAGCGATGGGATGTGCTTAAAATCATGATGGGGATTTTTTCAATCAATCAATCAATCAATCAATAAATTTGAACGATGTAAACATTGACTGACTGACCATGTTTGTCACCAATCTACACCCTGAGCCGACCAGAGGAGGATGGGTTTCCCTCATGAGCCTGGTTCCTTCCGAGGTTTCTTCCCATCTGCCACAGGGAGTTTTTCCTCGCCACTGTTGCTTTAGGCTTGCTCCTGTGGGGGTTTAGGCCAGGCTTGTCTGTGAAGCGTATTGCGACAATTGCTGTGAAATACGCTATATAAATAAAATTTGATTGATTGATGAGGGTTTTTTTTATCCTTAAGTTAAAAAAAAATCAATAAAATCAATAAAAATTAATAAATATATGTGACACGTGAATTTGCTAATAGTAGGGAACAGTAGAGATGAGAAGTGTAGTAGGGTGGAACCAAATCAGAAAGAACATACAATAGCAAACCAAATCAGAAAGGCCATAGAAGAGCAAGTCAGTGACTGTATGTAAAATGAAATGTAGGACGTTGCAGAAATTTACCTTCTGCAACCTAGCAGGGATCCATATATTAGGTTACTAGAAGAAAATGAGAAGAATAATATAAGAAAGCGGGGCACACATTCTAATGCATTTAAGGGAATTGTTTATTTGTCATTTAGCATTTATGTAAAAAATACAAAAAAACAGGCCATCAAAAGGCATCTTTTCATATACTGTAGTGTAAGCAGAAATTACAAGTCATGAACAGAATAATGGAAACACTTTATGAAAAAGTACTTTAAATTTGAAGGGACTAAAATACAATTACAAAGGCTGCTACACAGTGGCGTTATATTTTTTAATGCCAATTAGATCTGTGTGTTATAAAACAGTTGTGACATCCAGCACGTTGAAAAGTAAATTTCCCAAGTGACATGAGTTCCAAATTCAGTGCCTGAATTGCAGGTTCATTCATCACAAAAACTGCAAAATTTTTATGTAGTATTGGTAACAGTGTCAAAAATTATAACAGCTCATACCAAACGCGATGTGCATCAATAAAGAGGAACAGTGGTCGTAAAATCATCAACAGATGATCATCAACAAAACTAAAGCTTCAAAAATGACCACATAACTTAACTCACAGCTAAATGTGAGCATATGGCTATGACTTATAGATCAATTTATGAAAAAATCAGTTTATAAATTATAAATCATCCTACCTTTTCCGCCCGTGAATTAGCTTACAATTCCACCCCATGAACACCCTAAATTGTCCTTATATGGTCAAATTTTCTGTGATGTACTTACTATTGATACACAGCCATGTTTTCATAGTTTACTGCAGTGTTAATGTTATATATTTCAATTTTGCATTGCATAGTATTTGTCACTGTTGTTTTATTTCAGTATTGTCATTGACAGCCATCAATAGAAGGCTTTGCTTGCTCACTCTCAGTGTGGCTGTCAACTATATTACGTTTCTGGATTATAATTATTATGACATGATGTAAGGTTTGCACAACTGATAATGTTAACAGCAAGTGTTGCAATAGGCTAGTTGATGGCCCACAATGTTGCGCCTCAGTGCTTCCCACAAAAATTAATCTGACACACATGGTTTAATAGCCTATGGAGCTTCGTGTGAGGGGACTGGAAAAATATTCTAACGTCTGAAAAAATGTGACCTGCAGCACATCTGCATAGCCGCAAAGAAAATTTTGCATGCCTACTCTGGTGTTTGTGTACGCACAGGAACATTTCAAGTTTTTTACATCTCATACGACAGCCCCAGTTCCAAAGCATCATTGCCGCCCCCCAAACCAATGAGATACTTTGGAGGGGCAAATATATTTGGCTTGCAATACTCCCATAAAACATGAAATTTCAAAGTAGACATTTTCTTTAATCTTTCTGTAGGCCATAGTTTATTGTGCAACTTGACTGCCACAGTAAGCATTGGCTATTAATCTGGGCCTGAAACTGAAATTTACACTGCATACTGATTTTCTCAGTAATACCTAAAAACACATCGAGAGGACGTGGCATTTGTTTACTTCCATTCTCCAAAACTGGCACAGCAATGGCAACGGCCCGGATGGATGTGTCATACCGTAATATGGTGTGAGAACAAACCTAACTATCGTCCATATTTTATGATTTAGGCTGCATATTTTTATACAAGTTTGTCTGAGGAATACCTTACTAAACAATAAAAATTATATACGCCTACAATTTAATGAATAAAAAACATTTAATAAGTGCACTTTAATAAGTATTAAAGAGCTAACCAAGCTGTAAGTTGGGGCAAACATTTGGGGGGCAATATACCTGAAATCAAGGGTACTCAAATCTGGCCCCCATATTCAAATCTTTAAATGATCCATTTCAAATCCTTATTTGAATATTTTTTTCATGTGAATACATTTATGTAATATAAACCTTGATCGCCTGGTTTCTGTGCTTGCTGGAAAGGTCAGATTTGTACTTTTCCCTTTGAACACAACTGCTTGATTGACGCCAGATGACCATTTGGATGCATTCCACAGGAGTTTCCCGCTGACAGCAGTAGTTACAGGAAACACAGCAGCAAGGTTATATGGAATATTAACTATTATTTTAATTTTGATTAAGAATGTACATTTTGTACAACTGTAACATAATGTAAAATGTCAGCCAGAAATGCAAAAGATATTTCTTTTGAGCTACACTGGTTGCTTCGTGCTGTTCTCTTGGGCATTACACATAATAACTGCTCCAGGAAAACGTTTTCAGCGCTTTCGTTAACATTCCCATTTTAAAAAAAATTTTTTTTTTTAACTCTGCCTCTTCCTAAAATGTCAGTGTCTTCTTCATGAGTTGCACAATTTCCTAGTTTTGATGCTTGAAGAAATTCCAGAACCATAACCACAAAAGACCATATCAGCTGTTTTTGGACATACTGTAAAGCACCAATGCACTGTGTCTGGTGAAACCCAAAGATGTAGCCATTGCATTTCTTATTTTTACAGTTATTTTGGCATAGCCTTGTAGAGTGCTAACTTTGCTCATGTAACTGTCAATTATTCTGTCGTGTGGAACTCTGGTGTGTATGCCTCTAATTTGCCCACACTCCTGGTTTAGGCAGAGGAGTGGCTGAAGTGTTGGGAAAAGTATGAGCCGTGGATCAGGCTGGGTGACTGGAGCAGGAGTGGTCCTAACAGTTTAGCCAATGGACATTATACCCCGCCATTGCTGAGTGGTCAGCAAAAAAAGTTTTTACATTTCAAGGTTTATTTTATACATGCCACATTACATTACATTACAGGCATTTAGCAGACACTCTTATCCAGAGCAACTTACACAACTCAGTCCTCAGCACATTCAATTGTACAAGCTGTTATGATTAATTCTTCAATATTATTACTTTTTATAGTTCAGGACATGGCCAACTAGGAAACCTGTTCCCCTGCTTAGAATTTCATGTACAGTGACAAATTAACAGACATTGTTACTTACAATCAACTATTGCTTAACATTATTTTTTAATGGTTCCAATTGATTTAGTTTTGAGGCAATAACTATATTTGTTACATTTTCATCCCCTGAGTAATACTCAAAGCATATGTACTGAGTGAGCTGTACTCAGTCACTCATCCAAAGGATATGAAACAGAGAAAAGCAGAAAAATTCTGAGGGTTTGTGTGCACATGCTTGAGTGCAGCATTTTCTGCTAGGGTGTGTACTGTATGGCCTTATATGTGGTGAGCCTGTGTGTGTGTGTGTGTGTGTGTGTGTGTGTGTGTGTGTTAAAATAATCCGGAATCACTTGGAAGTAAATTACAAATCCTTCAAGTCCTTTCTATTTTTACAACCATTTCCCCACAAATGGAGGGTGTGCACAGATTTGGCTCATATTGTGAAGTTGGATTACACTTGCAATTGTTATCCCATTAAAATGCTTAAGTATTCATTTTCTTCATGTAGAGTTAACAGGAGAACCAAGAACAAATACCCATATAGAATACTGTAGGCAAGTAGAATTTCATCATAGCATTATTACTACTTTATTGACAAAGAACAGGCAATGCAATTATATTCCATGATCAAATACAGAATTTAATAGCATTTAAATACGTCCACTCAGCCTACAATATATGATTTTGAGGTTGTTTCATATTTCTGACTGCATTCACAGTAGTAGTTCTATTTATCAAACTGCTGTAGAAAAACATAAATCTATCAGGCAGCACTCTCCAGATGTTGTCTGGAACGTAAATAATATATTTTGGCCTCTTTGCACAGCTGGTACGCTCTTACGAAATTGAACACACCAGCAAGTCTCAACAACGTAGGCTTTTCTGCTCGTTGAGGGACAAGGTATTGCTCAACTCTGGTAATTCCACTCTGACAGGGTATAAAAGGACGGGAAGCTCCATCTCCCCTCATGCTCAAACTATGAAGGCTATCGTGAAATCGCTACTGGTCGCACTGACCGCCTTGCTGGCCACTGCTCAGCGTGGAGTGGAGTTTAGCTACGAAGGGGTCATCGTAGATGCGACCACCCGGTACGTACAACAGGCTGGGGAAGAATACGCCTTCAGACCGCTGCTGAGAGCTCTGCAAGTTGAAACTGTGAGTAAAACGAAAACAAACCGCTGATAGATAAATGCTTGATTTATTAAAAGGAAAACACCACCGATCGTCAATAAGTTACGGTGCTGGGAATCAATACCGAATGTGGGACCAAAAGTTATCTGATAAGAGTAGAGTTGTATTAACACAGTACGAGTTGAATTAACACGGCATTTGACTGTGCACAATCGTAAACATTATGTTTTTGCAATGTTTACACATATTTGAGTGCGGTTTAAGGGCTATAGTGCAAGGCAACGTATTGCTGTTCTTAATATTTTGAGCCCTTTGACAGACATTTGACATACCCTCATAAGACGTGCATTAAATAAAACATCCGGCTGTTTAAAATAATATGCAGTGAATGTAGGTCTATAGCTTTGGCCAATGAGATTAATTAAATGATGCGGTTACTGGTTTGACTTTTTAAATCTTTAACCCAAGGTGTCCACTGCTGAATTTGTGGACAAGCCAGTGGTGGTCAGGAAGCTAACGTTCCCTCTGCATGAGACTATCTGTGAACGCACAGAAGAACAGACAGGCAAACAGTGTCCCTTAAAAAGGAATGGGGTAAGGACTATGGGGTAAAAGTGTGGGGGGATGCAAAACCAAAAAGTATAATAATAATAATAATAATAATAATAATTATTATTATTATTATACGTGTTGTCATTATATAAATATATGCATGATTGTGTTATTGAAAATACATTTAAAACAATGCAAGCTTTATTTTAATTACCATAGTAAAATGTTATTCTTATAGAAAAAATGTTAATTCTATTGCAATTAATAATACTGCATTATATCTTTTGAAAATTGAACAATTTCATGTTATTTGACAATGATTTAATTATGACATTCTCCACTTATTCAGAAATCATTTATGTGCAACATGGCGATTTCTCAGCCGGTACTTGAGAGCAGTATACCCCAGAGCACTGGCATCACATGTGAACCCATGACCACGAATCAGCTACAGGTACTGTAACCAGGGTACTGCAAAGCATCAGTCCATTTGAGACTGATCCAGAAAGACTTGTCTCCACTATTATGGAAAAGTGACATTGCAAATATAGCAAAGATTTGCCAAAGTACACTGTGTTCTAAGGGTCAGTCCTCTTGCCTTGCTACTCTGTAAAGTGTCTTCGTAACAGTTCTCTGTAAAAAGCGCTATACAAATAAAATTAAATAGAAAAAAAATTAATTAAAGTACTTAATTGGTTCAATGAGAGCTCATTCTCATTCTTGGCAGGGGACTTTTTTAGTTTCTTACTGTGCTCTTGCTTGGCAAATTTACATTGACTATTTTTACATTTAATGGCATTTGATATAATCTTTTCCTCCTCTGCAGATGTCTATAATGTATTTGCTGAGGAGCTATATTTTTTAATATTCTGAAAATAATGCAATTTCTGTATAATTCCTTAATGACACAATTCCTTAATAACGCAAGTAATATTCAAAATATGTTTTTTTTTTTTTTTTTTTAAACTGGGTGTGATAGAAAACAAATTGCTTATCGATTATTAATGTCTTTCTTCACAGCATAAGATCCGGATGAGAAGAAGTAAGGCCGGCAAAGGTTCTGGAGGGAACAAAGGGAATAAGGGCTCTGGGGGAAACAAAGGGAACAAGGGCTCTCGACCCGGGGGTGGGTCCAGCATCGCTGGCAGAGACAAGGGAGACAGTGGCACCCGAACTGCATAGAAGCAGAGAGAAGGCATCACTAATCAAGCCCACCACGATTAGCACATCTTGTGTTATTCTGACTGCCAATCACTGAACTGCACCGTTTCGTTTTAATTTAGGTATGTACAGTAAAATCATATTTTGCACATTTTCTGAATTGTACAAAACTGATTGTGAATAAATACATTTCTGTGTTGATCTTATGTCTGTGGTATTTCTTCATTTCAGTGGAATCTGGTTGAATGTTGTGTGAGCATCTTGTTAAATTATTTGAATCCAGATTGTACAAATATTTTAATACATGTAAAGTACTTGCAACACACTGGAATACCATAGACCAAATTGCTAATTTCTGCTTACTTTTGGAATCCTCTTCAACCATCATGATGTAAATGTGAGTTTTGAAAGTTTTGTCCAGATGCTGATGAACATTCTGATAAACATTCTGATCTTTGTAAAGCAATGACCAGAATGAAAATCCAATCTCAATTATCTCAGACAATTGTTTGTGATCTGAACCATTCTCCTTCAATTTGGAATAGTCAATTATTATTGCATTTACAAAAATGTCAATTAGTTAGCAATTAATGAGATGAGTCGCTGTAGTATAAAGAGGTGGCAAATACCCATGCGGACCGAGTCCCCCCCCCTCAAGAATGCTATGGCCAACAGTGCACCAGTCCGTGGGACTCTGGCTACATGGTTTCAGTTACATCACAGACTAGTTCCCCATTGATAATTTTTTTAAACTGTTATTTGTTGTCATTGTTTCACCAGATTGCAAACTACTAGTTGCACTTTATCAAAGGCATAAATAGTTTAAAGCACAACTAGCAATTCAGAACTGGAAGAATTGGTAATGGTAACTTTCTCCGTACAGCAATTTGATGACATTTTATAATAATAATAATAATAATAATATTATTATTATTATTATCTCACTCAAATAGAGAGCAGATGTTAAGTGTAAAAAAATAAATGAATCATTAAAACAATATATAAAACAAACATATTGTGTTGGTGAACAATCTGTGGAATGCTCTTGCATTGTGTGTTACCAGTTTATTCTTCTGGAAATAAAACCTTTCAGTCTGCCGGAATCAGTGTCCCTATCAGGATTTGAATCTGCAATCTGCATCTCTATCCAGAGTACCACAAGATCACTTACTTTAATATGTGAGCTATACATAGAAAACAGATACATATTAAGATATTAAGTCTATTGAATCCTAGTTGAGATTTTAAGTTCTTTTCTATCTGGAAAGCTCAAGTTGTTATACTGCCCTCTTCAGGAGGATGTGGCGTTGGTCACTTGGGCGGTTGAGTTAGCACACAGCTCAGCGGTTCTCACACTCGGTCCGTAGGGACCCGTTTGTTGAGTTCTGTTACAGCCAATCTCTTGAGCATTTAAGGTGGCCGAATACATGTGTTTAAGTTCTCTAATATTTTTTTCCCTTAATTCTGAAATCGATCAGCCCTTGTCGTGCACCCCTGCTTAAGAGGGTAAGCTATCCCTCAAAACATCGGAAGTGCAATTAATAAAAACAATGTGTTCATAATTCTGTGTTTACAACAGTGGTGGAGTGAAAACCAGCATACACATGGTTCCCCAAGACCGTGTTTTTGAACTACTGGCATAGCTTACATAGTATTTCATATTTTCACTAATCAGTGGTAGCTGTTTCATGGGCTGCACGTCAGAAGTGAAAATCTATACAGAAGAGACACATTGTGAGAGGCCTGCAGTGTTCAGTTTAAAGGAACTAAATATTTTACATCATATTACTCCTGTTAAAATTTTTTTAAAAGGTACAGATACATCTTCATCTTCTGGCTCAATGAAAAAACAAGGATTTGCAAGGATTTATACAAGGTTAACAAGGAAAAAAAACTGAAACGAGAACAAAAGCAAAACATTTTTTATTGTAAACCAAATACAATATCTTTCAACACACTACATCCATTAAATACACACAAAAAAAGGATTTTGTCTTTTTCTGTTGAGCAACAGAAAACTCAATTGAAAGATGTTTCATAAAGCTGTCCTTGCATGAAACCAGTGTAAACCAAGCAGAATCTGCCGAACAGAGTCATAATGGCATGGTTTGTCTTCAGCAGGTGTATCTTAAATAAAACAAACAAACAATATATATATATACATATATATATATATATTAAAAATAAATATGAATTCCCAAGCACTTAGCACCTTGGACCAGTTGTTTTGCTTTTTAAACTGGTTTATAGTGGACAGGAAGATATCGGAGTGGGTACAGATAATGGGCAGGGAGATGCATTAGGATTAATGGATTCACTTTTTGCTAGTATACATATACAGAGACGACAAGTGCGCAAAGGCAGTACGTGCTTCACTGGAAAGAACATGGGATATTACATAATGAGAGCGAACCCTTCATTGCA
The DNA here is from genome assembly GCF_013347855.1 of Anguilla anguilla. NCBI lineage: Eukaryota > Metazoa > Chordata > Actinopteri > Anguilliformes > Anguillidae > Anguilla > Anguilla anguilla. Next base: position 21,820,969 of record NC_049208.1, read on the forward strand.
TTTTTATTAAGGGATGAAGTATGAGCATTGTATTAAAGGTGACCATGATAAAGGCAAACTGGTCTGTCCTGACCGTTTGCTACAGGAGCTGCTAACCGTGCGGCTGTTAGACACAGGAAGTACACAGAAGCCTTGCCCTCGCCTTGTCCCTATTAATATAACATCTGCTGAGTGTAATGGAAACATGTACTATGGAGAAAAGCCCCCCCCCCCCCCCCCCCAAACACTCACACACCTTGTACCACAACACATTTAGTTCAGCACTCACACTTACTACAAAAGCCGCAAAATGAAAACAATATAAAAACTGCTTCAATGTGCTATTTTTTTTTTCACACAAAAATAACAGCCCCTCCACCAAAAAAAAAACAAAAAAACTTAAGAAGTATAAATTGTTGGAGCATTCACAGGTTTATAAATCATGAAATGGAAGCTAATCTACTCCCTAAGGCATTCAGCAAAACGACTTCAAACAGGTGAAACAGATTCTACAATTCTACAGTACATGTTTTGAAGCACAGGGCTGCAGGCAAGGACAGAGATCTCTCTTTTTTTTTTAGGGGTGCAGTGGCGGCAACAAACAGGAAATAAATTTAAAAAAAAATTTTTTAGGGGGACACTAATAGTAGCATCCAATACACATGGTAATATTTGGCGAGGCCATTTAATGTTTTCCCAAAGTTGGGGGAGATCTGCGTCCATGAATGCAGCAGTGGAATCAATCACACATCCGATAGGAGAACAACGTTTTAGCTGCCTTTACCCATTCCAATTACCCTTTGCTTCCGGAATACACTTAATGCAAATGAATATCAACAGCAATACCCAACAATAGAGGCGCATATTCTTTTTATGTAGTGTTGCATGAAGGTTTATTGTCATTTTTTTCCCTACATCCTAAAAAGACAACACTGTGTGGTTTTCAGTTCTTTTTTTGAACGTAGTAGGGGGTTACTGGTCACCCCAGGTGGAGTTCTGCAGACCCCATAGCAACCAGTGCTACTTCCAACCACAATGCAGATTTTGTTACTTGATTACATTTTTTTCTCAGTGCAAAATGCTCAGTAAATGTTAGCTTAACACACAGTAAGCTCTATTTTTAACTCTGCTTACTACAGAAATCTAAACAAAACAAGAAAAGAACTGTACAGTTCTACGTGGTTTACAGGCAGGTTATACATTCAATATTATGTACAAACATCTTAATCAACACTTGCTATAGCTTCATAAAAAATAGAAAATGAAAGGGGATCCTTTGTACAATGATAATATTAAAATGAAAAGAGATAATCATGATTTTTTTTTTTGATCATCCGTTTCTATTTTGTATTGCTTTACTACCAATAAAATGCATACAAAGATAGCGTGAGGGAAAATGCTTGTTAAGCTGTTTCATGACTTGGGAAAAGTGGGGGCCAGTGGATGCGATAGTACTTGTGTGCGTGCAGGGGGTGGGGACACTTGGTTAATAACTTCCATGACATCCAAGTCACACCATATCATAAAGCATGAGAACACAAATTGCCAAGTGGTTTAACTCATAACAGATAAATCTGAAACATATAACAATAATTCAAACCAACCATAACAGATAATGTCCTATGTTTACTGGGCCGAGCAGTTTGTCTCAATAAAAAGATTCACCTCTCAGGTGCGTCTTTTTGTTCTAATTGCTGGATTGCATCAATCAATTTTTGGTATAAATACATTAAGTTTAAATTAATCTACAAATGTACCATATAAATACATTGGGAAATATAAATAGAAATATATAAACGTTTTTTGGGGGGATGCCAATCGTTCAGTTGGAAAAGTAGATTTTCCTGGAGACTTTTCATTCGATATAAAGGACTAGCCATTTCTCTGAACTAAGAGAACAAATGGCTGAACAAATACTCCAGGGACCAAATCTTAATTGTAGGCTCAATTGATACATAAATATAACACAACCTTAAACTAAAAGGCCCCGACTCTTCAGTATTCAAAGGGGGAAGCATAAAACCTGCAAGTTTTCTTTTGTTTAGCAATAGCAATAAAAATTGTGGTTAAAAATGAGAAATAGTCAAGCCTTCTAATGCACATAGTCCTATATGCCACCGTACAATTTAGGAACTGCAAAAAAATAAAATAAAAATATATAAAAAACATTGCAAACATGGACTATGCTCCTGTATTTGGGTCATCTTGGGACTTGGCTGTTTGGAAAGTGAAAACAAATCGAGTCACAGACGAAGATTAACATCAAATCAAGTTATAAATGTGCGGTGCGTGACAAGAGGGTTTCAGAAGTATAATCGCATAGAAATATGTTGCGAAACGAAGCCTCCATAACCAGTCAATTAGCCAGCTGTGCTGGAATTGAATGGTCATGAGGATTAAAGCAGAATAAATAAATATACAAAAATAGAAATAATACCTTTGGCATTAATTACTTTACATTACAAGCCACCCAGTGTGGGGTAGCTGTGGCAACTTCTCACCACCCTGTGACCACGTGGTGAAGAAACTGAACAAACAAAATTCCTAATTCGTTCATAACTTCCACAGACCCAAGCTTGAAGAAGCAGTTGGAGGATTTTGTTCCAAGAGACTTTTGACAAAAACCAAAACGTGAATGATGCATATACAGAACAAGCAAAAAAAAAAAAAAAAAAAAAACCAGCGACCAAATCAACATCCAAGAATTAACACTGAAAATCTCCAATCAGTTATACCTACCCTACTCTCAACAATGATATTGCCATTAGCAGCAGTACTCTGGCGACCCTGATGAACAGCACCGTCCAGTAGGAATCTGTCTACTCTAAAACACCCTCAAATCTGGCCCTGCTGGGCCTTTGTCACACGTAAGTACACATCAGCCGCTCCATAATTTTCTGTTGAGGTAGAGGAACGCGTCCTCACCTAACGGTGTCCTGACAAAGAAGAGGGAGAACGCAGGAAAAACAGGTGCAGCGCTCAGCTTAAATGAACGTTGTGCAATGGCCACCATTGAAATGTCAACACTGTGGAAATGCAGAGCAACGTCTACATTTCATCAATGTCTCGAACAATGAAATTGCTTTGCGGTCCATTTTGAGTGAGCGCTGCGCCACATTTTTAACGACTGTTCTTACTTTTTACATGTTAGGCAGCACCTTGACTTGACATCAGTCGAGAATAAAGTTTAGGGTTCAAAGAACACGAGCGGGCTGCCGCAGGTGAGGTCTGCTGATACTGAAGGAAAGGGTCGATATCGATAATTCGGTTTCTGCTGGTGTCCTCCTGACTGAGGGCGGTCGGCAGTGTTCTTCCAATGCCAGGCGGCACGATCGTGCTCAGCGTACATCAAACGCAGTGTTCGACGCAAGGGACCTCGCCGACTCCTCCTGGTGAAAAATCAAAGTCAGCCTCATCCCACGCACGTGGAGAGCGACCGTGCTGAAGCGAGCAGCGGTGGAAGACGTACGGGTGAGCGGTGTGCTGGTTCCTGCCTGGTGATCCCGTGAGCGAGGATGTTCCACTGGATGCCGAAACTGAGCTCTCTCAGCAGGGCAGACGTGCTTTCTCTCACTCTGGCGAGAACACACCTTCGATTCGACAGTCCGCTAGTCCGAAGAACGACCCAGACGCACGGGTAAGCAGACTGCGTCACGTCCTTTCAGCAAACGGGAAAAAGCTGACCGTGGCCCCCCGGAAAGAGCCTGACTGATGTCAGTGTAACACGAGGACGTCTGGAACACTGTGCTTGCCTTCTGCCCTTCGCCGAGGTCCAGATGAAAGTGCAGGGGACTGGGGTCCACTGCTGAACAGCACTCGCCCGGAGCTGCGGTGCTTCTCAAGCGCTCAGGCATCACAAACAAGGGGATGAAGAAAAAAAAGCTGCACCTCTGGGACGGGTGTGAGGTGGGGCGTGGAGGGCGGGGGGGGAGGGGAGGGGGAGGGGTCTCCTGCGACCGCACACTGCACTCGACAGACTTGTCCGAAAGCCAACACTGGTAAGGTTCGAACAGATGATCTAAGGCCACAACGTTCAAGGAAAAAAAATTAACAACAACAAAAAAAAAAAAAACGAAAAGTTGTAAAAACCTGTAAACAAAACAGAAATAGTTCAGAATAAAAAAATGTGTTTACACAGGCAATCAACAACATCATTTACCTGGGAAATTATAAATCACCAGTTCAATATACTTGGCTTTCACATGATAGTGAGTATCTTTCATTTGTATAAGGTTGGGTCTTTTGTGCTCAACATCTTAGTAGTTTGGTGGCAGTACAACAATATATACAACATATTTTCTCAACCTTGTTCCAAAAACATGCAATTTGTTAAATGTCCACCAGGGGTCTCTTTAGCCACAGGAGTGGTCTTCACAGTTACTAAGCTTTCTCCATCTTGTGACTAATTAACAATGGATCAATTAGGACGAGTCTCATTAATTATTCCATGTATATCCTACTGGTTACCCAGAGTACAGGGAATCTAGGATAAGACACACTCAGATGTTTAAGACTGACACTGAGCCTGTGAAACGTAAATAGAACACTATAGAAAATGTAAAATATTTAATTTAAAAAAAATGACCACCACAAAAAGACATGGATAATCACAGTTGCATTTATAGCAAAGCTGAGAATGATATAGAAAGAAATGAAAACAGCTGTACAGTTATGAAGCCCCCCATGCACACTCATATCCCTGCGGTATGGTACTTTCTGAAAGCAAAGATGCAAATTCTCTACAGACCCACCACCTGGAAGGCTACGTCTCAAAAGAAAAGGTTTTAAACAATGCTGGCAATTCCAAATTATAATTTTAATTAGAATTGAATACCAAAAGCAGGCTGAGTATTAAGAAGCTGTTGCACTGGGCATTGGTGGAGAATGATACTGCACGCAGGGAAACACGGCAGGTAAAACTGCTCCCTAACAGCTAGTTAGACTCACAGACCTTTTATGATCACTCTGCCTCAGAAGGGCCAATATCCATAAGACAGAGAGGAAGAAGTCCCACAAACATTATTCACTTCCTGACCAAAGGGCAAATGAGATCCACCAAAAGACTGAACTTACTACCTGTGTATTGTATTCTGCGGGAAACCCAAATGAATGCGGATTTCCCATGGAGCGTGGAGCATGCACGTACCCCAGGATGTTTAAGGCACTTCAACCGCTGCTCCCCACGTTCTGACGTGGTGGCGACCCACTGTTGATCTCCTCTTCCTCCTCTTCCTCCTCTTCTTCTTCCGTCCAGCCTCTCAGGGGGGTGGGGACAGAGATGCTTCCCGTATGCACGGGATGCAGCTGAGCACCTGTGGGCGGGGCAGGAGGGCGGAGTCAAGACCCAAAAGAGCCCTGAAGAAATCTTGATCGTGACCTCACCTGTGTCTCATCAACATGCTCCTGGTTTTCAGTTTTTGCTAATGCTGTCCAGCACAGCTGGATGTAATACAGCATTTAATGTACACAATACCATAGAGTTGCGCTAATAAAAAAGACACAGACACTATTTTATTAGGTTTTACAAAGCTATTGGCACTGTTAAAAAACGAACTGTAAGAAACCAATCCCAGCGAACAGTAGCGTAGCCCTATGATTGGTGAAAAAGCATCCAATCAGCAATTGTGGTAAAATGGTCCCACCTGGGTTGCTGCTCTGTGAAGCCAAGTTAGACCAACATTAGTAAGATGTTAGTTATTTTCAGGGGGTGCATGACCTGCTAGTCGCTGACCTGCATGGCTGCTCAGGTCTCTCATTGGCACCGGGGCCTGCCACTGCCCTGATGAACGCTGGGGCTGGGAGCTCTGCTGGTGGACCTGTGAGAGACCGAGACACAGCCGTTTCCACTGGGCGCAGACCAGGTTTTGATTTGTGCTCGACGTGCTCCACACTACACTTCCCATCAGCCCCTTTCCAAAATGTTCTATGACACCTTGTCTACTGAATGAACCCAAGTTCTGAGAGTCCCCTAGTCCTAATGCTGCCACTTTTATTACCATTACAACAATGACCCGGTTTATTTATTTACAATTCAACTTACACGTGAACTTTTGGGGATTCTCCTGAGGGCTACAGAAACAAATCCCAGTCCAGCTACACTAAGGCCTAGAGGATCTGCAAAGCACATACTAAAATATATGTAAAAACAATACATAGCTAGACTCTAAGATATAGAATCTAATCACAGGTTTGCAACAAAACAAAGTCTCTTAATGATTGAGGTATTTCTTCTTTCTATACACAGGCCAATAGTGACACACGTTTTTTTTCCCTCGATCTTTGCTGTGTGCACTTCTCGAGTTTGCCACACCACCTGACCGCGTCAGGTTTACTCACCTCGTGCATGTAAATGGCGTGGAGGCTCATCTCAGCAGAGGCAAACTCCGAGTGCAGGGTGGAGCTCGTTTGACTGCGGATCCGCAAGTCACTCACGTACATGCTGACCCAAAACAACAGTCACTGGTTTGTACGACTGTCAATCAACTAAGCCGCCAATCAATTAAGTGTTCAGACAGAGTGTTTCACATCTGTGCAGTGGCTTTTAATTACATTTGTTTTTTTACGAAAAAAATACGAAAGTGGTGTATTTGGCGGCTGCGTCGTCGCGGTTACCTGTCCACGGCGGTGCGGTCGCTGCAGTACATGGGGCTCTCGGAGTGGTTGGCCGGGAGCGGGCCGTGGGGGCGGGGTCGCGGGGGCAGCTGGGAGGCCGACAGCGAGGCCAGGACGCTGGCGGCCGCCGACGCCGCCGTGCTGGGCGGGACGAAGCGACGGTCGCGTCCCGGCAGGCCCGATGATGTCAGCACCGGGTGAGCCAGCACGCTCGCCAGGAGGTTGTCCGGCTGCACGCGCGTGTGTGAAGAACAGACAGAGGGTAAACGTAGAGAAACACACTCACGCACAAACGCAGGTAAAACCACAGGCAAAGTCAAATTCAAACACTGACTAAAGTCCTCAGCCTGGCTCTGTACTAGATGAATAAAGGTATATTAACTGACATTCTCTGTTTTTAATGAGAAGCTATTTTAATTTCTGCTTCACTTGTAATGACGGCTAATTGTTCCTGAAACCATAATGCTTAAACCCCCTAATCATGTCCCTCCTACAATCCTGGCAGATATTTCACCATCTCTCATGAGTGAGTAACACTACACTTGGCTGTCAAACTCTGTCAAAAAAAGTGACACTACAAAGACTGGCTGCAATTCAATCCACGTTCATCCTAAACTTTGACAAACAATTAAAAGCAAGAATTCTTTTTTTGTCTTAATAGTTTGAGAACTTGCCACACTGAGTCTGTGTTCAACTGTAAGTCAAATTTAATGGCAAGTGCTGCTTGAGTCCCAGCCTGAAGTGTCTGCTTCAGGCGGCGTGATCCTGTTATTCACACAGGAATCTGAGAGGAGCTCCACCAATCACGGAGTACGCTGGTAAACAGCCAACAGAACAACGCCAACAGCGATTGGTGGATAATTTCTGGCTTGTGCTTCCAAGATCCCCCGGCAGCACAGCCAGAATGTATGCACCAATCGCCACTGCCGTTGTTCCACCTGACGTCAGCACCGCGTCCTGCGATTGGCGGAGAGCTGAGTGGTTTGCGCGGCGCTGCACTCACGCCGGCCGTGGCGGACTCGCTGGACAGCAGGGAGGTGCACAGCGGGGCCTCGGACAGCAGCAGCTGGGCGGAGGGGCCGCCCACGGCGTCCTGCTGCACCTTCTCCTTCAGGTGGCTGATGAAGACGGAGCTCTCCTGCGGCGGCTGCCAGCGCGGGTTCTTGATGGTGAAGTGCATGAGCGACAGCTCCGTCTTGCCGTTCTCCGCCTGCTGGTAGACGGACGCCTCCGTCTGGCCCTCCGACATCCACTGAGTGGGGCGGGGGGGGAGAGAGAGGTTCGCTTTAAAATGAGGTCCGTTAGGGACGCTGCCTGTGGCCTTACCGCCGTCCCGACTCTCAAGGGTTAAGCAAAGACTGTCACGGGAGAAGGGTGTGTATCTGCTTTTTGTGGAAATTAGTCACAAACTACTTTGCAATTTACTGACAAAATTACATTTGTGTCTTTACTGTTGTTTGTTTCTTGGCTTCAATGGTAGTTGCGGGACCCTAAAATTACACAATGACACTTCACTGCCGTCACTGTGTGTGTGTGTGTGTGTGTGTGTGTGTGTGTGTGTGTGCATGCGTGTGTGAGTGTGTCCTGAGTGCTTGCCTTGTATGAGTGAGTTTCTTTGTGATGGCTAGTGCCCTATATCTGTGTATTTTCATATCTTTATGTGAAATGAGACAAGGATTTCATTTGTGCTGCAGTCCCGAATTCTCTTACAACCCTTCTCTGCAACATGGACACAGGGAAACACCAGTATACGGAACAGTGTAGCACAGAACTGGGTGAGTTCAAAACGAAAAGTGGCTGTATTTTCACTGCAGAGCAGCTACATCTGTGTTTGTCTCTTACGCAAACAGTGCCAACTCATGCAGGCAGATTAGCAGAGAAACGAACCTGGGGGTTGCCGTGGCGACGGATGTCCATCTGGGCGAATGAGCATATGTCGCCCACGCCCAGCACCTCCACGGTGAAGTTCCTGAAGAAGTCGATGATCTCCAGGGACTTGTTCCGCAGGAGGAAGATGAGGATGAAGGGCGTGACAATAGGACTCAATAGCTCTTCCAGAATGAAGACCTGAGGGCCCACAAGTGTTCACAAACATCACACCACAACTCACAGCACAGACGTTCTCTACCCAAACACACTAAACATGCTTTAGAAACTCCCATTAATAATAACTCTTACATAGACATGGTGAGTAACAGGATCTTGATGAGCTTGTGCTATCTGACAGATGTCTTTATTTGTGCCTCCGGCTGGGTGGGAGGCTCGCCGGCCGGACGGGTCTCTCTTACCGCTTTGTACTGGAAGAGCTGCGCCATCTCGTCCCGGGTCTCGCTCTTGTTGGCGTTGCCCTTCCAGTGGTCGGGCATGTAGTGGATGTGCGCCAGCACACACTGCAGGAGCTGCTCAGGACACCACACCATGTGCTCGTCCGGGATGAAGGACCTGGGTCACAAACACGCACGCACACACATATGCATGATGACCATTCATTCCATCCTTAAACCCCAGTGCTTGGAGTATATTATGTTAGTATTTAAGTATTTGCATAGAGACAGAGGAAGCAGTGTCCTAACAGCAAATGACTTATAAAACAAGGAAAACAGACACAGAGCTGTCTGAACAGTATTACACGAGCCCAGCAGAGAAAAAGATCTCCTCAAAATCCCCGGGCTGGGATCACCTTAGCTTCCCCTCACCGGTGTGAACACGTTTGACGCGTAACCCTCCCCGCCCACCCCACCTCCTCACCTGGTGATGGTGATGACCACGCCCAGCACGGTGATGGCGGTCAGGATGTGCTGCACGGTCAGCACGTCCTCGTCGTACACGGTGAGGGCGATGAGGACGGCCAGCACCGAGCCGGAGAAGAAGGCCACGTTCTTGGCCAGCACGGCCAGCAGCGGCGAGGTGAAGGAGTTCATGTACTTGGAGACGGGCTTGTAGCCGCGGCCCAGGCGCCCGTGCAGCTCGTGGTCCAGCTCGTTGAAGTGGCGCAGGTACAGGCGGCCGTACAGCGACCAGCGCCGCGCGCCCAGGCTGCCCGGCTCCCGCCGGATCACCTCCGTGTAGCTGAAGAAGGCGTACAGCACCTGCCACACCAGGATGAAGGGGCAGAGCAGCAGGTTGGCCACGCCCATCAGCAGGATGACCCGGCTCAGCTGCTGGGCCAGCTCCAGCCGGTTCCCCGCCCGCTTGTACTTGGGGTGCAGGTTCCACTTGTTCTGGAAGAGCGAGCCGGGCCCCCAGAACAGGATGAGCTCAAAGTTGTACTTGAGGCCCTGCGTGAGGAACACCACGTCGCCCAGCAGGGGGAGCTGCAGCTGCACGGGCAGCAGGGACTTGTTGACCATGGCCACCATGTAGTTCTTGAAGCGCAGGATGCGGTGGTAGATGTCCAGCTCCGTCAGCTCCTTCTTGTGGATGCACATCTGCTGCTCGCGCTGCAGGCTGATCAGGCGGCCCTGCACCTCCTGCCATGTGAAGTTGCACAGCTCGTCCTGCAGGGGGCGCATGGGGTGAGAGTGAGCACAGGCTTGAGGGACCAGGCCGGGCTGTGTTCAAGCCTGCCCTGTCAGCTCAAGGCAAAAACAGAGATAAATCTAATGCTCCATGTTCAGTACTGGGGCGAAAGGTACAGCACTGGATAATACTTTCAGCACTCTGGCCTCTGGCCTCCCTCTCTCTCTCTCTCTCTCTCTCTCTCTCTCTCTCTCTCTCTCTCTCTCTCTCTCTCTCTCTCTCTCTCTCTCTCTCTCTCTCTCTCTCTCTCTCTCTCTCTCTCACACACACACACACACACACGTTGAAACTTATACTGAATCATACGTGCTATTATGTGGGCTGTAGTATTATCAAATACAACACCTTCCTGTGTTTACAATGTTTGATATAAAAAAGTACTCCATATTCCATCTGGTAATATCTTGTCAGGGTGAATTTCATGAGGGCAGAAAAATCCAGCATAAATAACTAATCTGCCTTTTGGTGTATTGTAAAGATAGCTTTTATTTGCTGCTCTGAATAGGAAAACCTGAAACAACAGCTAGATGAAACCTTGACATTCTCAGTCTTTCATCAGTTGTATATCATGGGGGAGGAGTCATCACAGACCACACAATGATGCTACATAATTAAACATTAGACACTGAGACATGTCAGCGTACCCTTCTCACATATGTAAGCTGACCCTGCTATTCTCATTAGAGAGGGTGATATCTCCCCATCTGGAATGGCCAGCCTTATAATGCTCTCGCATCACTCCAGCATAGGCCAGCCACATCCACGCAGGCAGCACGGTGGCTGAAACACGTACACTGCTCTGATAAACTTACACACAAGCCATACTGTTATACACAATGAGAGCCGCACGGCATGCTACAGGAGCGCTAGCAACTCTCACTGATGACACCAGGCAACCTGTAGGACCGAGCGCCTATAACACAGAGGCACTTGGTAGGCCTGCAATGTGCCATTTTGATTATCTCCATGATAACGCATGCCTTCCGGAGACTTTGACCAGAGCTTGTGAGTAACTAGGGCCTTGCAGACTGCAGCTTTCCAACACTAACAGGGAATAGAGTCATCCCTGTACGATGGGTTTGTGTGTCAGCTAATTAGTGTCGTGCAACTCGTCTTTACTCAGGGCCTGGATGTCAGTAACAGTCAATAGACAAAAACCTTGAGCTAGCAACTGTGGCTGCTTCCTCAGCTGGCAGCGCCCATCTGAGCTCTGACCTCTGCCTTTAGGCCTGTGGGAGCCTACTGCTGGGACCTCTGCCCCGGCTCCACCCACCACCCGCCTCGTTATCCAGAGGGCGGAGGAAGCCGAGCGGTCTTACCATCCGTATCTTCAGGGCTTTGATGTAAAACTGGCGGATCTCCCAGTAGCTGAGGACGTTGCAGAAGACTTTGATGAGCCGGTAAACCCAGAAGGTGGCGGCCATTATGAGGAGGAAGATGATCCAGCTGTTCTCCTGGATCCTGGGAGACGGAGACGGAGCGCAAGGGAGGAGAAGTGAGGCAAAACGAGAAGCCGCTAAAGCAGACGGCTCTTTTTTCTCTCTCTGCGGCTGTCGCCAACGCTGGCATCGGCAGGAGAGAGCGGCCAAATAATAACAGCAATTACGGTGAGGGCTAATGCAGAGAGGCGTCTGACTGCTGCCATCGCTAAAAAAAGAACAATAAAATAACAATTTTTTATAATACTGTAACGTACATCAGCAGTTGAGATGGTTGTGAATGTGTAGTGTAAAATGTGCACATACACAGCACGACACATTTGTTGCTGTGTGTCAAATACAATGAATAGTAATGTAGTAGCTACAGAGTGAATATGATTTATGGACACAAATTATGAAATTCTGGTGTATTCTGTCTTTCATAAATTTGAAGGTATGACAGACAGAACACACCACAATATAATTATTTGTGATAGTTAGATCTCTATTTCTGATGGGTTCGTAGATCACCATATTGCATGTATATGGTACATATACATATACATTGCATCACACTATATATTTGAGCAGTACTGCCCCACAATGATAAAGCTGAACACAGCAGCGGTCGCGCCGACCTCGCAGCGCAAACACACACCGCCCCGCTCGGGGGGAGCCGGAGCCGCCGAACGGCTTTTAAAACAGGTGCTAAACGCTCGCTGTGCGTACACGCTGGGTAGCGTGATTTAAAGAGAAAGGAGAAGTCAGCACGTCCCCTCATCGGGGCCTAAAAGTCTCACAGGCCTCCTGGGGCCTGTGCAAAAGAAACAAGAGCTTCAGACTATGTGTCTGTGCCCCCCCGCCCCCCCCAGGTGCTACTCCAGACGCGCTACGTTAAGCCTCATATGGCCCGAGTGCGCTGGTGCGCTCAGGTGCTCTTCCTCAGTATCTCCCCTAATGGTAATCACGTCTGACAGAGCAGAATTTTCTCTACAAAATATGAAGTTTACTGGGAGGACGCAAAAATGATAGGACAACAGACGATCGAATATACAGAATGATTACAATCTTGGTTGAACAGATGGCTAGGAAACAATAAGATATGCTTTATTTGTTTTTTTAACTGCTAATATGAATTCTGCAACAGACTATTTGAATGTTGTCTGCTTTAACTGGGATTCTCAGACCGTGCAGAACCCATCTGTAAATGACACATTACAGAGTTTAGACACAACACCTGCGTGCACTTCAGTAAAAAGTCAACAGCTTTCCTGTGACTATAAAAAGCTGTTAACTCAAGTTTGAGCTGACAAGTGAGTCGCTCTTCAGTTGTGAGCTCTATGTGTGAAAAAGGTGCCAGTACTAGACACTGATTCTCAGCAATAATGGCAGACAGCTGAATAATTTCATACTGTAGGGGAGCATGCATAAACATAATGATTAAGCAATTAGTTTTATGTTATGCTCTATTAATGTTACAATCTTATCATAGTCTTTCAAACCAAGGGTGAAAGGAAGATATTTAATTTAGTTAGAAAGGTCCTCTGTGAATATTCCAAGGGTTTAGAGTTTGGAGATCACACTGCATTAATGTTTGTGCTTGGGGTGACTCCAGGGAATCCATGTTTTTTGCCTTTGTGGCTGAAGTACAGTCATTTCTCCTTAGAACCAAACAGTTTTTCTGCTGCGGTGTCCAAAACAGTGGATCAGTGTTTCAACATTCCCTATCCATTCTAAAGGCAGCAGAGAAAAGGGTTGTTTCAAGCACCAGTTACATGATAGCTGTGTGGTAAACTATGATTATATATTACAGATACAGCCCCAGGTGGTATGATTGAGCAGTGTGTTTCTAAAAAGAGGCAAAATAAAGCTTCCTGGAATTTTCTTTAAGCCCTCAGGTGTAAGATTACAAACATATTGTTAGAATGTTCTTAATAGAGCATTGTAATGCTGATGTAACAATCACTACTGGTAACTGAAATCAATAGAGTTCTAGAACCGTGACCATGAAAAAAACTTTACACTTTAAAGGTTTAAAAAATGAAATGTGTCAATAGTCACGAGGCAGTGTGTTCGCCGATTGTCATGGGGAAAAAGAGGCAGTGATGGGTTGCTGAGGAGCACTGGGGACTTTGGTCGTCTTTCCAGAAGCCTGCGCACTGACAATGTGGTTGATGAGCACAAGCTGTGGGCCCTTTCCTGCTGGTAACAAGCTCCCTTCTCATTAGGGTCCTACCTCTGCCTCAGACAGGCAAGGCAAAGCAGACCCATGGCATTCTGGGAGATTGCTCAGCTGTCAGGAAGTCTCGCTTGCAGAACCCTCAGATTTATTCCGAGAACATGACAGCTGCCACGGCAATAAGACTGGAAATAATTAGACCAGTGGCCCAGTCAAACATCAGGTAATTCATACATGTATTTACAAAATGTATGTATGCAAATGTACACTTATCACGTATACATAAGGCCACAATATAGGCCTATCTATGTAAGAGATATTACATTTTATTTAAGGGCAATAGGGAAAAAGCACTGTTTCTACTTTTAACAACCTGCAAACTCCACAACAACACTCGGAAACAGCTTTCTGAATTCCTACAGCTGACGTTTTGAACTATCCGGTTGGCCGCGATAGTGATTATACAGCCGTTGCGGGGAGAGTTAACCGCTAAAACGGCCAGAGAGAACCCCAGACCAAAAAAGGCCACTCTCCAGATACCGGAGTGTTTACAGCACACGGCCTGGAGTTGCGCAATGAGCCCTCCTGCATAGCACAGGAGCCCCCCCTCATCTCAGCTATCCAATTTCAAAACACTGAAATGCACAGAAAATTAAAAACAGGTTGGAGCTCCGCGGCATGGAAACATTTCTGCGCAGCCCATTTCACCCACGCTTCACGTTTACCACTTAGTATTTTCGCTCCCCTCCATAAGCCAACACACACCACATGGTTTATTGCAGACCAGGGCTACCCAACCCTGTTCCTGGAAATCTACCGTCCTGTAGGTTTTCATTTCAACCCTAACTTGACACACGTGAATCTACTTATTAGCAGCTCAATGAGATCTCACGCTGTTGAATGAGTTGTGCTTTGTTAGGGTTGGAGTGAAAGCCCACACGACAATAGATTTCCAGGAACAGGGCTGGGCAGCCCTGCTGTAGACGCACAACCTAATCTGATCTGTTTGAGTGTCACATTTGGAAAGACATTCACTCCAGACAGGAAGGTGGAGACTCTTAAATCCCATGATGCTTGGAGACAAGGACTTGCCTCTATCCCAGATCCTTTTCTGGGTTTCTAGTTCCAGTCCAGAGAGGATCATTTAATGGTAAACAGAGAGCAAGTCTTTTCTTTAAATGTGATAAGTTTAAGTCTCGTTTGGGACTCCAGATCACGCGGTGGCCAGCAACTTGGCCCCCCCGTTCCTTCGTTCGCCTTAGCACACTGCCGCTATCCCTTACTTTGGCACCCCCCCTTCGGTGCCAGCTGACTGAAGACATGCTGTTAAGGAAGGGAATGTGGCAACCCAAGTGTTTACAGTGCAAGTGATTCCTTTCAGCCACGGTGTTGCTTGCGACCAGTCTCAACTGCCACAAACCTTCCACCCTGCCAAACCCACAAGGCAAAGACCAAGGGGTTAGCAGGCTGTTCAAAACACTGACGTCACTCTGCCAGCTAAATAATATGACTTATTATATTAATGCACCATTTCCCAATGGATGAAGATGCACCGGTGTGTATCACCTATATCATTTTATGGGGAATAAACCCATTATGAAAATGCGTAAAACAAATAAATTTAAAAAAATAAATCTAGCGACAGTATATTTCTTTGGAGGTGCTCAAACTCCCACAACTACGTCAACTTCATAAGAGTGCAACAGTACCTTTTGTGAACAGCCAATAGTTATATTTTTGTCATAACACTAGAACAGAAATCCATAACGCATTTTGCACATGTACAGTATCCAACAGCCCATCTCAGCTACTACTCTCATGACCCACAGTTTTGTGGAAAAAAAACAAACACAATTATTTATTCAAATACCAGCATATTGTAATTAATATTAATTAATACTGTGCTTAAACAGTAAGCTGTAAATTGCCATTTATTATTACCTACAGTTTAATTGAGAAGAAGCAGCATGTGAAGATCCAATAAAGTGAAAACGTGTGTGTATGCCTTGGAGCATGGACAATAAGAGCTCTCGCTGCTCCAGGAAGATGTACAATTTCTAGCTATTGTTTCCTCTGTAATATTAATAATACTAGAACGTCACTATTGCGAAAAGGTCTTATATTTTCCCTGCATGCATGGTGAGAATATCCTACAGTATCTGGCTTTTACACTCCACCAGCTATCAGAGTTAATAATTACACTATCTCTATACTGGACCGAGGGGAGGCTTCCTACGAGAAAGCTCATCTTTTACAATGGAAAATAAAATGCACAATATTATCATCTAAAAATGATAATACCATACAGCTAAACACTTCCCTAGTGGAATTTTCCCAATACTCCCCCCCCCCCCCAGCAAACTATTATTTAATCTAGAGATGCAAACGGTATATGGAAAGACTAAGCCAAAGGCTTAATTACAATGAAATGCAAAGGTATTGGGACAGTGACTGAAATTTTGTTGTTTGGTTAGTGTAATCCAGCACATAGGATTTGAAATGAGTCAATGAACACGGGGTTAAATGCAGACAGTCGGTTTGAATTTGAGGATGTTTACATCGCCTACTCCGTGCAGGAATTGCACCCTTTTTGTACACAGTCATTGTGACACTGTCCCAAATTCTTTTGCATTTCACCGTAGGTCCCTTGAGCACACGCAGCCTTCCTGAAAGACACCTCTAACCGCCGTTAGAAGTTCACAAGTCAGATCTGATCTCTGATCTCTGTCGGCTGCATTCCAGCACACCTGGCACACGGCCAAACGCACACACGCATTTTGAGGATCGAGTTCAGAGCTGACGCTTACTTGAGCGGTGTACACGGGCCGACCCTCGTTGAGCAACACACTCTATTTTAAAAACCCGTATTCGCAAACTAAGGACTTTAACATGTGGTTTCAGCATCAGAGGACTTGTTGGCAAAACAACAACAAAACAGGACCACCAACTACACTTTTCAGTCAGCGACAACTGTACTGACAACACAGAACTGCCTCCTAGACACACAGAATGGCTTGAATTCTTTACTCCCATACCTCAGAGCGAACCAGTGAAATGAGTTTCTTCTTTTAAATCATCCGCCTGTCTTCTAGACACACAAAGCTACTGTAGGAACTATTGCCTGTGTTTGGCAGACCAATTCTTCACATAATAAATTCTTCATTGCCATCAGGCTATGTTCTTATCCAGCATGACTTGCACAACTTTTTACATCTATTTATACAGCTGGATATAGCCTATACTGAAGCAATGCAGGTTAAGTACCATGCTCAAGGGTCTAATGGCAGTGTCATACCTGGGAATTGAACCTGTGAGCTTTAGGTTACAAGACCAGCTCCTTACCCATTATACTACACTGCCACCCCTCGATTAACTGATTTTTATCAGATTCTTGAGAAATGTGTAGCTTAACAGCTTTCTTGTTTTTCACAGGCTAATAAAATGTATGAGAGGTTTTAGTCTGGGTTTAGGAAGCACCATAAGACAGATAGAGCCCCTGCCTTAGTAATGAATGACTAGTTTTTCTCCCTGAATTGTGGCTGTATCTCTATTCTTGTAGAGAATGTTTTCTTTTCTCAAAATTATACCAATTGTCATGACTGTAAGGTTACATTATGGGTGTCAAATATGAGCAAGATCTGAGAAGTCAGGGTCAAAATGATGCAAATAGTACTATTTATAGCTATTCATTTGTGATGACAGCAGATTGACAGAAAAAAAAACATTAAAACCAAACAATACCAAGACCTGAATAATAGGACACATATGAACAGGCAAATGGAGCAGGGCTATTGAACTCTTGGCCTTCATAAAGAAATAAAAGTACTATTCAGGTGCACCACAAAAACTGTGACTAAGTTCAGGTTTTCGTCTGCACAATATCAGCCTGTATCCCACAAGAGACAAAGTAACTATGCATATGCATATTTTCAGAAGGCACCTGCTCTATCCATAGACATTACATTTTGTTAATATTTGTTTTAGAAATAGTTGTGGGGAAAATGTTTAGCACACATGTACCACTTTCAGTTGAATAAGCTGGATAAAGAATAATATGTTGCATGCTTGGCTAGGTCAGGGTGAGGAGGCCACTTAAGGTTCTCTCCTAGGAGTGGTGCAAGTGAGTCAGCAGAGGACTTTTTCCTCTATGAAAAAGAATTTTCTGGTTTAGTCACCGGTATGTATGCTAATTTCCCCGACACCTGGATGGGAACACTGTGCTGTAGGAGGTGCTACCTAGTGAATTTGGACAGTGGTTCTGATTGACTACGGTCACTAATGATTACAAGAAGGGATTGTGATGCTGGTAACCAGTAAAACTTCAATGTCTTTTTTTTCCATTTTGGAATTTGCATATTAATCTTGCTGGCAATATCCTACTAGCACTGTGACTCTTCAAGACACCACCAGTCATTTCACAGTGCCTCCTATCTACATATTGTATATAACCATAACCAATCTATACATTTAATTGTAGGGCATTTTCAGTCATCATAAGTGACAGGGCATGGACACACCGAGCATTTGCAACGCAGCCTTGCAAAAAGCCATCTGTTTTGCCTGAGCATAGCACATTAAAAAACAAACTTTCCCTAGCTTTCACTGTCAAATACCAGTGGGATTCTTCCACAGAGCCTCTCTGATTTCAAGCTCCGACAACACACAAAGCATGCTAATTGATAATGCCCATAAAAAGAATAAGAAAGGTGTCTTTCCACAGAGTTCTCCTCAAAACAGGGCCTCTATTGCTGCCCTCAGTGTCCTTGTGTTCTAAGCCCGGAGGGCTCTCAAAAGAGGTCAGCCGCAAACAGACTCCTTTCAATGGGCTCCAACACTGAATCCTCTCGTAAAGACATACTGTGCCTAATTCTTTCACCCCACTCTCTGTGCATATAAAACCAGATACAAATGTACAGAATCTTCATTTAGAGCTTGTATAGAGCTTGTACTCATAATTTCTCAGTGCCTTTTATAGATACGGGTAATGTATTATTCAAGGACGCAGTATGTACTTTTTACAACAACAAAAAAATAACTATGGTAGAGAAGACAGCACTTTAAATGAAAATTACGAAAATGGGTATGTATATATATGGTGGCCATTGTAAGCACAGAGCACTTTAAACACTCAAAAATCAGGGAATTATTTTCTTTGTCCTCTATGCTACATTAGACTCACTACCATTAGCATGTGGCTATTAGGTAGGTATTGGTACACAATTAGGTGGGTAATGGAATTGCACTTACCCAAATATTAGGAATG
This sequence comes from Anguilla anguilla, assembly GCF_013347855.1. NCBI lineage: Eukaryota > Metazoa > Chordata > Actinopteri > Anguilliformes > Anguillidae > Anguilla > Anguilla anguilla. The sequence continues at coordinate 21,839,939 of NC_049208.1, forward strand.
TGAAGGTATTGATAGATTCTAGTTTAGTACGATGCATGCCATATGGTTTCATATCTTTTAGATATAAGGCCAGATTTACTAAGACCTTTAGCACATGCAAAACATTTGGGCACACGCAAAACCAATAACATGACCAATGATTGGTCATGGTATTTCTTTTGCACCAATCCTTGGTTGTGTTATTAGTTTTGCGAATGCTAAAATGAGTAAATCAATGCCAAATAGTTTTTAGCTAATTTGGGTACAACAAATCACCCAATTTTATGATTGTTTGTACATTGCACCTGATAAATAAAATGAATAAAAACAGATCCCAGCTGGAGGTAGGGTGCTCTTACCTCTCAGTGCACTGTTGCCCGGGCAGGATGGCGTCGGGCAGGGTGACTTTGTTCCTGTCCAGCGGGTTCTGGCTGTGTGTCGTGTGGTTCACTGCCCGGTTGGCGAAGAGGATGTCGTACTCCACGCAGTTGAAGAGAAAAGTGGTGAAAGTGACCACGAACAGGAACTGCCTGCATAGGGGGGCGGGGGACGCGGTGGGAAGCCATCGTCAGAGAAGCCAAATAGACGCCTGCTTTTGTTATCAGGGGGCCAAGCACCCTCTTGTATTCCTTAGTGTTATTATTATTTTTCTTCTTTAAAAAGTCTCAGTGGTTTGTCGACTTAGCTTTGTCCTTGTGTTGCCATTAGTGTAAAGCTTTGTTCAGCTGTGAAAAATGTTTATATATTGAACAGTGCTAAATGTCAAATAACACAGAAATATTTTTGTTTTAGGTTATCATTAAAATAATCACAAAAATACCATTCACTCCCTGGACCAATTAGGGGGGCCAATAAAGTGACTGCTTTTAAATGAGTACTCAAGACAAAACTTATTATCTGCACTTAAAAACCAATCCCTTAGCTCACTGCAATACTTACTCAGACTTTGATTTAAATGTCTGTTTCTACAAGTTCATTTAAAACATTTTTTACATTTTAGCGCTGTTGTGTTATCTTGATGTTATTTTGTATTACCATTCTGTAAAGTGCATTGTGTACCACAAATAAAAGTGATATACAAATAAAAGAAAATGAGAAAATGAAAAGAAATTCATAATACTTACACCAGTTCGAAGAACTCAGACAGCATCATGCAAGCAAAGCCATTTTTCTGGTGGAAATGGTAGATGTGGAAAGGAGAATTAAGAAAAACCAGCAGACACTCCTAGTGAGAGGGTTATGAGTCAACACATTACCTGATACATATTGGAAACCCTATCAAAGTTACAATAAGGGCTCTACAGGGCCCAACTGCATTGACATACAAGCGTGATTATGGCAAGTTTTGAGGGAAAACAAGATTTTTATACAATACATGTTCCAAAAGTGGTACATTATGGCAATGGAAACTTTATGGGGCACAGATGACAATAAACCACAGTGGTTTTTTTCATTAACTTTGAGAATCACAATCGAGGTCTTGAGTGTCACTTTTCAAAAGTCTTCAGGCAGAACATTAACAATTGTTTAAATTTATCACTAGAAAATAAAGGACAAATCATGTTGTGGATAGATAATGGCTCGCTCTGTTCAATAGATAACATTTGGGATTTAAAGGCATAAATCGGTTTTCCAGACAACGGCACAATTTATTTAGATTGGGTCTCCCTGGTACGAGAGCTTCAGGTTTGACGTGCTGCCTTTCTTTCACAGTGCCCTAATACCTAGTCATTTAAAGGAAAAAATTTTTTATCTGAGATGCGGCTCCTTAGAAATGAATCAAACAGCCTCTTGTCTTCCAGAGACGGATGAAATGGCTGGCAGGGGAAAAGCTTGCCGCTAAATCTCATTCCTCTCGGAAATGGCTTTCAATTACAGCCCCTTCCGTGCGAGGTGGGAGGGGCGGCTCCTTTATGGAACCGACGCGCCCTAATCGAAATGTCACAGCAGCCAAATTAGTCACCTTTTATGGAAATAAAGCGCTTTGCGAGGCAGACAATATGGCAGGGAATTATAAATTTAAACCTGTTTCTGGCACCGTAGGCACCGACAAGAGTTGACCAAATTAACCGAACATCACACCGAGAAATTGACAGATTTGACACAAAAGGATATTCTCGTGAAGAAGTTGTCCAAATTCTTTATGTGATGCCATGAATCTGCACGGAAAAATAACAGTGTCAATTCCAAGTAAACGACAAAAAGACATTAAAAAATGTCCTTACAAAACTGTGTTTGTACTAATTCTAAATGAGGTGAAGCATTACTTTTGTGCGTTATGAGTTTGGCGTTTATTGAAATTGATTTTTAAAAAGTCACAAAAAGGAAAACTTTTCATCATTGAAAGTGTAGGGAAAAACAGTAGGTAGACTGCATCGAGGTTCTGATCATCAGAAAAATAATAGCGTAACTGTTACACTAGGGCTTGGGTTTAAGGTTCTCTCACAATATTCCCTTTGTACACAATTAAAGGTCTTATAAAACTGGACAAATCTGCTTATCACAAAATTAGCTTCCTTTCATCAGGACACTTTCAGTTGATCAGCCTCGATCACATCACGACACTACACACACACACACACACACACACACACACACACACACACACACTCCCACACCACACCCTGCATGCTGTGCGATGTCATTATTGTTATATCCTTTTGATTAAAGCAAAAAGGCCTTTAAAGGAGTAGTAAACACTAAATCACATTCATTGAGTTCTAAAGCAGAGTATCCTGTCTCCATTTGATACATCGCATTAGTCCTATTGCTATAAAAAAAGCTTAAATGTGGAATGTGTGGAGAAAGAGTCTGAAAAGGGGCACGGACGCTCAGGATTCCTGCTACCTCTAAGGCCCTCCGGCACGTGCACCAGCAGGTCCTCCTCGCCGGGCGGCGAGTCCTCCTCAAAGTCCTCGATCCGCTGGTACTCCTGGTAAGCTTCAAAGTTCGCCATCGTGCTTCACATTCTCCCCTGCGCCCGACCCCCAGACCCTGTGTGGAACGAGACAAAGGAAGCACTCAACAACAGCCGCAACCCGCGACGCACAACACCGTGTACACCCAGGTACAAAGACTAAGATTAGGCACGTGCTTATTATACCACAAAACCACACCATTCAAAGTCAGTTAGTGCTCAGACATGTAAGATGGTATCAAAATACGAAACCATTGAAGAGCTTATTTTGATGTTACGCTGTACTGTAGCAAACAGTACTTGTAAGTTAGGAGCCAGTCATGTGTGTGGTCCCACGCATTGGTTCAGACTGCATATTTAGACAAAGGTAAAAACAGCCCCACCAGCTTTTACAAAGCCCCCTGTGGGGGCCTCAACACGGGCGTTTACCATACTGTACTTCAGTTTGAGGACCCCACAAAACTGGAATGCAGTACTCCCAGCAAATAATGCTCAACTAGTGGTGAGGCATCGACGTGGAGGGGAGGCAGGCGGAGGACGACGGTTTCAAGGGCATTCTGTAATTTGGTTATCAGGTTACGGGGCCATGTCATGTTGTGCTTGAACAGCAGCTGTCCAGGTCACGGCCAGAAGCATTCATGCACGTCACTATGAGAGCCAGGAAGCACAGCTTTCAAACTGCACTGCATTATGAAGGAAAACGGGACCAATCTGAAGGCCAGGAAGGGGCCATGTGACTAATTCGGGCCACTCTCGTCATGTGTCCTTTCTTGCGCCACATAGAGACTGGCCAGAGATTTTTACTTTCTTGGCTCACCAACTCAGCCTGATGTGGTGATATGGCGCTTGGCTTCAATGCGACCGCATAATCCAAGCCCACGTGTATTCCCTTTGGAAACTGCCAATCAACTGCTTGGTTCGGTAATGAAGCGTTTGTCAATTAATATAAAATCAATCATTCTTATAAAAAAACTTGGGGGACAATTGGTGCCCTGTCCTGTTCTGGGTTGTCAGTGGATATGGTTTGAGAGAGAGAGAGAAAAACAGAGAGAGAGAGAGCGAGAACATTGCGGTCTCAAATCATTTTAAACACACATCCCTATCCCTAATAGACATATTGTTTGAATATGCAAATCAAGACAGAAGTAGGCCGGTTCAGATATCGTCTGTGCCAGGGAAATTTATTACCACATCGTGGTACCGGAGGATGATAGCAAGAAATCTGGTAGCACGCTCGACATTGGGACTGAATATAGGACAGTAGTAACTGAGTCCTGACTGGGAACAAAGGGTAGCCTAATTCAAGGTCAGTCAGATGACTAGCTTTCTCACTGCAAACACACAGATGCTCTGTACTCCTGACCATGGCCTGAGCTGAAGTTTCATGCTTAAATTCATAAGCTTTTATATGTCCAGGGCAACATTATCAAGAGCTGCTGGCCAATGCCTCCCTTTACCTCAAACTGGAGTAGATTCAGTGAGCATTATAACAAAACCAAGAGACAACTGTGACAAAAGCACAACACATTACAGACTACGTAAACCTAGCATATAGCTACATCAAACTTACAGTTGGCAATTCAATAACAGTGCAGCCGACTTTTTACATGATTACTGGCCTCTCATTCCTCAGCTAACCTGGATAATACCATTCTATGTCAGCAGTCAGCAAGTAGGCCTAATCCTAACTTCAACTTGAACAGCAAGGCACTCATCTGGTTAAACTTAATAACTGAAAGCAAAGGAGTTCCAGAACACTATAAAAAAAAAACATTCCCTTGGAATACTTTTTCAAAATTCTAAGTCAGTGTTCTAGAACTCCATTGCTTTCAGCTACTGGTAGTGATTGTTAATCAGCACTAAACTGTTCAGTTAACATTCTGAACACATATTTGTGATCTTACACTTCAAAGGATTAAAAGCCTTAACCCCAGTATAAAAGTTGAAATAACCAAGGAGCTATGTTGGAACACACTGAACCTAATCACTAACCCTCACAAACATTGCTTGTGTGAACCCTTCAAATGACATTGAGGTATGTCAAGCTCAGTAACGCTGGGAGGCTGGTCCAGTTTTGTTGTTTACAAATTTTTCTTTAAATTCTGGGTTTAGAACAGGCTCCAAGCAAAATCCTTCCACGTCTAAGCAGATGTGACAATAAGCAAATGTCAACAAGTTCTACTTATCTCCTCATTTGAAGTGAACAAAGCACCACAGAATAACATCTCTCTACACATGTAAAACATTACTAACATTCATGATACACATACACGCAGTATTACAATACAGACTCAATTTTTTAATAATCTGGATTTATTAAAGAGCAACATAATCACATAGCCTAATACATGACATGTGACTTCTGTGTAAGAACACAATATCTTGTGTGAGAAATCTGATTATGCAATCAGGCCTGCACATACTCCTTCACCCAGTACAGATATCCTTTTCACTAAACCTAAACCCAGCAGTTAGGCCTACCTCTGGTTATGCAAGTGTTCTTACACACTGCAGATATGCAACATGGGTGTGACCCGTTACATATCCGCAATCCACAGTACTTTTGAATGTTACACACAGAAAACAAAACATACCGTAGTACATCTTAACTAATGCCATTAATTAAAAACGGACCCTACTCCTACATCACAACAGTTAGGCTAATTTAAGATCTAGCCAACACTATACTGCATTTAAGAGTGATTCTTTATTATTAATATCCCATACAGTGTATTTGGGAGCATGGTTCATATTTCAAGACACTCAGTTGCTTCATTAAAGCGCGACTGGGAAGTTAAATTATACTGGAGAAAAAGGGATGACCCCTCCATCTATTACATCCACTCCAAGTTAAATTAGCCTACACGCTACAATCCTAATTTGGTAGGCACCATATAAATACGAACCCTAAATTTAGCTGAAATAATGTATAAGATACAAGAGTAGTGCACTTCATTAATGTTTAATTTGGCTTCATATCCCTTAATTAAAATGCACAATTGTTGCTGCCTTCAACACGCTACTAAAATTACACACTATTAAGAGAGTAAATTGGCATTTGCTCTGAAATGTCTAATTAGCTGGTGTACCCTGACATGGGTCCTCAATGTGACCAGCATGCCTTAATTACAGCTTGGCAGAACGCAACAGAATCTCTGCCCCGCAAAAACCCACATTCAACAAAGGAAGGCAGCCTCCTTTGTCTTTTAAATCCCCTGATGCCAAACTCGTGTGCTTTTACAGGGTGGATCACAGCCCAACCGAGGCACAGGGGAAGAGTTTGGGAAGACGAGTCGCGTCACACTGCAGCAGGCGCTGCTGGCTTCACCTCGGGAAGCTGCACGACGAGCCAGGATAATTACCCACCGGCGCTGCTGCGGTGCTGGCAGCAGCCAGCTGGGTGGGGGGGTTTCGCCAAGGTATGCAGTTCAGAAGTTCACTATTGCACATCTGTGAGATCCACGCATGTCCTAAACCGCAAACTGCAGGTGAGAATTCCAGAAAATATTACGCTACATCTCAGCAGGAGTTTGACATCCATTACTTCTCCCTGGTTCTCTGGGAGGTGCAAAGACAGGCCTATATAAGCCTACGTTTGCAATTAGACAGCATTTACTTCACAAGATGCATCACATAAATATAACCATCCTGTATGACTGTGAATGAATCAGCCTGTGACTTGAAACTCAGTTAAGTGAATTAATTTTGAAAGTTTAGCCTCCTATAGTTTGCGGGGAGTAGGATTTTTATTTGTTACTTTTGGACACGTCACTGTCTCCGATACCAAAAATCCTTTCCCCTGGGACCTCCTTCCAGTCATAGGCAGTGAAGTCACCACAGGCAGGGCGAGGCGTTTTTATCCTTGCAGTAAATTCCGGGATCAGTCCAAGCCTGAGTCAGTTCAGTCAAAGCCGTACTTTAAAAACAAGGGGCACTTCTGGGAGGAGAAAGTAAAAAGGACAAATAAACTGAACTGATGGCAAGTGCGGGTTGCTGCTTAGCTTCACATTGGTCTCCTGAGGGCCGCTAACAACAATGCTTTTGTCCAACGGAGTCAAAATGGGGAAAAATAATAAAATGTGGGTCAATGTGTTCTTTTTTGATGTCCTTCAGCATCTGAAAGGAGGTGGAGTTACCGTTTGTACCCTCCAGAGCAACTCCAACTAGCCGGGTGTAAAAAACTCTAACTACTTGCCTGTGAAGCTAACAAAGTGTTAATGTTCCATACTGTAATGCCTATATTCTCACCAATAAAGGAAACTAGAACTGAATAATTAGCTACGTTTCAGTTAGCAAGCCACACTATATGCCGAAGGGGTTTCAGCAATTGTCCAAACATACGAACCCAGGGAGCTATCCTATAATTACTACCAATTAATTTAGCAGGAGCTCTTATCCAAAGTGACTTGCAAGGCTAACACGCCATGGTATATTAAAGCCGTCACCGCAGAAACTCGAAAACACCACAGAAACACTGACCTCTTTACAGTAAAGAGGCATTAAGGTGGAAAAAGCGTTAAAATAATATTTGTGTGCATCAATCACCTATGTCTGTACTATAAATGTACTAAGCTATAAAGTGAACATACAGAATAAATTTGACCAACAAAATCCTGTTATGTGGCTGAATGTTGGGTGATTCCTGGCATCACTGTGTTATACTGTTTAGCCCTCAGATCACGGCATACAGTTTGTACCAATCCTTCATTCTGGTTTCACTTGTAGCTGTGGGCCATATTTGTATTCTATTGTCATTTATAATAGTGATTATGGGTCTCTAAGACCTTTCAGGCCAGCCTGGATCGTGTTCTGAGGCAACTGTAAGCAATGTCTGCCTCTGGGGACATGATGTGCACTCCGCTGGCCAGCTCTGATCATCAACCCACTGCTGACACAGCACACATCAGCTCCTTTCTGTCAATTATGGCTCACCTTTAAAACCCACTGGTCTGTAGTACAGTGGTTTAAAATCCCTGCAGGCCAGCCTCTCCCATTTTGAGTGCTACAGTGCAGATTTTTTCTTTGACTCTCATCATACTACTACTACTTGCCATTGGTTGGGCCAGAGCAAGGAGTGGGTCATGGAACCTATTATGGCTTCATATCTGGGGCCTAGAGGTTGACTGGTGATCTCTCTAAAAAATGTAAAACTGGCCACTTTCAAATACAATAAAATTGTTTACGCATGTCTAAAAGGCCTGAGGGGTGTGTTAACCCAGGACAGTTCTAATAGTCTATAAAATTATTGTTTCTAAGGATTTAGTTAGGCTATTTAAATATATTAAGTGATATGGATTAAATAACTACTTTGATAACTGAAACCTTTGGCACTATGATTTGACAGACCGGATGACAAGCAGCTCATACGTTTTAAGACATTGAGCAATTTTACCCACACCAAAACAATGTACATCTCTTTCTGAAAACCAGATCTTGTTTCTTCCAGGAATAGCTCTGAGATTTTATTACATTACTTTAAAGACTATGTCCCATCACCTGAAACATGTGTCACTGCCAAGCTGTGGCCTGCTGCTTCCAGCACATGCAAACCTTCGTTGACTAATTCCTAATGTCCTCACACTAACAAAATAAACTGACTGTACTTGGCTCACATACGAAAGACAGCCGGTTCTCCGAATTTCCAGCAGATTAATGATGGCTTCTGGTCACTCCCAAATCACAAGCAGGATGGCTGTAAACTGGTTGTAATCACAGCCCAGTTGTGACTAAAATCATGCATGCGAGTCAGATGCAGGCAGCTGCTGTGTGGGATGACTGTCCACCCATTTATTACAATTAGCCATTACGGGTTTTGCCAGACAAAGACATAGCCTGGCTGCCATCCATGGCCGTACAGTGAATGTCTTGTTGTGGCTCGAGTCAAAAGGCAGCCTGCACTAGCAGATGTAAGAGACAAGCCTGCCCTTACGTCACTGCCCATATCTTCTGGGAAGACGGCCTTGTTAGTACTCCAAGTTCCTATGTCAGGAGAGCAATTGGCAGGCATTTGCCTGTAGCCGGGTCATATTATTGACCAACTTTTTCTCTGGCCTGTTCACTACTCAAGGATGAAAGGAGATGACTCACCACCATGTTAAATCTTCCCGAAGATTAAAGGCCATCGGCTTTCCTAATATACAAGCCAAAATTCTCAAATGTGTCTCTCAACATTATGACACAGAACTTTCCACTTTAACAAAATGAAGCTATATAAGACACACATAATTACAAAATTAGCTAAATGCATCGTCAGGCAATAGCATCTGCTATTTTCCAGCTTTTACACGAAACATTTACTTTACAACTTCTCGGTTTCCCTCCCTAAGAGTCGCCTGTTACAGTATGTGCCGCTAGCTATAACGTTGTTATGGTGTACGCTGTGCAGAACTTACAGTACAACTAATAACGCTAGCTAGTTATTTAGCTCTCCACGTGACGTAAACGTAACCTGTCCGTTTTGCGAAAGTAACATACTCGTATCTAATCAACTAACCTAAGTGGAAGGTAATGTATCGTATCTACCAAAACGGCTCATAATGTTTAGTTAGCTATCTATGTAGATGTAGCTAGATTTAACATCGGTTTAAAACAGAACTAAATAAGTAATTTATCTGGCGACTAATATTAGCATCGGGCGGAAATGATAAATTATAGCGTTAGCTAATTATCATGGTTGGCTTGACAGATGTCGAATAACGTTATAGCCATACGGACGAATAGCTACAGCGAGCTAAACCGCTTAACAGTTCACAAAGGAAACAAAGTACAGTAGGCTAGCAGGCTAGTTAGCTAGATAACTAAACGTAGCTAACGACAATAGCTAGCCATGCATATCTAGTTATCTAGCCAACGATAACCATTTATTTAAGTAACTTGGTCCATATTTAGATAGAGACATCCAAGGAGATAACTTAGACAAGCTGCTAACACGGCAGGCAGGTCAATAACGTTCTCTAAGTAGCAGCTAGTTACCCACCAGTGGTTACATCACTAGCACAACGAAAGTCCTAGCTAGCACAGCAAGTCATAGACTTGTAGCTAGTACCCAGGTAGACTAGCTAGCGATTAAAACGTAAGACTGTAGCTAACCAATACTGTTAGTCTTATTCAGTCCTTCTAAAAGGTTTGACAGTTAGCTATAATTTGCTTACATGTTAGCAACGTAAACAATGTGGCTAACTGTTTAGCTTGTCAGTTGGCTAACTGAAATAGCTAGCATGTGCTGAGTTGCTTACCTCCCACTTTATTAGTCACCCTCTCTCCTTATGGTGTGCTTGAACTGGTATTGTTTCTTTCTCATTCCATTCGTGAAACGCCTATTGATAATCGATAGCTTAATCACAAATGATCCTTAAGTCGAGAGGATACGGTTATGTAGATAGCAGGATAGCTGCTCAATCAAGTACAACCAAAGGCTAGCACGATTAGTGTTTGTCGACTGCAGCACAAATGTCAACAAAACACCTTCTGACGTCACTACCCTATAACCTTTGAACCGAATGATGAAATTCGTTGCATTTTATTTGTATCACTTAAGCATAAAAAAACAATACCAATATGTAATCGTAAATACAGTAATGTATTCCCACACGTGATAGGGCTACATTTTCTTTTTTTAAATAGTACCATAAATATAGTGACTTTGTCATCTGGATACGCTTAGTTACAAAATTTTAGATTAAAGTGTTGTTTGGCTAACTTCTACAGTCCACCAGTTGAAGTTAAACCTTAACGTAGTTTTACATTATTTAATAAAATCAACTATTTTGACTTATAATACTGTTGAAAAGTGCATTGTGGGTCATTTTAAGATGGCCGCGCCCATGATGATTTAGATACCCTTCTGAGTGTTTCTTAGCATATTTATTAAACTTAAAAATACATCAAAATATATTCTGAACTACCTCTGTACAGTTTTGATCATGTTTTACTTTTTACTTAGTGGTAGCTTAAAATGCAGTACCAGGGCACCGTTGCGCTTTTTAAATTCTCGGCTAAAAGCAGTCGATTTAAGCAGGAATAAAAGGTAAGAAGCTTTTATATCGCTATAGTCTGTTAAAGCTAATTATCATTAAAAAAATCACTTTTATTTGCCTGTAATTTTCTATTCGAAAATGAATAGAAATACCAGCGATCTAAATAGTTTAACTATAAAATGACTAAATAAAGAAAATAAAAACACCAGCTTCTGAGTTATAGTATAGGGGACTCTTGAATGCTTGCTTGAGTCACAGATTTCAGAATGTTCCTTGTAAAATGATAATCTCAGATTAAGGTGGGTGACTTGCTGCAGGCTGGTTATGTCATCAGTTTCACTAAAAAGCAAAGTGTTTGCATGCATTAAAATAGAATGGGTAAGAACAATGCATATACACTCACCATCTGGTTTATTAGGTATACCTATGTAGTAGCAGGTAGGATCCCCCCTTTTCACTTAAGAACAGCCTGAATTCTTTGCTGCATAGATTCAGAAAGCTCCTGGAAGCATTCCTGTAGGATTTGCCCCATGCTAACTCCCTAGCATCACACAGTTCCTGCAGATTTTTCAGCCACACAGTCTGCTGCGAGCCTCCTGTTCCACCTCACCCAAATATGCTTTATTGAATTGAGACCTGGGGTCTGTGCAGCCCATTGGAGTAAACTGAAGTCACTGTCATGCTCATGGAACCATTTTGAGATGATGTGTGCTGTGTAACATGGCACATTATCCTGCTGGAAGTATACATTTGAAAAAGGGGTAGATTGTTGTCATAAAGAGATGCACATTATAAGTAACAATGCTTAGGTTTACTGTGGCTGATTGGGTATTAAGGGGCGTAATGTGTGCTAGGAAAACATTCCCCTCATCATTACACCACCACCAACCTGCACTGTTAGCATAAGGCAGGATGGATCCTTTGATTCATGCTGTTTACACCAAATTCTGAAACTACTGTCTGCATGTCGCAGCAGAAATCAAGATTCGTCAGACAAGGTGTAATTTTTCCTGTGTAAATCTTCAATCCACCAGTTTTGGTTAGCACTTGCCCACTATAGCCTCATCTTCCTGTGCTTAGCTGACAGGAGTGGAACCTGGTGTGGTCTTCTGCTGCTGTAGAACATCCACTTCAAGGTTTGACGTTTTGTGCTTCAGAGATGCCCTTCTGCACACGACTGTAAAAAGTTATTCTTGGAGCATTTGTGGTCTGTCTTTCTGCACTATTCCATGTAACCGTCAGAGGCTGCAGTGAGCGAAAATCTCAGGAAGGCAGCTGTTTATGAGATGCTGGTACCACCACGTCTGGCACCATCAGATTAGGCAAGATCATGCATTTTACCTAATCTGATGTGTGGTCAAACAAAATTGAACCTCTTCACCATGTTCGCATGCTTTATATATTGAGTTGCAGTCACATGATTTGCTGTTTGGAGGAGCAGGCTATTTGTGTCGATAAGCGTGTGTACCTAATAAAGTGCCTGGTGAGTGTATATTCCCACAAATGTTGAATTGATATTAATTAAAAAGCCCCGCTACTGCATTGCTGACCTTTAAGCTGTATCTGCACAGGATGAGTTGAATTTTTTTCTCTGAAGTTAAAAAATGTGCAATTGTAACACGTCTTGGTAAATTTCAGACCAAGTACACACTGGACTCAAGTTTCCAATGCACGTAGCACTGCCAGTAAGACCAGCAATGCCATCGTCCGTCTCTGGGGTCAGACGCAGAGAGTGCTCAGGCAGTCCACTGGACGGGCCTCTCAGTTCCCAAGGGTCACACTTGGATTTATTGTGGGTCCTGCTGCCCTGACGGTCACCGCTCGGCTGTTCGCCAGTGTTGCCTACTGCCAGGTGGACCTCAATAACAATGACCCGGTGGAAGACAAATCAAGAGAATCTCAGCCAGAGTTCAACTGGGCTGTTCTATGGGAGTTTGTCAGGCCCCAAATCCTTGCTCTTCTAGGTGCAATTGTGGTAAGTAATAATCAATACTCACTGTCTTGTATAGATTAGTACAAACAAGGCCTAATTACTGCAAATAGCAGGAGCCAAATCATCTTGGCAGCAGATTTACTGTACTGAAGGTCTTGTTTCACCAAGCTTCAAAAATGGCAGAATAAAGCAGAACTGTTCAATACCAGCATTTTCCCACATTATGCTGAGCCACATTATAGCATTTAGCTTGGTGTTACAATGAGAGACCTTGATAGGAATACAAGGTTTTGTTGTTGTTGTTATTCTTTTTCTTTCAAATGACTAAAATTCACTGTGCAGGAACACTGCTGAGTCTTAGTGGCTCTAAGCATTCTCTCAACTGAGATGTTGGAGTGTCCTAGCCAAAATTTCTACATGGTCGGTATTGTTTGGCAAAGGCAGTGTTCATCAGTCTGCAATGTTCGACAGTTGGCTTCCTTCCTTTGACAAATATTTTGGACCACATAAGAATTTTGGCTTGGACACTCTACTGGAACTTCCACCAGATCTTTAATCTCAGAGAAAACCAGGACTACAAGCTGTTTACCTTAATTTATATCACTGTTGGACTTAAGCTGAAAAAAAGGATTTGAGCTCATTAGGGAATGGCAGTAGTGCATTCACATGCCACAGGTATGATGGTTGTTTCTAATTTAGTTTGTAGAGCCATCTACACCTGAGGCATCAGGGTGGAATGGTCTCTTTTCCAGTACTGTGTCTATATCTGTAGCTCTTTCCTGTATTATTGGGCCCCATTGGGTTTATTTATGTATTGCTTTAGGTGGCTGTATGTAACACAGTAAAGTAGAGGAACTGGCTTGTAGCCACAAGAGTCAAGGCTCAGTGACCAGGTGAGCCAGAACTGTGATACCCATAACCGTAATGGAACTTAAAACAATAACTTAATGAAATACTCAGCTGTATTCAGTAATTTAAAAAGATGTTATAATGTCAGAGGAATGTAAATCACTAAGGAAAATGGTATGTGCTATGGAGATGAACAATAGTTGCAGACAACAATGCGTTTGTGTATTATAGCTTGCTTTTGGGGCAGCCTTCCTGAACATTCACATCCCTTTGATGCTCGGTGATTTGGTGAATGTGGTGGCCCACTACGTGAGAGAGCATGCTGGGAACTACATCGGGGAGGTCCGAGGCCCCGCTCTGAAACTTTTGGGACTCTACGGGTTACAGGTAAGCCGCAATGGTATGGTGACAGCTACAGCTATAATCTGGTTTGAAGTGTATTTAAAAAGAAGTACGGCTGTGTCATTTAGAGCAATTTGTACAGCAAGAATGGATTTGTGAGCCAGCAAAATAATACATTTTGTTGATTGACTATTTATCTGAGACAGTCTGGCTCATCTCATCTGACAAATAACAGTGTCCCATGGGTCTGATGAGTCAGACAGGGCGAAATTAAAATTTGTCACTGAGCGGTAACATCCCATTTTCCCATTATCTTTGTTGTCTGCAGGGCCTGTTGACCAGCGGTTACATTATTCTTCTCTCCAGGGTAGGGGAGAGAGTGGCGGCGGACATGAGAAAAAGCCTCTTCCTTTCCTTGCTCAGGTGGTTTTCTCGGAGTATTACGTTCCCATTTTGTATCTGTGTTTAGTATTTTAAACTGTGTGGCGGTACAGCATATAAGAATTTTGTTTTGAACTTTGGTTAACCAGGTTCAAGCATTCTCTGCTTTTATCTGAACTCTGTGGTGCCATTGAGCCAGGTTTTGTACAGTAAAAATAAATGCACGTGAGTAATACCTTAGAACAGGTGTTTTGTGCCTCTGTCCTGGGGGATCTCTGTGTTTGCTGGATTTTGCTACAGCCAATGTTTTGGTAAATTGAGGTTGTTGTAAATGTGTTTATGTTCTTCAACAGTTTTTCCTAAAACTTATTATAACACAGTTCTGGTTTGGCTCATTATCATTTGCATTGTCTTTGAATTCTTAATTTTCTGTACCATTTTACTTTCAATGGCCAGGTCCACATTTTAGGTAATTATGAGCCCACCTGTCAGTCCATCCCTTTTCCACAGGTCCAGGACTCCTTTGCCATATAGCAGCACATTACATAAAATGAAATTAGTTGAACTGACTGATGATTAAAAGCATGGTATGTGAACATCAGGCATTTGTTCTTCCTGATATTCATAGCTATTGAAATAATATGGCCTTTAATGGTAAACCCTTCAGTATGCCTTAAAAGTGTTTAGTTAAGAGTAAATAACAGCTTGTGACAGTTCAAGAGTTACAATTGTGGTTAGAAGGAAAACCAGCATAGAGTCCCCAGAACAGAGTTTGGTGGTGCAGTGAATAATACTGTCGCTTCACAGCAATGAGGTACTGAGTTTGAAGAAAATGGGAGGATGGATAGAAGTTTGCTGGCCTTTTCTGTCTTGCAGTGCCGCACCTAATCAGAATTCTGTGCGAATATGCTCTAACTGCCTAATTTTATGTCCCATGTTAGAATGAACTTCATTGTTATGATTTAGTTTGTTTTTAATGCTTATTTTACATGTGCGGTACACAATTACAACATTCGGGCGTGACTAAGATCCCAGTGACACTGTTGATGTTTTTGGTAGGCAAGATGTTGCATTCTTTGATGCCCACAAGACTGGACAGCTGGTGAACCGCTTGACTGCTGATATTCAGGAGTTTAAGTCTTCATTTAAACTGGTTGTTTCTCAGGTACAGTTGATTGCATACCATCTGATCAGAAGATCAAATGTTGGAAGGTTTTCAGATTTCTAGTATAAAATGTCATATTGAAAAAGAGACATGTCTTCAAAATGATTGTGTGAAAAAATTTAATTAAAAAAAAATGGATACAAATTGATTTTTTTTTTTTTTAAAGAACATGAGGCTTCAATAAAGAAACGTTATGTGTAAGCCACAAGTTAAATGCAAATGTGTTAAATCGTGAGTTATTGAGTATGAAAGTTCCATAAATGGGTCCATTGAATGATTTCTGTGCCTCAGCTGTGACCTTACGTCTCTGTGTTCTCCCGACACCCTCTACAGGGTTTGCGAAGCGTCACCCAGACGGTGGGGTGCTTTGTGTCCCTCTACATCATCTCTCCGAAACTCACGGGCCTGATGGTGGTGGTCATGCCCTGTCTGGTGGGGACAGGGGCTCTCATTGGCTCCTTCCTGCGACGGCTCTCCCGGAAGGCTCAGGAGCAGGTGATCACATGACTGGTGCTAGCGTGGGGACAGGTGGTGCTTTTGCAGGACAATTTGGCGGAAGCCAGTGACATCAGTCTCAAAACCAAACTCTTCCTGACATTTGTACATACTACACTGTTCTGTGATGATCAAAGAACATTGCATTGGAACACCACTTCAGTCTTTAAGACCTAAAATGATTGGCTGTGAATTGTGAAATTATTTTTAGAAATGTTTTGTAACTGAAGAATCTACTGTTGTTGAGGAAGTTTTGTTAATTGTGTGTTCTGTGATGCTGACCTCTGTGTGTGTGTGTGTGTGTGTATTTATTTATTCATGTGTGTGTACCTGGGACACAACCGTAGGTTGCCATAGCCACAGGAGTGGCGGATGAGGCCCTGGGCAACGTACGCACAGTGAGAGCCTTTGCCATGGAGGACCGGGAGATGCAGTAAGCGCTTTGCTCCTTCACTGTATTGCCTTGTCTACAGCCAGTGTGCTTCACAGAAACTAAATCCCCACAGCTACCTTTATGCCCTCAGGCTCTGTGAGACTGCGAGACTCTGTGATACCTGACTGTCTCTTAGAATCATTGCATGCTTAAAAACATGCTTTTAACATGTGAACGTCTATAATATCATATCCTGACAAATTGTGTACAGGAAAATGTCAGACTTCTCAAGCTGTTCCTAAAGAAATGTAGGTCAAAAGATATTTGTAGGTGCATTAGTTAAAAAGGGGCTCAAGCATCTGCAAGAGAAGTAACCCCCACACCAGCAGGGTAAGGCCAAAAGGCCTCAAAAAAGAAGAAATCTTCAATGCTGTGAATAAATGAAAAAAGTCTTCATATTTTATTGTGACATATTGAATAAGTGTGGCCATACCCTGTTGGTGTGAGGGCTACTCCTTCTACAGGTACAGGAAAATATGCAATAAATCCAGCACAAAGACAAGCCGCAGTTAACCGGGGTTTCTTTTCCAGGATGTTTTCCACTGAGGTGAATAAGTCATGTGACCTGAATGAAGCTCTAGGAACAGGAATTGCAGTTTTCCAAGGGCTGTCAAATGTCGCACTTAACTGTGAGTGACTGAGAAGGTGATGTGAGCAGAGAAAGACAATATTTGAATTCCAATCCCCGAAAACTCCTAGCTAGTATTCAATAACTTTTTTTTCTTTTTCTTCAGGCATTGTCTTGGGCACCATTTTTGCAGGCGGGCACATGATGGCTGGTAATGAGATGTCTCCAGGGGACCTCATGTCTTTTCTTGTGGCATCACAAACCGTGCAGAGGTGAGGTGTGGCTGCCTCTATCACAGCCCTCTTTCCCAGCCCTGGTCATATTTCATATTCTGTCCAATTTGGACCATCCTCCATACCACAATGTGGAAAAATTACCAGTCCATACATAGCGAAAAAAAATGCATGATTCAGTAAGTTTCATTTTTCTTGTCATACTTTTTCCAAATGAAAAGGCTGTTGTCTTCCTATTCATTGTCTTGCTCTGTCAGTTGTATCTTCATTTTACTACTGTCTTGCGTGGGCAATATTTTATTTATGAATATTTCTATTTTACTGTTTTGCATTTTGCTGAAAAGTCAAAGATACTGAAACTAATTTCTAGACACGAGCTTCACAGTACAAGTAAAAATATACCATGGAAATATTTAAACTTGATTACTAAGAAATATAACTGGGAATTAAGACATTGCCTAGAACACCAACAAGGAAATCAGGTAGAGAGAATATGTCCTGTGAAATGTAAGATCATTAAACTTTTTGCCAGGTAAGATTTTTTAAGTACAATACGTTTGAAGATTGTGTACATTTTGAGAGCCTTTAATGCAAAACATTGTATGAGCCTTGAGGTGACATTAGAGGTTTCTGTTATGGCAGATTTTTTTTTTCAGGGGGAAATGGGTGGAAAGAGCAGAGGAGGTCTTAGGTGGCAGCTATGTTCCTACTCTCCCCTTAGCTGCCCTTATTGGTAGAGCTGCAGCTAAAGCAAGCTGAGTGGCAAGCAGTATGTTCCAGTGTTGTTAAAGCAAATAAATAAATACTTAAATAAATAATTTGTATATATATATATATATATATAATATATACATACAGTATTTAATATACTATATATATATATATATATATATATACAGTATATAATATCATATATATATATATGTGTATATATATATATATGGTTGCAAGTACCATGAACTAACTTTTTGGTATCATGGAATTCATACAGGATATATATGTACAGGTGAAATAAGGACACCCTTTAATATACATGTATTATTATTTTGTGGTTCATAACACAAGTTTCTAGACAAGATAAAAATGCTGATTTGAAAAGAAGTACCAGATGGCATTTTTAATGAATGTACACTTTTGGGTACAAAAATGATGATTTTTGGTATGGATGAACAATAAGGTGTAGAATAGCCCCAGTGTTTCAGCCATGCATATTCAGAAACTTTTATTGCAAGGAAAAATTGATGTATTTAGCCAGCTGCTTAAACTTTTAGCAAGCAGACTTCATGCAGTTTTATATGTTATTAAGGAGCTAATTACACTGTTGCCAAGCCAATGCATTAGTCTAAATGGTCCATTTCTTTCTACAAGTAAAGCAGTGAGTTTTAATTAAATTTCTTCTCTTTCCACAGGTCCATGGCCAGTATTTCAATCCTGTTTGGACAAGTAAGTGAAAAATCCTGCCCGATTGTCCCTCCCAGATTCATTGGGCCACATTTACATACATAAACTTGTTAACAGCTTGGCTGCTGAATTTTGAACTACTTGGTGCCAGGCAAGAGCTTGATGCTCAAACAGTGAAATGCAAGAATTGCATAAATCTAGAAGAGATGCGATAAAAAGATGTTTGAGTCTGTGGACAATAAAATTGCCCCGGTATTTCTTGACTAGTAAAAACATGTCTGAACTGATTTTGTTAGATGGTATATGTTAAACAAAGTTGAAAAATCTCTCTCTTTCTACAAGTTGCTTGTGAGTAAGGAAGTGAATGCATTGGTCTAAGAATTAAAGCTTTGGTTTATAAGTTGAGCTGATGGATTTCTTAAAGATATCCAGTTTTATAAATTAGTTAGACGGTCCTGCAAAACAGCCACCTTACTAAAAAAAGGTCTAAAGCGAAGTCCACCTCTTTTTCAGATGGTTAGAGGTATTAGCGCTGGTGCCCGTGTGTTTGAATACCTGTCCTTGGAGCCTACCATTCCAATCACTGGGGGAGGCAGGATTCCTTATCACTCCTTAATTGGCAGAGTGGACTTCATGAACATCTCCTTCAGGCAAGACTTCTCCTGAGCTTATATCATGTCCAAATAATTCTTCTCCTCCTTCTTTTTCTGCTTCTTCCTCTAACTCTTCTTCATCCTCTTCCTCTACCACCGTGGTTTAAAGATAGTAATTGCTGTTGAAAAAATGTTAAACCACTGAAACACAGAGGAATAATGATAGTGACATTGTTTTGTATTGTACAGTATGCAATTAGTATATGAAACAATTGGGCATTTACTTTGTTTAGTTACCCAACAAGGCCTGGGCATCAGATTCTGAAGAACTTCACCCTCACCTTGCCCCCCTGTAAGACAGTGGCCATCGTTGGGGAGTCTGGAGGAGGTAAATTAGTGGACTAAATTAATGAAAGTTTAATGAGGGAACACATTGTTATTGTAATATTTTAGCATGTGGGTAAATGGCACGAAAAGCCGCTTAAAAAAAGTCGTCAAAGCACTCATTTGTTTGAGCAACTATGGGCAATGTTAAAGTTAAAATATTACTAGCAGAACGTCAGATATGAACCCTTCAACAATGTGCTTTTTCTGAGTTGTTTGTAACTTAGAAACTTTGAAAGTCAAAGTTCATCAGCTTAAATTTGATTAATTTGTTGGAATGTCTAATTGCATTGCTGTAGCCTTATTTTTTTATAAAGGCTCACATTTTGTAGCTGTTAATCATTTTTTTATGATATTATTTTATTTTGTTATGACTTGTTTTTTTCTTGCTGTTGTTTGTTTGGCTGCTGTGGCAGTTCAGCTCAGCAGAACACTGAGACGTGACCTTTGAAAGAGTCAGTCGCTTACATTTACCACACTTCTATCTCATGTTGTCCAGGTAAATCCACTGTGGCCAGCTTGCTGGAACGCTTCTACGACCCCAGCAGTGGGGTGGTCATGCTGGATGGGCTGGACGTTCGAACCCTTGACCCCTCCTGGCTCAGGGGGAAGGTCATTGGGTTCATCAACCAGGTGTGTGACTCCAGCGTCTGGCTGCTCTCCTCTGCCTCTCATTTCACATTCAGATTCATTGTTTGTTTTGTTGCCCTTTGTGGAGGAAAATGTGTCCCACAACTTGGTAACTGTCCTTTACATAAGAGAGTAGACTCAAAGACGAGCAGCACATCCCAGCAGCGGAGAAAAAAGTGTGAAATGTGCAGAGAAAGTGTGCTCTGATGCACTCACCAGTGAGAAATATTTCAGAAAATTACAGAATTTTACCTTGCTACTGCTGTTTGAAAGAGAGGCGCAGCTCTTACTGAAAATGATTCATGTCCTGTGATTGTCTGGTGCATGATGGGAGAAGC
Organism: Anguilla anguilla; assembly: GCF_013347855.1. Lineage (NCBI taxonomy): Eukaryota > Metazoa > Chordata > Actinopteri > Anguilliformes > Anguillidae > Anguilla > Anguilla anguilla. The sequence goes on from NC_049208.1 coordinate 21,860,556, forward strand.
TGTAGCCCTGGCTGATTTAAACCCGCTCTCCCCTTGCAGGACAAAGCCAGTCTGACTCCCAAGCTAATGACATAGTCCAGACTCAAACTTGTCATGCAAAGGCTATATGTAGACTCAGCCTATACTCATGGGAAGCAATCATGAGTGTTTTTGTTGTTGGAGTTGGACAGGCAAAGGAATAATTTTATCCTTGAATGATCATCACAACAGAACAGCCCAGTCTGACTGCTATCAGTGCTATCAGAAATCAGAGTAGGCTTGTTTGTTGCTTCAGACCGACTATAATTTACGTCCCTCAATTTTATAAGCAGAAATGCAAAGCAGCCTCATGAATAGTTTGATGTGGGAGGTGTCACAGATAGAGACCAGGGTCTGAACTGGTCTGTCCCACAGGAACCTGTACTGTTCAGCACGTCCGTGATGGACAACATTCGCTTCGGCAAGCCGGAGGCCACTGACGCCGAGGTCATCACCGCCGCCAAGCAGGCCAACGCACACCGATTCATCACCGCCTTTCCCGACGGTTATAACACCATGGTCGGTAAGCACAGTCAAGCGGGCAGAATAAATGGCCACCAGCAATGAAACGAGACACGGAAGCATTTTCATGCTGTTCGGCTTTACTACATGTAACTGTTTTTCAGAAGGGCTGACTTTCTGGCAGACAAGCGTTTTCTGTTTGTTTTCTTTTTCTTTAACATTACCTAATTTTCCCAGGTAGTTAAAATTTTGAGAGGGCTGCCAAACCCTGTTTCTGGAGATCTACCATCCTGTAGGTTTTCAGTCCGACCCTAACAAAGGACACCTCATTTAACAGCTGAAGATCTTGTTGAAATGATAATTAGAATCAGTGCTAAATTAGAGCTGAAATTAAAACATACAGGATGGTAGATCTCCATGAGCAGGGTTGAGCTGCCCTGAAATGATATGGCACATGTAGCATTAGCAATAACACAAAGGTGTGATGGGTATTTTTTTTTTGTTATTGTGTGCTGTTACAATATATGTATGGAAGAAAACATAGTTTCAATATTCTCTGTGTGCCACTTTCTATTGGAGATGGCAAAGTCAGGTGTAAATTATTCTGGTGTATTAATGAATCTTAAATTGGCTAGAAATAGCTGTACAAAATAAGTATTGTACCTTACTGAACCTGTGTCTAGCAGTTGTCTATGACCATGAAATGCACTTTTTGTACGTCGCTTTGGATAAAAGCGTCTGCCAAATAAATGTAATGTAATCTAAATTTTATTTGATATGTGAAAACAGCCCACCTGTTTTTCCAGCTGCCTTTTACTCAGACCTGTCCCCCATTTTCTCCAAGGTGAGCGTGGGGTAACACTTTCAGGAGGCCAAAAACAGCGCATCGCTATTGCCCGTGCCCTGATCAAGAACCCCAGCATCCTGGTTCTGGATGAAGCTACCAGCGCCCTGGATGCTGAGTCAGAGCGGGTGGTGCAGGAGGCCCTGGAACGGGCGACCACGGGCCGTACCGTGCTCATCATCGCCCACCGCCTGAGCACCATCAAGGGGGCTGATCTCATCTGCGTGCTCAGCAATGGGCGCATCGTAGAGGTGAGTGGGCGGGACATCAGGTGGCCACTGCATTAGCTCTCACCATGACATCGGTTGACACAAAAAGCTTGAACACCTGATTCGTCTCTGACCTCAAATAATGACAATCCTACCATCAATCCATCTTATGGGTTAATTTGAAGAAAAACTGGCTTGTACCGGCAGGAAATTGGCTTTCTCTTGGGAAAGCAGAAACCAAAATTTCTGTTGTAATTTTTTGTGGGAACATGTGGACATGACTTAGGGGAAACTGCAATCAAAGAGGATGCTGTGTGTTTGAAACTGGGGCAGTTCTTCACTCTTTAAACCTGCTGTTCACATTCTAGTTTATTTTTTGCAAGTACAAACCGATAACCGTTTACTTATCTGTTCACTTTTTCGCTCAGTTTAAAATACATTTTGTATAATTAGGTGCTGGGTCACAGGAACATGTAAAGAATAAAAAGAAAAGATGCGCACATTCACTTAATGCTCCTACAAACAAAAATGCAAATGATTGACGTTTCAACCACATTGTTCTGATAAAGACCAATGTGATCAAAACGTCAACCATTCACATGGTAAACACCTTTTTATTTTATTTTTTTGGTGGAGTGTACGAGTCTTTTCTGTTCTTTTAGGATTTCTCATTCCCACATATCAATTGGTGAAGTTCTCAGAAACCCCTTTCTAGTATGCCTAAATGTAAGTTCACATGAAAGACATGGTCTCTCAAAAGAGTCAATTCAGACAGACAAAAATAAAATAAAAATTCCAGTGGGAGCGATCATTTAAAAAAAACAAAAAAACAACAATTCTCATTAGGTGTGGCCACTCGTTGTTCCCATAAATAAATTTGTAACACACAACACATTTCACACAGTTCAGTTTTTTTCAATATTTGTATTGAATAATATGTTAAGTGTCTTTGGTCCTGCTGTAAACTCGGTGTCCTTTTTGTGTCCAAACAGGCTGGAACACACTTCGATCTTCTGAATAAAGGAGGCCTCTATGCAGATCTGATCCAGAGACAGAGAACAGAGGAACAAAAATAAACACGCTATCATACTACAAATGCAATGGACTGCTCTATGGTCAGTCCAACAGTCCAAGAGCAGAATCACTCCCAGACTTAAACATTACCAAAATAATTGCTTAGCCTAACCAACAGGGCAGTTTATTACAATGATTATATTTTAGTTGAGTCTCAGAATATACATTGGATCTTAATGTCTCTTTTGTTTGTGAACCTATACATTATTTTAATGAATTGGTCAATGACTGAAGAATGTTCAAATATTGAAATGTCACTGTATGTTTTACCTACTTAGAGTAATGCCTCTAGGTGTATATAATTTTATTGTTAGTACACTTGGAAGTTGCTATTTTTTACATAGTGGGTGTTTTTTAATTGACAGGTTGGAAAGTAATTATTTGACACTAAGTAAATAAAGAATCTAGTAGTGGTGTGAATGAATAAAGGTTTACTCATGGATCATATTTTTTATAGAAAAAGATTCCATCAAAATAGAAAAATAACTTTCAGTTACAGGAATTACAAAAGTAATTTATGATAAATGTGCAGTACAGTTCAATGTGCTTATTTGTGTAACATAAATTGTTAATTAATGAGCATTATAGTGGTGCCCTGTATGGATGATTACATGTACCTGTCTGGAATTACTATTTTATCTGCTGTAAATACTGTCATTGGTACCAATCCTTTCATTGTAATGATTATTGCTTTATTGGAGTGACTTGCAAATTCAGTTTTGATGCATTGCAGAATGATTGAAATGTTAAATAAAAATAAGCATTTCTATCTATACTGAATGTGCTTGATTTTAGAGATTTTGTTTTCATATGCTTGTCTGCTGAAGAAGTGTTTTATATTAAATTGTACACATTTTTAAATAGGAGACTGAATGCTAAATGCAATGTTACATGTTTTATATGAACAATTTAATACCTTCCAATTGCTCTGTTAAGCACCTCAAAGCATTTATATCATTATTGGTTAATTAAGGGCAAAACATACCAGATATAGCCCAGCTCTGTTGTAAAGTGCATATTACTTTGAATTTAATTTCACCTGATTACTTCAGTCTGATTTGCCGATTTTGAAAACAAACAAACAAGTAGATCCTGCAGCTCTCCAGGGTAAGGGTTGCAGACGATCTGTGCTCTTTGCTATTAGTTTCGCACTGATGTTTTTTTCAGCAATTACATTCCATGGCTTTAAGCAAACAATAGACTATGTGACGTGGAGAAGAAAAACGAGGGAAAGTTTTTTTTAAATTATCTTTCCCTTTTTGGGTAAATTATGCGTTGGAAGCATGGCTTATTGTGGGCCTTTGCTGTCATTTAACGCTTGTTGGCTGACTACGTCATTGAAGGAATGTAGCCGTGCTACATTCGGCCGATAGGTGGCCTAACGCATTGCATTGAACGTTAGAATTATATCCTAATATCGTAGGATTAAAAAAAAAAAACAGTAGCTAGCTCGCTAGCTGCCGTAGCAAAACATGCAGAAATATGAGAAGCTTGAGAAGATTGGAGAGGGTAAGTGTGTAGCTGGCTCATTCATTTATTTAGGTATTTTTGCGTTTTTGTATGGGAGGAGGGGATGCATTCAGTCGCAGTTGTGACTGTGGCTGAATGTCTGGCCTATTTTAACTCCGTAAGCCTCGGATGTCGAGTACAAAGCTATTAGGTGCTGTGGTTTCTTGACGACGCCTCATTCGGTTGTCTTTGCTGGCCAGAAAATACGCATCCACTATATTGTTGCCTTTCTGATGCGAATGCATTTTTAGCGAACAAGCTAATTGCAAGGAACCACATAGTGTGCCTGGGCTGTCAGCTGCTTTGTTTACGTTATCTCTCTGGCTAGGTAGCTAGATGGGTAACATTAGCTAGTCGGCTAACAGCTAGCTAATTTAAGTATGAGCTAAGAGTTAGCCTGCCAGTAACGGGAGCTACATATCGCCTACCGATTCGATAGAGGTTTAGCCATCGATGTCACCTAGCCAGCTAGCTAGCAAATGCCCAGTATTGTTGTAGACTACTGCTAACGTAGGTTGTAAAGCTAGTGTTGTAGCTAGCTTTAATTAAGATAAGGTTCCTAGACTACGGGTTTAGGAATTAAGTTTACGTTAAATAACGTTAACTATGCCAGTTGTTTAGGTTAACTGCATTGAAATTGTTAGTTAATAGAGATAGCTATTACTAGGTAATAGTTCGATAGCTAGCTGGCTACCCAGCGAAATAAATTTTACTTTTCTCACGCTAGCTAGCTAAAATTAGCTGATTAGCTTGCTAGGCATCATCATAATATGTTACAGGTGACGTGAAAGCTGATTTAATAAAGGTTCACGGGCTTTATTCATGTAGCCATGTAGAATAACGCCCTGACATTAATAAGTCAGCTAATAATGTTTCCAATGAAATGTCATAGGCATTTTGTGTATAGCCTGGACCTGATCTTGATACTGATCTTTTATCATACTGCCTCGCCAACCAACGCAGTGGCCACACTGCTAACTTACTTGGGTTGAATAGTAGCCACCGTTAGCTTCTAGTAGATGGATAGCCGGGGCATGCATGCATAGTGTCATCATGTTGTTACTGTGAATAACACACGGAGTGTCCTCAAATGAAGCACGAAAGGTTAACTCTTTGAAGAGCGAATCGCTGCATCGATATAGCCACCGCATACATTGTTCATTGCATTAATTTTGATTTTATTATGATCCTGTTTTTGTCTTCATGCAGGGACTTACGGAACAGTCTTCAAAGCAAAAAACAGAGAAACTCATGAGATTGTAGCTCTCAAGAGAGTCAGATTAGATGATGACGACGAGGTATGTGGTGATACAGTTTTGCAAGAAAAAGAAATTAAGTAAAGGGGCAATAAATATTTGTATTCACATTATCTCGTGCTTCTCTTTTATAGGGAGTTCCAAGTTCAGCATTGCGGGAAATCTGCTTGTTAAAAGAACTTAAGCATAAAAATATAGTCAGGTACGTCTGTGAAGGCTGCTCTCATGCCAATGTTTTATTTGGTGATCAGAAGGGGACTTTATACAAATATAGCATGATATTGTGCATATAAATATGTGGCTTTAGTAGACCTGTTATATTTTGCACTTTTTGTCTTTGGGTGAGTACTTGGCATTTTATTAATCTGTTGTCTGTACCGATTAAACTGATGGTGCTTCAGCCACCTGCAAATAAGTTTACTTTAATCATTTGAAATAAGCATGCAGTGAAGGACTCAAGCAAAAACACAACATATGAATCTAACAGGGCAAAGCTACTTTGGTATTATGATTTTTTTTTCCAGGCCTAAGCAGGATGGGGTTTGCATCATTTATACTTTGGCCTTCCTGCAAAATGATTGTGATCATTTCATGTTTGTCTTTTCTCTCAGGCTGCACGATGTTCTACACAGTGACAAGAAGTTAACATTAGTGTTTGAGTACTGTGATCAGGTAAGGAGTGCGGGTGAAATGGAGGTCGGGCCATCTGTTTGATCGCATGTGGTGCCTTCCCACTTCCTCTTCCCACAGTGTCATATCAATACCTCCAGGAAATATTGCCAAAGCACTCTGTATGGATACTGCGGTAAAGCTTCATGGCTACACAACCATTGCAGATTTGAGCTGAACTGAAGACTCTAGCCTGTGCACACTTCTTTGCGGATGGCTGTGTTATTCTGAATAATTTCTGAAAGTTATTGCAGTGCTGTATCGATGTGATTTGACATTTGCCCACAATTTAACCTGAGAAATAAATTACAAGCCAGTTACAGTGATGCTGGTGAAGGCAACTATGTGATTTAGTGGCTGGGGCGCTGGACTTGTAATGAGTGGCACAGGTTCCTACATCCAGCTAGAACAGTGTTCTTATACAGTACCGCTGAGTTCTAAAAAACCTTCGTAATTAATTTTCATTGCCTCATGTAGCCTAATAGATAATGTACTGTGGATTAGTGAGTAGGGAACCACGTAACTGTTATGAGAATGCTGCAGGCTCAAAATTCCTAATGGGGCAGTGCTGTTGTACCCATAAGCAATACATTTAACTTTGATTGCTTTATTAAGTATCCTAGTGTGTAAGTGGAATGCACAATGTAATACATGGCATATTAGTCACAGTGGATTGGTGCATTTGCTGAGCAGATTTTAAAAAGAAAATACACATTATCTTGCGCAGTATGTCAGCTATGCAAGCATTTTGTTGTATGTCACGTATTGTAGAACAGTGTTTATTGTCAAAGCAGTTTAATGTAGAGGCATCAATGTTTATTTTGAAATGATCTGAATGCAGGATTTAAAAAAAAAGTACTCATTATTTCCACAGGATTTGAAGAAATATTTTGACAGCTGCAATGGTGACTTGGATCCCGAGACAGTGAAGGCAAGTCAGATTCTAATTTCCCTCTTTTTCAGTTTGATTATTTTTAATATTAAAACATGACAACTGTAACAGGGCTGGTTGTCAGATTAGGGGATTCTCATCTCTGCAATTCCATTGCCTTCAAAACTATTTTGTCTTGCATCTGTGAAGAGACCTTTTTGCACCAGTGTTGAATGATAAAGCTAATTAAATGTGTGTTTTCATTGACACCAAGCCCAACACAAGGCAACTGTAAAATACGCCAGCTCAACGGCCACAATTATGAATATAATGAAGGGAACAGCAAGCACACTGCTGTTATCTGTAAATAGGATTTTCCATGCAGTCTCTAGAATAAGGCGACCTTATTGAGTTCAGTACAGTAATTGACTATTGCTTTCCATTACCAATATCTCTCCTCTCTCTCTGCAGTCATTCATGTACCAGCTGTTGAAAGGACTGGGCTTCTGTCACAGTCGGAACGTGCTGCACAGGGATCTTAAACCGCAGAACCTCCTCATCAACCGAGTGAGTGGAGGGGAGATGTTTTTATGTATTCACTTTTTTAATTTCATTTAAATTTCTTTTTTGGAGTGGCTGAGCAATCGCTGAGGTCTGGAATCCATAATAATAGCGATAATGTGAGGCAGATTTTCAGTGATTACAGCTGCTGCTGTTGTCGTTTTCTTTGCATGAAAAACAAAAGTGTAAAGAAAAGGATAAATACATTTCCAGTGAGTGTGAAGCTGAAAGTCCTCATTGGAAGGAAAAGCACTGTGGCATTTTTAATCCGCTAGGAACACAATGCGTTTAATCAGACTGCAGAGACCCGGCCACCATCACAATCTACAGAAGCGCAATTAACACTGTGCTGTGTGTCTCGCAGTTGCATTCTGTAGTTTAAAACATCTGAGCACACTGGCAAGAAAAAAACAAGTGGGGTAATGCAGCACCAGCCGTAGGTTTCAGCAGTGGTGATCCTAAATTTCATAACTGGGTCGAAGTGCTCACTCTGACTCCGGTTTGTCAGAAAGAAAACCCATGCAGTGCAATCCTAAGAATGCTTTCTTCTGATTTAAAGCAGAGATGGGCAATGAGGGCCGTATTTGTTTCTGGTTTTCATGCACACTACTGGCCCTAATTAGGCTATATAATTAGCCCTAACAGTTACGCCACCTGACATTTATCTACATTTCTTGATAAGCGCGTGAATGACAGCCAAAGACTGTTGTTGTATCCCTATATGAAACGTTTTCCTGTGATCTGATCTGCAAGTGAACCAGCGTTGGTGTATACAGCCAGTTAGCTCGTTTAGCCAGAGTAATTGGTGGAAAGAAAGACCAGCATACAGTACAAATTGGCCATTCAGGATTAGAGTGGTCTATCCCTGATTTAAAGCCTTCACCGTGCTTCCAGGCTTCATTGCGGGCATTTCTGTAGGTGTGTTGGGAGAGCTTTTATGACGCGCGTAAAGAAAAGTGAAGCAAGACTGCTGATTTTTCACTGCAGTTAATTACAGTTTGGATCTAGACAAATTACGGAGAGGGTGCTGCATTAAAGCCAGTCGTTTTTTTTGGCATTAATCATGGTGTTGGAGCCCTCGTAACTGAGTCCTGCTCCCCTTGTGCTGGAGAGAGAGACCACTACATCTGGGCACAAGACCAGTTCCCTAATCATTATGCCACACTGCCTTTATTAAGATAGAAACAGAAATGGTTTCTTTCTTAGTATGAATGAGCCGGGCATAACAGTTAAAACTGGAGCTTTACAGCACAGTACAGCTTGAGGTTGTAAAACTCCGTTAAAGCCTGTGCCGTGTACTGGCTCATTCCCATTTGGATGCTAGGCAATCGGCACTTTGCAGACCTGCCCCTCAGTGTTCTCGGCCGTCTGTAACTTCCTCTCTGGCTGTGTGGTCGTTTTTCTCTCTCAGAACGGTGAGCTGAAGCTGGCTGATTTTGGGTTGGCGCGGGCCTTTGGCATTCCGGTGAGGTGTTACTCCGCCGAGGTAAGTCCCACAAAATTTCCCTGGCAAACGGCAATTCACTGTCGCCAACAACCTCCCAGCACTGTGTTCATGGAACTCTTGTAGTTACTTATTTTTCACAGGAAGACGTGCCTTATTAAATGATGTATTCTGTCCCCAGAGCAAAGGGTCCTGTCTGCAGGTGCACGTGACGATTGTGTCAAATGTTCGTAGTGACAGGACTGTTGAAGGAGTAACGTTTTGTTTCTCCGCCACAGGTGGTGACGTTGTGGTACAGGCCGCCGGATGTGCTGTTTGGCGCCAAGCTGTACTCTACCTCTATTGACATGTGGTCTGCAGGCTGCATATTCGCTGGTACGTTCTCACCATCTCCGTCTGTGCATAGTACTGCTCCTAATCTTTGCTGTCAAACAGTGGTGAATATTGTTTATTTTAAATGCCAAGTTTACTATTTATTATATAATACATACAGTTGTGTGTATTATCACTCCAGAGCTCTTTGTCCATTCTGAACAATATGTAAGTCATTTAACTTGGCTGTAATAAATTGGCTGCGTTTGATTGAAGCTTGCAATTAATTTTTGCTTTCAAACAGTCAGTGAGTAATTGGACCTGATCCCTGGGTTTTAGCATGAAAGACAAAAAAACCTGATAAGGTCATAATTGGCTTCTCATTTTCAACTGCTGCATGTATATGGGGCAGGGCTCAGATATTACTTGTATGAGACACCAGGTTGCTGCTGGAAGATCTGCCCGTAGAGGTCAGCCTGCCCCCTCAACCAGGTAAATCCAAAACTCCACGGCAGTTTTGGCACTATTTTTCAGAGGATAAATTAAACCAAAGCCTGACTTACCACGCTCATCTAAGTGCTTTTTACAAATAGAAGGGGTGTCATCCCTTCTGGTCAGTGTTCTGGTCCTATGGTCAAACTGGCTCTGCACCCATGATGAAATAACTCTGAAAAAGAAACCTGAGTTGATCTTCCCGATTAAACAACAGTTAAGTAAGAAAATAAATCAAGGATAAAAGCTAGCTATGACCAACCAGACCTTTTTCCTGGGTTCCAATGGTATCGTGTTTCATTGGTATCGTATCTTTATATTACCACTCCACCTTATTGCGGTGTGGTGAGACATGGTCAGGTCTTGAGAGGTTGCCACATCATCATCATCTGTCGGTTTACTCCGACAATTCCCTGATGCTGAACTGCTACCAAAGAGCCCAGCATCTTTGCGTTCTGTGGATTGGTAGTGGAAATTGCACCCTTTCAGTTGTATGGCTAACCAGAATGCACTAATAATCTTTTTGGTTTTATTTGCTTTTTATGCGCAGAGCTGGCAAATGCTGGAAGACCCCTATTTCCAGGAAATGATGTCGATGACCAGTTGAAGAGGATCTTCCGATATCCTTTGAATTGTTTGTGAACATAATTTAAATGGGGCCCTCCCAGTAACTGTTAGTATTATCTAGTTATTATTCTGTTATTGAATGTGTAAGACTGGTGGAAAAAAGTACAATGCAGGAACTGAATGAAAGGTGTCCTTTATTCTGCAGAAAGGGAGCCCGTTCACACAACATGATGTATGTCCACAATCCCATGGATTGGCAGGATTAATATCATTCGTGTCACGTCATTCCTCTTTACCTTAAGCATTAGAGAGTCATACTCATTACGTTTTACTGGTTCCTAAATAAGGTTAATAAGGGTAGATTTATTACTTCTGAGAGAAAGCTCAGGCAGAACTCATTCCTCATGCCCAGGCCCCCACCCATATAAATTACAGCATTAGCTATTTAATATAAAATTAGTTATGTTAGGAAAAATACAATTATTACAAATATAATTCATCCAGTCATTCTAACCCCAACTGATGTTTCCTTAATTCTATGCTACATTGTTGGGAACCCCAACTGAGGAGCAGTGGCAAACTATGACCAAACTCCCTGATTATAAGGTATCAGTATTATGAGTATGATGGTGGCTGTTATTATCAACCTGTTGTTGATAATTCGATTAGTCGACTCATGATTGTATTTCAGGGCCTTCCAGTAATAACAGAAAGTGTTTGGGCAAGAGATGCAGCTGGCTGTATGCTGAGATTTATAAGGGATGATGCCATCATTGAACCTCTAATCATATATAGCTGCATAAGGAATTTCTTTCTGTTTCAAAACAGGTCATTTTTAAGCCCACTCTGGGCTGCTTTTGAAATTGAAACTATTAACTAGTTCTCACATGCACCATTGAAGCACACATTAAGCATACTTGGAAATTAAAAAAAAGGGGAAAAAAACATTTTAAATAGCAAAGTTATCATTTCTTAAAATGGTTTTTCAGTTTTAGCATGTTTTGAACATTTAGAACCTGGCAGCTTCACAATGACTGGTATGGGGACACTTGGGACTTGCAGTCTAAAGAGAGAAAATACATTTCAAGTCACTCAAAAGCAGCCTGCACAGCAACATTACGCCTCCAGAGGTTAAGCGCATGTATATTACCTGATTATTCTTCAAAAAAAGATTTCCTCTTATTTTCTGTTGGAATTAGCACGTGCAACATTGGCCCCCGAAGGAAATTGTGGCATGGCTTCCTATATCAACATAACTGTACTGATCCTTGGAAGAGAAGAGCTTGTGTTGCTTGATAACCAAGAAGGAAATAGCTTAGTGTGGCAGATGTAGTTTAGTGCAGGGTGAACTATAATGTTTATACTGTTTATTAGAGGGAAACTGTTTGGCAGCAAGGACATAGTCTTTGTTGATAGTATTTTAAACAAATAGTTGCATTTGTTTTTGCAGAGGATTGATTGCCAAGACAGGCAGCCAGACAACCCATGACTCCTTGATCATTCTAATTTGGCTGTCTGTGTAAATGTCAAACCCTGGTAGAAACTCTGAAAACGTAATGATGCCATTCAAGCTTTTTCGAGTTACTCGAAGCACATTTTCATGGCTTTAAACCACAATGTCTGAATGCCCCCGTACCCACCACTAAGCAGACTGGTCCTCACCCGTAAAAAATCAGTAAAAATTCTCATCAAGAATATCCTCCCTTGCACAAAAAAACTGTCTGGGTCAATCAAAATCATAGACTGTAACTGGACCAATTAAAAAGAAACCCTAGGAAATTAAATATCACTTGAAAGTAGCTGGTTTTTATGGCACTGTGTAGTTATTGGTGATTATATATAGATGAACTAACATTTAAATAGGGGCAAAACATACATAAAACTTTAAAGATGAATTTCCTCCTCATCAACCCAGCCCCCACTCCCCCCCCCCCCCACCCCCCCCACCCCCCCCACCCCCCCACCCCCCCACCCCTTCCCAAAAAAACCCTATCTTGCTTTAAGGGAGTCATGCCAGGAAGATAGCAGCTGTAGTACAGGTCATAAAAGTGCTAATGTGTTCTTCTGTCGGAAGTATTTCTGAAATGAGCACTTGGGCTGCCATAGGCTATATGTTTCATTTTTATGAAGTATATCTTTAATGAGGATACCATATCTTTCCTCCAATTTAATGTACAATATGGTGATACTGGATATCGGTACATTCCAAATATAGGATTTCAGGCTTCAATTCAGCCTTATCCCAGTTCACTATGTTCTCAAATTTGAGGAAGGAATTTAAAGAAGTGTCACAATTTTTCAGTCCTTTGTAATTTATTTCCGCAACAGCCAAACTTGCTGGATTATGCGAGTGTACAGGGCTCTACACTAAGTTGAAAATCTGGTTTTTTATTTTTTTAAAAAGCTATATAGGATTCAATTGTGTTATAGGAAATTGTAGGAATGACTAGTTTCCCTTTAAATGCTGTGTGCTGTTCTTGATGAGTTTCTCTTCCTCCTCACAGCCGTACCCCATGTATCCAGCCACGACTTCACTGGTGAATGTTGTTCCTAAGCTTAGTGCCACAGGGCGGGACCTGCTGCAGGTGGGTGTTGAAGCATCGCAGGCAAATTCACATACAATCTTCTAAGCTTTCTCAGGAGTCACAATACTTTGTCAAACTGTTTTCCCGAGTTTGTGCATCAGTGTCATTGTCAACTTCTAGAGCAGTGACCGATATGGAACTTTATTTATTTATTTATTTATTTATTGTGGTCCTACTAATGAAAATGGTGGAAATATGCTTTGGCTGTTTTCAGTTACTAATTTTTTTGGCAGATGGCTTGTTGAACGCTGAGAGTCTCTAGCACATGGTCACCTGCTTTCAGGTGTTTTTGCAGGTTTGGATGTAGCAAAAACTGGGACTATCTCTGGCAGTCCAGGAAAAGGGCTGCCTATGCCTGATCTAACTCATCCATTCACATGTGGGTTTTCGTGTTGCGCTGACCCGCACCCTCTTCTCAATCTTGTGTTTCGTCAGAATCTGTTGAAGTGCAATCCAGTCCAGCGTATCTCGGCAGAGGAAGCCTTACAGCACCCCTACTTCGCCGACTTCTGCCCCCCATAGACGTTTGGCTACCCCCGCCCGCCGGGCTCTCCTTGGCTGCCCCCGTCCTTTCACATCCAACCAAACGGTCACAACCCAAACAGGGTACTGCTCCCCCCCCTCTATACACATCCACCGGGCATCAGGAACGCAGTCCTCGCGGGACTTTAGGTTTTCTGCCATTCATCTCTCTTTCTGTCTACTGCTTGCATCAGGGGGCTTTTGCTTTACGGTCGAGGTAACGGCGGCCATCCCCTCACACAACATGGGCCCTCCTTCCACACAGCACGGCTTGATGGCAATAAGTAAAGCGAGGCCCAGCGGGGGCTCCAAATCGCCTTAATGACGACAACCCAGTACCAACACTGAGCCATTTTGTCTCCACAAGGGTGAACTTGATTAAATCAGACATTTTGAATCATTGATGAAACCCCCGCCGCAGAAATGTCTGGCAATTTACGTGCTGTACTTTTTTTTTTCTTTTTTTTTTTCTCATCACTTCTTAGCATTTTTAGGTTAGATAGCAGAAGATGGTAAGATGGTAATGGACTAAATTTCTCACACTGATGATGAAAAAAACAAGACAGTTTAGAAGCACAATGCTGCACACTCCAGAAGCCAATTTCAACCAAACCGTTACTCAGCAATGGGAATTCGGAATCGTTACAGCTTTCAGTTTGGTGCCGTACAAATATGCCTTTTACCACTTACTAAAATGCATTTGAGATTTGTGTAATTTAATGGAAAAAGATGTTATTTATCTTGGCGTATTGTAATTGTACAGGCTTCTAGTCCTCCATATTAGAACCCATTTTTATTGTAATGCACTTTCAGTATCTTAAGGGCAACATTTGTAGCTTTTTTCCTTTTTTTTTTTTTTTTTTTAATGACTTGCTTATAAGTCGGTTGAACACTGAAGGTGGAGGTGTCCTACTCAGCCACTGTTGGTATTGAATATTTTTTTGAAGAGTGGACCATAATTAATTCAGACGTTTTTTTAAATACTTTTTTGTTGTTGCTGTTATCTGGTATTATTGAATTGTTGTCTTTATGTTGAAACTGCTACCGCAATGGATGAAAAAAAAAAAATTGCTCCTCATTGCAAAAAATGTAATGTTTTCACAATACATTTGAGCAAATTTGAGAAACAATCAATCCTTCAAATTCAGTGAACGTTATACAGAGTATGAAACATTCTGTGCAGCAATAGTTCACTAACGGGTATTTCATGTTTGGTGTGTAACTTGTGTGAATGAACCAGTGTTACTGTTTTATCCATGCTATAAAGTAATTAAAAAAACAACCTGTTACTTAATACACAATTAGCCGCTCATGTTGGTTATGAAAGGTGTATTTTTTTCCATCCGATGTTTGCCAGGATGCTTCATCTGCATTTGCAGTATTGTTTCAAAAGTAGTTTCTACTTAAAATGATTCCAGTTGTTTAGAATGGTATTTGATTGGCTGTTTGCCTGCATTGATTCAAATAGATGCAAAATGTTTTGAGAATAGGTCTATTAGTCTTTCAAAATGAAAACATTACATCTATTGGAAAGCCATTATGAACAAATTAATAAATCTGGTAAGCACTACATTGAGCCTGCATAACATCAGGTTTTTTTATTTCATTTTTAAAAATTATTTTGAGAATTTTATCATTATGATTGGCAAATGGGTCATGCTGTTTCACATTAGGGAAAGTACATGAAGGTTTCAAAAGAATGTTTTGAATTGGACTACTGTATTATGTTGTCATTTGACATGCTAGTCACTAACAGACCTGGCACCTTCTGTGGTAGTTGCCAAGTAAGCCAAATTGCTAAGCTAAACCATGGACATTCATTTGTATTTGGTTTGTATTTGTTCTGTGGAAGGTATTGAACCCTTGGATTTTAACAAACCCTACATCACATAAGAATAGTCTAGATCTGACTCTGCTTATAGCAAATGATGAAATGATTGGGTAGGAACGGTTTGGAGTTATGACACTATAATTTGTGGCACGTGTATGTTTTCAGTCTGGTGTTCGAAGCATTGATTGATAATTTGACAAGTGGACTATTGGTCCATGAAGGGTATATCATTCCTGGCTGTGAAAAACATAAAAAGAAAATCCAGTTCTGACATGTAGGACTGCAAACCTTTTCTACTTCATGACGACACATCAGTGAAACTTTGGAATGATGGTGAATGTTTCTTTCCATTTAATCCAGTCTGTTTCCTCTCACTGTCAGTGATGCCATTTCTGTGGTCTATACATAAACATTGTACTTCATTAAATATTTAATAAATTAGAGACAAACTCCAAGCCATGCAATTTAACCCTTTTTTTCATCAAATTGACACCCCCCGATTGTGTTTTTGCTGAGCCAGTAACCTGACTGTCCATATCCGATCCTTGGAAGTGACAGAATGTAGGGTCATTGTGGTATGCTGACCTTCTATGAAGAAATACAAGACACGTGGCTAAGAGAAGGGTTCTTTATTTGATGTATATGTCAGGTCTTAATTCATTCACAAAATATGCAGGTAGTTATTTACTGAATATATTTATACAGTAAATGGAGTCAGATGAACCAAGCCTTGGTCCCCTAGGCATCTATTCATTGAAATTAAGTTTTAAATGGACAGAAATGAATAGGATTTGAAACAAAAAATACACGTGCATAAAAGATTGCATGTATGCATCAAAGAGAATCCATTCATGCATTTCTGAAACAAATTAGTGACTGTTGAAAAGTTATTTTATTTTAGTTTTGTATAAAATACCCCTTTCCATTTGGCAGCTTGTTCACCTATATGAAAATTAAAGGTTTTAAATTGAAACTTCTCAGGGTTAAAATCAGTTTTTTAGTTCTCAGTTTGCGTAGTTTTTTATCAATTGATGCAAACAAGGCAATCTCAAGAGAAGAAGAAGGGGCCCAATTTGCTAAGACCTTTAATCATTTACAGATGTTTTAGCACATGCAAACCCAATAACATGACCACTGATTGATCATGGTATTTGTTATGCACCAATCATTGGTTGTGTTATTGATTTCGCATGAGCTAAAAGGTTTTGCATATGTTGAAGGTCTTGTAAATCACGCTTAATGTGTTTGTGGTATATTGTGGCAAGGCTGCTCTGAATCTGAAACACCTACACAAAGGCCTCTAAATTACCTACTTTTAATTCGCTAGTTTCAAATTTTGAGTCAGATGGCTACAGCCCTCATTGCCTGGTACATGGACAATTGGACAACCCTTCAAACCCAGAAAAAATACATATTATACATAATTTAAAAAAACCCAGGCTCAGAGATTCATCACTGAGGATGGTAAAATATATCATGGCTAGCCTTGATTGAAACCATTGACTTGTGCACTTAATTTGTTTATCAACAATGTGTTCGAACTGCATTTTCTCATTAATTATAGCTGTTTGCATACAAGTCAAAAATTTGTGAGTTGGGGAGGGGGGTGTCAAAACAGTATAACAAGGTGAGGTATAAAATAGGTCTTAATCGTACTTTACTGGATTGTGCTCCAACAAACAGTGCTACCTGCATAGCTTTCACAAGCTACAAACCTTTTTCTTAGGTGGTAATTGTCAGTCTCTGAAATGTGTATGTTATGACTAGGTTATGATAATGTTATAATTTATGACTATTTGACTATTTATGACTGGTGACTATTTGAAAGAGCTCCACAATAGAGCGTTTTTAGGCTTAAGGTTGCAAGGAGCTTGTGGCTTGCTTCATCTGGCTTCCAGGTACTATAATGATACTAGTAGGTATATACTTGAATATGTTCTCAAACATAGCAGGGTATACACAGGGGTACATGAGACACCAGGGGCACGCAATGAGCATGCAAGGAGGAGCAGAGAGGTAGGGACCACAACAATACGCACTGGACTTTGAGCTGTAAGATTAGAGTACTTCTGACTGAGCTACACTACTGTCTACTAGTAGGCTGAAATTAAGTTGTAAAAATCCATTGAAAACATTTGTGTGAATATACAACCAGGATTTTGCTCTCACTTTGTTGGTTGGTGGATTTTAAAATGACAATCTTTTGCCCTGTTGATAGATTTGGCTTTTTAAATCCTCCATTTATCCTCACTCGGGGTTCTGTTGCCATTCTGTGATTGGCCAGCGGGAAGGAGGGTGGGAGATCAGGTAAGGGGCGTAAACTGAAAGAGGAGACCATGGGCAAGGTTCAGTCTAACTGCAGTGTGCTTTGTGGCTATTAGCCTCGTAACCACTTTGCTCTGTGTAGTCTTTTCTTGCACTGTTTTGCTTTGTTCATTTAGGCGATCACTGAACTTGTGTAAAGGAGAAAAAGTAAATAATCGCTTACATACTTTACAAAAAGTTCAGAACAAATCACATTGTGGGTAGACTGAAAAAGGGCCTATGACGCAACACACTTAAAATGAAGTTAGGACAAATGTGTACACTTCAGGTCTGGTATGCACCATACCCTCAGGTATGTACTCCTGAGATTAAATGTTTATAGAGATTTTCCTCCTCTTTCTTTAAACCCACCCCTCCTACTTACTTTTAGCCTCCAAACTGTAAACTTTCCTTGGCAGTATAAATATATATTGACCGTGGCCACATAATCCTCTAGAAAACAATGTTAGGAATATGGCAACATCCATATTATTTCCCGGTAACACTTCTAGTACATTTTCATTACTACAAGTGGTATACTGTGTGCTTATCGGAACAGCATTCTGAATGAAATTCAGATCAATGGTGAAAATGTGGTCAGCCTTCTGGCAAAATAAAATGCTGAAATAAATTCTAGAATATATTTTTAGATAATCTGTTGTTACCCACAGAGCAGCACATTCATTACTTAACAATAAAATAAACCTTATAAATTGTCAAGCCGTGCTAAATAGATGCCAGAATGTTCCAGAATTCCTCCCAGAATTAGATTTCCAGAGCGACATCTTGCACACTGAGTACATGGTTTTGCTCTCCGTTACCGAATTACAATCACGAAACAGGGATGTCGCACTTCCATTTATTTTACACATTCTGACTGATTGAGCTGCATGAGTTTTTTTAGGCTTGGGGTTTGAGGCTAAGCTTAAGCGCACATGTGGAACCAAGAAATGAAGTGGAAAGTTCAGCACGACACCCTCACAAGCGGAACATGAGGTTGAGCCGTTTCCCGAAGAGAAGGTCTACACATCAGAGGCTTTGTTTTAACAACAGCAGAGTACACACAGGTAAACAGTCATGAAGATAAGTACCATCACTTAATGTCGAACCTGCCTGCATAAATTTGACGGTCATTTTTACGATCATTGTCCACACCCTAATAATTCTTATTTACAGAGATGGTGATATTAACAGTTCATGGTTTGACATTCAGTTGGAGTTGAGTGGAGGATTGTTAGCATTATGTAGCAAATGGATAAATGGACAACAAAATGAGTTGATTGATACAAAGATGGGTACATAATCAAATTGTTAAATTACTACTTATTTAATACATGGGGTCAGTTACACATCACACAGTGCACTGTGTTCTTGTTACATACACTAGAATTCTGTTGAATCCAACAGCTGTTCATATTCATATAACAATGCAGCAAAATAAAACAATGGCCATAAATACATTTTAAGTCAAATAATCTTTTTACAATACCATATCCAATCCATTAATCGGATCATTGTTTGCCTGTTGTGAGATCAGACAATCAGTTCTTTGTATCTTAATGTCAGAATTTCAAGGAAGTAAATGTCCCACATAGACTGGAAGACACTTAAGTCCACATCTGGGTTATTTATAAATGGACAAATCTACTACTGAAATTGTAACACTATGTCAATATATATCATTGCATTTCAGCAACAGTGGAAAATAAATGGCAGTCTTTCTTTAGCTGAGTGGTCTGTTTTCTGCTTTTCCAGTCCTGCCAACGTATGATGTGTCCAATAACAATTTTTAATCTGTGTTTTAGATGGTGTGCAACTAATTTAGTCTGATTCAAAGATGTGTGGGAGACTGGGAAGTCACCTAAACATAGCTTAACACAAATATAACACTGCCAACCCAATACTCCACTGGACAAGGAATCAAGGGTTTCATAGATCTAAGAACAACATAGTTGTCTCTCTAAAACCTGGTTCTGAGATCAAAAACATGGTGAGGACATAATATGTTCAGTTGATTTGTTTGATATTTTCCATGAGATTTTTTTTTAAAAATTTTAAACTTAAGATATTTTTAATATATTTAAGATATTTAATGTGGCTTCGGGCATCTTTCCCCTACTTTAGTCTTATTCAGTCCTGAATTATACTCATAATATAATCAAGCACAAGAGTCTGAATGTATTTGTTTTTTGTGATATGGTGGTTTTGTACTATAGGGAAAGTCCATTAATCATTTAATAAACATTTTTCTTTGACAGAAATAAAGTTCTCAACAGAGAATTCAAGATCAGCAAGGGCTACTAAAGTTATTTTGGGCTTCCAAAATGTTTATCCCATAAAGCAGAAATTGAGAGCAGTGAGTGTATGTAGCTAGTATGCCTTATCAAGTCTGAATTTAAAGTAGCCCTGCTACTGAGTGGTATTAATATTTTAACGTTTATGGGTCTGTTTCTCCCAGCAAACATAGTGACATGCATCCTTAAACCTTTGACTGTTTTCTGTCCTGACTGTTTTGTTCAAAAGTTCACAAACAAGCTTTTAAAAATTTTTTTTTAATGCCCCTTTGTTTTAAATGGAAAGCAACATACTAGCTAAAACCTTATTAGATCATAATTGTATATTTGACCTGTGATATATTTCCATGATTTAAAAAAAAAAAAAAACTTGATCTATTTTTAAATTTAAAATCTATTGCTACACTTTTTTCTGAATGTTTTTGTTCAAATACTGTAATATTTTCCTTAAAATACCGAAATTAAGATATAGTCATTACAAGTGCATGGGGTTTGCCATTTAAAACACTATCCACAGTTGATTGTATATATATTGTGTGTATTATGTAGATTTAATTGGAGTTTGAAATCACTTAAGTTTTTTGTTAAAAAGACAAAAATATTTGAAAATAAAGTGGGCAAAGTATTTGTTTTGATGTACTGTGTTTGTTTAGATACTGATAAACACTAAGACTGATTTATGAAAGCCTGCTGTGGGTCACACAACACTACCCCCTGGATTTAATTTTTAGACACCACCACCCTTTATGCCAATTAAAATGAATGTAACGTTCAAAACAGCTCTTGCAAAGCATGCTCCAGTGAAAGGCAGTATTACATTTTTTTTAACAGACTTAGAATAGAATCAGATCTTCTTGTCTGATCGTTGGCAGGTGTGGAAACTTCCTGCTTCTCAGCGCTTCTCTAGAGTCTCTGTATTACTGATTTAGGACAATTACTGTACATGTATAAAAACACTAAAAGTGGAAAAAATGGTTTGGTATTTACACAATTAGCTATGTACTTAAGAGTAATATCCTGTCCTGGGCACATGAACACCACAGATCTGCCAGTTATATCAACATTATCCTCCATCAACACAGACCTTTTACATCAATAATTGTGAAAAAAATGAGACAATGTCTTTGCACATCTATCACACAACCTTCACAGTAATAGAGCTGGTGGGTAGTGCCTTTCGGTCACTCTAACATTCACAGTGATAGGTGGCTGCAGTTGTCAAACTTCTGGGTTGACCAATCACCCAAAAGCTTACAGAAAATGTGTTCCTGCTAAGAATGCCACTGTGCTTGCAGCAGAGGCTGTCCAGTGAGTGAGAAAGGCACCACAAAGCACTTGTTTTTAGCCATTCAATGGGAGACAAGATGTTGCAAAGGGGGATTTACTCAGCTTGTGAGTGCTCAGAGGTCTTTGCCCTGCATGTCAAGAACCTTACTTAAAACCTACACAGTCCTTACACATGCACACACACAAGTACATATGAGATGCGTGAATTAATTAAATTTCAAAATGCAGATATCTGTATAAATGAGCCAAAAATGGTTTTGGAACATCTGAAAACAGATCAGAAGTGACTGCTGAAGGTAACATGCTCAAGTAACATTTGGAGAGTGTCTGCTTCATAATGATCTGCTGTTCAGGAGTTGGCTTCATGTATATCCAAGCAAATATTCAACTGCCTGCTGATGACAACATCAGATAACACAAACAAAATGGAAGCATGAGAACACAAAAATGCCCACCTGCAGATTTCAACATGGTGCCCATTCTTGAGTTTTAGACACACTTTCTATAGAATTTTGTCACTGATCTGGTCTTCTCATCATCCACAGCTTTCAAATCCTGAGCACTCACTGACCAATACACCAGTATTGCCATAAAATGTTCTCATGAAGTAATAATAAATAAAAAAACATAATTCTTCATAATCTGTGTGAGACCAGTGCAACGCTTCCTTCTGTTGCTTATTTTCAATATGACTTTGTATAAGCCTGGCATCCTTTCAGACCGAGAACGGTAGCCAAATTGCCTGGCAAAGTGGTATGTATAGCCAGTCCCCTCAATCACATTAATCAGCAACAGCAAGTGAAAGATATGACCAGTTGAGCTTTCAGAAGGACTATGTGCCTGTACATCTAAAAATGACTTAAAATTCAATATCCCGACAATGATGGCGAGGTGATGTTGGTGATTTTGTGAGGGCAAAGTGATGTCATTGGTGTGTACAAAAGGAGCAAATAATTTCCAGTCAGGCCTCCAAGGTGCTAAACTATAGCCACAGACAGAAACCTTCCCACAGTGTATCCACTGCTTATGTAATCTCATATCACATGACCCATTTACCAAGTACAAATGACAACCTGTGGCCACTTACTCTCTCCTCTTACAAACTGAGGAACCATTACTAAGCCAAACATGCTCAACTTTTTTGACCAAAGATTTTGTTAAATCTACTTCTTGAATTCAGAGCAGATGGACTGTTCGGGATATGTTACACTTCTGAAATGGAACCTTTCCAAAACTGGCATGGCTTCTGTGTGCCCCACCCATAAGACATAAGCTTCAGGTATAGGTGCTGTCTGACTTCAAACAGTCAGATAGAGATCACCAACTCAAAGACTGGCTTCATAAAGGTGCAGTAATAGACTTCAATAACTGCTGAGGATAAAAGGCCTGGTCAAGTGCTCTCCTTGGAGTGCTGTTCCACCTGTAGGAGCCAAGGACAGGAGTCTTTGTGTGTTTTCTTCCTCTCCTACCACATATCCAGCAAGGAAAACAGTTCCTCGCGAGTGATCCTCAGTTGAATCTTTTATCCTCAAACAAAAAAACTGGCAAATACAGAACAGCTGCGGCAGGGTCGTCCGTGGTTGGCCTGTTTCATTGTCCCAGGAGTGCTGTACTTTTTTAACTGCACGTGGAATTACTCTGCAAGAGTGAGCATGAACATGATTTCTGATTCCACAGGATTAACGACAGAAACAAATGGCGGATAAGTGATGGCTGAAGATTTCAGTTCAACCTGAGTTCGGTTTGGAAGTTTTTGTTTATTTGAATGGTATTATTTTTTCTAATTCTATTCAGGCTTTGATAGGTTTTTCGCTATTTAAATATTTCATCATAATTTCTTTTTTCATAATATGTATAATTACTGTCACAGTTTGATGTCGACCCCCGGTTCCCCCTGGACCACCCCTCCCCACCACCCAAACCAACCCCCCCGCCCCGGCTTTATGTCGTCAACAGGCAAACTCTTCGAAGTTGCCTAGAGTCGGGTGACGAGGTAACATGTTCGGCGTGAATCCGAGACTGTCCGAGTGACTCCGGAGTGTGTCACAGGTACTCTGCAAAAGAAGAGCGGGGAGGGGGGGGGGGAGGGGGGACGGGGTCAAAAGTTCAAAGTGTTAGGGGAGGGGGTAATGACGGAGAGGTAGTGACAGTATGGAGGCGGCAGACAGTATGCAGTGAACAAGCAATGTGGGGGGGGGGGGGGGGGGGGGGTGTTAGAACCAGATGATGATCAAAAATGACAGGAGAGACAGGGGGTGGAAAGGAGAGAAAGAAATGAATGGAAAATTACATGTCATGAATCGGGCAAGTCACAATCAGTGCACAAGGGAAGGGCACAGTGATAAGCAGTGGAAAACACCAAGGCCAAGTGAATGTAAAAAGAAATGAAAGAGATACACCCACAGACCAATGTGAGCAGTAAGAACCAGGAGATGGGAGCAGAGATGAGTTTGTCAGCAGGACGGGTGACATTCAGAACAATTGCGTGTTTGAATTTCATTGAGTATCGAAAGGAAGGATGAGGAAGAAGGGGGGATGGATGTGAATGGTTTGAAGGTAGGAAGGGAGGAGAGAAAGAAATTGTTTGTTTTTTTAGTTATGCTTCTTGTGCTCAATGTAACCACAGGGTTGATTTTGGACTGTGCCAGGGTTGCAGACATTAATTAATCGATGCCGATATCAGCCAGAATTGACTGCTGGTATACTTGCAGTGGCCAGTAGAACCTGCAGACTGAAATCCATTTTACAGCATAAGCTCATTGTATGCAGACCTGTGATGACATCACAAAGGAATGCATCTAGTGATGTCATAGGTCACAGGTTCCATGACAATGGCCCCCCTAAAATGGACTTTAATACTGCAGGGACAGCTTTTTCATTTTTAAATCATTTTACAGAATATGTAATACAAAAGTCCCCACATTTTTTTAACCATAAACTAAGAAATTACTCTTCAACCATTATGATACTACCGATATTATGGGTTTGTGGACATGTAGACTACAGGGAATATTTTCTTCTCTTCTTCTGAAATGTTTTGATTCTTTTCAATATTATATCTTTCATTCAAAACCCTCTGCAATAATTTAACATTATGCAACATCCTAATCTTGACCAGTTCTTGGGAGCAATTACATTAAATAAAAATATCTTAATTTCAACATTAAAAAGATTAATGCAGTAAGAAGAAAACCTTCTGCTATTACCTGGCTACCACATAAGGCCTCACTTCAGGCTTTTCTGAACAAATACAAATTTATGTTAGCCAAATTAATGGGCCCTCTCTGCTTTTCTGCTTTCAGCTGGCTTGACTGAGTATGCATTTAGTCATGATTTATTAGCACTGCTAAATAGCAGTCATAACTTTTAACGGTACTATTGGAGGTGAAATCATAATGCTGGGTTTCATGGCACCTCAAAACAAATGTGTATGTGTGTGTGTATATATATATATATATATATATATATATATATATATATATATATATATATATATATATATATATATATATATATATATATACATATATGTATATATTATAATAGAGAACCCTGTAAATATATAACTTATTTATGGGGTTCTCTATTTGTTAAGTGAATATGTTTTCTGTGAGAACATTGTGCGTTAACATTGTGCCACCTGTTTATTTATTTACTTTTTACACTGCCTGAACCCAAAGATAGTTTTGGCAGCGTGGAAGGACACTCGTTTTCAAATAGCAAAAGCAAAGACAATACAAACTGCACAGAAGAAGCACTGCCAGAGGAAACATGTCAAACTTTTGATGTCCATCTGTGAAATATTCTGTGTTCATATCATTTACTGTTTTCAGTCCAGGAAGAAGTAATGAAACAAATACCTGGTATTTCGGGCAAGCTACTGAGTGCCCTTGCTTAACTGTACACTGCATTTCACAGTTTATGGATACTTTTTCATATTCAGGACATCTCCAGCTATTAAAACAGTTAATGACACCACCGGAGAGAGTATCTCAATCCCAGCCAATATTTAACTTACCGCTTGACCAACTTCAGTAAAAACCATGGATCATATTAAATATGAATTTTTGAATGGCTCTGCCAACATTGAATATGAAAACAAAAATCTTTCGAAAGGGAATTGCTGAGCATTTCTGGATTTCAAAAGCTGATGTACAATAAATGTGATATATGCATGCTGTATCTACCTACACCATGAAAAGTCTTGCAGGGTATACAATAATCTATTCATTGTCTTAGTTGTTTTTCTGTCTAGTTGCCTAGCTGTTATAAGACACAATAAAAAACCCACAGAACCTTCCTCCCTTCCTCAAAGAAAAAGATACTCATGGAATGTTGTTTTAAAGCTCTGCATCGATCTTTGTTGATTGGATTATTTTGTATAAGTAGAAATGAGAGGTTACTGTAAAAATCATTTACCTCTAGTTAATGACTTACCACATTAGTATATGCATTAGCTATTTGTGTATTATTCTGCAGTCCCGTAAATGTCCCATATTAGCATTCAGCCCTGTGCTGCATATCATCTATTGGTGTATACATACACAATATACAATGGCAAATACTGCACTGAAATAAAGTATCAATGTATTAAAGTACCACTAAGAGTCAGCTGTCATAAGAATTTTCATACGGTAGAGTACATTTACCAATACAGGGCAAATAGCTGCACTGCTCTCAGATCTTTCTCACACCTTTTACGGTGTGAGAAAGATCTGATAGCAGTGCAGCTTTATCTCAAGCACATCAATCACCAGAAATGAAATAGGAGGTGTGAGGATTTGTTCCATTTTTCAGTTTTCTCTTAGGGGCTTTTGGACCTTTGGTTCTTAAAGAGCTTAAGCAGTGTAGTATTTCAGAATGGATCAAACAAGGCTAAAGGCTAAAACTGTGTGGACCAAACTTATTAGTTTCAGAGTATGTTGAAACTAGCTTAAACTTATTGTATAAACTATATCTGATAAATTAAATGTAAAACGTGATTGGATGTTTTACTGGAATTTAAAATAAAATTCTGTTCTTGCAGTTTTTCTAATTTTGTGTTAAACATATACTTGTTATCGAGTTGAGATGAATTTCAATAAAATAATTGTAATAAAATGTGATACAAATGTGCAAATCAAGGGTAAATAATTCTCAAAACCAGCAGAATACTTTTCTAAATTACATTCCATTTGTTTTCTATACTAAGTAAAATACCACGCAGAGCAGGTTTGATGATTTCCTATTGGTCATTGATCTCAGCTATTTAAAATACTGCTGCAGTCTCAGGGAGCTAAAAAAACTGGTGCTGACTCCATCATCCAGACAAAGTAGCAAAAGAATGCAGACCTACTTGAAAAGCAGCTTGGAGTAATTTACATACAAATATCTGCTTCATATAGAAGGAAATATGGAAGTGTGTATTTAAAAATACATATAGTAATATGTGTACACTAGTGAGTGTCAACGAGGTATTATCAATAATTATTTTTACAACAAAGATAGCATTTTTAAAATTATGAACACGCATTATTATTTCTATAGTATGACTGGCTCCTCCCATTTAGTACACTGATAGTGTCAGCTGATCAATATAACGCTGCCTACAAATCAGTGTGATTTTGCAGCCCTTAAAACTTCCTGTGAGGGGCTATTTTTTCAGCCTCATTTCAGAAACATTTCCTACACCTGCCACCTTTCATTCCACTGCTGTAACATTTCATCCCCCACTAGCAATATATCAACCTGCTCCAGTGGCATTTCATTTCACTCCAATAATTTACACCTCAACTACATCATTTCATTTCCACCGTGTTCAACCTCATTGGATCTCAGTTAAATCAAGATGATTAATTATACATTCAGGCCATAGGGTTAACTGTGAACACCACTGAACTAACTACTCAAACATTCATAGCTGGTAAGTCGATGGTAAGCTTGCTTGCTGAATTTCAGATTGAATCATTTTTACACCACCAATCATCTCATTCTCTTCACTGCAAAAACTCTTGATCATATAACAGTTGTTACCCTCTTACAGATAGTATCTGGTTCATGTTCTCTACCTTTGTGGTTGAGATTCAAAATTATCAAAATATGAATTATCATTATCAATTAACCAGCCGATAATAAAAAACAGAAACTTTGCAGGAAAAATGTCTTTCTTTTACAGCAAAAATTCATCCCAGTTTATGTTGTAACTCACAAACTTGATATTTTCTGTCTGATACTAACTACTATCATTTTCTAAGTATCACACTGTTAGCTGTAACTGATATTGCAAATAAATGAACTATCTCACTATCTCACTGGCTTGTACATTCAATCTACTCCTAAAACTCACAATGATATTTGCTGAAATATCACACAAGTGTATTGATGTGAGTATTCAATAAGTATTCACCCTTTGTAGCATCTTCAGAGTTGCCTAATATGACAGGAATTTGACATATGCATGCATTTGAAGTTCAAAGTTAGGGATCGATTTTGACTGAATTCAAAGAAAAGTTAAAGTCTGCCACATCTACATATTCTGTCAATCACAGATTTGGTTTGACACAAAAAATAAAAAAATCCCACCAAACCAGCTGAAACTGAAAGGGTTAAATTAATTAGTAGCGGTACGAGGAATGAGATGATCCCAGTGTGTCTGAACAGAGAGAGAGAGTGGGAGGGAGGATCTATTATCAATGGGGATCGCTACCTGGGGGCATGATTAGGCGTGACACCAGGGCTGGTTGGGTTCTCTGGAAATTCCTGGAATAGACATGATGAAAAGAAAGATGAAGAAGGTGACTGAAATTAAAAATAAATAAATAAAAATAACAATGCAGAGATTAAGTAAATAACAAGAGCTTCAAAAACAAATTGTTGTGGTCTGTGGGTACAATGGATTAAGGCACTCCAGGACAAGAAAATCTTAAAGCATCCGTACAGATTAAGAATGGTTTCCACTGTTCATGGGAGCTTACTGTGTGAGTACTGTTGCTCAACACTACATGTTTTTAATGGGAAATTTCATACAGAATGTATTGACTCGTTGTTCACCCTGAATAAACAACATTTGATAATGTGTGATTAAATAGTTGACACATTACTTTGGAAATGGTCCAGATAAAACACTACCATTAATGTTATTATGTTGCATAATAACCATCAAATATATGCCAATCATGTGTATTAAATGCACAAGATCTGAGAGAATTACTTACAAGTATGCCATTTACAGCTCGTCTTTGTAAAATGACAACACCTTCCTGTATTTCTGCAGTACATGACATTATTACTCACTGACTCGAGGGGCTGTGGCAGGTATCCTTGTTATTTCATTATGATTGGCTCTTTTGGCATTATGAGTTCAGAAGTGGGTGACACAAAGATTCACTGGACCATATAATGAATGCTGTTCTCTTTTCAGTAAAAACCAACATTGGATGTGTCACATAGGATATCCATATACACCAGAGGAGTGCTTCTGGTTTTTATATATATATATATATATATATATATACACTACATTTCCAAAAATATGTGGACACCTGACATCCAGAATCTCATCCAAAATGAATGCTTTTATTCTAGATGCTGGAGGGATTTGCTTCCATTCATCCAGAAGATCATTAGTGAGGTTGGGCACTCATTGGGTGATTGGGTTGGCTTTTCATCTTATCCCAAATCCCATCAGGGCTCTGTGCAGGCCAGTCAAGTTCTTCCGCACCGTTCTCAATAAAACAATTTCTATATGGACCTCACTGTGTGCCTGCGGGCATTGTCATGCTGAAAGAGGAAAGGACCTTCCCCAAACTGTCAGGGAAGTACAGAATCATCTAGAATTTTGGTCATATAGTGTAGATATACTTCCAGTATGGTAGTAAAGTACCCATTAAATAACATTACAGTGTCTCCACTGGACAGAATTTAGTGTACATGTACTACATATGTTTACATTAAATACAAATTTTGTAAGACTGTTCTTGTCCTGGAGTGCAGTTGTTGATGTAATTATGTGATTGTTAGCGACGAAATGATTTCTGGGTTTGTCCTGTTGTTGGTTTTTTTAAAGCTATTTTTGAATGTAACAATGAGCCAGGGCCCATCTTTTATTAACTCAAACAAACAAGAAAGAGCAAAGAACAAACAAACACTGGACTGCATGTTACAACAAGTGATGTCTGCTATAGCAAATAATTGAGCAAATAATGGATTATGAGTAACAGCCTACCATGATCCCATAGCTTTATTAAGTAGACTACAATAAATAAATAAATAAATAAATAAATAATATAACATGCAAGGATTTCATTAATGATTCATAAAAAAAGGGAGCCCATCAATACAAATTGCTGAATACCTGCAGAACCATGCAACAACAGGGCTAATGATATTACTAGCTATTTTCTTTTATAAAATACACTCCACAAAATTGCTGCTGGGAAAGGATAATAGCTTGCACAAAAGGCTTGTAAAATCTTTTCCATTTCCTTTAGCTGAATTGGTAAAAATAAAACGATTGTTGAAATGGAAAAATATCAAGCGAAATTAGCAAACAAGAAACCGCGTTCTTCAGTTTATTATTGCGTCATTTAAAGCAGCATATCAGGGTAAAACACATAAGGAAACACTGGCTTGTGAATGACACAACCACAATAAAGTACTGATAAAACTACTAGAAAGAGAAATACAAATTCAGGCAGAAACAAAACAAATCAAAAAACGTTTCATCACTGGTATGAACTGATACTGAGAAATTAGAAGAAAAAAAAGGCAAATGGTTAAATTACAGGGTAGAAGAGTTCCCTCTTCCTTGGTTCTTCCCATGTCAGCTTAACTTTGATATTATATGCAGAGAAATACCATATGGTGTACGAATGGTGTACAAATTTTATTTTTTTATTCAGTATCCCAGGAACTTGACAATGAAAATGAAAATATTATGCACCAAACTTTAAACAAGTACTATCAAATGGTTATATAGAGTTCTTTCTTTGGAAAAGGTTTAATTATGTAATTCAGGAGAGATTTATTTTTGTCCTAAATAATGCAATCTAAATAAATGCAAAATAAAAAAGCAAAAACATAACTGTTATATTATTTCAAATGGACAAAATGTTATGTATTATGAATATATAATTCTTATGATTAGGTGCAGTCGATCTAAGTAGAACATTTTTATTGAAATCAATGACATTTTTATGCATAATTCTACTAACCAGCAAAAGAGAATAATATATCCTCTTTTTTATCCTTTGTGAGTCTTTCCAAATGAATGGTCTCTAATTTAAATCAGAGAACAACCACCACAAGTAACCACAAAAAATAAGAAACTCCAAGCTACATTTACTATTCAAAATTGTTGCTTTGATTGCTCAGATGCTTAGATGTGGAGCTCAAATCTTTAAAACAGACTACTCTTACCTGTAGAGTAGCCAGCATTGTGACTGGACCACTTCAAGGGTCTGAATTACATAACAGTATATATGCACATACCACACAGATCACACTCCCAGTCTTCATTCAGGGTGCCAACTTGAGAACTCTTCTGCTATGTCAGCATCTGAGCTAATCATGGCAACTGGACCAACCATGCAGTTCACTCAGGCAAAGACCAAGATGTGTCTTTTTTCAGAACACCATACATTGGGGGGTTTCCAAAGTACTATGTACGTTTGTCCACCAACAAGTTCGAAGAGGGTGTTTTTTTTTCGAAGATAGCTGTCGCAGCCTGTTGCTGTATTTGCTAATTGTGCTCTCATAGGAAAGGAGCCAGATGCCTTCCAAAATAGCAAAGTATGAATGCTTATTGCTATCCCGTGAGTGTTTCCACCCTCTTTTTTGCTGAGATCAAAGCTCCGTTGCCACAGCAGACAAAACACCTGCACTGAACACTGAGCAAATAACTTATGATAATCGGATGCAACCGGGGAGTTTTGACTAGCTGAACACCCCTGGCATATGCTCTGGAAAAAGAAGCCAGCTTCTTACATACCAACCTCACACCAATAACCATGCATTTATAAAGCGAGGCCTTGTCGGGTCAAGAAAAGAGTTAGTTACCAGATTGTCGCTCTGACATCGCCGGGGTCGTTTCTTGCGAATGAAGTAGCCGAGGAGTTTGTCTTTGAACACCTGAAAAGAATGACGGGAAAGCAACAAATTACAGAGGAATATCACAACATAAAATACATTAAAGTAATCAGCATTATGATCAATGTAAAATGTAAACGTAAAAACTTCTAAAAAGTCCAATTTAATCTTGCCATAAATATAGTTGTGATCAACAGAAAAGGGTGCTTCTCTGCCTGCCCCTGGCTTCTATAATACAAAATAATATAAGCACAGATTGGGATTTCTGAAAATCACTGGTGAGTATAGTGAAATTGAACATTACTCAGTGGGCTATTTTGGAATGGAGATACTCAAACATTCAGCTAGCACATCCTCAGCCAACAAGAATAATTAAAATAAATATCAGCAAAAATGCAATAAAGAATTTGATTATGTTCAAATTCTTGTACAAAGGGGCAGCTGGATGGCTCATTCTGTTAAATCACTGTTCTGTTGTGTGGATGGTTCCCACTATCTGCTACTGAATCCAGACCATGCCAGTTCCAACTGTGGTTGACTGCAAGGAAATGCGCAATTAGAGCTAGTGTGACCCATAGAAGGAAGTGCTTCAGTCAGCCAGCATGGCAGCTTCTCAGTGAGAGCTAGCGAACCCTGCTGGGTGATCAGGTGCCTGGAAGTCTGCCTGTTCAGCTGCATACAGTGCCTTCCAACGCATGTCCGTGTGAACCCGAGTTGCAAACTGCGATATGACAAGAAGCTGCAGCTGACAGCACATGCATCAGAGGAGAGCATGTGATTTTATGCACTCTTCAGAACTGATAGTGGAGTTTGCAGCAATGAATACTGAAGAACCCAATTGGGAAATCTCAAATGTAGTGAATGTACACTAAATGTACTCAAGTGGGGAAAACAGCGATAGTTGCAATGTGATGTCTAGCAGGTAATAACAAATCAGTAGTGTTGCTGCTGGATATGATTTGATTTGCATTCAAATTTAAAATGAATAATGTATTGAATAATGTATTTTTTATTTGCAACAATAGATTAAACCACCATAGTGGGGGGAAATGGGTTAAGAAAGCTTCACTGTAAATCATAACCAACATCCATACAATTATTTGAGAATAGAGTATTCAAAAGTTTAAGTTAATAAAGGTTAAACAAATTAAGTATGATTAAAATAAAAAATAATCTTAGAAACTCCAATTTGTGTTGGGTTCATTTAATTAACCTTAGTACTATATAATAAAATATTTTGAGTTGCTTTTCTCAATTTGTTTATGGCAGCGGGTATCCACAAATTTTTTTGTGTTAGCCAAATTTATTGCCTTTTAAAAAGTAACTCAACAAAATCTAGATTCCAAAGACCCAAAAAAATCATTTTAGATCTATGATTCATACAGTTGGCATGACAGCTGGCACAAAAAATATACTGAAACTGAATAACCCCTGGCATTTTCCAAACCTTGACATTACCGTCAATAGCCACATTTATTTGAAAACATTTTCTAATATTCTTGATTGCAAGAAAAGCCATGTGTTTAGGTCATTTACTAACTTATTCCTTTGATTACAATGCCCTGAAAATATCATCCTAGATCAGCATACTTTTGTTATTGTGTTTCTTGACCAAAAGTAATACTTTCATTTACTTCACAAAGAAAGAATTTTGAAGGAAGAAAAACTATGAAAATGGATCCTTACCTCATATAAGTAATCAAATATTTCCAATATTGTCAAAACGCTGGCACCAATAAACAAACCCATCTGTCCCCCAATATCACCTGAGGATAAAAAGAATAACAAAATAATAGTTGTGACTTTGGAAATATTATTTGAGCAGAGGTTTTGGAAATAATTCAGTTATTTCTGGTGTCAAGGTAGTTTTATCTTAGCCATGTCACTACTTCATTTTATTTAATTTTTTGTTGTCACCACTGAAAAAAAATGTGTATATCTATTGTTTTAACATTGATAAATAGATATAGATTACTTTTGTTTACCCTCAGTGATTTCATTTATTTGGATATGCTAGTAAAATCTTATTGTTCAGTCTGTGTGTGTGTGTGTGTGTGTGTGTGTTTGTGTTTGTGTGTGTGCTACAAAATTAAATCAATATTTTATGATACTTTTGGTTCTGCTTAGTGACTTGTAAATACCACAGTGCACAATGATCTGTAAATAAAAAACGTTCTCAATTTTTAAAAAATTCACTATGTCACTGAGTACACAGGAGAAAATAACAGAATTCCCTTCTTTTGCTTATGTCTGGGAAAATATAAGCGCTTGACTGAATACGTGGATTACAAACACAAGCAAGGCTGAGAGCATGTTAGAGGAGTTACAATGCTCAAAATCGTGGGCAGTCTCACAGAGCCTAAAATCACACACACGCAAGGCTGGCTCAAAACTATTTTTTTGCCCTTGGCAAAATGTACTTTGGAGGCCCCCTTTTGAGTTATATCCTACCCACCATCAAAAAGACTGATGACAATTGTGGTGTTAAAATGTTGTATTTTTGTGAACTGGCAACAACTATAAATTACAGCACATGAAATAGCATTCATTGTTTTTCCTGAAATGAATAAAAACAAATTTAAGAAAGTGCAAGGCTCTAGTCCTTTGCCTATTGAGCCTACAGGGGTTGCCAGGTATGTCTACATATCCCCATTTGCTGTGTTCATTGCTTCAGGTGATACACATGCCATAAAGATCAAAACATCTGCAGGCAGCATTGCCCTTGAAAAACAACTTGTGACTCAGTCAGATGCAGTCAGTGCGCTTGTAATCTGCTGCCTCAGGGCTTGTAATCTCCTGCCTCAGGGCTCTCTCAACCTCAAATGGCAAAGTCCTCACCCAGCAGGCCCGCTATTTCGTATGCTTTCTTCTGCTCAATCTTCTCGTAGTTCAGCGCCTCAAAGAAGATGTCCAGCACTAAAATGTTCTCTCTGAAATAAAAGAGCATTACACGATAAGAGGGAAAAAAAATAAGAGGTTTAGTCTCAGGGACAAAAGTTTCACTTGATAAATCACTTTCCCCAAGAGCCAGGTGAAAGGATGTCATACCAGAATGGACACAATTGTAACCTGCACGTTATTACATGAAGTATTACACCAACAAGAGAACTGTCTTCCAGAAAATTAAAAAATGAGAGACCTCATTTTTCACCCTGATTATAAAAGAATGTCAGCTGGAAATTGTAATCCTGGCTCACACCTTCCCTGCAACTTCCTTCAAATTTGGAGCGCCGCACTTTGGAAAATGGCCTGTAATGTTCTCAAGGCAGTCCAATGCTTCTTTTCACTCTCTTCTGCCGGCGCAGATGCCAGAGTTGCTGAGTTAGAGGTCTGTGCAGCTTACCCATCACAGGCAGACTGTGAATGAGTGATAAGCCCTGGCCACAGCCTGCACTGGCACATTGCAGATTCATGGTCCTGTCTGTACACTGCAGAACTGCACACTGCACAGCTGCCTAGGCCGGATATGCCATGCCTTCCAGCATGCCCAGGAACTTTAATAACATGAATAATTCATAAGCTTCATTAATTCGATATTGCTTTGCAATAGCGTTCAACTATATATATATATATATATATATATATATATATATATATATATATATATATATACACACACAGTGTGAGACACAAAACATAAGCAAGGCATTTACACAATAATATGCTGAGATAAAAGTAAGTTATAGATCATTCAGCTTTAGCGCTAATGTTCTATTATACTGAACAGATGGTCAAGTCTGCATTCTTAATGCTGAAAGCTCTGTCTCTGTCATCCCTGAAGCTCATTGATCTGAGTTTGTGGCCCATTGCACATGTTCATGAAGGGGCACAATTGAAGTCACAATATTCATTGCTAGCATAGCTTCACAGAAAGCGCCGCGGTTACAGAAGAAACTGCGATGCATCCAATTATTGATGCCAAACCAGAAGCAAACCAGTCATGTAGAGAAATTGAGCCGTTCAATTCTGGTCTGGCACCAATATGAAGGTAGCCCTGTCTGGAATAAAGATGTAAGGAAGACAGAATAAACAGAGGAGGTGACCATCTGGTCTCTTCATTAGAAAGAGTGGGTGGTTTTAGGCAATGTTGTGAATAGCACAGAAATCCAATTTTCACTGGTCAGTGGACTGCAACATTGCTTGGTGTTGTGGCTTTGGGCCAGTGTAACTCACCCAATGTATTGCTCTGTCTTGTTGAATTTCTTGGCCAGATATTTAGCTGATGCTTTGCTGGGGATTTTCACCATGGAGAGCTCCTTGCCATAGCGAGTCATGTTGCACGGGGTCTCACACACGCAGTAATCATTGTCCTTCTCAACTAGGAAATCTGCAGAAATTTTAAAATGGCTTTAAACACAGACGCCTTGTAGAGTAGCATTCTCAAACATTTTCTGTTTGTAAAATGCATATCACAGTTGCATATCACAGTTTCTCTTAAGTAAAATTAGATAGATAGATAGATAGATAGAAACTTTATTGATCCCGTAGAGAAGTTCCCTTAGTGTACTAAAGCATTATTTTATTAAATAAATCTAAAAAAATTGAAGATTGTTCTATTCTATGTAACAAACTACCTGTATTTCATTTCTGTAGTCTAGGTATTATTATGAATCATATTCATGAGAATAAGCACTGATGTTATACCGCCATTAAAAAATGTTCATTTTTTTCTCATTATGCCTGTGACAGAGCATCCATTTCTTAATCTTTGATCAGCCTAAAAGTTCACAGTGTGCATCCCAGGATATTCATACTGTGGTGAAGAGAATGATGGATCATCACTAAAATCTGCCTGGAACTATTTTAATCAAGACAGCTGATTAATACGAAGCAAAGAGCTGAATAAATATTACAAAAAGATATGTCTGTGGACTGAGGTGATTTAGATGGTCTGAACCCCCAAAGCATTTTCAAAGCAATTTCCTCAAATAGCTTATTGTTTCAGAAAGTCTGATATTTCTTAACACTTCCAGAATGCATGACTCAAAGTAACAGAAAAATTCAGTTAGCAATATATTTAGTGCCATGGGAAATCAATGACCTTCTCTTGATTGAATATATATCACCAATGCCTGATAAATTTCCACTTTAGCACTTTAGCAACTGTTACCACACTGCTCTTTTGACTTGCTGGCCTGCTGTAAAAGAGACAAAGCATGCCTGACAGCATGTAAAGTGAAGCATTTAAAAGTTTTCAGCAAAGTTTGAGTCTGTATGCTAACAGAGAGCTCATACCAACTAGCAGCTGTGTGACAAATGTCAGCAATTAGCCAATTTAGCCAGAATTAGTCTTGTAGCATGTTTATTTGTTTTGATGCTAAAAGGCAGCAACCAAACACTATTAATTATGTCCACCAAAGAACCATGAAGGTGCAACACATCTGTTGTCATTGTTCACTTTCCATAAAATGTAAATAAGGACTAATTAGGGGGAGAAAAATCTTAGCGACTCAATCAAGTAGTTTGCTGCACTGATTTTGCAAGTGTGTCTAAACTGCCAGTCTGATTAGGTTTACATCTGGGCCCCATTTGCTTCTCATTCACACAGACTGGTTCTAAAACTCTGGCACCAACCATTTTTAAGGCAACTACATTGTAAACAGGCAGCACGATGCTTCCTAGATGAATGGATGGGAGGTGAAAGCTTGAAATACAGGTGTTCAAATGTACTTTCATGACCTCAACCCATAATCATTCATTTTCCAAATGGCAGAGAATTACATCACCATATAGCACCATGTTACATCACATCCTGAGAACATTAAGTTTTACCTAAGGCTGGGTCTGCGCAGTCCTTATACTGCTCAGGAGTGCACACTGTGGAGGTCCCTGAGAAGTACAAAATGAGAGGGCAAACAGTCACCACATTTGTTCCATGAGAAAACAGATCTCCTGGGATAAATTTTAATTCTGGTGGAATGTATATGTCAGCACAAGAAAGTTAAGGCTTAAACAGAAAGGCAATAACCACACAAAATTTTCCTACCCCCTGCAATGTTAAGCATAAGAGGGATTGTGTGGGAAGTTCATGACATTCTTTGAGTGGGATTACCCACATTGAACTGAAAGCAACTTCATTAGCAATTCTAAGACAACACTACAGAATCCCAATGTCTATACAGGCATGTGAATATGATGGGAGAGAATACGTAATACAGATACTGTCTTATGTTAACTTACTGTTTGGAAATAAATTTCCTTTCTATGTTAAAATTGTAAAAGGCCATTCATGTACAATCTTATTCATCACAATATATCCATCCAAATACCCATGTTCTAGATGGGGCCCATGGCAGTACAGTACCTGGCATGTGCACCATCCTACAGTTGCAGTTCTCCACCAGGTAGCGTGTCTCACAGTCGATACGGCAGGCTGTGATACTGTATGTGGAGAAGAACTCCGAGTCGATAGCGGCGGACTTGCAGTCCCCCCATGGTGGAGGAAGATACTGAAGCTGAGACAGACCACAAGATTTCATTTAGCACCACTACAGAATTCAGTAACCCAGTACGAGTTTCTTACATTCAGTTCTACAGGAAGCCAACCATATAGACGTATTGGTGCCTACCAAAGAGAACGCATGCCTCTGGTATTGGGAACGCATTCCTGTGGCATGGTTAACAATGAAAATCTATGATAATATAATAATCTATGTTAAAAAGTAGGTTTTGGAAGTAACATTTTAACATTTTGTATTTTCTGAACGTTATCTGTACATTTGAATATAAAGAATAAACTAATTTTGCCGTGCCACGCTTAATAATACCTTTATTTAATATTCAACTATGGCACTAGGAAGAATATATTGACTTAAGATAATTATGTATACGCACAGAACCATGCAACTGTTGCCAATTCAGAGGAGTGCATAGCAAGGTAAGACTCATAAATGATAATTTAAATGAAACAGGTAATATTATTTTTAATCACAGCTCACGGAAAGCGACAAGCAGACACCATGCAGGAAGTCACAGATGCCAGACAATTCCTGAGGAAGAAGCAGAGAATCATGGGTAATGGAGACATTCAGAAGAAGGACAAGACACCAGAAAAGGAGACTGCATATTATTTTCATAGAACTTTGACAAATTGCTTTGTACAAGAGCCAGTGTAGGATTAAATATTTCACACTCAACTGTTTAAAAATGAAAAACAAAACCCTACTGACAAATATTTTGAAGGTTTGTGGATGAACATTGATTAACAAATTAAGAATACTTGTTGTACTAGAATAATTGAAATGCAGCCTTTCATTAAATTATTTTCTATTAAAAATAGAAGTGGTAGGAAGAGAACTGAGAAGAGAAGTCAGACAAACTAATTTCCTTCACAGTGGTACTGCCACGAGAGGTCTGTACCAGTCTGCAGTACTTCTAAAATTGATTTAGACAGAGCAGACAGATTACAAGAAAAGAAAGGTCTTTGAAAGCTGTGAAAGTTTACATGTTACTGTTTGCTAACGTTAGCCACAACTATTGTATTGTACAGTACATGCATGCCTAGGTTACATAGTTAAAATAATTTTGGAGCAGTTAGTGATTTCTACACTGGTAGAAATGGCAAGTGACCCAATATTACTCAAAGCATGCCAGCTGCTCTCACAGAAAAGCAATGTGGTACAAGTGGGTTGGAGCAGAAGACTCCACTGACTACAGAATGGAAGTTCATTTGATAAACTTGATTCATTTTTTTTTTAACCAGCAAAAAACAGCTATTGTGGTTTCACACACAAGAGGATACAATTAAAGAAAATTTAAATGAACTTGTTCCTTGTTCATACACTCCAGGGTCCAGGGTAATCTGACATAATATGTCAATATTACATTACATTACATTACATTACAGGCATTTGGCAGACGCTCTTATCCAGAGCGACGTACAACAAAGTGTATAACCATAACCAGGAACAAGTATGACGAAACCCCTAGAGAGAAGTACCGGTCCAAGTACAGGGAACAACCGCATAGTTCAACTTGGACCCTGATGGTTAAACTGATTAACACTAACAACGAGAACGGCAACATAATAATGGCGACTTTGCTCACAGGGTCTCAGTACAGCCACTGGAAGTAAGATATTCATACCAATGAAAATGATTTTTCATGGAGTGATAACCATGATTGTGATTGATTTGGTCAGACTGCTCTTTAAAATATTCACTTTTCATGCTAAAATCTGTCTGCGTGAGTGGGAAAATGACTGCTTCAGAAGGACTTCTACATCCTGGTAATATAATGAAAAATAAAGTAAGTGGATTAATTTTGTTTCCATGGTATCATTCATCAAAAACAAACACATGGCCTGGACAAGTGGTGAACTGGTACAAATGCAGCTTAATGTTTAAATCGTCTACCACTTGAAGACATACACATTTGTTGCTTACTTGGATTTTATTGCTAATTTATTACACCAACCTATTTTGTTAATTACAGACCTATATGTGAACCAATACAAGCGCCTTTGTTCATTTGGAGATGCACAATATTTTACAGCTATGAACAGACCACTGAAGCCTTATAGAGAACTTGGTTACATATAGTTTTCCTATTTCAGTAGTTGCCAACTTGTTAAGCTATGTTTAATCTTTATATAGATTAATCTACACAGGTGGGTCTCTATTTTGTTTATACAAAGTAAACTTGGCTGAAAAAAGCCAGAATGATGCTACTTGTACTCAGCGTGGTACCGTAGTCAGCAATGACATTTCAGAAGTGAGCTTCAAGATGCAGTTACTTTAATGCTAACTGATTGAACCAGATGCAAGCTACAGTATATATCAATACGATTTCCACAAAAATGTTGAATTTCTTCATTTTCATTCAGTACACCAGAATACGGAATATGACCAAATGCAAGAATCATGAATTTATTGTATGGAATACTGTAACCCAATAGGAAAATTATCACATCTTCATTATTACATAAAGTAATTTTCAACATTTAATATGCTCCAAATATTAAAGCCAAAAGCAGAAAATTGATTCACTCTTTTAAAAAAGCTCCTGCTTCCAACCAGGGTTTTAGAATTTTCAAGCCACACCTTCTCATATATATTTTTTCAATCTTTATCACTGTAAAAGCTTGTTTCATTTAAAAAAAAAAAAAAAAAAAACTTTGATTAAAGTCCATTGATTAAATTGCATATGCCCTTAAAACTGTGTTTCATTAAATCTAGCGGAATATCACTCTCATTAAATTGGAAGAACATGAAGCACCATAAGATTAATGACAATACAGCTCATATTTCTTTCCTTATTCGGACTTGCACATAAAATAACTCAACAACTGCAGATTACTGCTGATGTACAGTATTTAGTTTAAAACTTTACCAATATTCTTTATAAATGCACATATATAAATGTAATTGATGTTGATTTATTATAACATTTGAGTTATACACAATCTTGCCAGGACAATAGATTGCAACTTTATTTATTCATTACAAATGTTCATGCCAATTACTGTCCTTTATTGACTTTGTCTGTTAACGGTCCAGTGCTGGATTAGTGTACTGGACCTACAAAGTAACATTCTTTTTTAATACAACCAAATAAACTCTCAAAAGACAAAGACTTTTGTTTAGAGATAAGAAAGTCTGTGATTACTTCTAGTAATATTCTGGTGACATTTTCAGTCAAGCAAATAAAAGGTAGCAGAATCATTTATCGTTCACTTGACACACGTTTTACCTCTCTGATTAAATTTATTTTGTATACCATTTGTATATTGTCCCCAAAGATCTTCTTTTGCAGTACCTTTCAAAATATTTTTGAAAATATGTATTTTGTCCTGTAATGCAAAGCTTTCTGGTGCCAGCACAGGTATTTAGAGAACATTTTCAATGGGATGTGCCCACAGAGCCTGAGTGATCCAAACAATTAAATTTTCTGTCCAAATGCCTCTTTAATTCCAAGTGCGTCAATCAGGTGTGAAGACTGTGTGGAAATCAAACAAGCGCCTCATTAATTATTTCTTTTTAGCTGAAAACTCCAGCGTCAATCAGCCAAATTACCAGCTAAAAGAGACAGAAAAGGACAGCAAGGGAGTTACCCTATTTTAAACATCTAACAGCGGCACCCCAAGGGAGTAAGTTTTACTTGTTCAAATGTTTAGTTGATTTAACGACAATGTATGTGCATGGATTCATTATGAGTTATTAGTTTCTCATGAAATGCACTAATTTATCCAGTGCATTACATTGCAATCAGCACTCACAGCACATCAATAACTAACATGATTGAATAATACAGTAAACAGCTCTTGTCACATTAAAAACAGTCAAAAGAAAATACACCTTTCTGTCACCCCAACAATCTTCACGAATCTCAAGTATACATATGCAAATTATCTAGCATACACTGTTGCCAATTTCTTTATTTTTTACATCCCACAGTGAGAAAATGAGCGTGGGATGTATATACATTTGTCTGTGAGCGTACAAACCTTTTTTGGTAGCTGGTAAACATTTGCTTGGATATTACATTTACATTAGAATATATTAAAAAGCATTCACAGTACACCCCAGGATGTACACAGAAAACTGAATTAGTATTTCAAGCTGCTCGCTGAATACTATTCTGACTTTAAAGAAAGCACTTACAGTATTTTTCCATTGTAGACATTTTATAGATTAAGAAGGAAGATCATGATACCTTTAAATATATATTTTGTTCTGCCAAGGCATTATGCCTTTGGAGCCTGATGATATTTTTCAATAAGATGAAAAGGGTGAATCAAAACCACTTTATTGCAGTGTTTCATATGCTGGCAACATTTTTAAAACTTTTTTTTCTCTTCACAGGGTATGTAAGCAAATTAAATAAAACAGTATGCTAGGGAACTTTCCCCTTGCAATTGCAATAAACCTTGTATACAATCTAAACCATTATTTTAAGACAAAATGCTTATCAATAATTTAAAAAAATAAAATAAACCCTCCCAGATTTATGGCTCCAGCTTATAATGGAGTGACCCCTGAATCCAATTACTTTTGTTACTTTGTAATACAGTAATAGGATAAGTTATATATAACTAGTTATAAAAAATAGCAGGTAAAGTTATGTAGAGGAAGGAGGTTAAAACACATTTTCATTATATAGAACATCTTTACTGTGAATAACAAAAGATTGTATTTTGTATTTCACAGTTAAGGTGTGACTTACTGTGACTTGCGTGTCTACTTGTTACTACGTTTGCATATACGCAATACACAGTAGAGTAGGCTATTGATTCACAATAGTGTACATAAAAAAGTGCTGGTTTTATGTGTAAATCATTTTGTCCTCATCCCTGCCTGTATATGCAACAGAACACAACAGAAGTTGTATTCAAGATTATCAGTACCAAGACAGTCTGTAATAGTTTTACCATTCATTTCTTCAGTGTTTGCTTGCCTGAATAACCTTTGTATAGTTTTATATCTTCATACCTTTTACCATATACATACATACATCACATGTATACATGCTCACTGTATACATTACCCCTATCCCTATTCTATCTGGTATCTTTTAGCTGGAAGGTGATGATAAGCAAGAAAATTTAGAAAAGCTTTAGTTTTACAATGTCCTGTGGGACTGCTGGCGTCAGCTGGCACTGCCACAGCATCAATTCAAAACCAGACTGTGGGGCCCATCATTACAATAAATAGTGCCTCAACAGGATGAGCCACCCAGTAGCACCATGAAATTATAAAAAATGAATTAAGACCAATGCACTCAAATTGGTCCAGTCCTTTATCCTGATAGAATAAATAAACTTTTCTTAGACACAGCTTGTAGTAACTTGTAGTTACTTCTAAATAAACATGCAGTGGGTGTCGTGCATTAGGAGAAGTGTGTCATCTGAATGCTAGTTTTTGCTGCCAAGTTATTTCGATCTTGAAAATAAAGATCAATCTAAATACCAAATAGTTCAAGATAACTTGGTAGAAAAAACTGGCATGTTGATGGTGTTACTAAAACAGTGCAGTTTGTAAAGTTGTAGATGACCAGGGCAACAATTTTCAGGCCAAACCTATTGCCTATTTATCCGTTTAGAGCATAGAAGGCAGAACCTTATGAGCATAAAGCAAAACAAAACTGAAATTATGAATGGCTGAATTGCATTTGTCCTTAAAATGGCTGAATCCTGGCCTTTGCCGTTTGTGTACCTACTACTGTAACTCCTGCGTGTCTACTTGGTACTATGTTTGCATATGTACAATATATTATTTGACAATAGTGTACAAATTTAGTAGCGTCTGCTG
Organism: Anguilla anguilla; assembly: GCF_013347855.1. NCBI lineage: Eukaryota > Metazoa > Chordata > Actinopteri > Anguilliformes > Anguillidae > Anguilla > Anguilla anguilla. The sequence continues at coordinate 21,903,980 of NC_049208.1, forward strand.
GTTTTATGTGTAAATTGTCAACAGCTCTGCCAGTATATACAACAGAACACAACAGAAGTGGCAAAAAACAAAACTATTTGGTGAGGGCAGATATGCAGCCAAACTATATAAACAAACTATGCAAGCTATATGAATTTGGGGGGAAAGTATTTATACGGCTAGTAATATTGATTTGTTTAAATTTTGAATGTCATATTTATGTCTGACTAAAATCCATTAAAAATAAATGTGGCCTAGCAGGTCGTTAGATATTTCTTAGCTCACCAGTGCATTCTTGCATCTTAACAGTGTAACAAACAGTTTGTTCCTCATTTCAGACAACAGTAACAAATTCCAAATGTAAACACCACATCTATAATTTCTCTAGACTTTTTGTTAGCTTTCATGTGCATTTTAATGCAATGACCCACAGCTGGCCAAGAAACAGCATTCATTGTTTCATTTCAAATGTGCTGGAGTGCAGAATGAAAACAACCAAAAATTATAATGTTTCACTGTCCAGATATTTACAGACTGCACTGTATGTTGTTTTACACTTTAATGTGTAAAATGTGAACATTTTTTTATTTTTAGGACAGACCTGGTTACAACTGCAGATCTCATTAAAGATGAAATGTATTTCACCAAGGACTCACAGTGCCACCAGATACAGAATAACATTTTCCTGAGAGATTTTCTTAAACCCTTAAGTTTGCAACCAATGAAAATGTTTAATTAAATGTTTTCCATGTATTGGTAGTCATGGATAGACTGTATACTGGAAAATCAAGAAAAACTGTTTTCTGAATCTTATTTACTGGACTCCCAGACACACAGGCCAGAAACGTTTTACCACAATGATAGAACATGCTCCTCTATAGGAGACATACGAAACCCTTAACATACTGCCATGTTGATAGGCTGAAACCAAAGCAGACAGTGGGACCTTCCAAATTCTCAACAACATGTCAAACACTGTCTCATAAGTTTCTATGAGATTTTGCCAGGGGCCTTGTAAGGAACAAAAACTTAAATAAAAAAATTTAAAAACCATGGAAGCTCCTTTTCAGCAAGCATGACAAAGTGGCAGTTACACTAACATAACATCACCGTACAACCAGGAAGTAAACAAATATAATCCAAACAGCATAGCAAGACACCATATGGTTGCATGCTTGTATTCAGAGAGAGAAGCCAACTCTTTCAGTGAAGACAAATACCTAGCACAACGTTGCTGTGACGTTACAGGAACATTGTGGCAACTTGATGAGTTAATTCTCCTGAGGAGGGGATGGGGAATGGAGAAAATGGAGGATGAGTGCTGTGGGATGTGAACGGGAGCTGATGACGTGGCTACTGTGGCCACAGGCGTCATGGTAGCATTCCAGCATTGGGAGAGATGAGAGAGCGAGTGAGAGAGAGAGAGAGAGCTGGGGCTCGGGGAGCGACATGCAGCAGACCCTTGGTGACGGGACATACGCTACCCGCTGCTCTTGTGTGGAAACAAAAGTCTGGAAGCCGGGGGCGACCCCGAAACCCAGCTCCTGAATGAAAGCCGGCTCGGCCTGGGAGTGAATCTGTACCCTCACGCCGGCCTCATAGGACGTCTCGTCTGGGGAGATGAGCGAACACAGGCCACGTCAGCACAGAGGCAGGAACCAGACGACTGGACACATTAGCAGGTCACAAACACCATTCTTCGCCCTGAGTGTCTCTGCTGACCCCGCCCACCCAATGTTCGCAGTGAGGTCCATGTCAGAATCATCTGCGCTGTTCTTCGTGTAAAGGAGGGTGAGGGAACCGCTTGCAAGGGCAGGGTGATTTGACCCTCAATCCTGAGGACTGCAGCCCTACTCTACTTCCTTTTACATGTGGATTACTGATATATAAACACAATCTGTCATTGTGGTTATTAGTTGTAGACATTGCAGCCCTCCAGGACTGGGAATGAGTTCTATAGAGAATGGGAATGTGGTAAGATTTGACATTAATACAGGGAACATACAGTGTTGTAGGAAATAGTTGAGAGCTTGGGTGTTTTTAGCATTTCTTTGCCTGAATTAGGATGAAGCTGCTCACAGACAAATAAATTTGAAATTCCATCCCTTCGTCAGCAGCATCAGAATGTGTGACAGTATGAATGCTGTTCCATCGCTGATATACAAACCTGCTATTTTCATAACCACAGAGCAAGAATACAGCATCGCACCAAAGAAACCAAAGAAACAGACCATGAACCCAAAGTTAATTCTTTTCTTCTTCTTCTTCTTCTTCTTCTACTTCTTCTTCTTCTTCTTCTTCTTCTTCTTGTACTTCTTCTTCTTCTTATCCTTATTCTTCTTCTTATAACCCCCTCCTACCTCATACCTACCTATTATTATTATTATTATTATTATTATTATTATTATTACATTTTAAATTATGTTTGATGGGGAGTGTGGTTTCAGGGCTGATTAAACATTTGCTTTAATTCCAGCTGGTTTATAATGTGGAATTGCAGGAATAATCCTGAGGTAATGCAGATGTATAATGACAGCTGAAAACAACATTTTACACTCGAGACATTTTGAAACCCAGATGATTTTGCAAAGCACATTTTGCACAGTAATTTATGCAAAAAAAATGATTTCCATTAAAGTTAATGCCCACTGAGGCAAGTTAGGGCACTGCAATCTTTTCAGCAGGCCGACTCAAATAAAAATCATCAAAGCACTCAAATGCTTAAATCTACCTGAATTGAGATCGCCACGCTTCTCTTCATTCCAGCTGTCAATAGTGGCCTTTCCTGTGACCATGCCAAGTGATTTTTAATGCAGTGGCCTTACTCGGTAAGAAACATTGCATAAACGCACACCAATTCAATTTAATTGCCACGAAATACATTATTAATACACGTTTGTGTTACATAGCCCCTTTCACACAGAAGAGTTAGGGCAATATGATATATACAGTACAGTAATGAGCTAATAGTATCGTAAAGTTCTAACATTTTTGCTGACTGAATATACTGGCATCATGCCACCAGTGCACCAACTATGTAGTCCAGTGCTCTTGCCACATAGGTACAGTGTGAAGAGCTATGATGGTACAATACTAATACTGATTCTCTGTTGTTTTATACTGCCAGGCATGGGCTTAACTTAACTGAACACATCTTTAATAAGACCATTCAGATAAGCACTAAATTCACTGTGATATTCTAGTGGGAACAGTTGCTAACTTTGTTTAACGGTTAATTTAAACAACTATGCTAAAACCCATTGCCTATATGTTTTACGTATGTTACATGTGTTCTGCATCTGCTCCTAACAGGTTTGTTGTCAGTTCTGTGCATCTTAACATCGTCTGAATACTTTTTTTTTTTCAGATACATTCGATGAAATGGTAACGCTTCTATTAAGCCATGACTGGTCATTGTGGTAATGGTAACAAAACTACCTAAGCCATATTTGAATAAATGGCTTTCACAGATAAATATATTAGATTCTTTTAAATGTTTTTTATTTTTTATTTTTCTGAAATTTAACATAGGCTTATTGTCTGGTCCTCCTGTCTGACACTCTGCTTCAGATGAGTTATGGAAATGCATTTAAAGTTCCCTATTCGTTTGAGAGATAATTTCATGAGTGCCACAAGTCGGATAGGGTTATTTTTCCACTGAAGAAAAAGAGCGAAAACAGTAAAATTCTTCCCTGCTGACAACCATACAAGATTTAATTTCGCAGCATACCTTTTTCATGAGCAGGGACCCCTTTTTCAGTGGGGGACAAGCGGCGACTCATTAGTGCAGAACCATTCAAACACACCAGGAGAAATTGCCTGCAGTGGTTTCGATTTTGAAAGCCAGTGAGGCCCTTTTATAAAACAGAAATAAACCACAGCTTCTTTTCAGGGTTTAGCGGAATACTAACAACTGAAATGGTGACATATTCAGAAAATTATGTGTTGGCATTTTGAATTTTGTTCAAAACAACAACATTTGCTTATTGGAGTAATTATCATTTGTTTAATTCTGGCAAACATGGATAACAATGAAAACTGGGAGAGAATAGAAACCTGTCCTGGTATGTTATCCCAGAGACTTTTGGATCCTGATGGTTATACAGTGGATCAAAAAAAAAAAAAAAAGAACGACAAGCTGAATAAACACAAGAGGTAAGTGGAAACCTATTGGTACAATCCTCAGCTATTTCATCTAAAATTAGGATAGATGACTATACTTGAAACTGCAAGGAAAATACAATATTTTTCATAAGGCACAGTTTCCATTTCTGAAATTAGCCCATAAGGAAGTGCTGATCTGTTGAAAATAGTATTGATCTTCGTTTTCAGTCAACCAGATGCAAATGAGAATAAACCACAAGAACTCAGACCAGTCACAGTCCTTGTGATTTTAGCATTAAAGAGCTTCTCAAAACAATTACAGAAATAATATTTTTCAGTGGCAGATGTATCTGAGGTAAGAAATAGCTGGTCACTCCATGTCAATATGAAATGACATATCTTTCATAATATAGTAATAGTATATTACTATATACAGGCCATTGGCTGAAACATGTAGAAAATAGATGAGGAATGTTATTTGGGATTTAACATTTTTAATAATTTGGGGGTAAGGAGGATGGCGTTGGCGACTACTGCCCTGCGGCCCTCCGGAAAGTAACGGGAAACCATTTAATGGCCAAAGAGTGAAATAAAATTATTATATCAATTAATATTCTGAGTTATATTTTTTAAATAGTTAATAAATAACTATAAGAAGTACATACACAGATGATAATGTTTTCAAATGGTCATTGGAACATCGCTTTCAAGGTGAGGATGTTGTCCTTTTTTAACTGTAACTGTCACTGCTATTACATGGTCAACAAAATAAATCATATCAGAGGCACATTTTTAAGAAATTATTTAGAAAAGGATTTCACACTCTTAAATCTTAAAGTTTAATTCCCACTGGCAAACTGCTCACTTACTGCTTTATAAAATAAGGCACATTATGGCCAAAGTAGCAGGAAGAAATGCATGTGTGCCTATTTTTAAAAGTAGGCATCAAAATAATAATAATAATAATAATAATGATGATAATAATAATAAAAAGCAATTCTATAATTTACTATTTTAATTTTAATATTTAATATTTACAAGTTTACAATATTCTGTTTATCCTAAGTAGTTCTTTTTTCCATAATAAACTCAAGATCAATGGGACTGTGAGCCACATGGAAAATGAAATTAATTAAAAATTTTAATGTAACAATTAGTTTCCAAAAAAGGCGTAACTCATATTTAATAACAGCCTACGTTGAGAAAAGACATTAAAACTGTAAATTTAAGGCTTAAGCTTTGAAGACAGAGAAAGGATTATTCCACCGACTTCATGAATAAATTCATCACAAGATGTCCTACATTCAATGCATGGTTGTGTTTCCAACATCAATCGACAGTTAAATAATACCACGTAAGTATGTAAAATATAGACATGTATGTATGTACAGCACAGACAAGGACGATTCAAAGTCTCTGAGACCAATATCAATGAAATATTATTCAGATAAGAGTGAAAAATCTGTATCAAAACATATGAAAACATAAGACCTTCTGTACCACACAGAAGATCCGATGTTATTACAATTAATTATTAATTATCCCAAATCATGACATATTATTAATATTAGCTAATGGCAGTGGCTAATGTACAAATCAATTTTCAGTTCACAGTATCTCTACAGCATCTTCAGCATTTTTATATTTTGCTGAACTGAATAATCAGACACCTCCATACCCCATGCTCATTTACGGTACAACATTTGAAACACCTTGAAGTATTTTGTGGTCATGGAGCCAAAAGAGATTTTCCTTTTTTCTAACCAGTGCCACTGCTGAATTGTTATCTTTACAGGCAAGCTGCTGTTCTTTTCAATGTAGGCTCTGTAAATAATCCACAAACAAAACTGCAAATAATCCATAAATATTGATGGAAATATTTCATATATGCTGGCTAGCGCTAATATTGGAGAAAAGCTTGCATATGAACAAAGATCTGGAATAATCAGTCATATCAGTCATTGCTGAACCAAAAATTCTATCTAGGCATTTATGAGTGATCTAAGAAGAAACTAGATTGTTTGTATATGGGTTTTATTCTTGGATGCCATTGACTGAACATAAATAAATTTTGTCCTCAGAGAAAATGATTAAATTTGCTCTCTGGCAGTGCAAAGATAGCAATTCAGCACAAACAGTAAACTGGATCTCTTTCCAGGTGTAAAATCCTAAGTGCGCTTGCGCGTTGATCATATGCAATGATGGATTGTGATTGCAGACACATACTAATCAGTAAGAGGAGCTGTGCAGTAGCAGGGGCTAACATTGGCCGAATAGGGGGGCTGCCACCATGGCCGACAGTTTATAAAGATAATAACAGTGAGCAGAAGTATGTGAGTTAGTCAGCCATTGGTTGTGTAGGTTACAACAACACTGCCACAACGTTACTAAAAGCAACAGTTGTGCCTGTTGGGGCCAAAAGTCACATCATTCCCAAATACGGGTTGGCTTTTTTTCCCTATTCAGCTCTGTACAGATAATAAATGTCCCTGTCATGAATCCAATGGATTTTCACTCAGAATTTCAGCACTGCACTGCACATTCCCATCTGAGACTGCAAATAAATGCTAAATAAATGAAAAAATCAGTAACACTTTATATTAGGGTGAACATTTAAGACACCGCCCCTAACCTTTAAGGCTTTATGCTGCCAGCAAATGAGAAAACAACCCTTGCTTTACAATACGATATATATGCAACTTAAAGTGTGCTGAATAATGTCTTACTAAACTCTTTCTGACTGTGCCACAGTGCCCGACTAAAAATAAATTAGCGACAAAAAACTGTTATAAGACACCATCACTTCCTTTATAAAGGAACACAGTGGTGAGAGAAAATCATTGTAAATAAAAGGACAGCAAAAATATATTCACTGCTCCCTTACCTCTTGTATATGCCTAATAATCACTTCAAGTGGTTTCTAATGATTAGCGATAATGGTAACTGTTGTATTACACAACTTGATAAATACCCAATAATGTGCAAATATAGCATGTGAAAATTTATTAAAACAAATAGATCAATAGCAATAATCTTATAATAAACTATTACCCACTTTGATGTCCAATTAGCTTGCTAATAAACCACTAATCATGTCAAAACAGTGTGTACATTAACCCTGACATAAAGTGTTACAAGAACTCTTTTCTCTAGGAGAGAGAGAAATGATGGGGTGGGACTTTGTGAGGGCACAGACACACATAATCAAAGGTAGAGGGTAGGGTTGAGGGCGGTGCTGAGCGGGGGAGGGGCGGCAAAGGTGTGCACGAGAGGGTGTGCATTTAGTACCAGTTGTTGCTGACATGACACAAAAGTCTGAAAGCCAGGAGCCACACCAAATCCCAGCTGGTCTATGAAGGGCGGCTCATCCTGGCTGTGGATTTGAACCTTGATGCCTGCCTCGTAGGACGTCTCGTCTGTGGATACAGCAGGCCAGAGGATGTAAGGACAGGTTGCCAGGTGACAGCAGCCTGTTACTGCATGATTCTGCATATGGGCTGTCAATATATGGCATCACACAGACACACACACACTCACACACATCATACAGTAACATATACCATTTTTGTGTGATAGGACGGAAATACACCGTCCAGCTTTTGAGGCGCAGGTACTGTGAATTTCACAGGTTGCCATATTGTTTCTAGTTTGTTTTCCTGCAGCTTCGTTGCACCGTAAGCTTGAAGCCATTTCATCAGAAACGATTTCTACCTTCAAACATTATGCTGTCATTTTATCATAAAAAGGATAAGTAAAACTAACATAACTCCACTGGGGAATCTGAATAAATCACTGATACCTTATTTTGGACAATTTATTTTCTAAAACAAAACCTGTAATTAAAACAGACACACACATTTATACACAAAGAACACTGTTTGAGCTTCAGTTATACAGTGAGTACACTGTAATCGTGACAGTGACAGATAACTTCTTTCTTTCTGGAAAATCACTGAGGCTAAAAATCCAGCTCAGGAATTGGTCACAATTTTTGAGGCATGCACTGCTTCCAATTAAACAGAGGATAATATTCTCACTGCTGCACAATGATGCCACTGCATCTTTCTCCTTTTATACCATCTCCTTGGTACAAAATAGAAACAACTTTCCAAAAACAGCTTCTGGAAAATTATATTGTTAAACAGTAATTTTGCATGCCATTGCAGTTACATCGTGTTTACTAGAGGATTCATGAGATCTGACACTTGTAGTTTGTCGGTGCTCGTAAGTGAAATTACCAGAGTGTGTGAGAACCTGGCACATTACAAGGTTTATGCCATTAGCTAATATAGTGTGTATCAGCAGAGTTTTGAGAATTTCAAATTCAAGAAGGGCAAACTCATAACAGTTATTACCATAGTTCAGATGAGATTGATTCTGGGCTTTTGGAAGTGACAGTAATGAAAATCACACGTGGGCTTGTCAGCCCACACGCCATCTCCTTTGGGGAAAACAAAACACTCACTGGGTGCTCATATATAAAAAGAGGTATCTTAAAGCTATGGAAACACAAAACACCAACAAGATGCTCACTGAACAATAGGGCAGTTATCTGAAGACTAGCAAAGAACTCTGCCATATCACAATGGGTATGAAATGGCTGAGTTCAGTAAATTGCAATGTACTGTCATTGGAGGAAAAACATATTAAAATGGCTTTACTGAATTGCCATTATGGTAGGAATTATACTTTAGCCATATAAACCTTCATCAGTGACCAGCTGCACATGTGAGGTCTACTTTATAAATTTGTCAATGAGTAAATTAATTATGCAAATACTTGTCAAAATAGCATGCATGCAAAGCAAGGCAAAGTTGTCTATACAAAAACAGGAAATTAAACAAATAAGATAACCAGAATATAGATTATCATATACAGATATAAGGGAAGAAAAAGGCAAAAAAAGAACTATATTGCAATGCAGCATGATGCAACCGTTTACCCCTGGATAATTCATGCTATCAAATGAGAAAATATCTCTTTGTGAGAGAATTTTTAATCAAACACCATCCCAAATGGATTCTTGATTAACATTATGCTTTATAGGAATGCTTTCTATTTGGCTTTTTTCATTTTATCTGTCAATATTCTTGGTGTCTTATGTGGTTACCTTCCTTTTTTTGCATGCTGATATGACAATTGAGTATTTGCACAAATAATTATCTCAATGACAATTTTATAAAGAGTACTCCACACACAGTTAGTCACACCCTGATGAAGGCTCAAGTGGCCAAAATTCATTGTCATTTTTTGAAATTTCTTAATTTTTTTAAAGAAATATTTTAAAGGAACGATAAAACCAAAATAAGAAATACTGAAATATAAAATAACAGCAATACAAAGAATTAGCAAACCTCTTTTCCCTTTTTTTCTGAGCCTGCCTTACATTGCATCAGTGACCACATATTTGAAGCACTAACACAAAATAAAATGTGACAATTTACTTGGAATTTGTTCCATTTAGCTTAATATCCTTCTATAAAAAAATGCATTTGAGCTAGAAATTAGAATATAGTATTCTGAAATGGAATCTATTTACTTTTGATAAATGTTTTATTGCTATTCACAGCTCACTATTATCATATTACCCATAATAACATGAGATTATTACTTTGTTTTTTCATTTCCTTTTTTCTTGCCCTACCATTCCATAGAGTATTGTTGCAAATATAATCATAAAACATATTCATAAATGTTCTAAATTATGCAAAAGCAGTGGAAGTTCATTCTTACATGGAATTTATGCAACCTGTAGGACAGCGCTACTGAACTCCAGGTCCTGTGGGGCACAATGTCTGCAGGTACATTATTTGCTCAAATCAAGCACTAAATTATTTTACCTCCTTGGTACAGGGAGTCAGCTCATTTGTGCTATAGAATATACTGCTATAGGATGTAGGCTATATGAATATTTACGTAACACCAGTTTTTCTTCATTCCCCAATTTGGAATGACTAATAGTATTTGTAAGCTTGTTCCATCTCAGCATAATTGTCCATTGGAATCACATTCAGACTAAAACAAATCTTAACAAAAAGTTGAAGATAAGAGAATTTTAAGGGGTGAACTCAAATAGACAAATGTACAGTATATATGATGGTTTATAGTCAGCTAAATATTTATTTTATTATTGTATGCGTCTTCGTCCTTACATGGAGGGATACTGGTAACTCGTGAGATGCCAGTGTCAGTGGATGAAACCTGTCACTATATGAGCTGCCAGACCTGTAGGAATATTTCTCTTTAGAGAGTACTTAGAGAGTAAAAAATGTTTTTATTTGCATTGCAAATTTTACCCATTTTATCAACATTATTCACGAATACATGTAGACCTCTTCCGTCTCTGCACTCACACTTCATGGCTAAGAATATTCATTGAGAATATTTGTGGAAAAGATCTGCAATGCACATATTTTAAACAAATGTCATTGCTGGTTATACTGAAAGCTAACACAGTAGTTAACAGATCAATGTTTTTTTGTTGAGCATACTTAGTTATTAAAGCAGATTTTTTCTAAATTGAATTGAGGTTTAACACATCGTGTTAAACCTCTTTAACACGATGTGAAGAAGCTGTGTATTACTTGCCTATTGATTTGTCAGATCGTTCGCATGCTTGTTAATCAAGGAAAATTAATGAAAGCATGATCAGTTTAAAGAAATTTTTAGCTCTCCAACCACCATTGCTTGGCACGGTGGTAGAGGCCTACATGAAACAGTGTAGGAGGAATATAACATCAGGGATGGGCAAGGGGGGTCATACTGTATCTGTTTCTGAGTTTAATTATGAATTTAACCTCTATTAAACTCAATTCAATTCAACATTATTTGTATTGCTCTTTTCACAGACACTGTCACAAAGGAGCTTTACAGTGGAATTGGGAAAAAACAGACCTCAACACACAAAAAGTGAGATAAAAAAAACTTAAACAGCCATGAGAAAAACTCCTCAATGGGAAGACGGCGAGCCCATCCATTGTTGGCTGGTCAAGTGTTATAGTTAAGATAGAACGGTGACGGAAATGTTATGAGTAACAAATGATAAAATGGATAAAACTGGTTATTGGTTACAGAGTTAATTAAATTAGGCAGCCCAAGGAGAGAGATGTTTAGCAATGCAATTCAGAAGGGCGTGGTGATCCATCTGGACCTGGTATGGGCATGATCCAGAAGACAGAAGAGGCTGGAGCGGTCTTCTGCTCTTAATTATTCAAGCAGCCCTATCTTTTATTGAGAAAGTCATATTTCAGCTAAAGTTCAGTTCAGAAAGGAACAGCTAAAGACTGTTCCTGTGTCCCAATAAGAAACATTGTTTTGTGGTCTAATCTACTGCTAAACCAGCTTAAGTATATTCAGCTAATACGCTAATTTGTTCACTGTAAATGTTGACAACAAAACCTGCATACACCTTGCAGCAATTGTTATTATTACACTTAAAATGAGAGTTCTACTTCCTACCTGAAAATATTGCCTTATAAGTCAGCATTTTGATGAAGCAGAACACAGTCTATATGTGACCTCACAAGACCTGTGAGCACAAAAGGGCATTGAGAAAATCAGTGTCTGACCAATGGCATGTATTACTGCATATGAAGCATTTCACAGAATGAGTCATATAGCTTTATATGCCTCTGGGTGTTCATAAATATTTATTGCTTAATAGGATTTCTGTTCAGCCATTTTATAAGCCATGACACTTTCAGTGAGATGGGATTTTGGGCACTTATTCTACTTTTTATATGCTGAACATATTCAGGGTTATTACTAGTTAACTTTGAGCAAGAAACCGATGAAAAAATTACTATCCATCAACTTCAGTTTGGAAAACAGGCATGTTGTCTGATTTCCATCCTTCACCAACATACTCACTGTCTCTCAAATTCACTAAAGATGGAGCAGAGATGAAACAGGCCAACAAATGCCATTTGTCATTGCAAATTTGGGGGAAAACGTTTTTTATTACAACTTGAATACACTACCAACGTTAATGTTAAAATTATTATTTTCAAACATTTGAAGATAAAACGGGCTGCTTAAAAACAGACTAATCCATGTGGTTCATTGTTTAATGTAATCTCAAAATGCTGATGCACATGACTTGCCAGAAATTATAGGTGAAACACAGGTGAAAGAGGCATTTGAGGAACTTTTATGTGCATGTTTAATGCTCTCAAGAGGAGTTATCATTGAAACATTTCAACATTTTAAGATTTAGTAAATCTTTTGTTGAGAAAATAATTAACACCTCTACCAAAATCACTCGGTGTCATTCCCTTGAGAGTTTAGGAACTTCCATCATATGCAATATGCAGTTTGAACCAGATTTAATTATGAAGATAAGATCTTGAAAAAAAATGTATTTGCGACATCAGGGTATATCTCTGTTTCAAGCACAATATAAAATGAGGGTATTAGTGGGACTTATTGTTTGAAAGCTATATATATAGGCATCTACATTGTTTATAATGGGCGCTTGTTCGGCTTTACTAATTAATGCATTCTGGCTGAGGTGGTCAGTCAGTTAAAGAGGCTGACCATGAGAGCAGTCTGTAGTCTATAGTTATGGTTTCAGTCCTTGGCTATGTCAGTAGTCAGAAACGACAAGTCATTCGCAGCGGTAGACATTCACAATCGGCCTAATACTACCAAGAGTAAGCTGGATCAAGCCATCCAGGGTCCTTTAGGTTAGTAGCACATTAGATCCACTCAGGTACCATTAGGTTATACATCCCCTGCAATGAGTAGTACTGTGCAGTACTGTGCATTGGAGGAGCACACGTGCTTCATTCGCAAAGCTCCTGAGGTGTGGGTTTCAGTGCAACAGCGAATAACCATGGAGGGTTAAAAAAAACTTTATACATGATTAATTAGGTTTTTGTATTTCTTTTATAATTTTGTACCATTTTTTCAATAGGTGCTGACTAAACTCATGTTATAAGGGTTGGAATTTACTAAACCAGGTGACTATTCTGTCTTGAAGTTGTGATACAGTTATTAACTGCCTTTCTTGACATATCAGATAATTATTGAGCTATAAAACAGACAAATTGTTTACTTTTACCTGGATTTGTAACTACATTTTACTATATTTGTACATTTACTGCTGGGAATATATCATTTGCAGTTTCATGAAAATATGAGGTAAACAGTATTTACATTTCCGCCTGAGGCTAATAAAGATGGTCTATAGTAAAAAGCACTGAGACTCCTCATAAGGAGCCAGTATTCAAAATGATTAACTCTTTTAATAAAAGTTATGCATGGTCACTGACAAAAAGAAATGAATCTCAAAATGAGTAAATGGCTTTGCTCTTGCTAATGGAATACTTTTCATTGGTGTATTAAATAAGCCAAATGTTTTTCTGTATGAACGGTAGCAATCATTTTCTGAGTTTGTGACCTGAGGCCTACTTACAATCCAGTTCAGTCTTTAATGACACAGAATATTTAATAAATACCAATTAAATCTTAAGTTTTTATTTGAAGCCGATTGGGCGGTTAAGTACTGGTTAACCAAGGTACATTATCAGACTGCTTAACAGCAAGGAGATACCATCTTTAAAAAAAAGAAGCAAAAAAGCACATCTTCAGTCCTGGGCTCATTTCATTTGGTTTCCTCCCCCCCATTTTTTTGTTGTTGTTTTTATTCAGCACCCCTGGCTCCTCTTCCTTCCCCATCTCAATGAAGGAGAAAATTAACATCCAAAATGGCTCCAAGAAAAGGCTTTCTCATCACAACACCATGGGATTGAATAGTTTTTAATATGCAGGAACATTTCATAATCTGCTGAGAGCCTTTAGCTCCAGGATCACTTTTTATAACAATCTGCGTTTCTCATCCTTCCCGTGCACCATCTTACTGAACAGAGGGAAGAAAAAGGTTGAAGAAAAGAGGGGCCAGCTGATCGCTGAAAGACTGGAAGTGCGACCAATTTCCTTAGACCTTTTGTCGTGCTTGAACAGGACATAAATGAATGCATAAACAAGGCAGTGTGTCAGCAGCCTCTTTGTAGTGGGGCATTCATTATGTTCATGGAGGCAGCTTAATGTACTTAATTCAAACGAACCTTTACCCCCAGGCCTCGGTCAAGTGTGCGGGGAACTGCTCTCGCGCTTTGTGCATTAGCTTGTCAACTCATTACGGCATTTGTGGAGTTGGCTAAAAAGAGAACACGGGAGAAGAAAAAAACCTAGAAATATTGACAGTGCACTTAGATGAGAACTATGTTTTCATCATGGAGACATTTTCAGGCAGTCCTGGGTGATTTCAGTTTGACATTGAGGTGTTCTCTTGGTGATGTCATCAAAGTAACATCTTGATGATGTCAATTTGACTACAAATTAACTGACTGTGTTAGCTCAATACAATAACATATGAATAATCTCCAGTGAAGGACACTGGGAAAGAGATTCTATGACAGAGATACTGTACTCTACAGGCTTACGTACTGTATAACATTATACATTCCAATCTGGTATAATGTGGATAGACTGGAAAAATCCTGTACCTGTAACTTCACCTTTATTTGTTTCTCGTTGGTATGACAATATCTTGCTGCTCAAAGAGACAATTCACTAAAATTCCAAAGTATATTATAAAGAATGTTAAAATAGTACTTGGGTGTGACATTGTGACTAGGATTACTTTAATTGGCAGAAGTTAACAGCCAATTTCTTTTCTTTTCTTCCATTCTGAAACTTCCAATCATATTTGTAAGCCTGCCTCATCACTGTAACATCCTCTGCTGTTTTGAAAGACTGGCAAGTGTGTCCCCCTAAACGTTCAACCAACCACTGCTTCATTTCACTCTGCAAATCACCAGGTGTGTTGCCATGGCAATGCACCAGAATCACAAGTTCACCAGCACACCAGGTCACCATAAACCAGGGGAACAGTTATTCTGTGATGCTGTGGGGAGCACATTGCCTACTGAAACCCTCCTCCCTGGAGAACACTGGCTGATTATCTGACACCCAGCAGGGTTTTCCGATAATTTGGCACAGGAACGGCCAGATTTTGTTTTGACTGTGAGGCACCTCAATGCACTTCCGCTGAGCTCTTTAGATGAATGTACCTACTCATC
This sequence comes from Anguilla anguilla, assembly GCF_013347855.1. Taxonomy (NCBI): domain Eukaryota; kingdom Metazoa; phylum Chordata; class Actinopteri; order Anguilliformes; family Anguillidae; genus Anguilla; species Anguilla anguilla. The sequence goes on from NC_049208.1 coordinate 21,919,147, forward strand.
AGTCCTGCTTCATTTGTTTTGTCAGGGGGGATGTAGGGATTGAACAGAGTGGAACTCTAACTCCTCGGTTCCCCTCTGATGCCCTCTGAGAATAAGTGTGCACCTTTGAACCTCTGAGACGTTAAATAAACAATGCTGCTCCAGTGCCAGGTCTGAAGGAGATCTGTGGCTCTCAGAGGCTAATATTAAGGCAGATTCCCTGGGCTTATTCTCCACTCTGGCTGAAGGCTCAGCTGTCACAAGTGCACTGAACCTTGACAAATTGGCTGGAGGAAAGGCACGAGGCGTGGAGACGGTTTCTGGGTAGAGGTGGGGAGTGATTTGTTTTTTGTCTGAGAAGTGTAGAAGTGAGAGTGTGGTTTCTGTGCGAGCGTGTGCAGTAAGGTTTGGGGGGGCTGGGGGTGGGTGGGGGTTGCGAAAGTGTAAGGTTTAAGGTTTGGGGATGTGGTTAGAAGCTCAAGACTCACCCGTCTCGCCCCAAACCGGCAGATACTCGTCCTGTTGAATGTCCAGCATGATCTCCAGTCCGTTGCCTGTTCCACCTTTGAGGGTGGTCAGCAAGGGGTTCCCGTCCTTCCCAGAATTGAAGGTGTAGCACTTTCCATAGCGAGTGTAGATCTGCAGGGAGGGTGAGAGCACAGGACCGAACTGAGTCCAGCATTCTGTTCTAAAAAGGTCTAAAAGGTAGCCAGTGCATGGATTTTAAAATTAAAGATCTAGCAGTTTTGACCACCTGTTTACGCTTGGTTAAGAATATCTATTTTGCTGACATGAAAGAGACTTAATTTACCCTGGGAGGAGAAGGGATTATAATACAGTACAATGCAAAAGCTTTGCCCAGACCATGTGCTCTTGGGACCAATTTCAAGTTTAATTTCAGAAAAGTCTACAAGAATCAGTGTTAACCAATTGTCCAGTACTGAAAGGGGGGAGGGTACAAGTCTTTTTTTTTCTGGTGGATCTGTGAAGCAGCACTACTTACATAAATAAAACCGAAAATGGCAGCAGGGATTTAGGCAACAGAGATTTAGGCGGCAGAGAAGCGCTACATTAAATTTAAGTCAATAAGAAGGCTGTATTGCGTCATTCAGATCTCACCTCTATAAATTAGGGATAATCCCAAGTAATGGCTTAGACCTTTTTCTTATCTCATTCCTTTTATATTCCCTCCAGTAATTTACTTCTCCCTGCTGTTCCATTAAAATGAAAGATGTAAGCTAATCCAAACCCGCGCGCCATGAAACGGACCGCAAAGGGAATATGAAGCAAGGGATCGATTTTTGGGCTTTGTGGAGGCCCAATCTTCAACAGAATTTCATGCAGCATTTCAGTTAGGTGAGACTAACTGACCACAAAATGATATAAGACAAACATTTCATTTCACAAAGGAGTTTTTAGTTCTTTATTTAGACGTCATCTTATGGTTGGCGATCATGTTGAGCATGGAACATAATGCTGAGGATATTAGGTGATTTTTTTTATTGCAACCATACCATACACTACAGTATGCATTTGGTAATATTAAAATGTCATGCATTTGATTTCCTGAATTCAGCAAGGTGTGTGTCTCAAAAGGGATAAAAAATTAAAAGGCTATTGGTCTGAATGTAGAATTATCTCACCAATACATTAAATGCCTTTAATAGCTTACACTTAATGCAAATGATTGTAGGTTTCTTCACAAACAGTTTGGCAAGTTCATTAAAATGTGCTCTTGCGTTACGCAAAAATTAACACTTGCCTTTATCTGTAAGACAAAGTAGGGGGTTTGTGCCTAATGACCCTTTCATTAGAAGGACAACTAGCTGTATGACATCACTTGTCTTAATGATCTTAAATGTTCCCTTTTCCTCAGTATAAGTCCTGTTTAACCCACAGCAAGCATTCTCCATAATGAGGACGCCCCCTCCTCCCACTCAGCAGCCTGGTGGCATATCAGTAAGCGTCTGAGCCATCTGTGCCCTCCGCCCCACCAGCTTCATCAGAGGCTCCGAGCGTTGATGGCGCCACGGGTAGGATGTGCTGGCAGCTGGCTCCAGCAGCTGCCTGCGCAGTTGGGGAGTTGGAGGTGGGGGGGATGCAGAGGTGGTTGTGGGGGCGGGGTGCAAGTGCGAAGGTGGTTGGTGGAGGGGGGTTCTACCTACAGGTCTGCGCTTACTTTCAGAACCTCAATCCCAGCTAATCTCGTTCCTCCTCTGCTAGAAGCCAGACTGTGGAAGACTGGTGGTCCATGGCGATTAATGTTTAATGCCTGCGTCTTCCCCCAGACTTGGTTTAATAGAGAAATAAGCTATGGCGGCTGAGCCTAAACACACTGACAAACTTGATTTAAAGCAGTACTCGCCTACTCATTTTTATGATGCTCATCCCACTGCAAGTCAAATGTGAACGGAACAGGAAGAAACCACAGACATGCATATTTTTTACGTTGCCCATATTTTCTAGTAAAATGGTAAACCTTTAGAGTTACCACATTACTTCAATGTTTTTCCAATAGATGCCCTGATTTGTGGAAAACTTGTACAGCTGCCTTTTTTGAACAGCATCAATTTACACAGCTGGATATTTCACGAAAGCACAGTGGGTAAGAGCATAGCTCCAGGGCCAGTCAGAATTAAAAGTGCAAAGTCACAGTTGCAATCAAGGTCTAGAAATGTGAAGTTTCACTCACTTTCATGACATGATTTCAATTCAAAAAGAGGAACATGTTGTGTACACAACAAAACTTTTAAAATTTGTTATTGAAAACCAAATCTTCTAAGTGGGAGGACTGAATTACATTCAAAGGAAGAAAACAATTTTCTTTTTGTTTTTTTAATTTATTTTTCATTTTGTTCATATAGTTTATTCTGTCAAATTCCAAGCATGCTATGTACTTTATGAGATGTATGTCCCTGGGACAATCTAAAATGGAACAGCACGTTTTATTGAATTATAGAGAAGGTTTCTGCCTCTCCGTCTAAATCTAGAATCATGTAATAGTCTCGATTTCAGCTCCTTGGGTACACTCAATTTTATTTTACTTTCAAACACAGCTGTACAGCTCACTGACTACTGTCAACAGGATGAGCATTTTAGTGAAAAGGGAAATTTATTTATTATTCATTTCTGGACAGTGTGAAGTGTCATTGTTTAAAATAGGTTCATGGTGCACCGGCCAATTCCATATATTTTTTGGTCATGTTCATACTATCCACTGCTTACATACGCAAGTGCAACAAGCAAGCAAGTGCCCTGCGATGCTACCTATGTAGGGCTAACAATCACTTTCCAGATCTTTACAGGAATGAAAGCATAAAAGGACAGATAGAACAAAATAACAGCAGTAAGAGGAGAGGTGCCTCTCTCACAGCTGGCTTCAACCCACGCTGCTCCTGGGGGTACCTATCTGTGAGTCTCTGGTGCAAACTCATACTCACAGTAGACTAGCAATATAGCCCAGACTTAAATCTCTGAGATCTAGGCTGTAAGATGTGGCCTGTGTAGGGCTGAACCACCCAGATGCCGTGTTTGTTTCCCTTTCACTTAAGCTGAAATACAAGAAATAATGCAAATCAGTTTAAAATGAAATGCCATTCTGCTGGAGCTTCTCCTCATCTGCCCCCATTACCCACTGATCATTAGCTTTCCTGAAGCAAAGCTTGGGACACACAGGACACATTCCGAGTTAATGAGTGGCAGAGAAATCCACACACTGTGGGGGCTCCTGTGAGCTGCACTGGGGTGATGCGCACTTTCTGTGAAATAACTGCTCATAACAGGAGTATGTAACTCGGTCTGATTAAAATGGGACCAGCTGCAAACGAGGTAATTAAATGCAGCATGCAGATGAGCGGCTATGGAAACTCGTCCATAAATGACATTCATAGCTCACCAGAAGCAGTCAGGAAGCTGGCACAACAGCTACAGAAAACCTCATCAAAAACCGTGTTTACAAACACCCCGGTGCGATTTTGAAATTAAAATTCTCCTCAAATATTATGCTTTCCATCATTTGCACTGGGATTGCACCTACACGTTCGCGTTGCTAACTGTATCTGCGATTAGACCATAATCCAGAACGTGAGTGGTGCGGTGTGCTCAGCCGTGTGACAAAGATGGACGTGGCATTCATCTGTGGGTGCCGCGGGTTTTTTTGGGATAGTTAAAATCGAACACGAGGAGGGCGACGATCTCTGAACACAGAAGCAGGATGGAAGTGTACCCTAGAGGCACCAGCAAACGACTGTAAACGTAGACTATTAAAACTGTAAGCCATTCAGATCTGGTTAGACATTATTTAGAGCAGATTTCTATTTCAAATGCACTTGAAGTCAAGCAAACACTGAGTAAACAGTTGCAAGTATGTTTTACATGATGGGATTTACATCACCTGAAACCTTATCTTATCTTTAATGAGTATGAATACCATACTCCATTGTAGCACTTGGAAGATTTTATAGTACTTTAAGTAAAATATGCATCAAAGCAAAGTGTTTCCAACAGTCTGTCATTCAGGTCAGATATTTAGGTGCTTTAGTTTCCAGAAACCTGTATTCACAGTGGAAGAGAGAAAGAAACAGACACAGGAGAAGGAATGAATGCTCAGAAATAACTTCCCTGTTATGGAGGATGATGGGAAAAGAGATGGCACCTGGCACTCAGGCCCAGTGGGACATAATGAAAGTGCAGAGGTCTCCGCTCAATCAGTCTGCAGTGGCTAAGGTGCCATATGGCCAATCTCATAAAGTAGTGTTTCCCTACACTTTGGGACCCGTGAAATGGGTTTCAAACCTATGAAACTAACAACAGTTATTTGTGCTCACCGAGGGGTGAAAATGGCCGGACAGTAACTGTTAGAAGTGATGACAAAATTGAGCTTTTGAATTCAGACACTAGCATTTGCACTTGAGGGAAATACCATATTTTTTCCAAAAAACTAATTATAATTTTTTTTTCTTCATTGGAGGACAAAAGTCACAACTGAGTGCTAGCTGGCAGTAACCTTTATGATATGGCAGAGTAATTAATAGGGCAGAATCTGTTGCGAGCACAAACTAGACAAACAGTACTATGCAACAAAAATATATCTTAGATAATATTGCTTCTTCAATTGAATGTTCAAATTAAAACCATTCTTCTGTCGTACCTTACCAAGACTGTATCAATAATTAGTAATTCTGTGCCTATTTTGCAATGTTGAATTAATTAGTATTTCTTGCCTTCACTGAAAAAGGGTACAAAAAAGCTCCTAAAAAGGCTCAGTGTTTGTCACTAGTGAGGTACCAAGAGGTATATAAAATCGCACCACTAGCCATGGATTTAGTAATTAATTTGTACCTTTTTTGCTCGTAAAATGTATTTATTAGTGCCCAAAGAACATTGTACCTTTCAGGGTACATTTGGGAAATTTGTTCCTAAAAGAACAAAAATGTACTTCCACTGTACCTTTATTTCTGAGAGTGTTGATACTAGGGGATGCTCTGGGCAAGGATGTCGCCCCCACCATTATCACAGCTGGAACAGTAGTACCAGCAGCCCTGATGGTTCCATAAGCCATTGTCTTTCTGGCGGAGTGGACCTCAAAATGAGAAATGCAGCTGTATTGCTTAATTATCTCCTAATGGGCACATAGACAATGTCTATACACTGCATAAATGATCATTAATGACAGTGATTTAAGTTTCATTTTTTTTGGTGCAGTATATTTTTGTTGAAGTTGTTCTGCAAATGTTCTGTGTGGTTAAGTACATCCCTAGGTCCATTTCATTGGTTGAAATATGTTTTTTGTGAAAATCGACCTCGCTGTTCCTCTTACAGTTAGTCTGGTGATCAAGCCATACATTGACGAGCAGCTAGAGAAGACATTTACATTGAACATTAGAACACTACCAATCCAGAATGGGTCTGTTGTGTTCTGTCATGTTCGGAACAGAATAAAGTCAGAGAATTAAATTCTTCCATTTTCTAACTGTGTACAGGAATGATTAAAGATCCCCATTTCAATTTCTAAGCCTTCAGAATGTAATTGTTTTTTGAAAACAGAGTACAGTGCACATCTTTTAATTAAACCAATTGTGCGCCAGTCTACTGTAACCATATTGGGATTTTTCCATAAACATAATGTAATTAATTTCAGAAACATTTATTGTTTTGTTTGTGTCTGACTTCTCAGCCAAAACCATAGCATTTGTAGACATAAATTTTCCCTGTAAAGCTGGGACGTATGCATTAGTAGGTGATTAATACCTTTCATACAAATGTTATATATTATATACAGTTAAATAAATGTAACTTTACACAAAGGATGCTGAGATACAACATTGTTACTGAATCACAATGTAGCATATCACTAAGTGTTACCTACAAACACTTCTGAAAAACTTTAGAAGCTACTCTACAGGCAAAAATGACTAACATGACAACTGCTGTACTGGCCTTGGTTGGCAAATGACATGATTTCTTAATTTATTAAAGATTTTGCATGGCACTATTAGAAAACGTATACAAAATCCCCAGAGAATTCCCATTTCTCAGTGCTCTGTGACTTATTCTGTTTGTAGACCGTGTAAATTTTACCAATGTATGGGGCAACTCAGTGTTAATTCAGATTTTCATTTTCAGATAATGCACAGCTGAAAATAAGCTTTGCCTTCATCAAGATTGCCTTCATCTTTCTCTTTAGAAACAGTCTGGTGGAAAACACAAGTGCCAGCAGAACAAATCGGTTCAAACAAGCCATCACTTAATCCTTTTTGTTTTTAAATAAGTAGCACTGACAGTTGGTATGGAGGGGACATTTAATGAAAAGGGTGACAGGAGACATAAGTTCCAGGTGATCTAATTTCCCAGGATAGAATGGATCTGTCATGGAGATGGCGAAATTATTCAGAGGCCTGAGCAAATGCCTGAGCACACAGGAATATTGATGTCCATGACCAGATAAGAAAATTATCAAACACATCTGGAACCCACACATATACACACATCTGCAAACACTTTTGTATCATGTGCACGCAGAGGCACATGCACATAAATCCAGGCACATATGCGCACATGTACGTACACACACGCACACGCACACACACACACACACACACACGTACTCACGCATACATAAAATACAGAACATACACACACAAATGTACTCATGCATACATAAAATACAGAACACACTCATGTGCACACATACACACAGACTGTTATGTTAACATGCATGCTAACAGACACACAGAGCTATACACTCGTGCCCACACACACAAACACAAATGCCTGACAATCCAGTGGGCCCTGGTCGTATTTCAACAGTGCATTGACACGGCTGTGATGTCACTGTTGATGAGCATCTTCCATCTTAGCGGTTTTGCTGAAAACCCTTCTCAAAGAGCAGATGTTTTCTGTCTGCTCCTCTAACCTTCAAATCTCTTCCCATTACTTCTGCTGCTTGTTCCTTAACTCAGACCTAGCTCTTGAACGTCTGCACAGCAGATGTTATTTTTTCATCCTCTCACACTTACATGTTCTACAGGACATGGAAACAGCAGTCCTGAAAGCCTGTAATGTTATCTGGGCAGTTGCTCTCTCTTGGCTGACAATAGGTACGATAAAGTGAATAAGAGGAGAAGCCACTGGGAGCCCCAGGTTTTAGTCAATTGTTACTTATTCCTCCTTTTCTCCTTATTTGGAATGGCCTCTGCTATCCCAGTTTGGAATCAAGCCTCTGTTATCAGTTTGCGATAGCTGGTTACACCCATATATATCAGTATCAGGCCTAATATAAAAGTGGCTATGATTAAGTGAGAATCATTTATTAGTTTGAAGTAACTCACAAATGGAAAGTGTTGCTTGTTTTTATCACATGAAAAGATGTAGACTACTCACTGTAGGCTACAAAATTGTAAAAGGTAGGCTAGGCTAGGCTATGCTTTGCAAAGTTCTCATAATGATTATAAATTTTCTGGTGTTTATGAATAATTGTGTTGTATTTTTTAGTGACAGCAATACGACATGGAAGGAGTCAACCACAGAGACTGGAAGTAAACCATGGCACTTTGCGTCCTGCTCTTAAAGGGAATGAAAAAAAGTAATTTGACTGGCTATGAGTGAATTCAGCTGCAACACAACCACTGATAATATATGCATCATAATCCAGCCCATTAATTTTCTACCTGTGTCACGCACTTCGAGCTATGTTCTCCTCGCCTCTAGTCACGAAAATACCAACATTCAGTAGCCACACCCAGTGCACCCATACACTGAGCCATTGACTGCGCCCATGCACCCTACGACTTCGCCTCTGCAAAATAGAGCCCATTATGTGCAAACTGACTGGCAGACTAGAGGCGAGCGTGAGTGTTTAGATGCTGTAGTCCCAGCCGACTGGCACCATCCCTTCCCTGAGCAACAAGAGTGACATTTGTGCTTTGCTCTGTGGAGCTGACAGAACTGGCATATTCTGGGTTTGAAACTAGACCATGAGCCCATTCAATCCACTGCAACAGTACTTTAATTGGACGACCCATCCAGCAACCCAGTCAATTTTATTCTGCAGGTAAATCTACGTTAAGGAATACTATTGGCCATAGGAAGAATTAGCACTGAAAAACCTGTTACACCTATTGAAGAAAATTAATTTCCATTAATATATGCTTTTTTTCACTCACAATTTAACTTGCATGAGCTGAGCGTGTTATATAAGACTGGCAAAATGTGGTAGCTAAGGAATTCAGCTCCTGCTGGTGAGCACACAGTGACAAGGACATCAACATCACGGCAGAAAGCCAAAGCAGGAAATCTTGGAAAACTAAAAATGCTTTGTCTCTCTGTTCTCCAAAAGTGGAGAACAGTTATTACAGACAGTTATTATGAAATGATTGCTGGAATATATTTTCACATTAATTTTAATGTTTCCTTTGGGCAAACATGGCTAACTCTTCAGAAACTGTATTGAAGTTGGATGTGGTAAACCTGTCTTCGCAAATGTGATCTGCCTCAGCATAAGCCACGGATGAGCCCAGTACGCCATGACAAACCCGCAAAAACTGAGGCTGTGCTATTTATAGTGGTGGTATCGCGGCGGACACACTGTCAGTTGTGGTCCCAGGTGCAATAAAGCCAGGCAAATCTTCCATGCTTATTCCAAATGTTGTGCAATCCACTCCTGGCTGCTTAGAGCAGAACCCTTCTTTTCACAGTGTTAGAGAGGTGTCATTTTGCAGCAAACACCTATTCCGGAACCCAAGACGGCACCCAAGTGTTAAGCGGTCATGTGACACGGCCCTTTAATGGGTGCTCACGCTTCTCGATTATCGAGTTTGCCGCCGGGGCGAGGAGAGTGAAAATGACTCTTCTGGGACGAACAAGACGCTGCGGTGGCACGTAGCTCAGAGCCAAGTTTCGATTAGCAGCCTTGCGAGGAGAGATGGCCGGGAGACAGGGAAAAAGCCTACTTGCTGCCACCTGCACACTGACTGTAAACCCAGGTCACAGCAAATAGAATGACGCCTAGACCCTCCATGACATTTCCAACACCTCTTGGCAAGTTCCACACGACAGTCGCTAAAAGACACACCTGTGTGACTCACTCAACCTACTGTGCCCAAAGCACTGAATTTAGTGCGCTGACCCCTTTCAAATTGAAAATGACAGCAGGCATGTTTCAAACTTTCAAATTTACTCTCCTGTGCCCAAAGACTTAATATGAGTCTGCTGCAGCATGGTTTAGGGGTTTAAGCTGTCTTAATAACCCGCCATCAAGTGCCAAATTCACATATTCATTTTAAGACTACACCGTGAGGCCGACTTTATGAATGGAAATCTTTTATTTATATAAAAGTTTAATTGTCATTGGCAAAATATTACAATCATCACCTACTAAACTTTAAACTTATATATGCATCCATTAAACTTTTATGGCCCTTTCTTATACGCGTTTAACACAAGTCCATGTGGAAATTAATGAAAGTAATTTGCATTTCTCCTGTGACATTTTCAAAGCTCCATCACTGGAATTATCCTAAGTGAAATGTAATGATAGCTATCAGTTATCTCGTCCATTCCCTGGATTACAGTTGGTGCCCTTATAAGATACTATTACTCAGAGAGGATGATTCCCAAGCATGTGAAGTGAATTTCAACTATCTTTGGAAACTTAAAAATGCATCAGATGACAATTAATATTGGAGGGGTGACAATTCAGAGAAAAAAGAGGAAAATCACAAGCAATGAGTGACAATTCAAAAGTTAAGGGGGACTGTTCAGGCCATCAGGATTGCTATAGAAATTTGACAGGCTGAATTTACATTACTACTTCAAAAGGCTAAGATCTTGATGATAATCTTACCAGTAACATTATCTTTTTGCATGTTTTTTTGTGCAGTAGTGGGTGTTGGATGAAATATATCAAACGTTAACAATTTCTTTGCCATTTCTTTTGCAAAAATAAACAAGTAGGCCAAAAATAGTTTAGTAATTGGTTTCAAGATTAACCATGAAAATAGTGACCTAGAACAGTACAACCCTCACTGGTAAAATACTTAATTTTCAAACAGTATATATAGTTAACTTTATGAAAATGATATTAAAAATATGCATAAAATAGTTAAAATGTTGTAGAAAACAAACAAACTTCTCATACAATTATGAAATTGTATTTCATTTTAGTTTTCTTTAAATGAAAGCAGCTACTCACTTATCCCTGTTTATCTCTCTTTATGTGGGGTCTTTGGAATTTATTTTATAATATTGCTAGGCTATGTTTGAGCTGAAAATGTACCTTCACAATGCACAGACATAACAAGACAAATACAGTCACACTTTAATTATATTTTAATTAGGTCCCACAGCACAATGACATTATTATACAAAAAATGCTTGAAAAAATACCTGAGAACATTGTCAGAAGGCTACAACCCTACAACCGAATAACATTCTGGTTTGTTACCTTAACTCACCAAGTTGCTACTATCCAAATTACGCCCAGGTGCAGGTAGCCTCAACAATGCTACGATGTTAAACCTCTGCTGAGATAACAGCTCAGATCTTTCACACGTGCACACATACTGGGATTCTGTAATAATAATAATTTTATACAGATTTACTGATTCACTGCACCACAGGCCAGGGAGGATGTTTACTGCCAGGGTATTTTGGCCAAAAGCTATCACAGAATTCTTGAACAAACATTATATGCAGTAATTTCCCTGCACTGGGAGACAAGTTCTCCAAATGCAGGTTTTTCAGCATTCACAACTGGCCTGTCTTGCCAGCTTCTCCTACGCTACACTGACAAATGCATTACCGACGAGTAGAGCTGGCATATATCACATGATTGAGGGGGTTCTAGCAATTCAGTGAGTATGTTATTTTCCAATACCGTTAATGATGGCATGCATTATAAATGAAATGGTGGCCATATGTTTGCACCTAAATTAATTGATGAAGGTCATTAGTAATTGTTGCTTTTACCTCTGTGAACTGTAATCTTATTTCAAAAGAAAGGAAGAGGAAGTGAAGTTTGTGACCAATAAAAATGAAGATGGTCTGGACTAGGGGCACGGAACCAAAGTTGCTGTATGCACAGACACACGAGGACCATCAGCAGACCTGGAGCTTGATGTTGTATGAGCCTATAGTGACAATGTAATAACATTTTGACAATAATATGATACTTGTTCATTTTGGTATTGTCAGCAGCGAAGAAACAGTTCGTAGATTGTGACAGAATTAATTTGCATTTAAGCAGTGCCTTGCAGATATTAAATACTGATTCATCCACTTTCAAAAAATAAGACTGGCCTCTCATCCTAGCACATAACTGAAAATTTAATCATCTGTGGGCAGTTGAATTTTGTTTAAAGATTTACATAAGATGGCTTTGATAGTTTTGACAACTCCCACTTTCTTTGTGGCAAAAATATATTCAACTCAATATAGCCAATAAAAGCAAAGTCACTATCTTTCTTTTTTGGTCAGCAGTCATCATAGTAGTCTTTCCTCTAAGATTGATGCCATATGAAAGGCAAGCATAGCAAAGCCCATGCTGTACGAGCCAACATGATGAGGATGATAAGAGGGTGAGGAAGAGCAGCAGAAATGATGGAGGAGAGACAAAGACACTTTCTTTGTGGATATATTTCCTTTTGCTTTCACACTGAAAGCAGCGGCACGGAGGACCAACCGTATCCTGAACCTGCTTTTCTTGAAGACATAAATAACCCTGGATTCAATAAAACTGTGAATCCTCTTGAAGAGAAGTGTGATTCAATTAAAAAGCAAGCTCTCCCAGATTAACCTGCTGCCTATTGCAGTAAACTGACCCCATAGATTCCAACAAAATTCCCATGTAATCAAAGGGCTAAAAAAGTTTTGTTTTTTTGCAGTATTTTGGTAGATTGTGCTGTGAAGGTTTTCATTTGACTGCATATTCTCTTAAGATGGATTAGTGATTTTAATTAAATTCAGGGGAATATGTTTTGTCCTTGCTTGGCTTTGTTGTCTACTTCTGCTCTAACAAAGATGTGGAGCTCATTACAGAAATGCTAGACAAGGACAGCAGTCAAGGTGGAATAGTGGCTAAGCAAACAACAGACAATTGAGGCTTCCAGACTAACATTTGCTCAATACTTACACAGAATTTTGAAATCTGACAGCAAACATGGCAGAAGCAGCTGTCAGTTTTTGCTTGATTCTGACAATTAAGGAAACTGCATTTTTTTGTGTTTACTGTATTTATAACCCTATTGAGAAAACACCAAGACCATGCATCTAAACATGCAAGAAAACATAGAAGTGTAAGAGAAATAAATAAATAAATCTGCCAGTTTTCAGGTACCCAGGTGGACAATATGCAATTGCTTCTTATTACTAATCACACAATATATATTAAACACATACTTCAACTCACGCACCCTCTCTACCCAAAATCTCCCAGACATCTCTTTTCAATTATGTACAACACAATTGCCCCGATCAAATTATCTGCATGCGTGCTCTGAAAATTCCTGCCAATATGAGCATCAATTGAATATATCCCATGGTGAGGATAATACTGTAAAATGGTAATTGAACAATATCACAAAGAGAATGGCTCTCCCCTCATGCAAAGGAACCCTGACTCCAATATCTGCTTCCAATACTGCTGCAAATCAGCCAGGAGGAGGCATATGCATTTCAATGAAACGTTCTCCCTCTGTCCAAGAAACCATTTATCTGATACTGTATTTCTGCTGTTAAATCCCCATAATCGCATCTGGACACAGATCTCGAGTTACATTCTGAAATATCCATAACTTATCTTCTTTGTGAATTTGTCCACACCCCCCTTTCTCTTTCACACGCATCATTGCCTCTTTTCCATCTGTTTACTGAAAGCAAAATCTAACTGACAGCCGCATCGCTCACTCACATTGATCATTTGCCTTACACTGTCCCTCTCTCTCCTTCCCCTCCTCCATCTATTCCCCCCAATTTAAGGGTAAGATTCTTGTTAGTGCTGTTCTCTTTCTCCTTCTTTCTCTACTCTCTGACTCTCACTGTATGGACAGAGATGTATTTTTGCAGTTAGATTCCCCCCCCCCCCTCTGTACGTACAGGGGTGAAGTTCTTGTAGGTGCAGTTCTCTCCCTGGAACTTGCACTCGAGCAGCATGTCCTCGAGCTGGTGCCCCAGCCTGTCGATCATCTCTGTCGTGTTGATGTGGAAGTTGGGCGGTGGGGCGTAATGGCCGAACTCCAGCAAGCTGAGCATGCTCTGTCTCCGGCTGTCCCTCAGGATAGCCAGGCTCCTCTCATTGACTGAGTGGTTTTGGTGCAGAAGGTCCAGCCAGTAGCCGCTGTGGTAGAGGTCGGTCTTGGTCAACTGGGAAGCCCGGAACAGGTTCTGGTTGCAGAAGGTGACGGCGGGGAAGGCCATGCTATGGGCCCACACCATGTGGATCTTGGTGAAGGCTGGGTAGGAGAGCAGGTAGTGGAGTCGGTTCCAGGACCAGGTGGAGAGCAGCCCCACGCAGCTGAAGAAGGCGAAGAACCAGAAGATGCGCCGAATCTGGGACCGGTCCCGGGCAAAGATGTACTTCAGCCCATGAAATTTTGTCTTCTTCACAAAAGCCGCTGTGATCTCGCTTGCAGAACGCATGAGAACCTCACTTTCTGAACTCTGGAGAACAGTTCGGTGAGGCATGCTGGGAAGAGAATCTGGGGTTAAGGTTTCTGGAGACTCCTGTGTGGTGGCCATAGTTAATACATCCAGTTCGATTTACAGCTAATCCAATTTGTATCTACAGCCATGCACAGCTACATGATTCCCTTTGAATGGGGGCACCAAGGGAAAAATCCAAGGATACTTAACTCAAAAATACTCACAAATTAAAAAAATACCGAACGAGTCTAATCCTTTTATAAAAGCCAGCTACAAATAATCTGTGTGGGTTGGAAGATCTTTAAGGTGAGGAAAAGAACAATAAGAAAAATTGTATTGCTTAAGAATGTGCTTCTTACTGAAGGAATGAAAATTCATAAATTTTCATTACAGATTCACAAAAATGCTGAGCAAATGATGCAATATCCTACCTCACTTAAAAAAGTAAAAGCATCCTCAAGCGTAAATTCAGTCCCTCTGTTTCCAAGGTATAAAGAATGATGGCTTGTGGATCTGTCCTGGCAGTCAACACAGTTGGAGAATGGACTGCCTACAATGAATCCACAGTCCGCCCCTTAGGCTAATTCAGATAGCCCTCCCCCACTGGCTCTCTCTCTCTTGGAAGATGCGCTAGCCTTTGCTGGTTTGCTTCCGCTGAATGAGACTAGCGGTGGTGATTCCTGCGGAATGCCTTTTGTTCCGAGAGTCGCTTCAGACAGCCTAACTCCTCCCTTCCCTGGCAGCAGGAGGAGATGTTATTCCTCTGCACGTGAACTTGCAACAGGAGCAGAGACGGCTGCTCCTCGCGCGCTCGATCTCCGGTCGCCGGGAGAACACTGAATAGACGTGGAGTGAGACGTTTTTTTTCTCTCCTCTTTTCATGTCAGAATGGTGGGCGGGCGGAGAGGTGGGCAATAAGGAACGGGAGGGAGAGTGGGAGAGCTGATTGCGAGAAATCTAATTTGTGCTGGAATCTCTCTGGAAAGGCTTTGCCTGAGTGCGGGAAAGTGGGCTGAGCTGCGATGCTATCTCAGCTCCAGGAGGTGCGGTTTGGAATATCAAAGTCCTTATACCGAGCTGGGGGGCCCAGGCTGGGCATGGCATGGGTTTGCTTTGAGGTGGGGGTGGGGAGGGGGGCGGGTGGCACTTGGGATTTGTAGGCAGCCAAGCAAAAAGGAATTTTCCACATTTAAACTCTCTGATGCAAAAGCCTGGGACTGAATCAATGGCTCTATTACCCGACCCCAGAAGTCCATTTACTGATTAATGACAAATACTGGTTTGACAATCGACAGAAAATAAATCATCAATGCTTTGAAGCATTACAATTTAGTGCAACACATTGTATGACTGTGGCATGCAGCAATGCTCAAACAGACAAATCGACGGTACTGTTGTTCAAAAAGTGTACGTTTCACTGCTTTTGCGTACATTTCTTTTAAAGATCTAGCAAGGGTGGTAGCTCCTTTGCCATCTCTAGAGTCTAGTTATCACAATATGCTACAGGTACACCATACATCAGAGAGACTGGCAAATCAGGTAAGCTGTTGAATCAACTGCCTGAAGACGGGTAGGTGAAGCGATAGGCTTGGTCTTGTAGCTGCTCATCTGAGCATACAGTGCTTTTCAGTGCCTGTGGGACACCCGCCCCCTTCCCCCGAGTTCCCCCCCCCCCCCCCCTCAGAGTCTGTCAAGCAGGGAAAAGAACCACTAAGAAATCTCAAGAGGCCACGACTGCAGACAGCCCCTGTGGGCTTAATAAGCTTACATCATCAATTCCCTCTGCTGCCAAAATCGAAACACTCCAGCCAAGGTAACGGATACAGTATAGAAGCCAATAGCAGTTTCATCTTTCTCACAGATTCACTCACCAAGATCCTTTGTGCCACAGCACATGCCTTAAATGAGGACTGCTGGGGAATATAAACAAAAAGCATACATAAATATTTTTGATATTTTTCCTGCCTGCAGGATTACATCTTTCTTCACCGTATTTTTTTCCCTTGACAATAGTGGATACACAGCCCCTCAAAACATTTTTCCAATAAAAACACACATCATTTTGTTTACTGGATATATTTATTTTTATTACAGCTTCCTCTCTTAATAAGCCAATGCACAATAAAAATCATATAAATACATAAAGTACAAATCTAAATCCAAAAGACAAAGACAGTATTTTATTGTAACAAATCTGCAAATCCTGCAAAGTAGGAATGATAAAACTTTCATTCATATTTATTACGTCTCCTATAATTCATGTATTTTATGATGTATTTCAAAATCTTGCTGTGGGCTATTCTAATGCATTGCTCTGAATAATGGACAGTCCAGGCATTTTCTTGACAGCCCAACTCTCTTACTGATGGGCAAAGCTGGAGGTACACAGCCAGATAGCTATCATTAAATACATAACAGTCTCAATCTACCTCCCCAAAAATTCAAGCACAGCACAAATCTTAGGGTTCATGTCCCCTCCGTAGGGACAGTTCATAGTTTTTGGTTCAGTTGACATAAAGCAAGAAATGGGAATTTCACCCTTTAATCTGATTCCAGATACAAGCTGTCTGGGGCCCACATCAATAAAATACGGCTTTGCCCAAATTGCTCTGCCTCTTTTGTCTGAATGTAGCCGAGGCACAGGGGTTCTGGACTGTTAAATTGTCCTTTACCTTGTTTGCTTGCTTTGATCTCTCAAGGTGTTCAGAATCCCGCTGAAGTATTATCTTCTGAGACCATGAAGATCTGACCTCTTGGCATCCCAATGTTCCAAATTTGTCAAGCAGCACCACTGCTGCCAGCTCATTTTTGAAAAAACAAGAGTCCATCAGAGCTCTGAGAATTCCTACACCACTCTCTGGCCATCTTCGGCTCAGCAATTCATTACATTTACAACTGACAACAGACAGTTTGGGACTGATCCCCACTGTAGTCTCCTGGCCCACTCTTCAGAAAAAACAAGCCTTAACATTTCATAAACAAGCCTTATATCATTAACTATACAGAAATAATTCAGACCGATTTTAGGTTGGCTTTTTGAATACCGTTAAAATATACCGTAAAAAGGGCCACAAAAATAAATGGATAAATCCATAAAAACCCTGATCTGTTAAATAAAGGACTTACGCAAGACAGTTTGACAAAATGTATCTAACGCTTTATTGGATGTATCCAATTAACCTCTAATTAGGCAGAATTGCCACAAGTATCCTAGAAGTCTTGGAACTTATGCAGAATGGTATTATAAATTATCATAACCAGATTACCATAACCAGATTTGGCAAAAACCAAATTCAGATGGAATCATACAATATTTACTTAAGCAAATCATTGGTCATTTGGCTCAATTCTAAATAGATTGAAATTTAAAATACTAGAATTATATAAAAGACTCAAACAGAGTTATTCCTGCTAAATCGCCATGAGGCCAAGTTGTTGAATATAATAATATCAGACAGAGGGCAGCCACGGCAATGGCATGCCAAATTATCTTTTGATGACCAGTATTGACACATACAATGCATTGGGTATTAACAGATTTACACTGGGATCTGATGACCATTGTGTATAATGCCTGTGATTGCAGGCAGTGGTGCACATTTACAGAGGCTGTGATCACGATGTAGCAAACAAGCAGAGAGAAGGTTTATTAGAGTCTGGAGGCGAGCAAAGACATTTTTGAAAGGCAGCCTGTGGACAGTCAGGGTTGAACGGTTGAAAGCTTGCTGCCTTTGAATGAGATGCCTTTGAACTAAACTGGAAAGGAAGCCACACAGGCTACAGTGGGTGTTGTTCCTTTTCAATTAAAGCAGTTTCTCATCTCCTGGTAACTGCCTCAGCCTAATGAATGCTGACTCCCTTCTTTATTGATTAGACATATGAATTTTCTTACTGGTGTTTCTTTAAATACCTGTCAATGTGTAGGCACATTAGAAAAGGTAATAACGGGCAAAGGCCATTACTTCCAAGCCTTGCCTGCTGTAGGGTTCCCCCGAAATATGAAGGAATTAATTGGATTTCAAATCACTCCTATAAGCAGCTTGTGCCAGGGGTCGATTCATGGACCCGTAATTCTCTAAGGTTGCAGTTAAGGGATTTTCTGCCAGTCAAGCGAGTTGTTATCTCTCTACTGGGAACCCCCTTGAATGTATTTTTTGAAGTTTAAATGAAATTAACCTAATGAGACGCTAAAGGAAGAATAATACGGCTATCAATTAATGAATATTTTCACATGATATTAAATATAGATGCCTCTATACATGCTAAAAAGCTAAATAAAAGTTTAAAACCGACAGTCTCTCTCAAGATTTCAAGATTTTGTTACAAATGACACTATATAGACGCAGTTAATTTATAATATGGTACGTACTTAATTTAACTGTTTAACAGATATTAAATAATGTTATAGTCCTCTTAGTTTAATGCATGCAGTCTCAATCTGTACTGTATGGATATTAATGAGGCTGTACATATATATAGCTCATTTATTCACTGAAAGTCCTTTTTGACAAGTCATATCTTTGCTTTTGAATTATTATTCAATTGAAGCATTTTACTTTCAGGCTTATTTTGATGTTCTGCTTTCGTTAGAACTAATGTTGCGTGCAGTGGACATTTTTCAAAAATTAGGCTTACGCTTGGTTCTCAGCACAAATGTACAACAAAAACATGTTTCAAAATAAACTGGATTTGTGGCATTTCCTGAAAAGATTCATGCCTCTGCTTTCACAGTGAAAAAAGCCAAAAAACTAATTAAACACATCAGTGGTTCTAAATGGCACGGCAAGTGACAGGTGTGACCTTCTGAAGAACTTTCCACACTGTACCATGAAGGCAGGCCACTGATTGAGGGGAGCATGGGTAAATGGCAGTACAGTTGAGCAGCTCCTCGGGTTATTTAAATAAATCATGTTCTGACAACAAAACCAATGGGAAGAAAAGATTTTAACAAATCATCCCACTGCAATCCATTCATCAAAAAATAGCACTCGAGAAATTTTCTGCATTCATGAATGTGTGTTGAGCTAAAATTAAAAGAGTATGTTGGTGGACCTGTGTCTCCACCCACCTTCCCAGCATCCACATGCTTTACAAGAAGTGTGTCTAAGAGCACGCCTATCAGAACCATCTAATCCATAGGGCCTATTTTCCAGTCCTTTTTAGGCACTAAAGGGTCCAAATTGGATGTTAAAAGCATGATTTTAATTGGTGAGTAATAATATGAAAAGTTGAATAACATATGAATCCTGGCCCAAAGGCCAAAGTGATGGAGCACTTAGGACCTTATTCAGACTTTGCAGATAATCACCCATTGAAGGTCATGCGTTTATTCAGACTCGTTTGAAATACACACTTATCTTTGATAATGGGAGGCACTTCCTTCCTTATATACATTGGAAAATGTAAATGTAAGCATATTCCACTCTAAAAAGGCAGTTACAGCACATGTGTGTCAAAGCATTACCACAAGTTGTTACTGTAATGATGAAGAATATTTGAAAAGGATGAAAAAACTCCATGATGAAACCATGGTAAATAACATTTCCTGTGTGTGAGTCTGTATTTGGGACGGTTTTCAATAGGCCATAGGAAACAGTAGCAACTTGCTGTGTTGAAAACACTCCATTTAAATATTGATTTACAGCCCATTATTTTGTCATTAGCCGCGTTTCCACCGCAGGAACTATACCCCGGAACTAGGAACCTTTGGAGGAACTCAGTGCGTTTCCACCGCAGGAACTGGGGTCTAAATTTAGTTCTGGGGGCTTTGTTTTACCCCCCAAAAGGTTCCTGCTCGGGGGGTAGTACTTTCCGAAAGTACAGGAACCTTTTGGGGGGAGCTTGCAGCGCTGAACATTTCTGATTGGTCGAGTACTCGTAGCATTTTTTTTGTGTCTATTTTCAGGCGCCATGTTTAAAAATATGCAGGCGCAAACAGATTTATTTTCATAATAACTTCAAATAAAACTTGTATGTTATGCGGCGCAGTAGCCTACTTTTGGTTATAGCCTGCCAACGTCTTGGAATTATAACGTGTGCTCTTCTGTTCTTTTCTTGCTTTAGTATTCGTTTTATAAAATGCTAAGCATTCGTGCTGGGACAGCATATTACGTACTAAAACATTCAAACGGATTAATTCGGTTGCTGAATATTTTCTTCCGGATTTTCTTTGTTAGCCCGTTGTAATTGACTCAAAACGTTTGATACAGTTATGTGAGGTATGCGGTAGTTCTGCGTAATTCACATTGGTGATACAGTAAAAGCAAACTGGAAATCACCTTCCGCACTTTTTGTCATGGTAAAATAACAGGTTAATTCTAGTAATCGTACCTTTAGCTTTTTCAGACTGCCGTAATTTTACTCTGCCATTCTTCAATTCCACAAAAAGACCAGGAAGACTATGGACTAATTTATGGTGCATGGTTCGCATCTGGAGGGCACACTTCACTGCTCGGCTAGCAGTAACTTCGAAGGAAAACGGTGGCTGTACCACTACTAATTTAAATTTTCACGCAAGTCCGAGTTTTCGTTTTATTCTTGTAATTTTGCGATTAGCCTATATAGAATTGACGATGAGAAAGTAATCAAACAGCAAATTGTTTACAACGTGGGCATGTTTTCTGCTGTTGTTGCCAGTTATATTGGAAATGTGAATGCATTCTGTCGCTTCGGATGTCAAGACATGAAAGCGAATGTTTGCATAAAAACATAATGAATGTGTTTGAGAGGATATATAAAACAGTTACAATCTGACTATTGGTCTGTTATATCCTATTTGTTGCATAACGGTCCAAGTTCAACTACCAACGACAGATTTGCTTGACAACGGTAAAATATGCCCAAACGGCTGCAGAAGAATATTTCAATTCCATGTGATTAAATCGATAAAAATCAATAAATACAAAAGTAACCATATATAGTCATTGTTGGCAACCCGTTGTATATAAGTGGAATAAACCCCTCCGGGCTCATTCCCGGTTATTAGAAAATAATGTAGGCTACTTAGGTGGTAGTATGGGGTTACAGAAGAAATCATATGACAGATGGACCGACGACAATGTCGCTTTTTCATACGTCAGTGGGCTAATTTGCCTAATCTTCGCGGGACTTTAGACCCCGGTGGAAACGCAGACAACCATTGGCTGAAGGAACCTTTTAGTTCCTGGTAAAGTAGTTCCTGGGACTGAAAGTTCCGGGTAATTTTGGTGGAAATGCGGCTATTGTTTGACTAATGTGATGAGAGTGCATTCTGGCTCTCTCAGAAGAAGGCTTGTGTGGGAAAACAAGGGGCATATTGATCATTTAAATAATGATACTGCAAGCCACCTGAGAATCACCCTCCACCCCAGAATCTCTGTTCATTTTAGATTTCGAATGCACAACAGTATCAGAGGAGTTTTAATCTAGAAAACAGAACAACTTTACTAAATCAACTTTACTTCTCAACATAACCACAGTAAATTCTCAGTTACACCAAATATATCATATAAAATATATATAATTATATACCCATGCAAATATGAGATTCCATACAACAAAAACCCCCAACTGAAATATTATGTATTTAATGACAGCCATGTCATATATATCAATTTTTATCAATAATCCAAAAACCTGAAGTGGAGACTGACAAAGAACCAGTGATGAGTCAAACATCAGGAAAATAAATGCAATAAGCAAATAAAAAACAAATAATGTACTCACTGTCAGTAATAACTAGCGAACGAATTGAGTGTAAATCAACAACATTTATGATTATGATTAAGTCATGATTATGGTCTAACAGATTTGTTTTGTACCTGCACCAACAGCAAGTATATTGACTTAAATGTACAAGCAATGCAGCTGACTGAGGCTAAATAATGCAAGCCTAGTTTTAGCGATGAGCTGAGTGAATGCAGTATTTCTCAAGGTAATTCATTATTCATCAACTGGAAGAACATGTGTGTTGTCATTAATTAAACAGATATGAGGTGAAATTTACAAAAGAATATTGTTTAATTAAAAATATGATAATTAATTAATAGCTGATGGAATTATTTCTGAAAATGACAACATATTTAAATTTTTAATTAATAATTTGAAACATATAGCACTTTTTTTTAGCATTCTGCCAAATAACAGTTAACTAGCTGTTATATTATTTGAACTGGTTTCATACTTCTATTTTTTATTTTACATACACAGCAGTGCTCTTTAATATACATATATAAAACATTGGAGCATTTTATGCAGCGTTTTTATAGTTGAGGAAAGCAGGCCACCACAATATTGTTTGATGCATTCATTAGATTTAGGCTTAGAGAATGGATGTGTTCATTCAGATAATGTAAGAGAGCAGTGCAAATTTCAAGCCAATGTAACCATGGTCAGTCTGTCAGACAGGGAAAGTGCGTGTGAGCGTGTGTGGGGGGGTGCAGGTTCTATATCTGTATATATGATTGTAAAACACAGTTTCTCAGTAACATTTGACTGCCAAATAGTGACGCTGATTGTCAGTGTGTGTGCAGATTCTATATCTGTATCTGCAAACACAGTTTCTCAGTGACATTTACATTCGTGTTTTTAAGAGGTTAAATATTTCCAAAGTATAGATTATAGTTCTTATTTTTATGGTTCTGACATCTACATTTTGTCTTTAAGTAATTTGCTCATGAGATTATTATTTTGTTATGATTACAATATATGTTCCTTAGGTTACTAAAAAGCAATAATGTAATGGTTGCCTGCTGACTTAAATTTAGATTTGACTTGAAATTCAGCCTCATGACCAGTGTGCCATAGATATAAATATATAGTTATACATACATAATAAAATAAATAAATCCCAAGCCTATGGAAGCTTTTAATAACTTGTAAGCTGCAAACTTAAAACAATGTATGTAGCACCCCCTGTTTGACCCCCTCAGTATCTGCTACACCACAGAGGGAACACTACAGTGTGGGCCAGCCTTTTATGGTGTCTTTATAATTTTATACATGGATTCAAAAGGTTTCTTTGTGGAGTGACTCTGAAATGTTTGATGCATCGGTTAATTTTCCCCTGTGCTTTGGGGGAAAAGGTTTAGAGCTAGAAGCTCTGTAGTTCACATGTCAGGGAATCATTACATTTTGATTGTGCAGGTTTTATGTGATTATAAATTCCTGCTTCATGGTGCTCTGCGGTTTATTATTTTTGTTCTCATTTTAGATACATGACAATTATTCTGTGAGGGAGTGACCTTACTCTTACTCTCTCAACAAATAGTTTTCAAGTATCTAAAAACTGAGAAACGCCAAAGGCTGGTTTTGATGTTGAAACCATCACTAATAACACTTCATATTATTGTCTATGACATTACGTCAGCATCCACCTGTTTAAGGGGTCGCCATCTCTGCTGTTCCTGAGGGTGATCACAAAAAAGGAGACGTCCTCTTTGGAAAGCCATCATGAAAAATTATTCAAATGAGGCCTCTAATACAGTACCACTGGTATGATTATAAGTCCATTTAAATGAAGGTGGGTGGCTACGAAATGGGAATAGCCTATTTACTGTACACATAAGGCTACTGTCATGTAACTAGCAGTTCTGATCAATACTTGCTTCAAATGATTGAAATTGGTACATTTTGACCTACAAACTTCTAAAACTTCGAAACTAGGTTGCAAATTTTTTTCACATTTCCAAAGGACTGCCATTCCCATTGCATTCATAAGTTAGAAATATACAGAATGTCAAAAGCATGTCAAAAACATTCCACATTAAGAACACTCTTTCCTGTTACAACCTTCCACCTGCCATTTCTCCTCTTAACACCAATGACAGCTGCCATATCTGCAGAGCTAATAATGGGCCCAATCCTAGCACAGTTGTTACCAGCCTTTATATACAACAAATAATGGCTTAAGTCCATATTTTACATTCTCTACTCCTACATGTGTAACTCCTCAAATCGCATATACCTTGACACAAACACGTGAAAATGACTATTTCTGCTTTTTGTAAATACTTCGGTAGGTAACAAATGTAACAATTCTGCAGGATGTAGGAGCTCTGTGGAGCCACAAGACTTGATAAATCTGCCATTAAGATACCTGGTCAGCCACTGTTAGCCACACCTTACCTCTATAACTCTTATGCTTGCGTGAGGCTGATCTCCTCATTAATTTGCAACATTAGTAATCTCATTAAAAATGAACTTGAACTATTTTTTCTCTTTTTGAGAATCTTTCAAAATCTTGTTTTTATTTTTTCTAATAAAACTAATTTCTTTGACCGTCACAGACACTTCTTACTGATTGTGCCATATCATACAATTACTGGAATAATTAGTTCATAGTTAAAAAGATTATTAACTAATGACAAAATGAAATGATGAAATGGTTAAAAACTATTGTTATACTGTGTATAAATTCATATTCTTAAACAGCCAAATAATATCAACATGATCTGCAGCAACTTCCTCTTTATTGTTATTCATTAGGCACTAAAGGATTCCAAACCGTTTCATAAATATTTGAAAATGTCTTTTTCCCTTTCACATTCAAGCACAAGCATTCTTTGAACTTGATAAGAATAGACATCAAACATTTCTTCAAAGAACTTTAAACAAATAAAATGGTTTGTGTATGGAATTAAATCTTTTTGTAATTTTTTAACCTGATTGATGCAGCTTGGAAATGGCATCCATACAACAAATGAATTAAATATTTAAGTCAGAACATGCACCTCATTGGGCAGCTGATTAGATAAAAAGGCAGAATATTTGCTTTATGTCAGCTAGTTCATTCTCCACTGATAGGCCCCAAATTCAGTATGGACCACAGCTAAAAATTCATCCAGATGTTCACTGTATTTTTAACATGGAGTCCACCATTAATAAGATTAGATTTAGGTCTTGCTCTTTCCAAGATGGTGTAGTTGGTGGAGATTGTATTAATGCCATTTTTACACAGGACCAGCATAGTATTTTTCTTGGGAGGGAGTCATGTAATACATTATGATTGACAGTGTCAAGGGGCAGAGTTCTTGTTGTGACCATAAAAAAGCACAGCTGCTTCTTATTCATTTTACTGGTTCTAGTTCCTGGTGCTACATCCCCAAAACAAGCTGCTTACATCACAATGCTGAACATACAGTATTTAACCCTACTGGGAAGTGAAGATTCTGAAATGTGATTGATCGCAGTCAAGTTTTCAAGTATGCTAGGCTAACTTTCCTTAATTTCATAATATAAAAAGTGATTCCTTGGACTATTTGATTTCAGTATTCAAATATTTCTGACTGTATGAATAGATTATCTTTCCATTTACAAGTCCTCTTGTGATATGTTAATAAGAACAAGACTAAATAGTTAATGTCCTGGTAAGACTGAGTTTCATAAAGATTTTTGATTGAATAACTGAAATGTAAAAATCCAATTCACAGTGACATATGGGCTATAGAAGTGTAGATTTGTATCAAGGCTTTGGGAAATCATTCCATTTCAAGGCTTTGTTTTGAGATGTAATTCATAACTGGACTGCAACACTGTCAAATTTTAAATGAATCCCCCAATTTGCTTTGTGACACACACTAATTGGTTAAAAGGGTGCCACTGCAGTAATAAAAAAATCAAACAAAAACATAGGCCTATCATTAAATAACATCATGTCAGATGGACACCAGTGGAAATGCAATAATACCTTCAGCCCTTTGCTTCTCTGTTATTAGGAGTGTGAGTCACTATTGACTACCAGACTATTAAATAGATAAGAAAGCCCAAATGTCTACTGTAAGGAAACTGACTAAAAGACAATAAAAGACTTCTTAAAGGATGGCATGTGTTATTAAAAATTAAACTTAGATGTTTCGGTCAGAGCCCTTCTCAGCCATACATTTTTCTTTTCTTCATTTTTTCACAGAAAGGCCCAGTGACCTGCTGCGTACCCTCTGACTGCAGGGCATGCAACAGATGAATTCAGCTAGATGAAGATGAAGATACTTTGCACTAAGAACCCTTTCACTCACTGATTCTTAAGGCTGCTTAAGAGCAAAGGGATTACAAGAGTAAACATAACGAAGCGAAGAGTGAACATAACGCTGAAAATCATGCACACACACACACCCCACACACACACACACACACACACACACACACACACACACACATATATATATATATATATATATATACTGTATACCGTATATGTAGATATATAAGGTTTTCATAATTATGTTTACATTTTACCCAGTCTTGGTAAACAATATCAATATTGTCCCAACATTGTATATTCAATATAGCATATACAGTATACCCAAAAAACACTGTTTATCAAACCCTTCAAAAGAATAAAAAAATACTTAGGGATACAATGCAAAGCTAAGCAAAGCTTGGATTAACACATAAAGCTTGCTGTGCATTCCCTTGAGAAAGAGTTTACACGAAACATCAGAGCCCGACACACTAGTCCATCAATAATCCATATACCACAAATATGATTATATAACATATAGTTAAAATATTTCCCCTATACATTGGAAGAAATTTATCAAAATGGATGAATACATTGAAGATCATGGTATCCATACCAATGGGTGAGAATGACTTTTCCTTATTGTCTGACCTACATCTTTGTGAAGATGGATCTTCAGTTACTTTGTTTTATCACTCTATTTACCATTCTCGGGTCCTTTTTTCAAGGATGGTGGTGTCACTGCACAGTCTTGTATGCCCACGAAAGCATAGCAGAGACAAACCTAGACAAACCTAATGAGTCAAAAAAAGATTCAAACCCTCTCCTATTTTCATGTTGTTTCGGTCAAGACTGTATGGAGTGTAATGTGACTATGTTTAAAGCATCATTTTTTGATTTAACGGACTCATTTTCTTCTCTTATAATACCCTCTCACATTGGGTTAATATCTTTCATTGACCAGAGATAAAAAAAATAGTAAAAGGTTTTTTTGTAATTATTCTTATGGGAGGTACATGTTATGTGGAAATTAGGGTGATGAGGCAATGCAATACTATTTACTGAGAATGGATTAAATGCACAAACATTTTAGAAAGCACACAAATTCCTGTGTTGTTTCATAGCACCCACACTCATGTATGAAAGAGATCTTATTTATACAGTTTTATGTTGATTAATTTGATTTATTCATTACAGACAGCTGACAGGTCAGGTGCATTTAAAAAAAAAAAATGTCTTAAAAAAAAAAAACCATTGCTCTCCATTTTCTGTTTATCTCCAGAACATACATCAACAACCATTCCTTTAATGTCTGTTTTTCTGTTTTTTCATTTGCTCCACAAAAACACTTTGTTTGGGTGAGAAAACCTCACACAAACACTTTCATTAATTTCATACTTAAGCAGCAATGCCTAAATTATTAACTTTTACTCATTAACTGCTCTCAGGCTCCTATTAACTTCACGCCTCCATTTCCTCTTGAAAAATGTAAGCGCTATCCTTGAAAACACATTTCCTCTGCTTGTATAGTTACTGAGGAATGGGAAGGCTAGAAGCAGTGTCTTAAATTATTAATCTGGATTAAACACACTTTTAATCACATCTTGAATATTATTCTTTAAAATCAAGACTCATTTGCAGTGCACAAAGGGCGTGCTTGGGTACTTCTCAGTAGAAGCTGTGAACTCATGGACCCAGAAAATTTCAGCATGAATGTACCTTCCTGTGACTGGATTCTTCAATAAGGTAAGCAAACACCAGAAGTCAAAGATCTGGGTGTATGGGTGTTTTTGATGTTGGGTTTGTTGTAAACCTGTCAAACATTTATATTTTTTTCAATATAAACAAGATTACTAATATCACACAAAAACTGTTCTGCCTTTTTTGCATTACATATAAAGTTGTAATTATTCCACTGATGCTGTTTGACACTGTTTGACTTCTTGTACTGGTAGTGCCCTTGAACAAATAAAACAGATCATATTGGAAAATGTATATCTTATACCTTATTATTAACACATAAAATGCTATACTGTATTTATTACATGGCCAGAAGTATGTGAACACCTGACATTCAACATCTCCTCCAAAATTATCTCCATTAACATGAATTTGGTCCACCCTTTACTGCTATAGCAACCTCCACTCTTCTGGGAAGGCTTTATACTAGATGGAGCATTACTGCAGGGATTTTCTTCCATTCAGTCAGAAGAGCATTAGTGAAGTTCAGCAGTAATTGGGTGATTAGGCCTGGCTCGCAGTTGGCTTTCCAACTGATCATAAAGGTGTTGTATGGGGTTGAGGTCAGGGCTCTGTGCAGGCCAGTCAAATTCTTCCGCTGTGTGCCTGGCGGCATTGTCATGCTGAAACAGGAAAGGGCCATCCCCAAATTATTGAGGAAGCACAGCATCGTCTAGAATGTGATTGTATGCTGTCACATTGCGATTTTCCTACACTGGAACTAAGGACCTTATCTCAAACAATGAAAAACAGCCCCAGGCTAAGGGGTGTCCAGATAATTGTGGTCATATAGTGTATATATTCAACAATAAACTATATGTATGACTTAAAAATAATGTATGTTTTGCAATATCAGCTGTGTAAGCTGTTTGAATACATCTTCATTGATTCCTGATCATTGTTAGAACCAGACATTAATTATAAGCACCAAATAATATATGTGCAAGTGAAAATTCAACTGGAAATCAAACGATTTCTCCACCATCTAGGTTAATTGCGCATACTACCTTCTTGAAATGTATTTTTTTTACATAATAGTTTTCTTTACAAGCTAAGCCGTTCTTAATTGACAGGCAGCAGTGTATTTCCTATCTGTTTTCAGACAGGTCCTCAACAAACTATGGCCTGTTCATCAAGGAGAACATTTATTTGAACTTCTCCACAGCTTCCAACAACTACACAAAACATTAAGCTCTTCTGCAGAGTCTTTCCAATTTTCCCGGTTTATGTCGGTCACAGGCTGTCAAAGCCATGACAACTCCCATGAAAAAGGGATGAAAAACAAAACACAGTCTACTGCCCACAAGACTTCCCGTGGAGGTCTGAACAAAAGGAGAGCTTTGTGCTCTGGAAAAACAAGACTCAAACAAGACAGATAGGCTCCGGATTGAATGAGGCAGAGGGTGCTGTGCGGAGGATATGGGGGTGCAGTAAGACTTCCTGAAGTACGCCCACCTTGGCAATCCCTACTGTGCCCGATGTCTCACCCAATAATAGCTCCAATTATGATTCTCCTCTATATAAAATTAAGGACTTAAATTGTAAGCATGGGTTACCAGCACATCACTACGGAGGTTCTGAAGACGTGTGGTTTTTATGGACATTTTGACACTAGGATGTAGTATCTGCTTCTTATCGCGGAGGCTGGGAATCATCTGACAGCCCGTCCTGACACCACAGCAGTCTCAAGTCTTCCAGAGCAATTATAAATGTCTGGGCTGATATTGCTCTCAGGCCTGTTATTAAATCTGTATTACAACTTCTGTGTTGACATGGTCTGTCTTCTTCCAAGCTTCTTTTAAATCACCCTTCGTATATTCCCCCGATAAATGGTTCATGCAATTAGCCCGAACTCAGTCAAAAGGGAGTGAGTGAGAGAGTGATGAGAAAAGAACAAAAAAGAACAACATGTAAGTTGAGGACACACATATTGGATGAGCCAGGATACTACTGGTAGAAAAATGAACGAGGGCCCTTCAGTCTGTAAACAACAGAAGCTTATTTACAATGAGGATACTTGGTGATTTATTTATTTTTTACTTCGGAGTTTAAGTCTCTGATGGTCAACTGTCCCGTTCGTGCCCAAGCTCTGCAGAAGAGAACCACTGGAGACAAAACCCAGGTGCCTTGCTATTGTAAATATGCACATGAAAGGGCTTCGGTACAAGAGTGTGGTCATTGCATGAGGGTGGGGGTTAGGGGAAGGGCAGTTGGGTGGGTGTAGAACACTATGACATTTGTTGCCTTGAGAAAAGCATAAACTTTGCAATGCCTTGGATGAGATCAGCTACCTATGGTAATCCAATAAAAATGGAGGAGTCAATCATTTTGTTTCATTGATTAATTAATTAAGCCATTTTGCTTGTTATCCATTGCATTACCAGGTTGAAAGGACGTTTAATTTGAGGCATAGTTTGAGGTTTAATAAATGTCATTTAAGGCCGCACACAATGGAATGCGGTTGCCTTACTGAAGGAGATGTTTACTGAGTTGTACTGATTTACTGATTCTGGCTGATGTATGCCTCGTGTAAGATTAGGTCTTTGTTTACTGCTGCATTATTTATTAATAGAGCCCTGAGCTTTTCACAGCCTTGTTTCCTGGCACACCTGCTGTATTTGGATTAACAGGTATTAATTAAGTGCATGAATAGTAAGACTGGCAATGATTCCATTTATGTGATACTCCTTGATAGGGATACAGAGAACTGGTCACACCCAGGTTTCTAGTGGAGATGGAAATTAATTTAATTAACTTTTGATAAATAGAAGATATATATGTATATATATATATATATATATATATGTAGTGCTGCTCATAAGTATTTCAACAGTGAAACAAGTTTTATGGTTTTGGCTCTGTACTCCAGCACAGCTTTCCAAATAATTAACCTTGGTGTTCTCCTAACAACAAAAATAGCTGACATCCCAACTTGAAATTGGTCTTTTCAAAAAAATGTTTTATATTGTTCGTTCACAGAATGGAATACCAAATAAGTAAACTGTACAACATAGTACAACATAGTTTATCTTTGTAGTCTGTGATGGGCTTTGAGGGTGAATAATAATGGATTTGCAATCAAAGGACAGCATAGATGTTTCTAGGGACAGTTTCTGCATTGAAAAGCCTGTCTCTTGTGTTTCCGACTTATCAGCAAATCTCATGGAGCTGGAAGATCTCAGATAATACAGAAACATTATTTCAGCAAAATCTTGACCCTGGGGATACCCATTCAAATTATTGCAATTTTGTGTAGAACAATTAATTGGGATGATGATGATGATGATGGTCATGAAGATGATGAAGAATAATTATAATCCTTTTGTTGTTTTTTGTTTACATTCCTGTTCACAGCAACAACAACAACAATAATAATAATAATAATAATAATAATAATAATGTTTTGTTGCTGTGAACAAAAGCAACTGAATACCACAACAAAAATGCATTCAGTCATCCGTTCATTTTCTAAACGGCTTACTCCTGGTCAGGTTCGCAGTGGGGTTGGATCCTAACCCAGCAGACATTGGGTGAAAGGTAGGAATACACCCTGGACAGGTCAACAGCAAATATGCTAAATAAAAATGGCAAAGTACAACCTCAGGAAGAATTCAGAACAGTGATCTAAAGTTGACAGTGAGGAGAGAAAAGAAAAAAAGCTCATTAAACACTTGAAGAGAATACATCCCTTTCTTAATCAACTGAAATACTGAAAGTACAACTGAAAACAAACTGTTGATTTTGCTCAATAACTGCATGATGCCTATTTACACTTTGAAATTACAGTACACAACCTTAATCTTGCCTCAACATTAACACTAACCATTTTCCCAAACATAATGATAACCCTAGCCTAACCATATTGTGAACCCTAAAACCTCATCTTGACATGATTGTAAAGTGGCTAAAAATAATTAAAACAACCATAAATCTTGTTGAAAGCTTATTGAAACTCAATCCCATCCAAAACCCAGTGGGGTCAAAATCCAACATCGTACTTTTGCCTGATTGCATAAATTATGCACCCATATGTGAACAGATTTGCACACAGGTAAGTACACAGGTAAATATCTTATGAAATATTTTCATTGATAGTGGATAGCTACATCTAATTTAAAATAATTATAAAAAACTGTGTTGTAGTTTATTTTGCTTCACATCTGTCTCATTGAGTGTGGGGTGTATGCTTACACACATGGTACGCCAAAACAAACATTTTCTTAGGGTTTTGAGTTCTTAAAGGACCACCATAAATGTCTTTCAGTTTTGAGGGCAGTGCAGTTATCTTGGGTTAGTGCGGTACAGTTTGGAATGCATAGACCATTAGGCATCAAGCAGGGCCATTAATTGTATGCCATGATTACAATGCCCTAAGACTTAAGAGTTTTTTAAAGGCACTCTGCAAAATAACTTTCTGACTCCCAAGACATCCACAACACCAATTTCCTTCCTGGTAAAAAGAAATAAGCATGAAATAAAAATGTGGGTTATCTCCCAGAATAATTAGCATTGTGGAAAAGAGTGACTATTGCTTCTGAAATGAGCCTACTCTTGCTTTTTGGTTACCATGGTAAAACTATCATAAGCTTTGTACTGCCTTGCTTTTCTATTAATCGGTATTATTTTGAGACAAAAATAGGCAGGATTAAGTATGAATAAGAAAATTGAGTCCAATAGATCAAGTACCCCAGAGGGTCTATCACCAAGACTTTTAAATGGTTGGCAAAGTATATCCAACTAAGCCTAGTTTTATATTGTCTGTGCAGGAGTCACGTTTCCCAAACAAAAGTACTCAAGAATTTACAAGTGTTTGTGTGTTGGGCAAGAGCGTGTGTGTGTGTGTGTGTGTGTGTGAGAGAGAGAGAGAGAGAGAGAGATACGATACAGAGACCAAAGATACAGCAAAACTCTGTTCAGACATGTAAAACCTATATCCTCACAGAACACCTCCAAGCTGAAGTGTTAAAAAATCATTCACAGAACACAGAAAACCCATACCGTTTTACTGCAAATGAACTTCAGCAGCTGACTGCACAGTCTGAAACATGCAGACAGACAAACACGCGCCCACACAATCTCAATAACCTCCTGTCTCATGTCCAATGCATCACCGAGCGTATCGACATTAACAAACAGCTGCCATCTTAGACATAATTCAATACTGAAGAGCACAGGATGTCAGGACAGAGTATGGATTATCCCTGAAGCGGTGTGCTTGAAGCACTTCTGACAGTTGCTCCGATCTGTCTGCCCTTCAATGCATGTGCCGTTGCCCTCTGCCTTGTTAAGGGTGACACCTTGTGGCGTGTTTGCACCTTACAGCAGAGCACAAGTGACGCCAACTCTCCTCTAGATGGCTGTTGGGTAATGTTATCTGACGGGATAGATTACACCCAAGGCTCTTCAGTGAAAACTTATATCATCTGCTTAAAAAACCTGGCTCAATTTGTTTATGCATTTATTTTGTTGAAATGGTAAATTTTGTCAGCATGTTCGCCTCCATTTTATCATTTAAAAAAATTATCCTTAACACAATGGGCCACAGTGAAAAACAGCAAACAAGGGGGAAGATCACTTCCATTATTGAGTTATCAGTAACTTGCACCAGGTGGGATGTATGAAGTGTCATAGTCCTTGCATTTTAGACACTTTTACTGTACGCATCATACAGGTAATATTCACCTGGGCAGATGAGGGAATAAAAGTATAAACAGAGAAGAGGCTGCCATCACAGGTGTGGCCATCATCCATAAATTAACCAAATAACATTCAAGCATACATTCTAGACAGGCCTGGTTGCTCATAATTATGGCTAGCATTGCTTCAAGTGGAGACCTCAGTGACTTTGAGAGGGGGGTGATTTCTGGAGCACATTTGGCAGGAGCTTCATTAAACAAGGCCACTCAAATTGGTGATGTTTTATGAGCAATGGTGATGTCAGCATGGAACTTCCGAGAAAGGATATCATCAGCAAAGGGAAAAGGTGTATGTGGCAGGCTTGTGATGCCAGTGAGTTCACTTCAATCGAAAGGCTCAACACACATGCAACTCCAGGTCTGCAAATTTCAAATTTGGGGTGAGAAGAGCCAGGCAGTGGTAGGCCAATGTCCCATTGAGTGATTCTACATTGATGGTTCATTCTGTTAGTTCACTTCCTTTCCGGACCATGTGTGCTGTTTCACCAGTTTGAGTTTTTCCAGCCTCTTTGGTTCTTCTACATTTATATAGTTAAATGCTGATATTTTTTGGGAGGATTTTACAACCATTCATAATCTCTTTTACCAATGCTATCAATGGTCATGTAATGGTCTACTGCCAGTTGGTATGCACATTGCTCACTGTTAACTGACATGGGCCAGTTCATACATTTATGCTCTTTTAGACAGGAGCTGACATTATATTTATGCTATATTGTAGCCTAATTGACAGAATTTTAATTGTGCTCTGCTGTGGCCTTTCTGACACTGAACTACTTCTCATACATACAGTAGGGAGAAAGTAAACCTGACAGGAATAATGCACATGTGCGACTGTTAAAACGCCTCACTTGTCAGACTCAGCGTATGGTCTCCAACATTCTGTCCTGTTATTATTATTTCTTTTTTTAGAAATGTCAAAATGGACAGCTCCCAGTAGCCAAGAATTTGAGCACTAATTATGCTCCAGTGGGAAATGCAAGGTTTGTCAGTTCTCCATCCTTAGACCCACTCACTAATTACATGAAAGAAGGATGTTGTTGAATTACTGATAATTGGATGGCTTAATGAATGATAGGGCACGTACATCAATGAACTTGTTTGAGCCAAACACATTGATTCTTTTGCTAGTCGGGGGATGGTATCAAAACAATACACATTCTGCGCAACACATTGGCTCATTTCAGGACCACTGCACCTCCTTGTGGACTCAGAGGTCCTTTAAGCTCCATTGATTATATTCCACGCAAATAAATGTCAAATGGAAATCCAATCAAAACCTTGGCCAACCCAGTTTGTTCGTTACAAAATACTGAAACTGCATGATGGGATCACAGCTTACCTGATCTCTTAACAATAATTTATCTTTCTTGATCTTGGTAGTACAAAACCATCAGGAGATTTGTGATCAAAATAGTCATCACCACCTGCTCTGTATTCCCCAAGCATAAACAGCCAAGTGCAGATGCACCCTACATCAATAAATAAGAGAGCCTATGTTCTCTAGATGGTGCTTCTCTTTCCCTGACCCTGCTGTAGGCCACTTCTATCTGAGAAAACATAAGTGCTCTGTTGCTCAAGGATTCAGCACGCAGACCACACCATAAACCAACTTGCGGTCACACTTTGCTGGACCCAATTTTTTTTTAAATGCCTCTTCTCCTCCATTACCGGGGTTCAGCAGTCCACAGCATCAGCCTGGTTTCTGCGTTTCGGGTCATGGTTTTGCGTTTGCCCTCCTGAATTCAAAATAAACTTCTGTGCTACTCCGGCTCAGCTGAAAGTTTTATTGAAGAAACAAGGAAAAAAAGACAAACAAAAACAAACTCTAGACTCTTCAAGATCAGCCCCTCCTAAATTTTGTTTTAGTTGCTTTACAAACAGTGTAACTTGCTCTTAGCCAGCTAATCAACTGTGAGTTTAGTTGACAAGGAGAGGGTATGGTACGAGATGAGCATTCCACATCAGTATGAAAATAATGTCTTCAAAATATGAACCTAATTAGTTTTACTGTTATCTGCTGTGTTACAATTATTCCTGATTCAATGCTGTCTTTCATAGATGTTTTTTCATTGTGTTCCAATGGTAGGGGCTTGTACTCATTTATTTTATTATATCAGTCCATCACACCTTCATTATTTTGGTCTGAACAGTGCAGTGATTGGTTGGACTTCCTCAAGTTTGCTGGGCTGCTGTGGTACTGCCTGAAACAAGTTCTATTCTTTGTTCAACATCACTGTCAGGTCACCACAACCTGAACACCACACTGCTGTCAAAATCACCCCAGTCAGATCATTGCTGTCAGATAAGTGCAATCAGAACACTGTGCCAGATAATTACCATTAGAACACTAATGTTAGACGATCACCACCAGAGCACTGCTGTCTGATCATTATGATCAGAGCACTGTTGTCAGACAATAACACTGCTTTCAGGTAACAGAACTTGGCAGTCAGGTTATTACTATTGGAACAAGGCACACAGTAAAGATTCTGTCGGACATTTTCTATAGGTTTGCACCACTGCCCTTCTAATACACTAGCATGCTGCATAAATTATACATAGCAAGGACTCAGTCCACCAATTGTAATGGATTTATCCTTTGTGGAAACAAGAATTGTAACCACAAGCCATGATAAAATTAGAAAGCCAATACACAGCATACATTCTCTTTTGATAAGAGAATGGCTCCCTCGATAGCAAATGTAGTAACAACATTTTACCACTAGAGGATGACAGCGCCAGCGTAGCATGTTTAAGCATATGTTGGGACAGTGCTTGAAGGTTTGAAGTTTGGGGGTTAGCTCTAGTTATACTGATGTGATACTAGTGCTACATGGATTTTCACTTTACACAGCTTTCACAGAAAAGGTGTCTCAGTACTTCATAGTTAAAAACCATTTATAAAGCAGCTTGTCTTCGATTATCTTCAACGGAGCAAGCTTCATTCTATCCCAGAATTTAATGAACGAGGGCTGACATTAAGAAATCTTAAGGACAAATTTTACAGTGTACTTTTGCTTTTGTTACTGCACAAATAAAGGCAGATGTCAACACACCATGGAATAGTGAGGAATTCTTGCAAAGTTGCTTCAGATATTTTCCTTGATTCTGGATGACTGAAGATCAAGGCCATTTCATGAAGAGATTATGCAGTTACTGCATATGTAGTCATGATATTCATGTTGACATAAACCATTAGTTTGCATGCTTCCATAATGTGACATCATTGCCATATATGGAATTTAAGACTTTTGAAGAGTTCAAAAGAGTCAAAAATCCAACGAGCATTTTAAGCTGTAAAATGCATTCAGTTTAACCATGAATCACACTTGTACAGGAAATGCACAGAAGTGGACAAAAATGTTGTTCCTGCATTTTTACTGTCAGAAGCCTTTCTACTGTGTCCTTTTCACTGACAGATACCGCTGAGGGAATCTCAGCTTACTTGAAAGTCGACATACAATCTGAGGAAAGGGCAGAAATTGTCCTCTCTCTTGGCAGAAAAGGGCAAAAATAGATCCAAGAGAACATTAGCGGAAACATAAAACTATTGATCACCATCAGAGGTAACTCAAGATCAGAGGTCACTACAACTTCGGTAGCAAGGACGGCTGACTTTTGATTTTCATTTTTATTTCCTCTTTCCTTTTCTGCTCCTTCAAATGGCAAAGAGCACCCTCAAGACACGCAGTTATGTAGTTATCGCGGAAGCAGTGGCTGACTCTCCCAACCTCATGTAACTGCTAATCTCTCATAAAAGCCTGTGACCATTTTCACTAAGAATCAAAATACTTTTAACCATGTTAAGTGTCCCCACAATGCGCATTTATTTCACAAAAATAAATTACAGCTGCTAATGATATAGCAGTTATGAACGGTTAGATGGTTGTGTTTTCATATCCAGTTTGCATAGCTCTTCACTTCAGCTGTTTAAGTGGAACTGTGGGCTGTAGCCTAATCATTGGGAGTTTATCTGGCTGAGACATAGTTTGCCATCAGACAATGAGACACAGGAAGTACATATCTCTAATTTTCATAAATATAGCCTTACTCTGGGAAGAAGTCTGCCCTTTGTATTTTCTCTAATATTCCATTCAGTCTAATGGATGTTGTAAGAACGCAAGCACAATGCAATCACAGCTGCTCTTCTGGTAATGCCAAAAGGTCTTATAAAACCATACAGTTGCCCTGTTTAAAAGCTGCTCAGTTATATCCGTATCATCCATATCAAAATGTTTGTGGTCAGTCTAAAAGGCGCCCATTATTACATCTACATTGGCTCAGGACATTGTCTATTGGCAATTGAACTAATTTAAAATGAGACCATGTATTGAATCCATTGATGGAACTGTTTTAGTTTTAGTGTCCACAGTAGCTACCATTCAAATTAATTATTTTTTTAAAAAGAATGTGAATTTTTTATCGCCATTTGAACATTCCATCGTAGCCAACACAAGCAGTGCTGCACTGTGCACTCCAATGCCCTACTTGCTGCAAGCCACTGATTATTTTCCATAGTTTAGAACACAGAGTACTACAGGAGAGCTAGTCCTGATCAAAAGAAATGTTACTATTGCAACAATAACCATTAGGGTCCTGACCAATTTAAGCCCACCCTATGCCTGGATGGAGGAAGGCACCTGTGTTCTACCACTACAAACTCCCACTGATTATTAACTAATGTAAAAACCCTGCGTCAAACCTGTCATGTCTTGGCTTTTTCATTTTTTTGTTCAACAGCCAGTGTGCTTCTATGAGAATAAACTTGTTCTAAATAAACATGAGCAATTGGAGAGGGAAAAAAAAGAAAAAAAAAAGAAAATAATTACTTATTCACTTAACAATGGCCCCAATACAGGGTAAAAATGATTACCATTTTGTTACAGACTACAGAGAATCTGTAGTTCTGAGCAAGCAACTTCGGAGAACTTCTGAGTAAGGCTGTTCACCTCAGCTGTTTAAGTGGAACTGTGGGCTGTAGCCTAATCATTGGGAGTTTATCCGGCTGAGACACAGATTGGCATTAGACAATGAGACACAGGAAGTACATCTCAAATTTTCATAAATATAGACCGAATCTTGGAAGAAGTCTGCGCTTTGTGTTTCATCGAACATTCATTTCACTCTAATGAATGCTGTAAGAACTCAACCACAATGCAATCACACCCGCTGTTCTGGGAATGCTAAAAGGTCTTTATGAAACTATATAGTTGCCCTGTTTAAAAGCTGCTCAGTTATATCCATATCATCCATATCCAAATGTTTGTGGTCAGTCTAAAAGGCGCCTATTATTACATCTACAAAGCTAAAGCAATGCAACAGACCTGGCCCAGGACATTGTCTGTAAGAGAATGATAATCCTGCAATCGTTGGAAATTGAACTAATAGGAAATGAGACAGTGTTAGTTTTATAATCACAAAAGCAGACAGAAACTTAAAATCAATGCTACCAGTGTTAAGAACTGACCTCATCACCCAAATGAAAGTCACTGGTATGATTTCACAGACTTCTGAACACATCTAGACAACAGTAAACTGAGTTTTCCCCATTCAGTTAAAACAGTACTGTTTACAAGGTGAAATGTGAAAAATACACATTATTGGGATAATGATAAACAGGTAAAATGATTTGATTATAGGCTGCTACCCTAAAAATGGTTGTTTAATATGTATGTCATTGCATCTAACACATACAAAGAATACAAAGCACGTATCCGCTAATACTTGTATGGACCAACAATATGTATAATTTTATAGATATAGCAGAGCCAGCTCAAGGGCTTAATGCCACGGCTTAATGCCACGTCCATGTCATATGGGAGTTACTGAAATGATCTCCTTCCAACTGGGAAAAACCGTTCAAGTCAATTTCCGAGTTTTAATTCCGAGGATATGGGAACGTTCTGACAGCTCTGATATCTCTGGCCTGGCAGTAAAAAGCATGTAAGTGTGTCAATACTGCAAAAAAATGCCGTGACTATGAACTTGCCAAGAGTTTGAGTTAACACATTATAATATCATTTTATATGTTTATATTGTATTTATATACAATATTTTATATGTATTTTATGCACAACCGCCATCCTAATTTTCCCCAATGGGAAGTCAGATCGTTTCTCTTTCTCCCATATAATGTGAACGTGGTATTAAGCAAGCAAGGACAAGGGGGGGGGGGGGGGGTGGAGGGGGGGCAACCATTGCGGACTGGGGAACCAACGCTAGAACAATAGCATCAAATTAGCTATTTATGGCCTTTCAATACCGCACAATTTAAACGTCTTACAAAAAAATAGAAAAAAACTTTATGCCACCAACCGGCTCTAAGATATAGGTCTACTGTTCTATAAAGAATAACTGATTTGAAAGATCTCAAGCTTAGTCCCTACTAGGACAGGTTCCCATTTTACACCAGACTGAAATCCCATGTGGTTTTAGTAAGGACCAATGTTCAGAATGTTTTTTCATAGTCACAAGGTACCTGGACATATTGAAATGTGCTAATTATGCGAGTATAAACTCCTTCGTAATCACTGTTCCCATTTATGACTAACGTCATCAAATACTTTGAAGATGAGATAGCACTGTGGGTGTGCACTCACTGAATACTGTCTCTGAAAATGCATTTACTGCACTGGTAATCTGAAACAACCCATCTCTTTGGTTTTTGCATGCGACAGCTGGGAGTTTATCTCCTCAATGTGCTATTCCCTTGTTATCAAGCAGATCAAGGTGATCAGCTCAAGCACATAAGTTATTTCTTGGCCCTGCATGTTGTAAATGAATAAGACTTATTTATACACAGGTTTAATATTGCCACCAGAAACCATGAACTTCTCAGCTAGCCCTGTAAGAAATGTGCAGTTTGGTTAGCACAAGATACATTCTCTGAATTGCGCCATTACTGTACTTGCTTGCGTACTGTGTGCTGAAGCTGTACTGTTTGAATTGTGTGTCATGTGTGACGGCAGATGTGAGGCACAGTTTTCTCAAAAGCCCAAGGATTTTGAGACATTTGATATTACCAGTGCACTCTAAACTAGCGAAAGCACTAGAAGTGAGCCTACTGTATGCTTTTTTGTAAAGATATGCAACCTATTACTCATGGTATTTCAGTGGTTCATTGTCATCCACAGTTGCTACCTGTTTTCCATTGTTTAGAACACTACACGTTGTTACATTGTTTAGAGTACTACAAGAGAGCTCGTCCTGATCGAAGGAAATGTTACTAATGCAACAATAACCACAAGGATCCTGACCAATTTAAGCCTACTCTATGGAAGGAGGAAGGCACCTGTGTTCTACCACTGTGAACTCCCACTGATTATTAGCTAAGGAAAAAATCCTGGCTGAAACCTATCATGACTTGGCTTTTTTTTTTTTTTCAACAGCCAGTGTGCTTCTATGGGAATAAACATGTTCTAAATAAACATAAGCAATTGGAGAGGAAAAAAAAGAAAACAATTACCTATTACTAATTCTCTTAACAGTGGTCCCAATACAGGGTAACAATGCTTATCATTTTGTCAGACTATAGAGAATCCTGGTGTGTTTTAACTATTTTATTTGTATAAGGGCAGCTGAGATGAAATACTTTTCTCAAGGGTATAACTGTGGTGTCCCATCTGGGAATGCACTTGTAAGAGGCTCCTATTAATAATTAAAGCAGACAGAACACCAGGATGAGGGGATACAGTGCCGGATAATCTGCTTGCTCTGTAGGCAAGCCAGCTTCTCTATGACCCTGCCACTATGACCGGACAAGTTCCTGTTCACTCCCTGCTTCCTCTTGCGGGAGTATGAGGAGTGTGTTTCCCTTCTTTCTAAAGGAAGTAACTACTTCATCTGTCTGAATTTTCTTTTTGAGTATGGAGTTATAAGAAGTCCATTCTGTCTGCTAAAATGAAGCTCATTAGAGGGAGCATCTGTTTCCTACTCATTCCAGGAGTCCACTGTATCCCCCCCCCCCCCCCCCCCCGTCTCTGGAATGAGATCTGTGGTGTCTGATTTAGTTCTGGGACCCAGTGGGTATGCCAATTTAGATCGGACCTAATCAGAGCCGGGCAATTAACAGTGATAAAGTATGAAAATAGAGCGTGGCAGAGACAGGATCAGCCAGTCATTAACGAATCTTGCTTCCTGGCTTCAACTAATTAAGACACCAAGAAAAGCCGGTACGGCACACAAGTCGCTTATTTGACAGCTTTCCTCTTTTCTGATGCAGTTTTTACTTTTACCTTCATTCTCAGATATTGTTACAGAACATCTCAAGGGACCGCTTCCAGTACTGCTTTATCTCACAAAGTAATTAGCACAGCTTCGAATTTTTGAATCTTAAGCCCTCAGCACAATTTTCCAAATACTTGGACACTTGCAAAACAACTCACCTGCCACTTGAGTTGTTTTGCACTTTCTTACTTGCTGTCTTTTGAAATTCCCTTTCCTGCCTTCCTTTGTATAGGCTGGTTTATCCAAAATATATTGTGCGTTTAAAATCAAATCAAGCACCTTGACAGATAAATGTCCCTCAGAAAATATATCGGGTTTAAAGGTAATGAAGTGGTTTATAGTTATTTAACAACCTTCCTACATTTGCATTCAGATGCCGAACAGTTCCCAGAGGGAGAAAAACTGCTTTTCTCTGAGTGATATTTCCCTTTTGGCAATCAAACATCTTAAAGCAAAGCATGTACACAATTGTCCCTTAAGGCCAAGAGCTAGTCTTTCATCACAATACTTATTCATGCTGCTGTGGAAATGTCCTAATGTTGAGTCTAGTACAGAGACAGTTTTCTGTAGAAGTCTACAAAAATATGTCTAATGAGTTGGATAA
Source organism: Anguilla anguilla (assembly GCF_013347855.1). Taxonomy (NCBI): domain Eukaryota; kingdom Metazoa; phylum Chordata; class Actinopteri; order Anguilliformes; family Anguillidae; genus Anguilla; species Anguilla anguilla. Next base: position 21,961,466 of record NC_049208.1, read on the forward strand.
CTAACTAACAATAGAAAACCTTCCACCTTTTATGACCATTGGCATTCTCCATTCACCTGCTGTTCAATTTGAAATGCAGTGTCATATAACCAAAAGTTTTGTAAGATATGAATAAATGCTTCCTAAGGTGCCATAGCCAAATCATTTAATCACACCGATTTACATATACTGTATAATAAATTAATAAACAGAGGTAGCGATGTCATTGATTGCACCTTATGTGGCACGCACACGCATGCACACACACGCACACACACAAACACAAACAAAAACACACACACACAGGTATATATTACATAATAATGGGAAATGTACCAATAATGTGCAAAGTGAGGCCGACATGTGCAATCAAAGCAGACATTTAGACAGGAATTGTCAATTGTTCAACAAAGGTTACTTGCAAAACCTTTAAGGTATAAGGTTAAATAACGAGAGGCACAGCATGCTGGAAAAAAGCTGTGTTGGCATGATAATGGAGACCCCGGATTTTACAATATTCTGTAAGTAATGGAAGGCACAGACCGACACAGGTCAGGATTCAATCAACAATTGCCTTTCATTTTGACTTAATAAATTCAAGTTACTTTTTTCTTGACAGATTTTTGAAAAGTTAATTTGTGATTTCTGAAATCAAGTATGCTTTTAGAGTGAATCATCTAACAACTGCATAAAATTGCACAAAAGGTTGTCAGCAAATTTAATTCAGGCCATCTATTGGTAATCAGTGTACAGTATAAGAATACATTGACTATCCATAGATCACAGAATGGAACCTAACTGGTGATCCTATTGGCCCTACCAGTTCCATTGGAGAAGGAAGGGGGTCAGAGAGGGCGATGGGACTGCAGTCAAGCACTGCATAGTCACATTGAGATTGTGAAAGGTGCTACATAAATGCAATTCATTATTACTGTCATAAGCAGGGTTGAAGTGATCCTCCACCTGCACTCCTTCCAGAGAAAAGAAATACATCCACCTGTCTCCTGCTCCTGCTGCCCATCTGAGCACAGAATTACCGCAGGCTCTGGAGAGACCCATGAATTATTAATCCAGTCTGTCAGCACAGAGGCTCGCTGGGGGTTTCAGATTCATCCATAATCAGCTATTACCCCCTTTCCCCCAAAAAACTGACGGATACCACCTAGTTACAAGAATAAGGGAAGTCAGGTCCAGTCACCACTCAGCCATCAAGAAGATGCATTGTATTGCTCAACAGAGACATTTTTATATTTCTATCTGAATAGCTGCCGCTAGGTTAGTCACATACCATGATTTTCAATTTGAAGTATTCAATAGATTAAATAAGTTTTTCATGTAGTTTGCTTGCTGTTGTGAATTAATGCCATGTTTGCATTTGTTTTGATACTGTGCTTTGTACTTCCAACTGCGCGACACATTTCAAATGCTGCGCATCACCCTGGATAAGAGTGTTCGCATATAAATGTAATTACATTTGTCATTACATAAACAGCAGGGCGGTGTTCCACATTCGTAATGGTCTGTAGTCATAACATGAATGCTAAAGCTTGCGCTCAAAAACTATTTGTATGCAAAACCATTTCCACAGCTGTGACACGGAGAAATCACACAATAATATTTATACTGGGCTGTTGGCAATTAGGCCTGCACAACAGACTGAACCCTTTGTTACAATATATACAGCATGTGCATAAGTGCATAGTACTGTATATCTGCATGGACATACTTAAAAAAAAAAAAAAGAGCCAATCAGATCAGCCCAATACAGGCTGGAATTTGAGCGCCCTCACTTTTTTCACCAGAAGCCTTTTATAATGCATTCAGCAAAGTTGTTTTGTTTTTTTTGCCTACATATGCACAAATTATTGTTTCTTTTTATTATATCATTTCTCAAACCAATATTCTTGACTGTATTCATACTACATTATCTATATTATTATATATTATATTTTTATATTTTCAGCTATAGCTACCAAATTAATCATGGTGCTTCTCAACCAAAACAGTTGGAAATTTACAGAAGCTTCCTTGATATATTTTGTCATTTCTATTTTATATGGTATTTTATGTGGAAAAATAGCAATAAATCTGAATTTTGTGGCATATACATAGGGTTTTCTAAATATTTTATTAATAAAACAAACATTTTAAAAACCCCTCTGTCAATTACCAGCTTTTGAGTTATTCATCACAATGAAACAGAAAAATGAACAGAAAAAGGAATTTTTTCCCTATTCACCTGTGGCATCTCCCCTTAGTGATATTATTGCAATAGGCCAACAGAAATCCAGCTATTGAAATGTACTCCCCATCGTGTAAAATCCATAACCATAACCTAATAATTGTTTACCAGCATTTAAAGGAGTACCATGGTGGTTGAACGTGACACTTCCCAGTTGTCTTCAGGCAACAACAAAACAAATGTGCATAATTTTTTTATTCTTCAGTCATTTCAATGTACTTTAAAACGTATTTTTCTAAGCCTAAATTTCCCACTATAAAAATTCACCCGAACTGTCTGGGCGTGGTAATGAGAACTGTCAGTTAGCTATGATTGACAGACCGTTCCCCGTTACCATAGCTACCCCCATGATACGCGCTCTCTTTGGGAGACTGAATATTCACAAGCTAGCTAGCTTAGTAGTATATCAAGTATCGATAGATAGCTAAGGTAAGGACGTTGACTTGTATCCAGTTACAATTTTTGCTATCTAGCTAGCCAAGTTAAAATAAAAGCACAACTATAACGTCCTCATAAAAGCGAACTAGCAAGCTAACGTTATCAATAACATTGCCTTATGAAAGCAAACCTCCTAGCTAGCTAACGTTAGCTAGCTAGCTAAATGAATATAACCAGAAATAATCTAAAGGAACTCTAATTTAAGTGAACCTAACGTTAGTCAAATATTTGCATTGTCTGAACAGCAGGACAGTGTGTCCTGTCAGATTTCTTTACGGGGCGTGGAAATAGGAGTGGTTACTGTATTCGTGACGTAGAAAAATGACAACTTTCTCAACCGGTTGAAAATGGGACGATGAATTTAAAACGCATATTTCTCCAAAAATACAGAACGGACATATTTAATACTTTGCTCATTGTGTTTCTTCAATGCCTCTTGTGCAAATAGCGCATAAAACAGAGAAAGTGTGAAAATCACCATGGTACTCCTTTAAGTATCCTGGCTGTATTCCGTTATATTGTTGCTATTTGTTAACGACCAGCTAACCATGCATGAATAGCATTAACTAAGTAGGTAGCTAGCTACAAATACAGCTCTGTGATGCAGTACCTTATGAATGGGGACACCAGTTTATCTGAATTGCAGCATTATCTCCAGCAATTCAGTCATCCCTCAACAAGAGGTTGACAGAGCCTTCTTGTCATTCAATTATTACACTGTTTTTCCCAGTAATCTATATCAATTGGCAGATGATGATTGACAGCAAATCCCCTGGTGTCACAGGCTGACGTGCACGGATGCTGTAGCATTTTATTTCTAAGCAATGGAAAGTACGTTTACACATAAAAGTGCAATTACAATACCTATACACAATTCATAAATATGACTGATTGTTGTAGTGAACATGCATAACAGATAAACTCACAAATTTGATCAAGCTCAGCTGTTTAACAGTCTCCTCTGTCAATCTTTGAGAGTACGTACAGTAGTGTAAAATCATCCATAGGAAGATGCATCTTTCTGCATCAACAGAGTTGGTTGGAATGTACAAGTATTTTGCCTTCCGCACAATGATGTCCCAGAGCTCTCCTAGTATCAATGCAGTGTTTTATTTGTGTACCAATAATTTGCTTTCTTTGGTGTGCATGTTGTCAGTTTCTCAGAAACATCTTTGAATGTTTCGATGCAAACAGTGTTTGGTATTTACTTTTCAGTTGTTCGACCTTATTGCATGCTTAATATATTCCGATCTCTCTGTACTCAAAGCAGCGGATCATTTCAATCAGCAGTGTTTCCCGCAGTGCTTTATAGTCAAGCTGCTGTGCCTTGACTATTTTCCATGCATGCCTTGACTAAGAAATATTTTAAAAGAAATCAATAAGACAAATATTAACCCAGTGCAGTCTGTCGGACAACATCGGTCATTCAGAGGCTGCAATTGGAGTCAAATCCTCCTGCTATTGTAATTCTTCACCCGGTCCGCAATCTCAATTCTCCCCCAACCCCCCAGATCACAATCCCTCCAACCCTACCCCCACCTTTCCCGCTTCCGTGATTTACTGCGTCACATTCAGAAAATTTTCAGCAATGCCAGAAATGAAGGTTTCCGGAGGATCACATTACAACATACCACCTTCATTTTATCTGACTGTGGCAAATAGATAGTAATATAACAGTTTCTGTGTAAAAAAGAGAAATACAAAATACAGGTTTGCCAATGTTGTGCAAACCTTGAAATTAATTTAATTAATTACAACTAATTTCAATGAATTTGGCACAGATTAGTACCATTCTCTTAGATAACGCACTGCATGGCAATGCCATCTTTCTACACCTTAGTGCTTTCCTTTCATTACTCAAATCAATGATCCATTTTCGTGAAACAAAATACTTCCAATGTTCTATCAGCAGGAAGACATGCTGTGCTGCACCCCCCTTGGGAGAAGAACAAGTTGCATGCCTAAGAAGAGAATTACTGTGGGAAAACTCTGGAGTTATCTACATAAATAGTGCTTACTCCATTCTACAGCTCTAACACACCAGGTCATGTGTGTTCTGCATTCCAGAATTGACTACATACATACATACATACATACACGCACAGATACAAACATACATACATACACGCACAGATACATACATACATACCAGCATACATGCATACATACATACATACCAACATAAATACATGCATACTTAGTTAACTAGTGAACAAAAAATGGAAATATAAAGCCATATGCACACAGGGTTTACATGCATGAGGAATTCTGCAGGTGAAGACAACCCCACTCTTGATTTACTAGAATCAGTTTGTCATTTGAAACAGATCAAACAAATGTTCATCTCTCCAGTGAGGTCCACTGAAGCCCCTGTGAGCGTATAAAATGTAATGATTTTGGAAACCTGCTCAGATTAGTAATTTTCTGATTGGACTTTCCAGTTGGTATGGGAATAGTTAGACAGACATACACTCAAGTTTACACAGCAGAAATAGATAACACCATTAGGAAGGTGCAATTAAAAAATGTTTTTGTTTTGTCACAGTTTAAAAAATGAATAAAATGTGTTCTGAGCAATGAGTGATTTCTCACTGACTGTGAGTGATTTAATCAAACTGAACACACGTAATATAATATATATATATTACTACATATGTGTGAATATGAGGATATTGATCAGGAAGTATTATACAAATGTGAAGATTCCTAGTAAGTGGGTTAAAATTCAATTTATTTTCATTGGATAATAGTACACATTCCAGATTAGATACTCATGCACTGATAGATTTCTATCAAGGGGCTCTCTGAATTATTGTATTATAAATCAACTCAGAATTTACTATGGCATTGGACAGAATATGTGTGATTCATAATGCAAGATGCACAGTTTCAGCTGAGAGAGTCTAGGGCCATATGATAAGCTGGCAGTTGTGTCTGTGATGTGATATCAGTCTGATATCACATCACAGACACAAAATCAAAGTCCGCAAATGAAGAAGATGACGGTCTTCCCCATGTACCAGGGGTACTAAAATACAGTGCTGTTTTCTGGCTTGATATACATGCAATAAAGTCTGCCCGAGCACTGATCCACATTTAAGCAAGTATATCTAGAGCCATCACATGTATTTAAGTGAATTCTACGCAAATGAATGCAGGCATACAGCCACACCACCATGTGCCTTCAGCCAATTGCATGCATTCAAGCTGAAACACACCTCTGATAAATCTATAACATTAACCAGGCATTAAAGAGCCTGGACACAGCACTTTATTTAATGGCTTTCAGAGGGACTCCTCTTAAACACACTTGAAAGGCTTATTGAGTTATGTTTGAACTAATATAGAACACAGAAAACACATGGTCAAGACTTTGGCTTCAGAAAACTGTTTTGCCTCTAATTTAATGTTGGTGCATTATGAACAACAAATTGAAGACAGAAGACTCAAACTGAAGACACAAGAGAGCTTTTTTAACCTTTTTATCATATCAATCAAAATGTTAGTGCCTCTTGTTTAATGCCTAGGACCATTTCATTGATTATTTTTCTATTTTTAAACTAGTTTTTTCTCCCTTCAGTATAAGAATTCCTTATCCTTTATTCACTGAAGTTGTATTAAAAACCAAAACAGCACATGCACATATGTATATATTTTGCATTGAGCTCATGAGCATCATAATTCTTCCAGAAACCACTTCACATTCTGAGTTAGTATTCCAAACATTTATAGACACTCTTACCTCTGTTTTACATCATTTGAACCTACTCTCACCTCACCATCACTGTCAGCCAGTGGTATTTCATTCAGGGTTTTTCCCGGCTCAAAATGGGGCTTAGGTGGTGACTTTGGGCAAGAGCAACTGCGGTCTGCCTGGCTTTACTGCGGCATTACCCAGCTCTATTTTCACGGAATTGTGCCCAATTACATCACATAATGATCTATAAACGTAATAGAGAGCAGGGTACTTTTTCACATCTTTTTGTCTTGATTACTTAGAGATCGCTGGAATATCAATGAGATATGTTGTACTGAATATCTTATCAACCATTGATGATGTTTATTAAACCTGATCAGAAATGTGAAAGGTACAGTTTGTCTTCAAACGATACTCTTGTCGTAACAATGGAGCCCGCCATACTCCAGCACATTAAATTTGAAATTAAGTAATAAATATGTGGGTAATGTGCAGAGCGTCAGTTTTAATTTAAGGGTATGCGTATCCAGTGTTTCCTGTGGAATTGATCTCTTGGTGTGGTGGTGGGTGTCTGAAAGAGGGGTGGGGGGGAGGGGGGAGGGGGAAGGCGGGGGTGTAGCAAAGGCAAAAAGGTTTAAGACTATGAAAACATAACCTCTTGAGACTTTTTTTATATCTAAATCTATCTTTTAGCTCTGACGTGCTCTTGATACAAGGAGATACAAGGAAATGGAAGTAGTTGAATCACTCAAACATTTTAAATGCCATTTTTTTTTATTTCGCGCTGTTTCGGCGATTTGCTAACATTTTGCGGCCGTTATAACAGTAGCTCTAGATTTTAAAAAATGGTAGGCACGTACGTAGCTCAAACAGGTTCGGCTTCGGCTCAAACAAACACTGTTTATTTTCAGATAACGTTACATATTTATCACATTTATTTTTTACTTGTCCGATCAGACAACTGCATGAGGCATTCCACTTGCCCGAGTTAGAATCCGCCAGTTGTCATCACCGAATGATAGTTAACGCCAGTGCTTGAGATGGGCAGGAGCTGCCGGGACTTGTATATGAGTACCGACTCTTCTTTTGATTACCAACATTAATTAATTTTAAACAGTATGTATTTTGAGGAGTAGGTACCGGCACTTATTTTGGTCCAATTAAAACACTGGTTAACACTATTGTATTTTTGTAATATTTGAAGCGTCGCTACCTACCTTTTCCTTGTCTTTCGGTGGCTGAAGAAAAAAAAGTGACGCTTTGACAGACCGTGCGACCTTCGCGCGCTGCAAGTTTTCCAACCTCCTCAGAAAGGAGCAAGCACGGAGCGCGTGGCCTAGGCTCTTTTTGAAAATAAATATGTGGACGCGACAGTATTCATATGACAGTATGGATTTGAAAGCGCATTTAGGAAGAAATATTTAGAAAGTTTAACATTTTTAATTTATGAATTTAATATATAGGCTATATATATGTATATTTATTTTTATTTATTTTTATTTTTATTATGGTGTGGCGGCAAAACCTTACCAGCGGAAACGTTGGCGTATCCATATCCAGTGATCTATGTAGGAATTACAGCCCTGTTTATACAGAGTACCTTTATTTAGGGGACCAAAATTCATTAGACAAATTAACAACAGCTTACATAAAATAGTCATATTTACTTCTTTTGCATTCAATGACTGCTTAGAGCCTATGATCTTCCCTGGTGATGCTCTGCCAGGCCTGTACTGCAGCCATCTTCAGTTCCTGTTTGTTTTGTTGTTTTGCCTTCAGGCCTGTCTTCAGCAAGTGAAATGCATATTCAATTGGATTCAGGTCGGGTGATTGACTCGGCCAGTGAAGAACATTCCAGTTTTTGGCCCTGAAAACTGTATTGGTTGCAGCATCAATATGTACTATATTGAGTCGTTGTCTTGCGAGGTGAAGCACCGGCGAATGAATTTTGAGGCATTTGGCTGGATCTGAGCAGATAAGATGCTTCTGTATACTTCAGAATTCACCCTGCTGCCATCAGCAGTCACGTTACCAATAAAGACAAGTTCCAGTGTCATAGCACTACCTCTATCATGTTTCAAAGATGGGTGGAGTGCTTTGGATCATGAGAAGATGATTTTGACACACCCAATGTTTTTTCCATATATCTGATCAATTTATTCAGATTTCAGTCTCATGATGGCCTGCTTTACTGGCTTTGACATTTATTTGGTTCTCATTATGAGAGACAACAGCAGCAGTTTCCATATGCAAATTCCACACCTAGGATCAACTCTAAGCTTTGTGTTAGCTTTCTTGTGCATGAACTAAAGACACACAGCTGGCCAAGAAAGAACTGATCAGCCAATTGTTCACTTTGGCTCCCCTAAAATGGGGGGGGGGGGGGGGGGGTTGGGGGGGTTTAATTCCTTCCCAAATAATTTGATATGGATATAAACGTCTAAAAATCTAAGCACTTTATCCTCATATTCATTACGTCTAAAAATGTAAGCACTTTATCCTCATATTCATTGTTTAATTTCAGGTCCAATGTGCTGGAGTACAGCACCAAAACAACAAAAATTGTGGCACAATATGGACTGCACTGTATGTTTTCTATTGGTTGTTTTGGGCCAGTAAATGTCCGGGCCCATGTCCCAGCATCACATTTCTTTTTATGTATTCAGAAATCCCCTGCTTAAAAAGAAGACAGTCATGCTCTTGAGCAATAGATTACCTGACCCAAAGGGGCAGTGCCTGTAGGTGCGCGCATATATGTGTGAGTGCATGTTTGTGACTGTGTTTGCATGTGCGCGTGACAGTGTATGCGTGAACGTGTGCGTGCCCCTGCATGCATGCGTGCTTGCTCAGACTCACGGTGGTGAAGTTCTCAGCCCTGCACTCTTGCCCGCGGTATTTGCAGTCCAGGAGCATGTCTTCAATGTTGTGGCTGGTGCGTTGCACAAACTCCAGCATGTTGAAGGTCTTGCTGGGGAGGAACTTCTCCTTTTCCGGCGGCTGCCCCAGCTGCGTCAGGTACTCGTCGAAGTCGCCCTGCTCCACGCCCAGCATGCTGGCCATCCAGAACAGGTCGTTGCGCAGCATCTGGGAGCGGCGGAAGCTGTTGTAATTGCAGAGGGTGATGGCTGGGAAGTACATGACGGGGCTGTCCATCTCGTCCAGGAGGGTGACGTGGGGGTACTGGTAGTACTCGATCACCCGGTCTGCCACTTGGTAGAGAAAGATTGAGAGGGAAGAGGTGAAGGCCGCCGCCCAGAGCAGGCGGCGCAAGGTCACCCCGCCGGGCAGGAAGATGTGGCTCAGCCCGTGCAGGGTGCAGTTGGCCCCGAACACGGTGATGTCGGAGGGGCGGGACTGCTCGCCCTCTTCGGCGGTCCCCATGGTCGCTGGTGCCGGGTGACTGACGCTCGACCCTTAGTACTTTGATGCTGTCCCTCTGTCGGTGTGCTCAGTCAAGATCTGCTCTGTTCAAGCCCCGGTGCGGCTCTGCGAAGCTTTGTGGAGGAGAAGCAGAAGACGCAGACTGTAAATGCACAATGGGGGAGAGGCATGGGAGTGGCAGGGGTCAGGTTTCCTGGGAGAAGTCGAGAGGAGGCGGGCTATGCAAGGAATAGGGAGGGGCATAGGGAGCATTTTGGGAAAGCTTCGGGTTTCCTTTGGGGTGTGACGTGCGGTCCTGTTTAGCTGGATGACTCTAGTGGGTCCTGAGAGAGCTGTAGGGGGGTGATCAAGCACACACCAATGATGAGGCTGGAAGTGGAAGCAGACCACAGTAAGGATCCCAAAGGACAGTGTGTGGATAGAGGATGGAGGCATCCCTTTGCACCCCGCTCAAATTTGCTTGCATCATTCAAGACAGATTCAGACACATGACCTCTGCATTTAGCGGTATTTGTCCTGAAAAGAGTGACCCTGTGCTGGGTTTCTCTCTGCCAATGCAGGTGAGCGCAGTGCTTGCAAACATGGCAGAGAAAGAAGAGAGAATGGGATAAGACATTTGGGGACTATCAGATGTAAAAAAACAAGTAATACCATGGAGCATCCAAACTGATCTCAGAGCAAAGGTTGCCTCGTCTGTTTAAGTAAGTGCAAAAATATAGGGAAAAGTTGACTGCCATAGCAGGAAAAGCACTGCACAATCAATGCTCCAGGAAAACATGCATAACATGACACAAAAGTCATCTATTGTGAGATTTTCATTTATTTTTTGGAATGAGAAGCTGCCAATTTAGATGGAACATTTTGAATGATGTAAGATGTTGTTCATATGCTTAAGGTTTATATATGGGAATACATTAATACATGATTATAAGAAAGAATCAATAAAAAATCATTTAAAAACACTTCTATCAATATAAAAAAACATATTTAGCATCACTTTTGAGGGAGTAGTAAAAGGTTAAGTTTGAAGTCATGTAAAAGTTCACAGTCTTTTAACTGTATTCTGTCTGATATACTCCATATGAAGTTTTTTTTAAAAGGTTTGAAGTAGTTTTTGAATGAACTTGTTTCCCTCTCAGATGTAGACTTACAGTACATGCATTAATAAAGCCAGCATTTGCCTATGTTGTTTTGCTCAGCAATGAGGAACAACTCACTGCATAGTTTCTTATCATCAGTTTGCTAAAATAGCCAAAACAATGGATCAATCTATTTTTGTTCTCAACGGGTAATACTCTCTTATGTGATAATGAATCTTAATTTGAAAACAGCACAATAAACTTATTGCACTCCATCATTACATACAATACATTAGTAACTGGAGAATAAGCAAAATTCAGCACTTTTTGATTACTACTGTTTGTCATAGCTATGGATTCAAAACGTACAGTATATGCAGGAAGTTAATGCTTCATGTTAAATATGAGACAAGTGGAAAACAGGCATTCAGCATAATTTCTTGGGAATGTTGACATGTAAGATTCACGTTTAGTTAAATGCAAAATGTAGCAATAATGTTTTGTGCAAGCATGAAACGTATATCAAAGAAATCATATGCAGGCTTCTGCCCTTTAAACTGTGATGTAAAATTCACCCTCCAAGTTCCCAAAGTTTCAGTGACTTTATGGTTAATAGTTTGTCCCTTCCCAGTTAATTTTCTAATTGGTTGCTTATTATATTTTTGCCACACACAGCTGGAATCATCTGGCAGCAAATGGCTTCCTCTGTAATAATGTCCAGTGTTCAGTGTATGATAAATTATGTTCTACAGAGGAAATGCTTATCATTCAGTGTTTCTGCGTGCATTTCTGGGTCTTTCTGCCCTGCAGCAACAATCGCCGTCTATTCCACCAGCCTGCTGCTGTCAATTTAGAGCAGAACAATGTCTGCATATAAACAGGGGCGGTCTCAAATGAACAATCCTAATGCTTAATGTCTTTCATAAAAAACAACCAAAAATACTTCACTAAACTTTTTAACAGTTATACTACATTATGACTGAGAGAAATGTGCCATGATCATAAAAAAATGCATTTAAAAATAATGAAATGCAGAGGGTCAGAATATCATGTTAATTAAATTAACTTGCATGATACCTCAGTCCATACCCTAATGTTAATGTACTAGGATTTGGCCACATAGTAAAAGGGAACATTAGGTAGATTGGGGTTCTCAGATGTTGCAACCCCCAATTTTACTTTGTATGTGTAACCACTTCAGAGAACAGTGTGAATATGAGGCCTTTAAAAACAGTAACAGCAATACTGTGTAATGGTACAGTAGTCTTTCATATGTTGAATCGTGCCTTTTTCTAATATAGAACAGAACAAATTCATATTATCTGAAGCAGCCTGGTTTGAACAAGATTAAAGATATCCTATTTGCATGTATTATTCATTTTATGACTTGTTATGATATGATTTTAATAACACGTAGTTCTGATTTGCCTTCAGTAAAACCACTAAATAACTGAAGTTATGTACAAACACAATCTTTCAATTAATTTCATTCTGTATTGGGCCCCAAGACAATGGTTAATGTAATAAAAATGGTTAATGTAATAACTTTGTCCTATATAATGTAATAAATTATGGTTAATGTAATAACTGCCGGTTAATGTAATACAATTTGTGAATGGGTAGGGTAATAACTTTTGCCGGTTAATGTAATAACTATGAAATGTAATTCCTTTAACCGGTGGTTATAACATTAACTGGCAGTTAAAGCTTTTTTGATGATTAATGTAATAGCGTGAAATTACTGTCTATATGTTTGACTTCATATTTAATTAACACCAAGTATCATGCCTCCAATAGCCAAGGGCGGTACTATGGTTAAGGCCACTGCCTCTAAAGTTTTTAATCTGGTCTACTTCCATTTGACACATCTCATCACCATCTTCTCCTCTCTTTTCTGTTTCACCCGTACTCTTACACGGGCCCCCCCCCCCTTTTTTTTTTAAATACCAAAATTTTATAAGCAGTATTTGTTTTCTTCCAGGTCTACTGTATATATATATTTTAAATTATGCAAATGGAGTAAAATACTCTTAGAAAAGCAACATGAAAAAAAAAAAATAGTCATATGACATTTTGGCCATATTTCCCACCCCAAATGCAAGCTATTCAGCGATCAAACTGAAGGACTCATTTTATGTATCCTCAAAATATAACAACAGTGACCTAAATGCTTCATCTGTTATCACTAAAACAAGTTCAATCAATGTTTTTGGCAAAACAATTGCACAACAGGCAGTTATTCCTTTTATCAAACTGAAATATAAATTTCACTTCCTTTAGTTTATTCGGCATGAGCACTTTGCATGTCTGCATACATGTATTTTGTACCAAAGTAGACATACCTTTATATTTTTAGGTTGCCCTTTAAAATGTATAATGCCCTATTTTGGTGACAACAGTAACCCAAACATGAGTGGGCATTAGTGAATTGCGAATTCCATTCAGTAATTTCATGATCTGCAGTAAAGACATTTTAAAGTCAACAAGGGTCAGGCGACTGGAAGAAATCTGCTTCACTGAGGCTGCTGTATCAGCAGAGTCATTTGATCAGTTTTGACTAATGAGATTCTCAGCCACAGAGGCATTGCAGTGTGGATATAGACAACGCATTATAAACAGGGCTCTACATGGGATTTCTGTTATAGGAAGGTATTGAAATGTTCTATTTTCTAAAAACTTCTGGACCAAAAAAATTACAGAAAAAAGTTTCACAACCTACTATATATAATGAAATTCATGATCAGGAAACATTTTCTGATGCGATTTTCTTTGGATGTCAAAGCAGCTTGGATTTCTACATTGAGTTCAATGAGCAGCAAGCTCTTTTGCGCTCATGTTGCACATTAGAGGTTTCCTGTTACTTCCCCAACCCATCCAGTGCTAGAATCTATGCTCTGGACAAGTCTATCAGACATGATGATGCCTTGGTGCACTGGAATTAAAGGGAAAGTATTGGCTAATAATTCTATTTTTCTATATTTTTAGACCAAACATTGATGCTGTTAAGACTCTTTGAAGACCCAATCTTTGTTTCCGATGTTTTGCAAACATCTCAGTATCTACTAAAAAGACAACACCACCCGTGTATGTGTCAATGGAGCCTTTATACACTGCAAATTCATGCCTACAAAATTACTCTTAAACAACAGAACAAGCAGCTGTGAAAACACATAAGCTTTGCTGCACCACATCACTCACAAATTAATTTATGCAGGGTTGACTATTCATTCCAAACAACAACCTGATATCATATTGACCAGTCCTCGGGTGATGAGAGGGAACACTTCATCGATCAATAAACAGGAAGAACATCGGATAGATTTATTCCTCCCTTCCTCTGTCTTGCTAGCAATAGCGCATGCAGACAAGGGATCGAGGGTACTGGGTGAATTATATTTAATTCTGTCAATGCAAGCAATGCGACTGTTTCCAGTTCTGCAAAGTGATGTTGTACAATCATAATAAAATGGGGTCTGACTGAAGGCCTGACACACCTGACAAAGAAAAGACACCAAGACAAATTACCAAGGGAAATGTCCCACTTCTCGCCCAGAGAGAGGAGATTGCGGAATATTCCTTGTCAGAAGGGGACAAGTTGCAAATCATGATGAGATTAAAAATGACAAATGACTTGTTCGATGTGAGCAGAGGTTTACGTTTATATAATTTTTAAAAGCTTCTAATAATGTATGCTATCCATACGCTTCCCCAGCTAGCTCTATTCTGCAGTTGAGCTGCTTCAGCTGTAGAAATTTACATCCGGCTTCCAAAATTGTGCATAAAGTGAGAGAGCTTTCAGTATCTAGTTTTAATTCTAGCCTTCATATTGATATTGGAGTTTGTTACTGCCATTTGTCAATACAAGGACCAGAGTTGTGACAATGAATCTCAAGGAAGTTATTAAAAATAAGAAGAAAAAAAACAGAGACATAGGCCAAACATTAGGCAAACCAAAATCAGCTGATTGGAACATGATTAAGAAAAAGAGAGCACTGCTGCCCTCAGAAATCACAAAGACCCTGGTAAGCCAAGAAAAAACAACTGTTCTAAAAATTAAGGAGCTCACTGGTTATATATATATATATATATAGATGTCCATAATGTTTGGTAAATGGTAAATGGTAAATGGACTGCATTTATATAGCGCTTTTATCCAAAGCGCTTTACAATTGATGCCTCTCATTCGCCAGAGCAGTTTAGGGGTTAGGTGTCTTGCTCAAGGACACTTCGACACACCCAGGGCGGGGTTTGGGACAAAGACATATAAGACAGAGAGATATCACTGATAGGGCTAGGATCTCGCTGTCAGTTCCTTTTTGAACACCAGTGTGCTGTCTCAGACAGTATCACTGTCATTTTGTGTTTTGTTTGGATCTTACTGTCTGCTTTTTTCACTGGTGTACTCAGTCTATAAACTGCCAAAAGAAAAACCCTTGAGATAACAAAGAGGAAATCACGCTTTTATCATTACTGGATGTTTCTGGTCAAATTCATTGCCATCTGTCTACCACTAAACCAAGAGAAAAGTGACAGGCTTTTCAAATACCAAGTGCTTAAGGGGACTGGCATGTAAGTTTGAGTTTGTCATTCTGACATTTTCTGAATGTAGTGAGAGGACTGAGGATCTGAATGATACTAATGACCAGTGATACTGTGGAAGCATGGTGGGAGGGACGTAGATATGGAATATCAATGCATGAATCTGTCTCTTATGTGCAGAAGGACGTGCCACATTAAGCACACTAATTAAAGCTATTGGATCTGCACAGTTAAAGGCTTTTAGAAGCGTGCCCTGGGCCTCTCCAGTATCCAAATTAAGCAGATTTTAATAGCACACATCGCCTTCTAGCAACAATGTTTCTTTATACCTTCACTTTCTACAGGGAATAAAAACCACATGTTCACATTTGCCAGTCGCATTTAGCATTCTAGAGGGATCCTTTCAGTCTTTAGATCAGAAAATTTATGTTAAAAAAATCAGTCAATCAATCATGAATTTGTGACAGCAAGTAAATGTCTTAAGCTACATGCAAACTGATAACATTATTAGATCCTTGAAAACCTTCGGATATTCAGTCTGCAATAGATCATTGTAATATGTTAATTGTAATGTAATGTAATGTCAATTGCCAGCTAGTTAACCTTGACAAAGTTCAGTTGGATGGACAGCAGCACACACATAGCAGCCCCGAGGCTACATATGGGAGGCACTGGCTTAATATATGAGACATCAAATATATCAGTAGTAACTCAAGTAGAAAAATCACTGGCTTTTATCCATATAAGTATATTTCTGGACAAATACACTTGGAAGCAGGAATAGCATGATACAAATGTTTTTACTGCAGCTACTACTGGTCTTATAATAGCACATGTTTCCTTCAGAACAATGCTATAATATAAAATGTATTGTATTTCAAGGACATCTGTTGGCTATGACTTCACATTGCTAATTCTCCAATTGTTAGGTAATATATATATTTTTTGTCATCTGTGCAGGCCAAAATCAAAATTTTTTTGCTGACAGAATGTATGAACAATGTATATTTAAAACTGCAGAGAAGCCGTAATGCATATGCACCATTGTTCATTGCTGAAAATGAAATCTGGTAACTGAACTCTGATGGACATCTGAGAGATTAGTGAAAGACATTTATCTTATGACGTTAGCAAGCATTAGCTTCTCCTATCTGATGTTGCTCAAAGTAGCAGCTGGGGTTAAAGGTATAGAAGCCCACCATTAGGACTACACTGTACGTCAAATTTTTCAAGACCTTTCCTTATTATGTTGCATATTACAAATTAAGTGAAATAAGAGTTTATTATTGTTCTTTTTGCAGCTCAGCGGAGTCAGCTGAAATACAAACTATAATGAAATACAAACTATAATGACATTTCCTGAGAGGTCCAACTTAAATACAAATATCAACTTAACAATGAAAGGTAAACTCAAGTAATAATAAATAATACAGTTTATATGCGATATCCTCATGCATATGATTTTAATTTCTAGCATTCTAGCAGCCACACCACCCTATTACCATTTCATTGCAAAAAGCTGGAGCTAAGCAGATGTGGGCTTGTTTAGTACTTTGATGGGAGACCTCCAGGGAAAACTGTCCCTTAGTTTAAACCCATGTTGCTAGTTTAGGGGCATATGCAATTCAATTAAACTAGGTTGGTTCGTATTCAATCATACAAATCATTAAAGCTCATCAGATATTATTTTAATTTCTGGTGGTGTACAGATTATTTAAATTCCATTTTGGATACTGGCCTAAATGTCAGTCTTACAGAAGGCTGCATTTCAGGACTCAATGGCTTAGTTCATTCAAAAATTAAAAAAAAATTAAAAAAAATACAGCATAGCAATGACTCACTCCATTTCTTGGTGCAGATCGAACAAAATATGCAACTCATCAAATGCATGTTCATCAAATTCCCACTAGAGGGTGCTGTGCCCTAGCGTTCATCAGCTAATTGTCAGAGGCTTCTCTTGCATCCTGCAGTCTACCTCTCGCCGAGAAACATTATTGATGCATTTCATACTGATGACTTACATTTCCTCTCTCTGGAAGAGTGGAGGCAGGTCCAATTATCAGCCTTGCTGCTTGGCTCTTATATTATATTGATCTGTGTATACATGTGTTGAAGAGGAAAGACTTGGAAATCCTCACATCAACTTCTGCGGGTTACCGGTAGAGAGGCTGCATATTGATAACATTTGAGTTGCTCACGTTATTAAAGTAGTTCCCAAAAAAGGGTTTTAGAGACTTATTTTCACAGAACATCGACCCCCCCCCAGCCGCCTTCCTCGTCCCAACCCCTCATCTCCACCGTCATTCATCTGCGGAGACTCAAAGCCAGGGTATAGATTTGGCATCGGCTCCTGTTTGTGTCTCTGGGTTTATTGATTGGCTTGAGTTTGTTAGTCTGCTTTCTTGAGCGGTGCGAGGGGGTGGGGGCTTAAGGCCCTGCGAGGTTATTAAACTCTCCTGACATCTGCCAAGGCCACTTTTGGGAGGATATTGGTCTGTCTCGGCTGTTGTGGCTGCAATAGGGAAAGCACTTCCTGTTCCCTGCACCTTAGCGGTTACCATGGAAATACAGCACAATGCCAGAAGCACGTGCAAAGCATGCCCTTGTCTGATAGGTCTTGCCATGACAGGAAAGGCAAGAAACAGATTCTTATCTCAACCATGAGGAAACTGGTCTGTGGACTGGATATTTCAACAGTGATCCACTTTAACTGTAAAAAAGGATGAAATTTCGGTGCCGATTTCTGTGGCTGTCCTGGATACCAACTTTTGTACATTGTTCATGTCTTACTGGCTGATTAAGGTCTGGATTCAAATATTTGTCCTAAACTTTGAGTAAAAATTAATTGTAAATGTTAATTTTCCACAAACACAGTTTTGTGAGTTCAGTGTCCACTTTTAAAAAATGTGTGTTTGTACTGGAAAAAAGCAATACCGCTATTTATTCGCAAGACAAAGTAAAGGACAAATGTTGATTAAATACAGGCTTTATCAGCCACTAAGACATGCATATCCCTATAGACCTTGGGATTAAAATCTATACCAAGCCAATAATTTATCTAAAACACTTAAAACAAATCCATAAATGTACTTTATTGTGATTTATAAACCTGATGAACTGAGTGAATAAACCAGGCATATGCTGAAAGAAATGCACTGTTGCTTGTGATCTGTCCAGTAAATTTCTTCGGCTAAATGCATTGCAGGATATTTAAGATATGAACTTCCCCAGAAGGAGAGCTGAAGCATATAGCTTTGCTGGAGGGGAATGATGGGGTAAATGCTTATAAAGTGTCATATTGGCAAAGCTTTCGCTCAAACCCGCATTTGTGCACCCACGCCAGAGAGACATTCTAGAAACCTGTCATTGAAGCAGGTGTTTGTATGGGAGCTGTGATCACCTCCGGTGCCGAATTTGTTCATTACAGTAGCTGCTGATTGGGAGGCATATCTGAAGCCTGCAGGACTGCTACTCAAAAGAAGCTGAGCTGTCAATCACGAACACAGCCCTGCTTTTACAGCCCGCTGAAATGACACGCACCGAGAGACCAAGTGTAAACAACTGCCCTGAGGATTACTTAACATTTTATTTTCACTATCGCTGATCTCAGGTCAGCTGCAGCTAGCAAAATTAATTTACTGCAAATCATGGTCTCTTTTAACTCGTCACCTTCATATTTAAAATGAGCCTTTATTTGCAATTTAACATGGTACGCACAGCCCGCCCACTGGTAACAGAGCAGCTCAAATTTTCATTAATCTTCATGTGCAAGGGTAAGTACAGAGTGTCCAGCAATTTAATTTGTGATAAAACTGGAAAGAAAACATGGAAGAAATAATTGCGCATCCTATGATTAAAAATGAATGATGTGGTCCGTGGTCTCTGTGCACAGGAGTTATTGGCTTTTTAATTTGGCTGCAATGCTCGCATCTCAAAACAATCAGAGGCAATCTCAGGTGGACACTCTGAGTACAACAATCATTTAGGCTTGGCTGGAAAAATTCTCTCAATCAATTTATCTGCAAGAGCTTGAAATGAAAGCAAACCAATCTCTTTTAATTAAACACAAAGTACATAATCTCTGGCCTGGCTGTAAATAAATGTGTAATTAATGCCTGTGTTAAGGAGGGTACATATTCAAAAGGGAGCTCCTCTGTAGCAGTTAGAGAGACACCAGGTTCTTCCTGGTACATTCCGGAGATTCATTTTACTGCGGTCCAAGTCCTGTATTGACTACTGAGATCATGATTTTTTTTTCTAAGTTACGTTTTTTCTAATGAACAAAGCCCATAACACTTTGCCCCCTGGATGAGTTGTACATGAGTACAAATTGTGCATGTATGGATCAAACACAGAAAAGTTTGAAAAGTGATTATTAAATCAGAATTTTGACCAATCTACAAATTGCACATCACTGGTAAATGTCAAACTAGTAATTATATACTTCCTACTTCTTCTGTGAACTCTTTGCCTCTTGAATCGCATGCAAAATTCACTGCAGCAACTGCACTTCTCCAAAGTACAAGCCAAGAGTATTTTCCACAGTACAGTCATCACAATAGAGATAGTGCTCATCAGGGGTGAGAAGCATCATTCACTAATAACAACTGGTAGCCTGCGGGCGCTTGGCATGTCACTTGAAGAAATGAATGTAGCAGTAACTAGAGGAGCTCTGGCTGACAAACCCAGGCCATACCTGGCACAACAAAACCAATTGTGTGCCACTGGAGACCGTGGGCTAATGAAACAGCCCAGACTTAAATCTACATTGTGTCACATATACAGTGCAGTCCATAAATATTTGGACAGTGACACCACAATTTAATTGTTTTGGCTCTGTACTTTGGTATATAGGACTTCAAATATAGGACTTCAAATGCAAAAATCAATATAAAGTTGAAATGCAGAAATCAGCTTTGTGGATATTTACATACAAGTACAAGTAATTTGACAATTGGAAGTTCCTCTATTTTTTGACCAAATGCGTGTTGTTGCATCATTTTTTCATGCACAAGCAAGCTAGAAAAAGATCTAGTTGATCTTTCCAGTAGACCTCTATGGTGGATAACTGAAGAATACTTTCAGTTGTACAAAAAACCTTTTCAACTGTCATGAAAACACTCTCCAGGATGTAGGCACAGATGTGCCAAAGACTGACATAAAGAGAAGACTATACCAGCTTGTAACGGAGCGAACCCTCCATTCCTGCTAGGATATATATATATTTTTTTTTTTTTTTTTTTTAATGTTCACGTTTAAACTGCATATGGTAGAGCTTGTTTGGCGCGAGTACACTGCTGTCATAAATGTAGTGCGCACCATTTATGTTTGCCCGTTTGTCAACTCAAACACATTCACTACTGTACATCTGTTCACCATCGCAATATGCTGCAACTCACTTAAACATACAAATCTGCTTTCAAACATTAAACTGTAAAATTTAATGTAAAATATCTATACTGTAATTTCTTCGGAGATAATTGAATATTGTATGGCAATGGTATAGTCCGTATGTAGATAATGTGTAGTGTATGTAAGAAGGTCATTTTGCTTTCAATAGTGGCTGCTGGCAGTAGGTGGGTATAATTGGTTGAGTGTAATTAAATGAGTATAATTGATGTGCTGATTCTTTTGTTTTGTGTATATATATATATGTAAATGTTTGTATAATAGTTGAGGACACTTTTGTAAATAAAACGCCCCACTTGGGTTGCACAAGTTTGGTTTGAGTCTCAACTCGAACGTTCATTGTAAAATCCCAGACCGACTATCCTTGTAACACAGTTTTGTAACACACTTTGACAGGGTTCTCTGCAAATCACTGGTAAGCCTCGAGAACATATTAACAGCCAGGTTAGTTTGCTAAAAAATACGAACTCTGTGACAAACCTTTGAGTTCTGGGACAAACTCTTATGGACAGATGTGTATTAACCTGTAACAAAGTAATGAAAAGGGCCAAAGAGTGGAATGTTCTTGACTGGCTAAGTCAATCACCAGACCTGAATCCAACTGAACATGCGAGTCACTTAATGACAACACTGAATGCAAAAATCTCCCAATCAAACAGGAACTGAAGATTGCAATACAGGCCCGAGAGAACAACACCAGGGATGATACCCAGCATCTGATGATGTCTGTGGCTGGAAGACTTCAGGTAGTCATCCAGTGCAATGGATTTTCAACTAAATATGACAACTTTAAGATTATGTATATTTGTCCAATTACTTTTGGTCCTCTAAAATGGGGGAACTACAGTATGCATAAAAAGGGCTGTAATTCCTACAGGAATCACTGGATATGGAGCCAAATTAAAGAGAATTGAGAGTATGCACTTTAACTGTATATTCATTGTTGTATTTCAAAGCCAATCAACTGGAGTACAGAGCCAAAACAACAAAAATTATGCCACTGTCCAAATACTTACAGACTGCACTGTAGGCCTCAGGCATAACACCACTGCAGACAACTCATAATCCCCCAAAATAATTTCTTTAACAAATTAAATGAATTTATAAGCAACATAACATATGTTTTTTTCCACCTGTCTGAAAAGCATGCTACCTTTCGGTACACTAACAGAAAAGCACAAGTTTGAGGTCAATGCAATTTCAATTCAGTCAATTCATTTCCTGAACTGACAGAACTAAAATTGAATTGATCCAGAGCCCAGACCCTGGACCCTACTGGCCATTTCCCAACTGAAACAGGGACATACAGGGTGAGCCTTAAGGAATATACAGTATACATAGCACATTTGGCACTGGTACAGTTAAGACTCAATTACAGCCTATGCATTATTTTAAGTATTATGTTGAGCATGAAACATATCCCTTTGGAATCCAAGAACATAACATTTTGCTTATTCCAGCATTGCATTTAACAGGAATACACTGTGAAATGAATCTTCTAATAAGAGCTGAACTCAGTGCTGAGTTCATTGGATAAAGCTATTCCATTTGATGGAAATTAACTGGCTGCAAAACTAGTAATAGTACCAGAGTACAATGCCATTCTCTTGGCCATTATCAACTTATACTACTCCACCACCCACATCACTAACCTAAGCTAAAAATAAATGACTTTGTTTCCAGTACATTTCTGTACTGTGTTTCAAGCATGAAAGAAAATGATCTAGTGTTCTTCTACAGGAAAGAAAGTGAATGAGCGTATGTAAAATGACCTGCCACCTACAAAAGCGGGCATTAATCTCTATGTACACTGCAGAAGTTACCGAGACCATGCAGTAAACCTTGTTCTAAAACAGAATGGTAATGCATAAATGTAGATAAAGGTGTATTCTTTGCCCAGATACATGATTATGAAATCTGAGCTGAGTTGTTAACATGAGGGGTGTTACATTTGAATGCTGACCTAACATGCCTTTTTAGTTTCTGTTGCATTCATTTTTTTCTCCACTCACTATCAGTCGTTTGTTTGTACATTTTAAAGTGACTTCATGAAACTATAAATGGAGGGTGCAGCCTGCGTCAGGGAGGTGGGGTGCCTGTGGTGTGCGCCGCCATGTAATGGCCAGTTGTTTTCATACTACTTTACTCGTCGTTTGCGATTATTTCAAACGATTCACGATGGTTCCACTCTGCCAGACGGAGGGCTATGAGGAAGGGGCGGTGTCACCACGCCTCGCTGCCCTGGGGACAGACTGCGCCTTGGCCCTTTGGCCCCAATCAGTCGCATCCCCGTGATTTACTCTCCGGCTGAATGCAAGACATACTGAGACTCATCGCTTCATCATGGCGAGCTGTGATAGCTAGCATTTTGGACCATATTTCTCTCAATCCCCAACCACACAGAAACAGTCTCAGCGTTAAATCAACCTTGGTGGAGCACAATTTATTCTGATGGAGAACATTTGCATCCAATATTACTTCTGTTAAGTTGAATTTGTATGGAACAGGGTTTTTGTACCGGGGTTATGGTCAATTCCATTTCAGTCCAGGAAATGAATTTGAAAAAAAAAAACCCATAATGTTCTATGGCAATATGTCAATTTGAAAAGTGAATATCAATTCATTTTATAAATGGACTAAATTCAAATGAATTTGACCCCAACCTTGTACTGTACATTACAGACTCTAGGCCACGGGTGGCCAACCCTGGTCCTGCAGAAACCCAGGTCATGTAGGTTTTGCTGTACTAAATTGATTCCTTTAAGCAGGTGATTATAGTTAATTTGTTTTGCCTGGTTTTCTGGATCTTAACTGGCTGCTGATTGTAAGGTGAAAATGAAACCCAGCCAATGCTGTTGCTCTCCCGGACCAGGGTTGGCCACCCTTGTATATAGAGCAATGCACACAGAGAGAGGAAGGGAATTAATTGTTGGCGGTTGTGTCAAATAATCCATTTGCTTCACTCATATCCCTTTTCCTGTGGGAGGAACAGTGCAGCACTCCAAATCAAAGCAGAACTCCCCAATGGAGGCAGCAGTCAGGAAGAGCCATCCAACGGAAGAGGGAAATGGGGGGCAGCAGACCATTAGTGTGGGAGGCCCGCTCAGACTCCCTGTGTGGGGTTCAATATGGCCTGATAAAAGGTGTAGTTTGGCTTTAGGAGAGATCAAATGGACCTACTCTTACACTAAAAAAGTAAAACTTTGTATCAAATTAAAAATTCTTCTAAATTCTTCTTCAAGTAACTACATCTAAAAACGTTTATTTGACTCAACTGAGTTAAATTTAATTAAATGAACCAATAAATGTTTCAATTAATTTTAACTTAGTTGTGTCAAATTTAAATTTGTAAATGCCACCACTTGAATCATTTTGAATTTTTAAGCTGATTCAACGTTTCACTTTTTTCATTGTACCTTGCAGATACATACGTATGCGTGCTGTGCGGTCTGACGTATGAAGCTCCTTGATGTTGACAAGAAACATAGTTCTCCCCTTCCTCCATCAGAGGAGCTCGGCCTGCTCTATTGATTCTGAAACTCTGGGAATTGCATTTTTTGTTTGTGGAAACAGTCCCTTAATTACAGACCTCTTGTTTCTGCGATTAATTCATTTTGGTTCTTACAAAGCTGATTATTCCTCCCATGAGCCTCCATGGCATTTGCCCGTGGCTGTAAAGCTAATGTTAAAGAACCTGCGATGCCTTTTAATAGAAGCAAACGCGGATGCCATGCTGTTTAAATATGGCTGCTTCTGAAGGCGCAAACAAGCTGACCCTGATCTAGATTTTATTTATTCTGCCTGTGTGACAACTGCCAGCATTTGGGCAGTTGTGGCTCTGTGCGGGACTTAAGGATGCCTCACTAATTGTCTCAGTGCTGACAAGAGTCACGGCTCAGCCTCCTAACACAATAAAATGCACCAACTGTTGAGGAGGTGACCTGTGTAGCATTATTTGAACAACACGGCAGTCACTACACTTCCTGTTTAAGGGCCTTACGAGATAAAGAAGAGATAAAGATAGCAATGAATAAAAGGCAATTAGGTTGTAGATGGTCTGGGTATTTCTTGTATGAGAGAACTGAGACTCATGATAGCCTTTCTGTATTGATGCATAATGTACACCAAATTGCACCCAGTAACTGTGTTGGGTATCTTAAGCAGACAATTAAAAGCAGGCCTGTTTCTTTAACCAGCAGAATAACTTAGCAGAAATGACTTTAAGCAATCTAATCAATAGCACCTCCCTCATTCTGAATGGAGACAGAGTAGGATTGTTCTATTTTAATTAGATTTTTGGCTGAAGGTGTCAAACATACATTAACTCAGGAAAGAATTAAAACCAACAGAAAATGCAAAGCACTACTGCTAACTGTTTTATCTCAGACATACAAAGCTACGTAACTTTAATGTGAATATCATTTACTGATAAGCCATTTAAGGTTGTGAAGTATATTTTTTCATAATCTAATTTCGATAACTAATTTCCAACAATTTTATAGCTTTGACTTCAAAGCTGAGGAGAATGTAATTAAAGTTTTATGGAGACTGTCAGGGGAAGATGTCTCATCACAGTGTCTGCAATACCACTGCTCTCTTGGTAGTACCATGGCTATAGTTTACGACCTGGACTACATCACATTTGGATTCCCCTTTTAATTGAGATCACTGCAACTGATGAGAGGCACTTCAGGCTAGATTAAATCAAACTGCAATGTAATGTGCCTTTACTTCATTTTTACCCACAGTAGTCTGCTGTTAAAAAAAAAAAACTTTCCAATAACTATAAAGTGCATACTTCAAAAAATGATTGTTTTATATTGTGTTACTTAGGGGTGCACCAATCATGAATTTTTATGGCTGATTTCGCTTGCCGATTTTTAAAAGCCAAATCAGCTGATTCCGATTCTGATAGCCAATTTAAAAAGTTTTTTAAATTTTTAATTTCATGGCAACATTCTAGCCATACTGCAATGAAATGCTAATCTCCGGTCTATCTACAATGCTCCTTGCACATTCCACTGTCTCAGCACATCATAATGGCCAATTCTAACCACGTGCACAAATGTACACATATGGTTTCTATGCAGGACTAATCATCTTAGCTCCATAATTAAAAACACAGCTTTGGATGAATTGCTGACTTGGTTACAGAAATGGTGGTAGCTATTGGCCTATTTTAGCTGCTGTATTATATACTATATATTATTATTTAACACACAAACAAATTATCTCACACTTGAAGAAAAAGTTGAAAGTCAACCAAGCTACAATGGGAGTTAGTTTTTGTAGGCACACACACAATTCCAGGCATGCTGCTTTTATGCTTTTATTTTTTTCAGGTAAGTCCCAGGAACCTATTTCCAGAGGAGAAAGTTTTGCTACTGCTAATACTATATTGAATAGTCAGGTGGGCAGACTTAGCATGCAAAACATTTTATATGTACATTTTAGACATACAGCAGTCAGTCGTACTACAGTGATTTACACAGATTATAGTACATTTGTAACATACACTTCATACTCTGGTTAATTATTAAAGCAATTCAGGTTAAGTACCTTGTTCAACAATAGTTTCCCACCCAGAATCAAATATACTACCTCAGAGTTGCAAGGCCAGCTCCTTATCAATTACTGCACTGTCACCCCTGCTGATTGATTAACTAATTTCCTCAGACTGCATTGTATCTGTGTTCTTCAGCACAGTTGCAGTATTATATATGTGACAAAAAATGTGTCTTATTATTTTAAGAGTTCAGTGTCCAGAGCTTAAGATGGCAGAGTGTGTGTAAAACACAATGTCCAGGCCTTCACTGAGATCTAAAGTATTTCTGTCAGTGGAGAGAAAATATAAAACAAAAATGAATATACCACTGGCAAAGAGGAGTTGTAAAGGATCGGGCAGACTATATTGGAATATGGAATCTCTTCATGCGTACCACTCACTTGACTTTGTTTTGCACTGGTTGCCTTTTTCAAGTCAGATACAATTATAAATTAAGGAGGCATTTAACATGATTATACAAATAGTAGATACTAAAGCAATCCGTGCCAATGGGGAATTCCCGCTCGGTTCCTAACAAGAATATTTCTGTAAAGCCAATTATTATTAATCATTTCTGAGGAAAGATGCATGCCTGAATTTATACTGGTGCATTTTTACCAACCACAGAAAAGATAAACACAAAAAGATAATCATTCACACTTTTAGTCAGTGCTGTGGATTTCACTCAGATCATTCACAAAAAACATTTCCACCTGTGAGATCTTTAGTTTAACATTCCAAAACTTGTCCAAGCTTGAATGTGAAGTAAGAACATATGACAAGTTTAATAAAATAATAAGACATCATATAATGTGAAGAAGTGGTTTAGAAATGACTGCCAAAATATTAACAATTGCATATATAGCACTGTTGAGCAACATAAGCAAAGGAAAGCACTGGCATAAATTGATACTATGTGAAATGCAAGCTCAGTGAGTTACCTTGGTGTTTGGAACTTTTGTACTTAGGCATTATAGCCAATGTGGTGTAATATCAAAACAGTCTGTTACTGGCTTTGGAAGGTGATAGGATAAATGTTTGTTACTACTGTTGTACTCTTGAGCCATAGTTACCAACGCTGGTCCCGGAGGGCTGCAAGGTCTATCGGTATTAAATTTTACTCAGAACTAATCTAATCGATGAAAGCAATTGATTACACAGTTAGAGTCACCTAGCCTGACTTGAAATGGATTAAGGTCAGGACACAAACCTGCAGACCCCCATGGCTCTCCAGGACACGGGTTGATGGCAACAGCTCAAGATAATGGTAATTCAGCTGACCTGCTGTAGAAAAGACTACTGCTAAACATTTTAAAGAAGCTCTCAGCATGAGTAATAATAATAATGATTTAATGCAAGGAAGTCTGTATAATAATATCTTGGCCTTTTAACTCCGCAGTACCTAGCCCCATGAGAGCTATCTATAGATTATGTCTAGACTGACTCATCCCCGTAAGTGAAAACACTAGACCCATGGTGTGTAATTGCCTAAGTGCTTGTATGCAGGACAACGTTTCACCTCAAGTAAGAGGTGCTCTCGGCTCAAGAGGGGGAAAGCTCTCTGGAGATGGAGATGTGGTCCTGGCTGAGATTTACGGTCATGCTTCTGTGCTCTTTACTGAGCACTAAGGTAGGTAAAACATCCCCCCATTGGTACAACAAACAGGAACATAACAACCTTGGTGTTCATTTTTAGTGTATTTATATGGCCAAGTAATGACAGTGATAAAGAGTTCCACCTATCTAAATTTGTTTAATACTCTTAGTTTAATAATTATATAATTTACTAAGGTCATTGGGGACAAATACCCGTATTTAAAGTATTTAAAACCACCTGCCACCCATTTAAATGGCACCATCTCTTTCAGTTGTTGCATGAGAGTGATATTCAATGGAATAATTTCAGTCTTACATTATACTTAAAACCTGAAACAGCCCTGCAAAGTGTCAGGCAGGTATAGGGACATCATGATCTGCTACATATAACAGTAACAGATCATCTGCAGAAAGTAACTTTTTTTTCTCTTGCAATGTTGTACCCACTGATATTGTCATTCCCCCTCAGTGAGATAGCCCATGGAAAAACTGACAACACTAAAGTCGCGTTTCCACCAAAAGTTCCTCAAAAGGTTCCTAGTTCCGGGGTAAAGTTCCTGCGGTGGAAACGCGGCTTAAGAGGAGTTGGGAGAGGCGGCACCCTTGCCTGGTACCTCTATGCAGCCTGAGCAGCAGGGAGGTAACCCCATTAGTGTCCACTGTCACCACAGGACAGAAATAAAGAGCTCTAATAACGCCTAGAAAAGATTGAACAAAGAAAAGAGTGTGGAAAACAGGTATCCTCACTTTCTGGCATTGACTAAGATGTTCACTGTTGGAACTCCACTCTCCTTTGAAAGTGCATGATATTTAGCAGTGGTCTTGCATTGTCTTGAGTTGGTGATTTCAGATAAAACCTGCCTGGTCTTCTTTAATTTTTGTGGGAAGAATACACTCCAATGCCCTTGCCAATAATTTCCAAAATATTTGTCACAGTTGAGGAGGCTGATGGGTCTATATGTCACACAATAATAAGGGTCCTCATCCTTCTTATGTATTACTGAAAAGGATGCATAATTCCAAGGGTGTAGAAATCTTCGTGTGTCCCTAATTTAATTAAATAACTTTAATGAAAGAGAGTGTTAAAGTTTTAAACATTTTAAAAAATAAAACTCATAAGGGAAATCCATCTGTTCCAGGAGACCAGAAATTTTTATATCATTTGAACCAAGTCCTCCTCAGTGACCTGAGAATCTAACAAATTCTTAGTTTTCTGTGAAATCTGTTGCAGTGGGAGTGAGTGTAACCATTCTTGAGGATCAGAATCACATTCAGAGGTGTACAAGTTAGAATAAAAATCTAAGAATGTTCTGTTAATATGGTTCTGATCATGGGATCATGATCATTTCTTCCCCCCTGAATAGTGTTCAATTTACTACTTTTCTGCAGCACACAAGCCCATAAGTTACCCAAATTATTTCCACTCTCATCATAAAAATGTTTTGAAAGCCTCATTAGATACTCGGTCCTCTTCTAAATTCATGTCACCTTTATGTCTAATCAATAAAGTTAGAACATTGTCTTTTTCTTCATGTTCATTCTCCAGTTGATTTATCTGATGTTCCAAGTGTGCAATCTTTTGTAACCTTTCTTTCTTTTTAGTAGAAGGGAAAGGTATGAATTGCCCTCTTGTAATTGCTTTTAACATATCCCAAAGAGTTGAGGCAGAAGTTTTGGCAGTGTCATTAAATATTATACTCTCTTTAATGAGATTCTGAAATGTTGCAATGGTGGCAGAGTTTTTCAATAGTGATGCCTTTTACCTCCATTTGGGGCTTTTTTTTGGAAGATTAGACAGTTTAAAAGTGAGGAACAAAGAAGCGTGGTCTGACAAAAGAACATTCCCAATGTCACAAATTTAAAATAGTTCTAACACGGTACTGGGAAAAAGGTCTCACTTGAATAACAGAAGTGTCTTACTGAATAATAAATATAATCTCTCTCAGTTCTATGCAATTGGCCCCATACATTACAGAAACCCATCTCTTCACCCATGTTTTAACAGTGTTGGACATTTTAGGATTAGATTCTATTTTGTTGTTTATCAATTTTTGGGGACATTAGTATGCTGACATCACCTGCTATTATATATCAATTTTTGGGGATATTAGTACTCTGACATCACCGGCTATTATATACCTGCCAGAAGAATATTCTGCCAACTGTAGGGAAACATAACTAATAAAATTAGGGTTATCTTCACTGAGAGCATAAATACTTAAAATCACTCAAGATTTTTATTACATTAACTGGCAGTGATTACATTAAAGAAGACAGTGTCATTACATTAACCGTTTTTATTACATTAGCCATTGTTACGAGGAGAAAACACATACTGTCCAGCATGAGCATTCCATCAGTGCACAAGCTGTAGACTTCCTGGTGACTCCACTGTTGCTAAAGTTCTTATGTTTGGCCAACCCATAAAAAGTACTTTTGGAAAACAGTACTAGTGTGCATCCGTGAAGTGGATTTATTTAAAAAAAAATTAGGATCAGGCTGAATTTGAAAACCAGTCAAGGTTGAATTTCTGACATTAGGTGTAAAAATAATTATGCAGGCTTTATGTATTTTATGCACGATCATCAAGTCAAAGGTACATAAAATGAAATTAATCAGAAAAATGTAATTAAATATCAATGTGCAGTAAAGACTGGTCACTTGATGATTAGCATCAACACACCTTCAATAGTAGAACTATGCACTGTCCACCCTCTTGAGTCTTTTATTCTATTTGGAGTTCTCCTTGTTCAACAAACTATTCAGGATAATGTAGTCTATCTGAGCAGTGGAATTACATGTTGGGAAATGTTGTTAACCCTCATATTATGGTGCAAGATACATCCAGTCTGTTGCAGGTCAAATTGACCCACACTGTAAATCGATTCAACACAGTCAAATACTCCTAAAACAGTGAAAGGTTTTAGTTTGTCTCTTCTAGCATTATGCTAAGAACAAATCCAATTTTTTCTACAGTGTTGTTTGTTATAAGTTCTCTTCAGACAAAAACGTACATTAGTCAATACTAAGTAGTCTCCCCCAGACCATATTCCACGATGACGCTGTTCCCAATGATGTCCGCAGTGTGCTGGTCCTGTGAGGAGAGGTCTGACACACCACGTCCCCCCATCTGTGGCTTCCACACTGGCCCAGCAGGCAGTAATTGTTTTTTTTGCAAGTGGGATTCAGGTCAGCCCATCTTTTTTTTCCTGAATTCAGGAAAGGTTCTCTCCTCACCAATTTCATTGATAGCGGTTGTGACACATTGCTATGCCACATATTTAGTTTTCTTTGTTATGCCAATGCTGAGCTTTCAAATAATGAGGACTTCCTGGTGGCAATTTTGGAGAGGAGGACTTCAAACTCTTCTTTATTTAAGGTCTTCTTATTCTTCGCTTTTTCCTTCCTTTTCTTTTTTCTGACATTGAAGCTTGTTGAAATTGGTCGATTTATATGGAAATGAGGACTCATTTAGGGTATTCACAGGGTGAGCACTCTCACTTGCACACACTTTTGTGGTTGTTTGTGATTTATAGATTAAAGATGCATTGGTTTGACATTATAAAGCTTTTAATGTGGATATGTTCATTTTTATTAATCATGATTACGCACACTTTGTGGTCTTATGATCAAATATAACATGAAACGGAAGTGCATTTTTATAAATGAGGCCCAAGAGCTTGAGATGAAGCCAAATTAGGAGAAAGAGCATGAGATGAAGCCAGATTTAATTGTGTATATTTGCCTCCCGAGGTTTCAATAACACCGGACACAGATGATAAAACATTATTTGTTTTTTCCAAATGTCAAAGTGTCAATAACACCTACTGTAGCCCCTGCAGATATCATAAAAAGGACACCCGGTAGTAGGCAGTAGATGCTGCAAGCAGTGAATTTTTGCTGGGGAAAATTTTGTAGGTGGACAGAATGATGAAAATATGGTGGTAAATGGTGGTAAATGGAGTACATTTATGACATTCAAAAAAGGGGAAAAGAACATCAGGCTTGGTCCCGATAAAGCCCAATCAGCCTGGTGCAGTCTGTGGATGAAAAAGCAATCACTTACAGCACCATTGGTTTGTAGTTTTAACCCCCAGAACACTACACGAGCAGTTACACTCTCTGGATGTATGTACTTTTGAAATATAAAATTTTCTGTTCTGTTTTGCCAGCTACTCTGTGATTGCACTTTTCATCGGTTGTTAAATATTTCCCATTTCAATGGACCACTGCCAAATTCCCATAACCAAGAGTAAGATCAAATAATATAATAGCGAAAACAGTTAAGAGAAAAACAGTTAAGACCCTGACTGAGAGACAAACACTGTTTTGTAAACTGCACAGATCTTAAAATTAAAGTACTTTTTTTTTTTCAAACATTCCAGCTTTAAATTTTAATAAAGGCACTCTTCACTTTCTCAATGTGACTCAATGTGCTACGGTTGATGACTCGTAGAGCAGTCCTAAACAAACTCATTATAATTTAATTATACCCAGTTCATAACACTATTATGCATGCTGCTCTAACTATTAGTAACACTTAATTTGAAGTTGGTCATCATTATAACCTTATCAGTTCAAAATAAAGACCACAGCCCTTATAATAACAACATCTGCACATTCTGACTAGCTCATAAAACGGACATAAAGGTAAGCAGAATGCCATAATAAGCATAATGGCAAAATTCCCAATGAGATTCAGTTGCCATTAAAAGCTGGTTAAAACATAAGTGCCTGTTCACAACAGATCCTGATGCATTATGCAGCACTTATTAAGGTACTATTAATGCAAGATAATCTCTGCTTCAAGTAAAGTTATCAAACTGTTAGCATACTGTAAACAGGCTACATCTGATATGCTGATAAACATTTTTCTTGTTATTCAATAATGCATGGGCCATGGGGGCAGACAGTGAGCATCAGATACATTAATGCCATCAACAGGAAAATGAAAGAGTCAAATTTGTACTAATTAAATGCTTACTGTAATTAACAAACCTCTGTTGGTAAAACTGTATACAATTCATTAAGTCATGTAAAATCAAAACAGACGGTTGACTAACCCAGACAAGGGGCTGCTCTACTTTATCAGGGCAACTATAAATGTTATTATTTATGTTATTGCAATTATGGCTGTAATATAGTGATCCTGCCACCTGCTGGAAATACAGTAATGTGGTAATCTCACAGTACAGTTCTCTTTCCAACAAGCCTACCCTTTGTCCGCAGAGTTATTATTGAGCTTTCTATTAGTGTCTAAACCTGGTTCTTGGGAACTCCCTCCTGGCGTGCAAGGCTCATACTCATTTCTCTCACAATCAGCAAAAAAGGAACATTATTTATCCGCAAAGACAAAACTCTCCCCGGCTGAATATAGTGCACCCATTTCTATTCTCTTTGACCACCTGCCCCAAACCCTACGCATCCCCACGCTTTCTCAAAATAACTGCCACTGTCATGCACTGTATACTCTAAGACACGTCCTTTCCTTATTCACTTACTTGAAGGCAACTCTAATGATGCCGAGACCATAATTAAAGCTCACCCACCCATCTTAATTTCTCTTGATTATGTATTTTATGATATGTTGATTTGTACTCTCAAAACATCTTTGGATACTTAAATGCATGGAGATTTCTAGATTTCCATTCAATGAGCACAGCTGTGTGACCTATGGATTATTTGAGGGTGTGAGAATCTGTGTATGTTCCCAGATGGATCATTATAGCAGTGTCCTTTGTAATGGCACACCCCCTGTACTGGGTAATGTGTTGCATATGCACAGTTAATAAAAATTGGACA
Organism: Anguilla anguilla; assembly: GCF_013347855.1. Taxonomy (NCBI): domain Eukaryota; kingdom Metazoa; phylum Chordata; class Actinopteri; order Anguilliformes; family Anguillidae; genus Anguilla; species Anguilla anguilla. Next base: position 21,995,173 of record NC_049208.1, read on the forward strand.
CAATCCCAAATATGGGCTGCCAGCTATCCAGTAAATGAATAATGTGACAACTCGACACGCAGGTCGTTCTGGTTCGACTCCACTGTTCACCTGTGATAGGCTCACACAATGTGAAATTAAACACATGCTACCCGAGAACCTGTGCCCCCCCCCCCCCCCCCTCCAAGGCAATGCTTAAATACCTGTGACAGACTGTGAGAGTGAGATGAATGCTAGCTGTAAAGGGATTGGCTGGGCTCGAGAGAAAAAAAAAAAAAGTCTGTCACTGGAAAAGACAATCCCCACAGAAAATGCTTTTTTTATAATGCACGAGGACACATGATTGACAGAGCAATTTGGCCGAGGCACCACGGACGGTAAGAGATGTGGAGTGGAGGCGGAGCTCGCAAATCATACTGAGCATGCGGCAGCAACAGCAACCTGGCCAGATCAAAGTCCCAAACTTAACTTGGAATGGACTTCAATAACAAATATTTATTTGGGTGGACTATGGTGAGTTGAATGTATTTAATATGTTTCCTGTGGCTGTATAGCATATAGCATATAAACATAAAATAGTTTGTACTACACTAATTCTGCAACTTTTCAGCATTTGTTTATCGGAAGGCAGAGTTTACCAGAATGCTTACCAAAATTTTTGCCACTTATTTTTAGTTGATTAAAAGTGCAGAACGGCATATGACAACCATCTTTTATTTCACTCTGCAGTCCACCAGCAGAGCTGAGCAGCCATTGTTCCAGAGGGACTTGCACACCTGCAGGTAGAGTACCTGAGTTTACAGAGGAGCTCTAGATGAGTGGCATGGAAGAGATTATCCCAGAGACTAAAATCCTCCCTCCCTACAGGATGATGTTCTAGCCAATTAAGTGTCACCCTGCATGGCCTCTGATCACAGCTGACACACTAGCATGCGTCACTCCATTGAAAATTGTTACTTTCCCCGTGACACCAACCGAAAGTTTCATTTCCTGCTGTTTTTTTTCCGTAATCCTACCTTTATACCTTGATATAAAAATTCTTCAAGAATTGTTATGAGGTACACAAATGAGTGTATGAAATATATATCCATGATTTCCACTTGAAATTTTGTGACTGAAAGTAAATAATTGGGATGTTTTTCTTTTGAGTCTTTGACTAATCTCTCCACTCAGAGTCTCATTTGCACTGTCTGTAATTCAGATAAAGCAGTGGCACTATTTTAGCCGTAATCGCCTTGGTGCGGTTAGATAAACAGCTGCAAATCACCTCAGAAATGACAAGCCTCACCTCGTGTCTCATCTCCGCTTTCCTGCAAATTTCCTTTGGTTATCATTAAGGTGCCATTTGGTGTCTAATTTCAGACAATTATCCTAGTCACTTATCAGAGGATGACAACAGGGGTGCTGAATATAACATACGCAATCACACCAAGTCAGATAACTGTGGCTGGTGGTCTCAATGCCTGTCCCTTGCGATAAATGCCTAAAAATATATATATTGTAAAAATATATTGTACTTCAGTCAGATCCAACTTAAAGCTAAAATTACATTAAACAGTTATTCAAATGATGATGACGATGATGATGATGATGATGATGATGATGATAATAATAATAATAATAATAATAATAATTATTATTATTATTATTATTAGTAGTAGTAGTAGTAGTAGTAGTGGCGGCAGCAACAGGTTTTGTTTAACCAGAAAGGGCAAAATAGAATGAATCCACATGTACAGTGATGGTATGATTAAATAAGAGAGTATGGAAGTATGGAAGTATGGAAGCTTTGGGAGTGGGGAGCAGGGCAAGGTGAATAGAATGAGTGAGCCAGTTTGGGTATATGGACAGGAGAGCAGAGTTATCATCCCTGATCTTTTGATAATACTACAACAAAAACAGCAATAAAATTGAAACATGGCTTCACAGCAACATCACCTAATGTAAAGTAAAGACTGAAAAATAAGGGGAGCCATGGCATGGTAATTTTGTTTTAATCAGAAGAATATAATTCAGAATATAAAGAATATAAAGGTAAATTCAGTAATTCTGTAAAGAATAAAACTGCATCTATTTGGGGTTAGGCCTGCATGCAGCAAATAACATGTTCTTGACTTTGCAACCTTCCTCAGCTCATTCCAATGGCAGTGAACACTGGAATCACAATGGCATCTCTGAAATTCATGATTGCCTCCAGTAATCCAAATCATGCATGAGACCAACACACACATACACAGAAAAAGCTCTTAGGAAAAAAAGCTTCACAAACTGACAAATTAACTATTACTGTAGTGTACAGTACACTGCCTATAAACCATGAAATTTCAAAGGTCTTTCACATAAACAAAGTTACACAACGTTAAGTGGTGGTGATTGATTGATGGTGTTTATTTTCAATCACTGAGGAAAAATCTTTTTCTGAACATTTCACAAATAATGTCTCTTCCTTTCAGATTATCTACCAATCAAATGCAAGTAAAGTGTTTTTGTGTGTGTGTGTGTATTTTTTTGGGCAAGGCATCTTTTCCAATTACCTTGCCCCTTGATGCGGTGAAATGGCTATCAAACTACAGTACTGGGCTGCATAATTAGACTCGCTTTATCCCTTAATGGCAATATAAAAGGCATGAAAATTTCAATTAATGTTGAATGAGGCAGTAAATATCCCCTTAGTTGAAATGTGTGACGCTGAGGGCTGGGTCTGTCCTGATTGGCTCCAGTTCCTTCACTCAGATCAGTGAGCCAAGTGTAACGGTGTCCTGGCAGATATTTACTTGCAGCGGAGGTAAAGAAAGGTGGGGCTGTGGAGCCTGTATCACCGATGCTAGCAGGCAAAGGTAGTAAGGTAGTACTGTGTCATTGTAATGAAAAGTTGGGCTGGAGTTTAAAATCTATTAGAATGCTCCTGGTGTAAAATCTGAAGAAGGGTCACATTTCTTATTCTATGTTGTATAAAAATTAAATAACAATAATTGTGTGCTCCTGAACAGCTCAGTGAAGATGATTGCAGGGTGAAAATCATTGGCTCAATTTTTCTAGTTTAGATCAGTAGTTCCCAACCCTGTTCCTGGAGATACCATTTCATTTCATTCATTTCATTTCAACTTTATTCAAGACACATCTTAAAAAGAGGTCCATAGCAAATCATTCTGTAAGATTTCATTTCAACTTTAAGTTGGCACACCTGATTCTAATAATTTGCAGCTAAGATCTCTAGCTCCAGCTCTAGTGGTAGATCTCCAGGAACAGGTTTGGAAACTATTAAATTAGATTCTTATTCCAAAATGAGTTGAATATACAGTTAACTTCTTCCCTCTTAATAATAATAACAATAATAATAATAATAATAATAATAGAATCAAAACAGAATTTTTTACAACATTGTCATATTTAAAACATTATATGATCAGTCATTACCTTTGACCCAAAATAGATTATGCTGCGGTTAAAGTGGCCGAAAAAGACACAGTAATGTATGTATAAGCTAATTTAACCATTGAAAAGGTTATTTCTTAGTCAGTGCTCTAGAACTCCTTTGCTTTCAAGTAGTATGTGTTACACCAGCATTAGAATGTTCAGTTAAGAACATTCTACTGTAATTGTGATCTTACACCTTAAAGGGTTGAACTGAGTGCACAATCATAGCATCTGTCTCAGCAACATACATTGAGCATCTGACAAGCAGACATTGGTAAGCTACAGAAAGGTGCTTATGTGATTCTCAAGGGCGGATCCAACCCCGTTTTCCTCACTGTGCAATAAAATCCTGCGCCCAAGTGCGGGCTGGCGTTTTTATTGGGTTCAAACGGATGAAGAGCGGCCTGGGGCGAGGGACCCCACCGGTGGCACCGGCGATGGTGCGGCCGATTGAGGTTATCTACAGATATCGCCGGCCTCACTCTCAATACAGATAAGGCTTTGGCTTGAGTCAATATTCGTCAATATTCGGTCAAACATAAAAAAAGAGGAAAAAAGAGTGGGGTCGAAGGAGTGGGGGCAGGGGCGGGGAAGGAGGGGAAGGAAGGCAACCTCCGCTGCAAATACTTGATATGGTTGACTCCCTCGTAATGACTATGTGCAGAGCTTAACCAGAGAGCCAGTTATCTCCTCCAAACACGCCTAATTTACAGTGAGCAAATGGCTTGCCTTTTCGGAAGCTCATTCCCAGGTCGCTGCCAACATGAAAGTTTGAGAGGGAATCTACCAGCACGCATATAGCCCGTGTGGGAGGTAGTGAAATTCCCATATATACCCCACCCATCCAAACCTGTGCTCATGTTATGTGAGCTAGCTGTGGGAGGGGCCAAATGAGTTCTTAATGTGAAACACATTTCCTGGCTCTGGGGAATTATGATGGTTCATAATGGTTCACCTGATCCTTAATTGATCCACAATCAAAGAATTCCACGAGTAACCATATTGGCATTGGCCAACTTTCACGGCACGGAGGTGTTCTTTAATTCATGCAAGTCTTCTGCCTCCCTTCTCATTCATAACCAGTTTAAGCAGGATTAGATGTAGCTCGCTGAATATCACAGAATGTTGATTTTACATTTAACTTGCGCATCAAAGGAAAAAAAAAGTCAATAACATCCACCGTCATCTACATTAAAGGTTCACTTAGACACACTGTCGAGATATTCAACAAAGCATAACAGTTTTCTTGATGTTTATTTTAAATACATTCATATCTAGTAAAACAGCATGGTCCCATTTGTTAAATGAATGGATACTATTTGATACACCTATCCCTATGTGGTCAGTATGAACAGAGAGCTCACCTTACACTCATCACCAGGGCACTAAATGTTCGATTGCCATTTTTAACATTTCCATCATAATAACATACTCTTAGCTAAATACTCTCAGAGTAATTACAAATGGCACGTCACATATTTCATCTGAAACATGCATTACACAACACTGCCATGGACATAAACATGATACATTTTATTTTCACCTTTTGAAAATTTTTGAACCATTCTGGCATTTCTTCCAGTGTTTCCCAGTGGATGCAAACCTTATTCTTGCTTCTTCACATCCCATTAAATGCTGATTACTTGCACTATTTCTTGATTAAATTGTTTCATGATATTATCTCATGATTTCTTTCCCCTCACAGTCACAACAGCAAAATATTGGTAGTGGAAAAATAAATGGTTGGCCCAGTGAATAATGTCTGATGTGCTGCTGGGTCACATGGGGGAAAGAAGTACATGATGAAAGGAATGAAAAATGCCCAAAGACCCCTGGGGAAATTGGTTTTGAGTCCATGAGCAGTGTGCTGATGTAGTCATCAAGGAAGCAACAAAGTCACTTTACTTTTATCTGCCTCACCTTCTAAGACATTCATTTGTATGTACTTTTACCAAGCTGTAAAAACTATGGCGGTCATGGTGAGAACAGCATTTGTGAATGTGATGCACCATTTTAAGTGGACACCGAATCACAATTATTTAATGAAAAGTTGAGTCATTTCCCATCAATAATTAAGTACATAAAATGAATTACATAGTTAATAGGATTCTACTTATATGTTTATTCACAAATTCATCATTGCACATTGCAACATTCCAATTTGTTCTTATCTTACAGTGGCTTCATCATTCACAACAAAGCACTGATTTGAGCAGATGGATTTTTCAACAAACTCCCCCCCCCCCCCCCCCCAATTTTATGCTCTCCCCCAATTTGGAAAGCAATTTGTCAATTTAGGATGATGCACACACATGCATGCATACACACACTCACACACACGCACACACACACACACACATGCACCTACACACACACACACACACCCTCCAAAATGTGCGTGAGCTGGCTGTCGCCTCTTACTCTCCGTGATAAAGAAGTTGAGCTACGCATTTGCTGCACAGGAGGATGGCACATCTGCTACAGACACTTCATTGGCTGCTGAGTGATACCCTGCAGACTGAAGCCCACTTTACCAGGTAGGTAAAAAGCCAGGTACTTACAGTAATCTGCATCGTTTCAGTATATATGCAGTTGTATAAATGGACAACGTGTAAAAAATGAAACATTTAAGTCACTCTGGATAAGAATGCTTGTAATCTTACAAGCTTGTAAATGATTATAAAATAAAGGTTAATTGTGTCACTCAGACTTGGCTACTGAATTTTGGATGTGTCATAATACCAAGTTCCTCAGCTGTATAAGACGCCTAGTCAAAGGCACATATTTATTTACTTAAAACTATGGGAGACAATTTTACATGTATGGCCAACCTGAGTTGTAACACTGCTGCAAAATTATAATTCACTTATAAACAAGCACAAAACCGTGCAGACCCACGGCGCACCTGTACAAAGTGTCATGAGTAAAACTTTGCTAACTATATAGCTAGCTATGGTATGTCCTCACCTCTGTAACATTATTTGTTGTCCTCCATGTGTCCATACATCTGTATTGGTGGTACGTGCTAAGTAGGTTAACTAAAGTAGGCAAGACACTAACATGTTAGGGTTAGCTAAAGTAACGTTAGGCGATAAAGCTGTGCTTAAAAATCTTGTGCCGTTCGAAGTGGTGATTTTGGGAGATGCACCTGCGCAAAGCACCACCTGCGCATGCGTCCCACCAAACGTCCCTCTCAGGACATCCATGAGCGAGTGAGTAAGTGAGTGAGTGAGTGACCACAATTTGCCATGCATAGCCCATGGCGGAAGTTCCTGCGCGCCATGGGAAAAAAAAAAAAACATCTATAAAGATTGAGACATATTTAATTCTAATTTAGGGTACGCATGCAGTTGGGGTAGGGTAGGCTAGACAGCACAGAATGCTCTATCTCTCATCAAGGCAACTTCATACTGATACTAAAAGTGACTTACTCTTTAATTATGTGCATTCATGGCTATTATCAGAATGACTCATTCATTCTGATAATGCACACATAAATCGACAGGACAAAGTAAGCCGAAAATGTATGTGAAAAATACTGAATGTGTCTAAAGACAACAAATAGCTGCAATTCAAATAATGTGTCACAGATAATCTGCACTTAAATATCAGCACTAAATGTACCTACCAGACAAAATCTGAATGCGGGTGTCTCCTGTTTGCTATCTTTTTGTGCACATTGCAGTAGTCTCTTTTAAACACTGTTCAGTGAACTCTGACAAAGGCCATTTCATCCTCTTTGGATTCATCTGACTCTCTGAGAGTTGACTGAACACAAAACAATTTTACTGTGACCCAATACCGAGTTACCCCACTAACTCTGGTGCAGTTAGCAAATCAGGGGATTGCAAATAAACATATTCTAAGCCATTTTCTAGTCCTTAGATATTCCCTGTTATCAGAACTTACATATTAGCTCCATTCCGCTTTGTGCAAGGATAAAGCTTGTCAAGATAACGCGAGAGGCCAGTTTGCCTGGAACACTCCGGGTGAGAGTTTTGTTTGTCTCCCACATTATTGTTGCAGACTGTTAATGGGCAGGCATAAATACGCATCAAGTCTTTTCGGAACAGAATGAATTTACCCCAGGCTGAGCCAGTACCACAGAGACACCATCTTTCTTCATTGTGAGGGATGAGAGAACAAACCTTTAGACAGATTCTTAATCTGCGAGCTAAAGCTGATTTTGCTTCACGGACCAGTGCAGCAGCTTTTCTGTTGGACTAACTGCGATGCTGCTGCAGTTCAATTACGCCATCAAGAGAACGTGAGAGAAAGTCCTGCACCAAATGGGGAGCACTAGATTTCTGTACCAAAATAAAATATATCCTATCAATAAAATTATACAACAAAATATGAGAATAGGTTAGGAAGAATGGCAAGGAATGTGATGTAATTCACATATTATTATAATACCACAAGATACACAGGCCTAATCTGTACCTCAGCATTCAAGTCATTACCTCTCCTTTTCAATGACCTCACTGTCTTCACCATCTTGTGCCAATTGTTTTTGTTCTAGCCCTTTTTTTTTACATCAGACACTTCCATCACTATATTCTTTAGCAGCTGTGCTAAGACATTCCTCATTGTTTAAGTCTGATCCTCTGTTGAATTGTTTATTAGTGGATAGCATAACCAGTTTAAATGCTCACCTTTCGGTCACTATTGAAAAAAAAGATCAACTCGGCTTCATTGCATGTGCTACTTTGGTTTCATTTGTTTTCTGTTGACCAGTTTTTTAAATAAAGCAGGTACACTTTAAATCTTATTGAATGCTGCTGAACAGGTTGCATTGCTGCTTATTTATTAATTTTATCAATACACACAGGAACATGTCAGAGTCAGCTGTTCAGCTCTTCATAAAAAACAAAAAACAAAAAAACATTTGATGGACATCCTGATTACTGCACTATAAGGTGGCCTGAGGTTTTCGGTGGGAGGAGACAGGATTTTTAATCCTCCACTGCAGACTCTCTGATCGGGAGCTCAGAGTTCAGAGAGCAGCGCAGCGGCAGCAGTGAAACACGCTTCCATCTCTGCGCGCATTTACAAAACACGCTGTCCGACCGCCTGTTAAATCACATCGACCACAGCCGACGGGTCCCCCTCTGGGATCTGCCACTTTCACAGAGTTAGCCACGCTCCGGTGCCCCCTCTCCAAAGACAGCGCCGGCTCTGAATGTCTCGCCGTCTTTGCGGTAGGCGGAAGGAAACGTTTGGATATGACGTGCGGAGTGGTGATCGAAGAGCTACTGGCTGACAGCGAGCCTGGGCGTGTGACGCATTTTCATCTGCTACTATATTATTAGCTCTTCCACCTTTTGTCTCTGTACGTCATGAGATGTGAATTTATAAGGCTGAACTAGTGATTTTTAAAGATGATGATCCAATGATACTAATGGTTAATTCTGTCAGTGATTCATGTTGCCATGACAATGGGGAAATAATTATCCCACTTTTTTTCTTCTTGCATCGGGGGAAGTATGTCGTTCATCAATCAACTGCTGTCACACTTTTGGTGATGATATGATGTGTATGTGCTCCTGAACAGATTAAATATGTTTGTCTCTACAGTACTCAACAATGAAAAGATGTAACAAGATGCAACTGTCTGTCTGAAGGTAAGTCCAAACAAGTGTGATTAAAATTTTAAACATCATAATAAGTCTATGAATTAATTACTCTGGCATGATTTTATAAAGGTATAGTACATACTGTAATACGGTCAAGAGACAATTTGTAGAAGTTATTGCTTTGTTTGGAAAAACTAGTCAATATAAAAAGAATTGACCAATGATATTCAGTGCAAGTTGTTAGAAAACAAACACATCACATGTTAGAATATATACCCATATGACATTATATGACATCATAAAGACACACTGAACAGTGATGGACCCTACAGACAGAATAGAATGCCAAGAGGTTCAACTTGGCTTTTCAACAGTGCAGGCTATTTTTCGGCTCAGCTCCCAGGTGATGGAAATTCCGAAACTCAGTGCTGCCTTTAACTGGGAAAGCTTTCTAATTGTCTTAGAAAAACACATTCGTTTTTTAAACATTATTTTCATTAGGGATAAATAATAATAAAATATGAGCCCGTAGGCAATAATCCAGTGAACATAAAAATAGCTTTTAAATCATTATGTATGTATTTTTACGACGTTCCTCATTCCAGCTGTGCCTTCACCAAGACATGAAACACGCCAGTGAACATTACACCCCCCCTCTCCCACCCCCCCGAACGGCAACAGAATGTGTACTGATATAGTGATGGTGAAGGAACATACTGAATCACCTCATATTCATACATGCCATCTCGGGAGAAAAAAGCTTTTCCTGTAGAAGCCTGTTATCTGCACCCGTGTACGCCCAGAGAATATCTCGCCTCCCGATTACTCTTCCTCTCCCTGGCATGCAGTAATGGGATTTTTCTCTCTTCCCAGCAGCCTCATGGGCTTTGAACAGAGAAGATTTAAAATAGGAAAAAGTGGATAGAAAACTAATGCCGGGTTCCAACATCTGAGTTACAAAAGCAATTGTTTAACAGACACTCCTGTGCTGATCAGATCTGGCAGCAGGTGGCATTGTTTATTTACTGTGCAATAGATTAAAAGTGAAATCTCCACAGGACCTGCGTCTTCCATGCACTTTGTCCAGTGCTACAAGATGTGACCCCCAAGTCTTAAAATAAATATTGAAAAGGCTGTAATTAACAGGCAACACTGCCACCACCAACAACAAGAACATCACCATCACCACCAACAACAACAAAAACAACAACAACAACAACAACAACAACAGTATACTCAGTACTAGGTATTCCCTGTAGTTCAATGTGGCCTATAAGGTGTAAAATATAGTCGCAGAAAACCAGTGCATCAGAATTGTTCTTTTTTATTTTATTTTTTAACCTTTTTCTTCTTTAAGATAATGAGAACTTTTGGATGTCCTGATTTGATCTGGTAACAAAAATATTTTCCTGCAGAAAAGAGTCTGCACATGTTCGAAACCTACACAGTTGGAAAAATTATTTAAACGTTATTATTCACAACAAAATGACTGCAATACCATTTTGTGCTAGCTGTGATGTGACATGGGGTAAACAAATAAAAATCTTGTTGGAGAAGATATGCATCAAATTACATTAGAATGCAGAGAGGGTTCATATAATGTCAAGGTCACACCTGTTTAGACAATAAGAAAAACACGGGAGGACTGTAAGCTACAGGTAGAGGTGGCAGGGGGCCCATCTTTACCGATAACAGCCCTGACCCTGTGTTGTTTGATTAGCGAGATTGCCTGTTCTACTAAAGATCATGCACCAGGTGCAGATTACTTTGTTCTTGATTGTGCCTGATGGACCATTACTCGTGTGTGCTTATAGTCCTCTGCTTCTCACACTCCATATTGTTTCCAGTAAAACAAAGTCATCAAGGGACACCAAATGATCCTCACTTAATTTGGCTGCTAATTTCCAGGTAAAACATTTTGAAATGAAGTGATGAAAAATCTCACAGTTCACACAACAGCTCTGTTTTAAAAAGATGCTTTTGTTCATGCTTTATGTCATCACATCAGGTATTTATTTATCAGATATTCACCAGGAATTCATCTGTCATTCCTATTTCAAAAAAAATGTGTGGAATGTGACATGACCATCAGTTTCAGTTGCTGCATTTTAAAAAGATGAGGTATTCTCTCTTTATATTTCATCGGTACAAATTATACATATCTTTTTTCTTGCTTCAAGGTTCATATCACTCACTGTTTTTTGTAAAGTAACCAGTATAATTGTTCTGCTCTACCTTAATAAACTGTGCTCACCCAAATACATTATTCTCTTTTCAAAGTGTGAGAAATGAATAGTTCATAAAAAATGAAAATATTATTTCAGTTTCTGGATGTGGCCCAGATAGTTTCTTGTATGTGATGACAGATTAGTTGCAGTTTCAGATTACCTTTTTTGCCATCCTAGCCAGGGGGCATTTGTGGTTTTTAAGGTTTCAAGTAACTCGAAAGCAGCTTGTACAATGAAGTTATTTTCCCAGAGGCTCTACATATCGACAGATTTTATAGTGTTGATTCATAATTCAAACATATATATCTTTTTTATATTGTACTAGTATTTATTTTCTTTTCTAAGTTGCACGTACCATAGGAAATTGTTCCAACTGAACATAACAAGTAATTGAAAAAAATAACAGTAAGGTAATATACACACATGCAATCACTTGAGGTAACATTATGGGTCAAGTTGTTAAAGAGCTCATGTAGTTAATGTGTAGTTAAATTGAAGTGGATTTTCTTTGAACCACAATCCTGCAAATCCCCTATACCAGCCATTATGAAGCTAGCAGGTGGTCAAAACACCACTGTATTCTCTGTAAGTATCCCATATAGTATAGCAGTATCCCAGTATACCCATTGCTGCACAGAAACACTGTCTGGGCTAATCAGCACATTTTTTAAAACCCAGAAAACAAACAATTCTTCAACATTACCACATTTTCCAAACAACCAGAATCTCTTAGTCAGTCTGTTGTATAGACCACTGACTACAAAATATTCAGTTCAATTCAATTAAGTATTCAAAAACAATTGAAGGCTATTTACAAACAAGATTTGTTTGAGGAACTGGTGCACCCCTTCTGCTAGACATTCACTTGATTTCTAGTGTAAGAGCATAGCAACAGATAAGAATAAGAGCTATTAAATGTATTGCTTGCTGAAGTAACCTGTTAAGAGGCTACATTTAAACATTAGACATTTAGACATCTAATTAAGAAGCAACATTAAGAGGCAAGTAATCTAAAAGGGCAATTATGTTGCATAAAATCTGTGAATGACCAACTTTCACTGCTGAAGAATCACGATAATTAGGAAATCCAGGTGACTGGAACAAAGTTATACTTTCTGAACTTGGATTTTTCACCTTTGGTGCTGAGTAAAACAAATGTACCATTACGTGGTTTTCCAGTCTAATTCTATCCATTGTGCTTTTTACTCTTTTAAAGATACACAGCTATCTGGAGGAAAGGCACTGTGGTCCATAATGTCACACAAGAGTGAAAGCCCCCCACTTTACTTTAATAGTGGATATAATGAAGCAAAAAACATCAGCAAGGCCATCAAAAGGGTGATCCTTATTCATGGAACGTCCTTTTTAATGGCACATAATGATAAAAAACAGGCTTCAGATAATTATCAGACAGGTGAGCTCCTGGCTTTCCCTGTTTAAATGCACTGGCTGCGACGGCTCAAAAATTTTGTGCTCTTTCCAGTCCCACTAAAGAGACTAAACCATTAACAAAACCATAATCCGGTTAACAAAAAGCATATGTTAGTTTGGAGCGTAAATCCGATTAAGGAAAAAAACTGCGCTAAACAGGATTTGTTTTGCTTGTGTGATAGCTTGTACAAACGAGCGAGGCTCAGATTGCGAAGGAAAACATTCCATGGGGGGGAGGGAGGGTCTTTTGTAGGACGCCCCTCTGCGGTAGTGCCATTACCATTCCGGCAGCATAACCTAGATCTTTATCTTTATCGACGGGCACACTTTGCATTCCGTCTCCGATAGCTACTCTCTCCCTTTCACTGCAAGTGTGAAACCAAGGCTTCCTTTCAAGAGCTGAAAATAGTGACTGGGTAACTCAGAGTGTGGTAGAAAGTTAATGGAGTGGCCAGGTGGTGGTGGTGGTGGTGGAGCGGGGGGGTTATCGTAACACTTCTTCATGGTCTCTGTAACGGATTGCTATCTTAAAGCTTTCTTTTCTCCAGCTTCTTGGTGTGCATTCAAACAGCGCAGTGTGTAGGGTTGCTTTTCACCCTTTGGCCCACTGCCGATACCCACACAGGTATATCATCTTCACCGCGCTGTCCTGTATCCCTTAGCAGCCGCTGCAATTTGATCCCCCTAAAAAACCTGATTGTGTTATAATCACCCCAAATTCCCAAGTTTTTTTTCTCACTCTTTGAGAACCGGCACTAAAATATACAAAGGACTACTGATGAATATAGTCGTGTGGGTACGGCCTCAGACAGCGGAACATCAATCACTGCAAACAGTGCACCATTAATCAAGTCTGACCCCACATTAAGATATGTCAGATTTAGTACATACATTGCTCTATCACTGATATTGACTTTATTCTAATTCTTCATAACAATGTGCATATCTGTAACATTACCTGGCAGTAAATGACAGTGATGGAATGTGCTGGGTTGCCTGCTCTGGGTTTGGGTGAAGGCTTATTTACACAGCCCCCGGATAAGCGTTGTGCCTTTCCATCATATGGCAGGAGCGTGGCGGCTAATCATAACTCCAGCATTCGCTAACAAACAAGTGATCAGTCCCATCAGGAACAACCTGGAGCATGTCAGGCCAGAAGCACATGTGAATAAAATTAATTTCTGATAAAATAATGGAATAAAGGACAACCGGCATGTCCCTTCCTCCCAAAACTTACCAATCCTCACTCTCGTAAAATCTCAAGGAATTCAAATAAGCTAGTGGTTCACTTTGAAAAAGCTGTGTCCCACTCATGCTTTGTTGAAGCGTAATTGGAAAATAGCTGGAACTGAATATTTGAATCCAGAATATTTTAGTCCAGTTTGCAGTTATTCATTAGAGCCTGTTGAATGCCGTTTCCGTGCATTAAGGAAGCTCTAAGAAGTGAATTTTTTTTTTTTTTTGCAAAGGACCATTATGTTTGTTTAATTAGTTCCAATGTGGATGTAGTAAGTGTTTTTCCCTGCTTTAAAAGCTCAAAAAATTAATTTGCCTGTTCTGAAGGTGCTTCAAAAGAACAAAAGTCTATGTCACAGGTTGTCAATGCTTTTATTATCACTGCTTTATATGAGGGAGAAAAAGAGAATTTGTAGACAGAAAAAAACGTACACAGCCGCCCTGGCAAATCCTACAGCTGAAGCTGTTGAATCCCAGCCCCTTCTAATGCAGCCTCTGGCCCACAAACCAGCATTCTTAAGAACATAAAAGCATTTTTTTTACTTGACTTTTAAAAGACTTTGAAATAAGACAGGAACAAACAGAGAGAAGAGAGAGCAGTACATGAATGGCAGATAAAAGAGAAGCCTTGGAATAGATGCAGCCATCTGCTTTTAGTTGAGATGGGACAGTTGTTAATTCAGTCATCTTGTAGACTGAGGACCATACTTTACATTTTTAGCTCACATAAGTTTTGTCTTTCTGAGTTCTGATTAAGAGGATGCTGAAATCTTAGCATTCAATGGATCATTTCACTTGATTTTATTTTCTTTGCTTGGTTAGCAGTCATGTGCCTCATTAGCTGAGCAGGCTAGCCCTTACCAGTTGGGAGCCAATTCATTTTTGCTTATTTCTTACCTTGTGGTAACATTCTTTCTATTTTTTCTTTACCACAAAATTGTCTGGCGTTTGCACGCCTGTCAAGTACTGGATGACTCTGGAATGACTGCATTGGACCTGCTGACTAACCTTTGTTCCACCCCGAGGCTTGTGTGATATGCATCAACAGGGCAATTTATGTAAGCAAAAGTTGTCTCAGTAATGATTAAATTGCCTTTCATAAATTTGAAAAAGTCTGTAAATCACTGAAATTCTCTAATGTGATGTGAAGAAGGCGAACACTACCACACGAGTTACAATTAAGAGAAACGGAATTGCCTGCCAACGGGCTGGGATTATTCAGCTAATTGGCATGGTAGTTGATCAAGCAGAACAAACGAAATAGCTTGAAAGCAATGCTCAGTTTAAAGGTACAACCTCTGCTCCTCTATTCTTATTTCAAGCTGAATAATGACCCTTCAGTTCAGTGGTGATTGGCCTGTCTGCAGGAGATCCAGGGTTTCTGCTCATTTCAGAGACAGTTTCAGATGGAACAGCGAGTGTCCTTCAATTCAGTGGCTCTTCCTTTTCTGTGACTAAAACTCAAGATTGACTTGACATTTGTCTTCAGATCTGAACAAAAAACATTTTTGTTTTCATTTTCATTTTGGCGATCACTATATTTGTACTTGTGAAGAAAAAAAACCGAAATGCTAAGGTTAATTGTCAAATTTAAGGACAAGCTCAGGCCTTGGCGTTAGATGCAAGAAACTCTTGAAAAGGAGAAAAAGCTCTTTTATCTAGCATGAGCACAACTGTTTTAATCTATTGAAAGACATGCCCCTCGGATTTATCATCAAACAGTGCTGTATTCAACCCAGCATAAAGCAACGATTCAGCCACCTGATGAAAAGCCCCTCAAAGTAAGATGAAATTGTAAACACTTACCTATTTGATGGAGCCCAAATTCATCACAGCCAAGGACCAAAACACAGAGCAGAAAGAAAAAAAAACATGATATTATTAGCATTTTTTTCTGGACTGTTGGTTATCAGAGGCCACAATAAACATTCACAAGAGAATCTGACAGGTTTGTAAATGGAACCATTCTGTATAATGTGGACCTCCTTTGAAAACAGTTGACAGTTAAATCGAAACGTCTCCTAATGCAGAGTGTGCAATCAGAGAGTGGATGAGGACTCAGGATGACTGCTGAATAGCGATGTGTCTTCGATTTTTGACACTTTGTGACAGAAAAAAAATATCTTTAAGAGGAATATAAGGCACAACCAAGCATCCCTAAATCAGATTTCCAGCCTTTTATGGATCCGTTCGAGAAACAGGAATTGCATGCTCCAAACCAACATTGACGGACGTGAAACCATAGATATTGAACATTTTACTGTTACATAAATCATAATCGGCCATGGGCAACTCTGGAATCAGCGGGTCGAGCCCTGATGAGATTTTGCCAGCAATCAGAAGTTTCAAAAGTTATTACATTTGCTGATTAGATTCACAAAGGAAATCAATAAAAAAACAAATAAAAAAAGTGTGCACGTTTGCCACATACGCAAGCACACGCTGTGTGTTTGCGATCTCGAGGTGATTATTTTCAAAGTACTGGAGAGAAGCATTAAGGGAGAACTCTGAGGAAAGAAGGAAATTCTGTTTCAGCCTTTGGTGGAACTTCAGTGCTCTTTTTGCATGGGCTACTATAAAGGGGAAAATAGTGAGTCAGACATTGGGGGGGGGGGGGGGGTGGAGGGTACCAATTAGGGGGCGAGGCTGGGGTCTTAAGCCTAAAGTCAATTCTCACCAACCATGTATTCCGCAATGTCTCAGAGTACTCTTGCGTGCAGCCTACGCCACATACAGATGCACTGAAATGCAGAGTGCTTGTACCGGAGGCTTTTTAAAGTGCACAGACTTCTAAATCAAGTCAACTCAATTGAGCTCTGACAGAGGCTTGAAGCAGTTGCTGCTAGTACAGGATTTGCAACAAATACAGACTTTTACACATCTTTTATTTGCTTTACAGTAATTGCTCCAATACCTATAGTAATTTTAACTAACAGGAATTATATACAAAATATACTTCTGTTAAAGAATGACTACTTACGAGTCCAAAAAATAATAACCGTTGGAACTGTCTTAACAGTGAGCAACACTAATTCTTTGAATTTCAATTTATTTCGTACAGAAAAAGTCTGTAGGGTCTCGGTCCAAAAATCTACAGGAGACACTGTATGTAATCATGGATGGTAATGGTAAATGGACTGCATTTATATAGCGCATTTATCCAAAGCGCTTTACAATTGATGCCTCTCATTCGCCAGAGCAGTTGGGGGTTAGGGGTTAGGTGTCTTGCTCAAGGACACTTCGACATGCCCAGGGCGGGGTTTGAACCGGCAACCCTCCGACCGCCAGCCAATCGGTCTTACCTCCTGAGCTATGTCGCCCCACATCATTCCCGTGGTCCGCTTTTACGAGAACAACCTAAAAACATTCACGCAAATATCAATTATAACTACAAATATTTGTGAGATTTGTTTTCTATAAATATTATCTAACATGCTTATTCATTTCGGCGGGGTGCTGAAAATAAATAGGAGTGAATTCAGAGCCTGGCAACCGGAAGGAACAAAGATTCTGTAAACGGTCAGCAGGGACAGCTGATGTTGCTAGTATTCTCGCAATGCAAATATAATGGGGCAGGCTCCACAAAATTACTTGTGTTATACCAAAGTGAAATATCCCTTTCATATCCATGCCCACATGCTAGCGCAGTACAATGCTTGATATTCTAAACCAGTAGCACAGGCCATTTTGTATTGAACCAAACATTAAAGCCACCATCTTGCAGTATCAAAATAAACAGAAACTCAGAAGTCTGCCAGTCTATCCAACATTATTCACAGAACAACAACCCTGTCATAAAAAAATTGAGTTACCAGGAAGCTAACAGCATTAGCAGTGATGGTTCTAGGCTACTCGCTTTAGTGGGTTATCTACAGTAAATCTGCTCAAATATTGATCTGGTATCTTAATCCAGCTAACGTCAGACTATGTTGATGTTATACAACTTAAATTCAAATACATAAAATATTCTTGGTATTTATCTGTGGAGCCAAATTCCTACAAACTTACCAACTTGACACAAACTAGAGCTCTGCATAAGACAGCCACTAAAACATGGTGGGTGTATCATTAAAGTAGTAAGGCATGAGAGAAAGAGACAAAACATGGAATGGATTCAATGCCAGAATGGGAATTTTTGTATGAATCAGTTGGAATAGGGTTTAGAGGTGAGGTCGGGCAAGAGACGGAACAGTCACATTGTCCCTATACTAATTGCCAACTGAGAATGCTAATATATCGAGGGGGACAAATTAGCTTTTTTTGAGCTTTGGTTGGGACCCCTGCCCCTGTCCCCCTGTCACCCCACGGAATTACGCCTATGCTACCATGGCAATGCTAGAGTAGCTTGGCCCCTCAAAAAGCAGAAACAAAGCACTTGCCGATTTTGTGCCGAGCAGAGAAGTGCCTGCAGTTCAGAGTGGCAGAGAAACAGCCTGCCTTGCTAATGGTTTGAAGAGTACTACCTGGTCCTGGATTTGATGAGATTTTTTTGAAGTACAGAGGCAAGGAAGATTTGAGGTCAATTAATTAGAGGTCTTCATCAAGGCCACACTTATCTTAGTGATTTTTCAAAGGACAAATCTGGGGAATGCCTTCAACAATAACATCCAATTTAAAATGTGATAAAAGCTACAGAATCTTTTGTTCTGAATTTCACAAGCGAAACATTCAAGGTTGCAATACATCCAGTATATGCAGCCATTTTCTCTTTCTTAATCTGTAGCTTATGTAAAGGGTCATGCTTCCTTTGAAGTGAATTTTAGTTGAAGATAGGCTGTTCTCTTATGTCCTTACTCCAGATAAGAAGTAATTGCATTATTGCTTAAACACTTTGGTAGACCATACAAATCTATCAAGAACCTTTAACATTGTTATAAAAATGGTACTTCATTACTATGTTGTTACTTCATTGCATTCTCAATGTGTTAAAAAATTATACAAATTGTGTATGTAATATGATTGTGATTTTGCCTAATCAATAAGGGATAACAAAGAGGTGCTTTGTTACAAACAAGAGCTAATATCATGCACAATTGTGTAAGTGCAGGTGTACACTTGTTTATGCATGCATGTTTTGCAAGCATGTGTGCACATTATTATAGGCTTATGTGTATGTGCATCGATGTATGTGTGTGTGTGTGTGTGTGTGTGTGTGTGTGTCCATCCACAAATGTGTGTCCCTATCTGTGTTGGTGAGTACATGAATGTGTGTACATGTGCATGTCTTTTTGTGTGTGAATGCATGTATACATGTGAATGTGTGTAGATGTTTGTGTGTCCGCAAAGATGTGCAAGTATATTTTCTTGTGCTTGTCTGTGCAGGTGTACATATGAGTGCATGCATCAGCTACACGGTGGGCGCTGGTGTCCGAAGGCTATGCTCATTTCTAATTGCCTTTATTCTAGTTAATGATCGCGTGTCCTTTTAATCCGTTTGTTTCCACACAATTACCTCCTGGCTGGAAATGTGCATTGTGGGGATGTCTCAGGGAAATAAACAAGCTTAGTGTTGTTTAGTGCAGGTGTGCAGCAGATAAGCACGTCCCCTTCACTGGGTACAGAAATGGAAGCGGGAGGGAGTACACACGTGGCATTGAAACCGTGGGCGTTAATTTACCAGGGATCGGCTGGTGAACGTACTGGTTTATGGGACACACTTTTACCTGTGTTTGAGACTCGGGGGTGGTGTAATGTGCCAGTCACTACTGCCGACTGCAGTTAATTAATCTCAAGTGTATTGCCTGCATAGGATCACCATGCATTCAAGCTAAGGAGAATTAGGATGCTGCAGCCCATTCATTCTTTATAGGATGTTTTGCAGGAATACATCTGCAACAAATTATTCAAATCCTGATGCCACTGGGGAATCTTACCTGATCTTGGCATGTCACGCATAGATAAACAACCACAGCACCAAGTCAATCTGACAGTTTATATCATAGGATGGCTTCCAGTGTCTTATTGGCATGCAAATGAGCAACTCCTAGGGCTAGAGGGAAGGACAGGTCATCCGTGCTGATGGGAGATTGAGGCTTCACAAATCATAAAATTATTGGGGCTAGCATGTTATTTAATGGAAAGTAACATATTATGATTGGTCCACATGAGAAAGGGACAGATGTACATGATGTGCATGATTGATTGCATATGACTGTTATTCACAGCACATTTCTCGGATTCAAAAATCTGGAGTTTGACAATAAAGTGTGAAAGTGTTCGATTTTTGGAGTATATTTTTAGACCTGCACTCTAGCTTGTGTTCAGGGTTCATCCTTTGTGGTGTATTATTTTGGTGTTCATTCATCAGGTGTATGGAGTCCCACATTCTAACCGAAGGGTAAAATACCATTAATCTCAATGCTCTTACACGTACCTTATAGGCAAAAATGATCGCTCTTGGTTTTCAACAAACAGCAGCTTTTCACAGTAATAAAATGGAAAAGTACCTTTAGGCTAACTGCCCCTTTTAAACAATCATCTTTTTTAGAATTTTATAAAGAAGATCAATTATCAATACAGTTCTGTAAAAAAACTGATTAACCACTTTGCATCCTGAAATTGCTTAGCTCAGACATTCAGTGCTCCTGCACTCAAACTATGAGTGGAAACAAGAAACTCTGTATTTTAACTTCATTATTAGACGATACATGTCAACTATGCCACATACGGAGCTTCTAAGTGTCACCATTGTTGTGTATTTTGTCCATTTACAAGAACCCTCCACCCTGTCTCATCTGTAACTGCAATATTTTTATGAATGCCCAGATAGATGCTATTATCCAATGTGTTAATAGCGTCTATCTGGGATTCATAAAAATATTACTTCACCACCAAAACTTTGTACTCCATCATGGTAACAAGATAAAGCCAACAATAACCAAAATGTATGCCAAAACACTGCTCACTGAATAACGAAATAAACAAGAGGAATTCTAGTGTAGCATGTAATTATGCCATGTCACTCTACTATCAACATCTGTGACTAAATATAGAATACATATACAATCTCACAATTGGTTTTACATGTACAGATGTCTCTTTCAAGATTCAGCGGTCATTTATTGTCTTGAACTATCCACTTGAAAAATAGGTACACAAAAAAAGCGGGGGTAGGCATTTACATTGCCCATGCACAAAAGCGCCCTCAATTTTTATGTAGTTGTAACTCATTTCAGTTCATTCTGGTTTGATTGATAATCCTTGTATCCAGTAGAGGACAGTGCAAGTTTTCCAACAGTGTACAGTATGTCTCATTGAAAGTTTATAACATAGACTGAAAGCCTTGTGCAACAGCATGAATGGCTGCTTCAGCATAACACGTGGTGTAATCATTGTTTTTCTTCAGTTTTTGGAAGATTTTGCTAATTTTCATCAGTATGGCTAAAGGAAATTCTCACCATGTTGACATGGATTTGGAGTGTGGGACAGAAGAGGAGGAGGAAACATGAAGTCTAGTGAGGAAACATTCAAATATGAAGATGTACATAATACTATATTTCAATTATTTATGTTGCGCCATACTTTTCATATTGTATTCAACAGACATCTGTAAGTATTTGCTGATGATGCTCAGCATATTTGTATTGGAGGCTAGCTAATAGCTGTTTGCACAGTGGCATTATTAGCGTACCCTGGGCAGTGTTAGCATAGTGGCTTGCAATGGCCTGCTTAGTTAGAATTCATAACACACAATGAAACTGAGTGTCTTTCAAGAGATTTGCACTACTCTCTAATGTGGGCATTTCACATACTGTAGTACAAGGCTAACCAAGCGATAAGGGAGGACAGGACTCTGTGCTTCCTAAAGGATATGGATAACGTGCCATCTTCCTGGCAGATATGTTGGGTATTATCGCATAAAGTGGTAATGTTCCACTCAAACTGCAGGAAGGTTTTCGTGAGGACAACATGACTTTTGGCTAATGAGAAGTTGCACAGATTTTAAGAGGAGATATTTTTTGCATGTCCTTTGTGTTTCGGCTGTAAGGACAAGACTCTGATTGATGAATACCTTTAACTTCTTCAAAGAAAAACAAGATTTATTCCTGCAGATACTTTGAACTTAGCTATCCTTGCCTTGTGAACAAATGCTAACTGGAAATTGTCATGAAAGCATATTTCAGTTTTAAATAAAACGACCTGAACTTTATTGATGATAATTGATTCTTTGAATAGCATACTGAAGAACATCCAGGAATTTCAGAAAATGGTGGACATTTAGCATGCTGATTAAATGAAACAGGGCCTATCTGCATAAGCTGATCTTTTATTAGGTGGCTTTTGTTAGTTGACATTCCTTTGGTCTTTAAAAAATAGTTCTCTTTGAAAGGATAAATCTTATTTTTATTTATGGGTAAATGTAAATGACTGTGTGAGGAAACCAGAATACCTGGAGGAAACCTGGACACTGGGAGAATGTACAAACTCCACACAGAAATGCCCTTGGTTGTGATTCAAACTCGGTACTTTCTTGCTGTGAGATGACAGCGCTACTCATTGCACCACCCTGTCACACATTTTTCGCGATCCAGCGTCTAAGTGAACATTGATTAAGTGAGTACGGTAGAATACCAGCAAAGCACATTTCCTGTAATATACAGCATTCTTGATGATAATGAGTACATAAGTTTGTCTTTTGTCCTTGTCCTTTTGAAGAATCTCCCACACACACTACAGGACAATTGCAGAGGCAGCTGGTGGCATTAAGCACAGATACTAACTTACTGAATACATGCAGTCAGAATGGAGGAGAATCTCAATGCCAATAACCTATTTAGAACAATACAAACTAAATGTGGGTGGATTCATTAATTGAACTGTCAGTATTTAAATGTGATGCAATGATGCATTTGCTCATGTTATTGTTGTTTCTGTTGTTTGTGTTACTGCTGTTGTAATTAGATTTAAATATAATGGAACTTTATAATGGATAAATTTATCTTTTGGCTGGGCTTCCTTTCCTTAAGTTATCACAACCACCTGCTACTGAGCCCTGTATCACAAAGCAGAATTACTGAGCCAGCTGGATAACTGCACCGAATAAAACCCAGAACCCTCCCAAATCTGGAACAAGGACTGTAGTAAAAAGGGTTCCAGATTTTGCTCAATGCAGTTATCCAGCTAACTTAGTAATATGGAAAAGTTCTGTTTGTGACAGTAGGCTAATTTATCAGTCATCATTATTGTGTTTTTTCTCTTTAAGTGGGTTTTAAATCTAAATGCAGATGTCTTTTCATACTACCAATCAAACTACAATGTTTTTCAGCAATATGAGAAGCTGCTATTTGAGCAGACAATATCCTTTGTTTTTTACCTAGCTGTTTCAACAGGAACATGACGTCATGCCAGATTTGTCATTGTACAGAAGTAATGTGATTAACTCTTAGGTTATAAAAATCTAAAAATCCAAATGAGTATTTTAGCGGGTTTCCTTACCGGCTCCCTGAATTGCTGAGAGATTAAACATTCAATTGTTCTCCTTAAGGCATATTTAAAACCTCTGCAATAATGAAGTTATTTCTATTCTTTATAATAGGCATAGGGTACAAGAGGGGCACATATTAACCGATGCCAGTGGCTGCAGAATCAATTCAAAGATTTCCCATCTTCCCCTCTCTCTGCAAGATCACAGCTATTTTCTCCACACGGCAGCCCTTCCACTGGCGCAAAATCTTTCACAGGAACAGTCTCATGCTGATGCAACAGTGTGATCCACCTTCACTTTATCTAGTTAAAATAAAATGCTGAGATACCAATTGATTGATCCACAGCAGAGGCAATTTCCCAGCCCTTTGTTGTGAAAATCAGGTATGTTGCAAGCTTTTCAGCAGAGCTGGGTAGGCATTACTACTAGGCCTTGGTTATAAAACCGGGGCTATTTATAGTAACACAGCAATGCATGAGGGGATACGATTTATAGCTGCGTATTGCTGGATCCGTGGCGGAGATTTACTGGGGACTGATTTGCATATAATTTCTGTACTGAGAATTTCTCTGTGTTGGTAATAGTGAATATATAAAGTATGGAGAGATGCATAGGCTTTGATTCACCATCATGGGACATGCGACACAAGAGAGATGTTTATGTGTCTGGTGGGGGTGGATGGGTGGGTGATGGTGGTATATCGATCCTACCTATTGCCTCATTGCAGAAGCAGTGGGTAAACCAACATAAGAAATATGACTCAATCAATAACCAGAATCATAGGATCACTAAACCCTTCTCTTCACCTTGAATTCATGTCCTTGGATATCAACACAAAATGATAGCTCACTTCATAGCATGGTTTAAAAGTACATGCACTTCAAAAACAGAATAAAAAAAAAATTGTGTTCCTCCTCTTTTGTCATGTCCATGAATTGAACTTTCTGCATTACAAGGTGAGAATAACATCAGTTTCAGGCAAAATTCCCAAAATGTACCCTTTCTGATAACAATTAATCCTAATAAGTCTACTCTTCTTTTATTCAATATAAATCATATACAACTCATTGCATGTTTTAATGTCTCATGGTCTTAAGTTTCAGGTCCACTTTATACTAAGGGGGCAGGCTATACAGCATATAATAAAATAATAATAAAATGGCAAAAACTATGATAATAAATTCTTGCTGATTGCTGAATTGTATGAATGGTATGACTATTACGCATTCACACTCAATGGCCCAGTTCAGTATCTGTGTTCTAAAAGGTGTCATTTTTAAGATTACACGCTGAGCTCAGGTAACTGTGGCAATTATCAAAAGTGCCAACCAAACATCCTGCCCACAACTGACTGCCTACATAACCCTTACCTAACTGCCTTTCTGCCCCTGGCCATCACTGCATAATAGAAGTGAGGACCTAGCTGCCCTTCATGGTTTAATAGGGATGAAAAATTTAGCACTGCTAAACCTGATGAAAATGCAGGTAATTATTTCTAGCGGGTCTTAGTCTCAAATCTACTGTCATCGTCTACTGCAGAATAAAAACGTACTTATTAGATTCTGCTAAATGTAAATGTACATATAAAATGTCCTTATATTTGATTGATCAGTTTGTAAATTGAGGTCATCCCTGCCTCCCAACAGTGAAATGTGTGAATGGCTTCTGGAGAACTGAGAACGATTGATTATCTGGTGCAAATAAATACTTGAGAGATACTAATTGTAGACTTTCAAGATAATCGTTCATGTGAAGTGCCACTACATGAAAATGACTACAAATGATGTAAACAGCAATCATGTTACTGTGAGCTGTCTAGATAATGATTTCCATTGCTGTTGTCACAGAGTATGAAGTACAAAATCTGTTTCTGCAACTGCATTCTGCCTGCCAACTGGTATAGGTCTGGAGGGTCTTTCTAGACATCTCATTTTTAAAACAATGGAGAATAACAACTTTGGTGGCTACATTTCTGCTGTTTTTAATTACTCACATATTCATTGCGCCTTAACTTGCAGTAACATCCTCATGTGTAATTTACATACTGTATGTGTAAGCAGCGAAGTGCAGCATAGCACATGTACATTTTAGATTTTCCTGGCAAGTCTCCTGCTCATGCATTGTGAACTCATATTAGCACTGCTGGGACTGACACATGCATCATCATGCCCATGCAGCCATAAGCAATTACAAGGCTGAAGGCCGCATGGGCAAGGTGAACACCGCTAACAGCAAAAGGAGAACCCATGATGCTGAAAGAGCCTTCACTGGTACTTCACATTCTTTTGTTTGCACAAGGATTCAAAAACGAATGGGCCAGGACTACAAAAATCCACTATTCTCAGCCTAAAAAATTAACAATTTGGAGGGGACATGAAACTTTGATCATAATCTTGAGAAGAACATATTCTACTATGAAACATAAACTACCAGGGACATTCAGTAAAACTAAAATACATAATACTTTTGAAAATAATTTCACTGCAACATGTTTTTGTCATCCAAGGCACTGTGTCATAAAATAAAATAAATTATATACTGTTAAATATAATACAGTTCACAGATTCCTACACAGATCATCCACTATGGATGTAAAAGGCAAATTAAAGCCGACAGTCTGGGTTTTAACCTCATATTCATTGTTCATATCCAATGAGCTGAAGTACAGAGCCAAAACCAAACAAATTGTGCCACTGTCCAAATACTTATTGTACACTCTTTGTGGTATGGATTCAACAAGGTTCTGGAATCTTTTTTTGAGATTTTAGTCTATGCTGACTCAACAGCATCATACTGTTGCTGCCGATTCAGTCATACCTTCATGCTGCAAACCTCCTGTTCCACCTCATCCCAAAGGTGCTC
This sequence comes from Anguilla anguilla, assembly GCF_013347855.1. Lineage (NCBI taxonomy): Eukaryota > Metazoa > Chordata > Actinopteri > Anguilliformes > Anguillidae > Anguilla > Anguilla anguilla. Next base: position 22,021,326 of record NC_049208.1, read on the forward strand.
TATTTGATTGAGATCTGGGGAGTAGACTGATGTTACTGTGACACGGCACACAATCCTGCTGGAAGTATCTATTTAAAAAAGGTATAATGTGGTCAATGTTTCGTTATACTATGGAATTCAAATGATGCTGAATTGATATTAAGGGCCCTAATGTTCTGAGTGTTCATGCCCACTGTAGCATCATCTTCCTGTTCTTAGCTGATTAAGTTTTGGTGTGTTGCACATTCAGAGATGCTCTTCTGCACACCACTGTTGTAGAAAAAATTGTTGTTTGAGAATGTGCTGTCATTCTGGCCATGCTGGATGTTTTTAGTTTAACGCACCATTTTCTATCAAAACTCTAGAGACTGTAGTGTGTGAAAATCCTAGGAGCGTAGTTGTTTCTGAGATGCTGGAACCACCAAGTCTGGCACAAACAATCATACCACGGTTGCTTAGATCTTGCCTCCTGCTGATTATCAATGGTGCATGGAGCATGGGTGCAGTCAATGGCACGGCGCATGGGCACACTGAGCACAGCTACTGAACGTTTTGTATTTTCATGACCAGAGGCGAGGAGCACACAGCTCAAAAGGTGCAGGTGGAAAATGGGCTGGGTTAGACTGAATATATTATCAGTGGGTGTTTTGCTGCTGGATTTAATCATAGCCTCTTTTCATTCCCGTTCCATCAATTTCCACGGTCCACCACTGCAATGGAAGGCGAGGTCAAGTTGGGCTGCTTGATCTTCACTGACACAACCCTAACAGCACCTCTCCTCCGACATTAACATACGGCGAGTCACCAAATTACCAAATGAGCTCAGCTCCGTAAATATCAATGAGGAAAATACTGCTTTGCCAGAGCGATGGCTGCCACATGCCATGCACTAGCCTGAAATTAGAGCCTTTAATGTTCGGTCAAACAACAAGTGAACCTTTTCATCATGTCAGCATACTTTATATATTAACCTGCAGCTACACGATTCACTGTTTGGAGAAGCAGGCTATTTGCGTTAATGAACAGGTGGGATAAGAACAAAATCTCCTTTGAGGAAATGAAAATATTTAAACAGCAGACAGCAGGAAGCTCATTCTCCACTGCATCACTTCATTCATTTTCACTAATTTTCTCGTAAATTTACTATTGGCCTATATGTAGTAATTATTCACGCTAAGCTCACTAATCCTCAGGATAAATACTTAATTTTGTACTGGAGTGAAACACCATTTTCCCCACTGCTGATATCTAATTTAACCAAATCCAGCTATTATGCAGACATTATTAGTCATTAATGAGAAACTTAATGTCGGTAAACAATGCGTCATTCTCTTTGGTAAGCCTCCAAGTTTATGAACATGGTAATCATGCTTTCCTTTCTGTCAAACCTGCAATGTATATCCTCCTGAGGCCCAGCAGGAAATGTCCTCGATGACAAAAACATGTTTCAGTGAAAATATTTTCAAAATATTTATTTAATGTTTTATTGAATGTAGTGTAAGTTTCAGCATGTTAGAATATATGGTTTTAGAAAACAAGACCAGAGACTTGTGCCCCTTACAGGGGACAAAAATGAATTGCTGGGTCTGGGAGGAGATACACAAACACGCGCATGCACACATGCATGCAAGTATTTGGACAGTGACACAATTTAAACACGAGGTTGCAGGGGGGAGGGGGGGGGCATGTATAAAGTGTGCTGTAATTCCTCCATCTGATATGAATGTAAATGCACTCAAATTAAACCTGGCAGTCTGCACTTTAACCTCATACTCACTGTTTTATTTCATAACCCTTTTTATTATTTCAAGAGGCTAGAGAACAGAGCCAAAACAATAAGAAATGTGTCACTGTCCAAATACTGTATCCATTCCATGTAATGAGTGGGTGTGGCTCCCGCTGGTGCTGAGGCTGCAGGAGAAGTGCATTGCAGTGGTGAAGTCATCAGTCTCTGTGCTCAATCATGGCTGAGCAATTTAAGGCTATTTAATTATGGTGCTGGCCAGCCAAAGAAGTGGCTAGAGCTAAAACAGTCTCCTATTCTTTTTTATTCTCCACAGACTCAACATAAACAATGCATAACTTATATTTCATAAGCATTCATGCATATGCACACCAGATCATTCAATCAAACCCTAAGCCTAATTCCTCATCTCAATATTCATTTATACCAGGTGCAAACGGTGAGCAAAACATTTATGAATGCATATAGGCCTTTTTGTTGCTCTCAAGACTGCTCTAAGCGTGCATGTAACAAACAATGCATTTCACAAAAAAAGACTATCATAATGGGAATACTATAAATCCACTGTGTGAGGATGCATTCATTCATCTGCCTGTCATTTTGTAGCACAGTGCAACCGAACAAAGGAATAAAGGAATAAAAACCGAACAGAGGGGCATCTGGAGCCGTTCTTCACAGCTTCACGAAAGGGCCTGCGTGGGGTAATTACCTTGGGGTGAATAAAATGATTCTGCACACACTGTCATCGCTGATCTATCTTTGAAATTTAGCTTGATCATGCCAGGCATGCTTCAGAGCACGCGCTGTGACCAAAGGGCCGATCCGTGCTGAATTCTAATGGGGATTCCTGCTGCTGGCATGTACCATTTGTACGGACCGACATCAGAGAACAGCTCCCTTTAACATTAGCACAATCACTTCATGACTGTCGGGTTACACAATAACAATACTTAACTTGAATTTGGAATGATATACATATACATTTACATATACATATACATATACATATATATTATGTGGTCTGTTCATTGTTCTAAGCATAAACACCTTGTCATAACTACTGGCAGATACAAAAGAATGCCTCTAAATTTTCCACATCGTAGAATTAATTTTCCTTTAATATTGATATTCCTGTTGTGGACCACCGGCCCAGTACCACTTTGTGAAATGACTGTGCAGTGGCTGAGCAGCACCTTCTGTTTGGACCGATGGTTAAGCATGCAAGATTAAAAGACGATTGTGGGGGAAACCTCAGTGCCATTTTTTCTCGAATTCCGCCCATTTTTATCAGCCGATACACCTCAGCAGAATGGGAGAGCACTGACGGCAGGCGCTTGCTCATCCAGTTAGCCTAATTAAAACGTTGTGTTAGAATGAATTATTTAAAGGTGGGAAATCTAATTATTCTGTTGCTCTGTCAGCTAGTGCTAGTGCTAACGGGGTGGAGGTGGGGGGGAAGTGAGGGGTGGAAAGGTCTTGCTTGGTTTCCTAAGCCCGGAAATAGCTATGCCTCCCCACAAACCCCCACACAGGTTTACCATATAGATAAACATATGGAATTTTCCACCACATCCTACTCTCTAATTCAGATGCAAAGCTTTCCATCAAGGGATTTAATATATGCACCGCAAAGTCAATACCAATAGGTGGTGTGCACATATTTCCAATATTCTGGAAAGCAAGAAAAGGCCCAAAAGGTTTTATAATGATGATAGCAAATGGCTGCACAACATACTACAACATTATCGAGATTTACACAAATGCAGCCTTTACAGTAGATTCTAGACTATGGCTCCTCTATCAAAAACCTTGCAGCTGTTGGGGAATAATGGGGCAATTCTTCATAATTCCAAATGTCTTCTCCAAGCACACATGCAGTACTACAAACAGCATGGCTGTCCCCTTTTCTGTGCAGAAAACTCCCATTAACTAACACATAGCTGCTTCATTTAGTGCAAGCTGGAATCTAATGAGTGTAATTCTTTGACAAGCGAGCTTTTCTTGTCATTTCATTAGAAAGAAAAAAGAAAGCAGATTCTATGAGTTTTAAGAGGGGAAAAACAAAGCCATGGAAACTCATGGAATGATGCTGGAATCATATCAGATGATTGTTAGACAGAAACACTGAGCTTTTATCCACACTACAGAAAAACTGTGGGTCCATAAGTCTCACTCACAAATGTATGCACACATTCCTTGGTGTGAATGATTTTGTTTTCAGCACTACATTTATGATGAAAAAACTTCTTCACAATGTGCTTTCAAACAATGGCTATACTAATAGTTTACATTCAGTTACCAAAATATTGCTATCATTGCAATGCTTAATAGGTTTTTGTTGCACTAAACACACTCTTGAACACAGTGTAACTTTTCAATTGAGCATAGCACAAAAATACATTATTTTATTTGTTAAAATTTTTTTCCTAAGGGAGAAGAATAGGTGTACTAAATACAATGATATTGAGTTTATTGATTTGGTAAGTATAAAGCTAACATACTTTGTGCAAGGTTATTGTAGCCGCCACAAATGGTGATGGTCCCTGAGAGCTCTTTCCCTGCTCCTGGCTACTTTCTATGAATGGAATCATAAAAATTCATATCTCTCTTTCTACTGACTAGAAGAAAAAGAAAAAAAAAACTATAGCACAAGCTGTGAGACATGACAGAAAAAAAACGTTGCATACTTTTACAAGAGATGTGACCTAGAAGGTAGCATGCTATCAGTTCCTGACAAAAGTGTATTTAAATTACCAATTAGTAACAACTGAAGTTTCTATAAAGTTCATTCTTCATCATTAACATTCCACAAATGTACCCAGAACAAAGCAAGAACATGATCTGGAAGATTAAAATCATTGACAGCAAACCTTAAATTTAAGTTACTTTTTTTTTCAAGGTAAGAAGATTGCTAAGTTTTAGTTTTTGTATGTTTCATGATGAGGAGCAGCATACTAAAAAGTTTTCCTACTCTGCTCAAAAATTGCAGATTGAAAATAATAATTATATTTGAAAATAAAATTGCATAATGATGGCTTGAAATGTTTTTTAAAATTTTAAGCAAGAGTCCTTTTCAAAAATTATTTCAGAGTTCACCTAAATTTCTCCCATCACTTCTGTGAAACTGCACAGATGGCGATTCAAGATTGTTCTCCCTGGCTGACAGTAATACATTGTTCATTTGCAGTACACATAATAATTTGAAGAAAATCAAGAGGATCTTTGCCATGCTGTAGCATTTTTGAAATAACAGCGAGCATATTTGCAACAGTCAAGCAAACCTACACTAAACATGTGGTAAGATTAGGCATCTATTTGTTTATTTGTCATGTATATTGATTTGCTTCCTATATATTGGTTTGATATATGCATGAATTGATTAATAGTTCATGCATATGTTGGTTTGTCATTTATATTTGTATTGGTTTGTAATTGTTGTTAATATATTGGTTTATGTATCTATCTAATGGTTTGATGTATATTGGTTTTCTAAAAATGTATATTGGTTTAATACGTGTGTGTATTGGTTAGTCATTTGCACATATATTGGTTTGCTATTTATGCATCTAACCAACATACATGACAATGAAACCGATAGATCCATAAATAACAAACCAATACATACGCATCAGTGACAAAACCAAAACATGCATGAATGTCTTACCAATACATGCCTTTATCAAACTAAAATACATTTGAAGCAAACCAATGTAGCAAGGGGCATGTATCCTGATAAAATAAATAAATAAATACATAAATAAATAAAAGAGCCTGTGCTCCCTGTGTAGTTTTTCTCATCAATGGCTACAGTGTTAGATAATTTCAAGCAGCTAACATTAAGGGCTGAAGATTTGTCAATGGACATGCTGGGAACCCCACACTGTGAGTGATCTGAGAAAATCCTGTCTAATGGCAGTGGAGTATGCCTGAGTGGAGGTGGAGGTGATCCTGTGTCTTTACCTGAAATCGTGATGAGAAATCACGTGAACACTACCACACATTCCAAACTGTGCTCACAACGAATGCGCCTGAATTTTAAATTAGTTCTTGGGATAGCATTTGCCACGCATGTGAATTTAATGAGCTGCGTATTTGGTGCTTTGCTCTGAGGTGATTCACAAATATTGTAAAATGTAACCATTGAGTCAATGCCCAATTTAAAATGACACACATACAATAAGTCAAAATAATAACTCCTGGAATCAGTGAATGCTTGACTTGAACTTAAAAATGAATCATTGTCACAATGCTAAAACTCGTCATTTTGTGTTTCCTTTCACACATTGAAAGTTGTGTGCATTGGAAATGTCTGTAAATGTTTTGGAAGGATGACTCAAAACTCTGAAACAGTTTAATAATTTTTCTTATTCATTTTTATGATTTCCAAACAGCACTTACCTGTGTTTACAAAGAAAAAAAAATTTCTTTCATTTATAAAGGACAAAAGCTGATTGAATCCAGGCCTACAAATGTGCGTCACTATGCTTGTCGTTTATTCATCCAGCATTGTGCAAGAATCATTACCTTATTTCTTTTCTACGCCAGTTAATCCACCACTCTAACAGTTCACAAAGACTAGCTGAATAGGTTTAAGGGCTCCTTAAAATGACTCCTAATATGACTCACAAGCATGAGCAGAGCAGTGGTGCAAGCAAATGACGACTCTATTCACTTCAAACAGAACACAGACCTGTATAAACAGGATACGTTACCTGACTGCGGAACGACAGCAGATCAATACTGCAGGCCGGTGCTTCTGAGCTCTTCCATGACCCTCTCATTCAGCCATTTCTCCTATTTGTCTTTAAAAACAAGCTTCTGCTGAACTGGGGCCTGTGCCACTGGGGTACTTTGGGGATGGGATGTCTCTAAATACCTTTCCATTCTGACTGTCAGTCCCAAGATTCACATACTTTGGAATTAAGGTATCACCCAATTTAAAAGGACAGATGCAGACAGATGTTTTGATCTTCCAGTCTCTAGCAGTATGCTTAATTCCATTCATACATTATCATTTGTTCTTTTTAAATAAACAAAGGCAAAGCTGTAGATTACTTTGCCTTATAGAATACATCATCTTCATCAGTGAAATGTAGCTACTCTGTTTACAACCTTATACTGGATACCATAAATGGCAGCACAGGTGTACAGGTTAAAAGAGAGTTGCCAATTCGAATCCCCATTTTCAGTGCGGCTACTAACAAGTTTCTACTGCAGGGAATAAATCTATAAAAGTATAAAAAACACATGTAGGGCCCTATTTTCGTGACTACAAAAATAGGGCCCTATACGGACCCCTATATGGATGCAAGTGGAATTACTAGTTTTGTCTCCCACAAATGGAATTTGTCACCTGCGCCAGGTTTAGTGATTTTGTGGTTTGTAAAAAACCCATCTGCGTCAATCTGGGTTGGACACTGCAATAGGGGGCATGTCAATAGAAACATTCGACGCTGTGTAAATTTGGTAGTCAGTAATGTGCCTGCTTTTTAAATGTGCTTACACTTAAAAATGTGTTTCAGATGTTCTGACAGGTTGGGTGGTGCATTACAATACAGCCCTCAGAAAGTCAGTGTTGTGTGTATTCTACTCAACATATTGTAGTATGATGTTAAGGAACTGGGCTTGTAATCCCAGCTAGGACGATGCTGCTGTATCGTTGGGCACAGTACTTAACTTGAATTGCTTCAGTATATATCCAGCTGTATACATAGATGTACAAAATGCACGCAAGAGCAGGGACTAGTTGGCTGTAGAGTTATTTCTCTTGCGAGTCCACAATTACCATATCAAGTGCACGTCTGAAATGAATGAAACTTAGTTGAAGTGGAGATTTTATTTTTGTTGTTTATTTGAAATTGTGGTGTTAAAAAAAATTGATAGCAAAGAAACAAGCACTGGCACCCTGAAAAAAAATGTATTTTACGTGAAGTGGATTGAGTTCTTAGTTCAATTCATTGGTTCAAACCACAGATGAGCAAATCCAAAGAATGTCAGACTCTTTTAATTAAGTAGTTACTGAAGCCCTTATAATATATAGCAGCCCATACTGCAGTACAGCAATACATATACCCACTCTTCAGTTTAGATCTCTAATATTTTGGTGACTATGAGACTATGGGAGAGAGAGCTAAATGTAGGAAACTGGAGGTGGGACTGTGCTTGGACTAGAACCATGTTCACAGAGCAAGGCACTGAATAGACCACACATGATGACTTTTACCTATAGTAAATTTAGGCCAGACGCCTCTCTATTATGGATCCATCAATAGCACATATAGCCACTGTCTAGCAATCGATGGAAATATTGTAAAATAACCATTCTTAGTCATACAGTATTTATGATGTACTGGCAATCTCTGTTTACATGCAAATTTGCAGAATCCATTCTCCTCTACCAGTAGTCCTTCTTTTAAGATGTGTTTGGGACATTTCTGTGTGGGGAGGGGTGTGGGTGACCGTGCTCATTAAAGATCCCTCGACACAATAGGGTGTCATAGCCATTGTTTGGTTACGACACAATATGCTATAGCAATTGTTTGATTTAAAAATACAAATTTGATTAGCATAGAGGAAAAACAATCTATCTGACACAACTGTCCTAATAATTTTGCATTTAACTATGGGCCTATATGTTTTTTTTATTTTTCTCATACTTGCCTCTATATTTCAGCACATTATAGTAGTTTGATTTCAATGTCAAGAGCAGAATGTGTCACTGCGATTTATTCGTTAATAATCCCCTTTGACAGTAGCTCTCAAAAAATCAAAGCAGAATGTGAAGTACTGCTTGGACGTGAAAACAGATTCTTGGATTTTATTTTATTTTTTGTACATTTCAGTCATCTTGTCATGCTCGAGTCAACAGTTTGTTTCCTCAGGCTTTGTTCAGAGACTACAGGAGAAGACAGAGGCAGGCAGTGTGCGCGATTTTTATTTTTTATTTTAAAAAGGCAATGATGAAGATGTACGAGGAGGCATTTTGCCTGGGAGAATCGGAGGGCAGACAGCAGTGGCATAGCTCAGAATGATTAGTGGAAGCAGAACTGGGGGCGCTCGCTGAGCCAGAGGAGGGGACATGCAGTTGAGGCGCCGTCGAGTGGGGGGGGGATTACTCCCTCTCCCGTGCATGACCCCCCCAGGAAAACCAGCAAACGTGGGGCTGAAATACTCACCACGGTGGCATACAGAGCTGGTGGTGCTCAGCCACACAGACCGCTAAGGCGGGCCAGTATTGGGGAAGGGGGGAGCTTTGAAGTGGAGGTTCAGTGTAGGTGGAGGGCCGTGGCGAGCCCCATCGTGCCAGGGCATTTGCTCGCAAGGGAAAAGCAAGTGGAACATCTGTGTAGCAGCTTGCATTGAACGGGCAAGTGGAAGAGGCAGGAGAGGTAAATAATCTAAATAAATGAGACCTGTCATTATTTCCTCTTTTCATGGCTCCACAGTACATTGTGCACAGTATTACATATGGTGGAGAAATTGAATATTCATGAACCGTTTTGTCATCACCACTACAGTTAGGATGATAATAACCATGACTGGCAAGTGCTTGGGTAATTCATTGAATTCCTAAGCATCTCCCTCGAATAACACAACACAGAGAAGGGGTCACCTCATCCCCTCATTGCAATCTGTTAAATACCTGATGAACTGATTAACTGTTGATGCCATATAGGGGCATTAGTTTAGATGCATATTTGAATTAAATGTATATTTTGTAATGGCATCATTCAGCTGTGTGGAGTCTTTATGCATCATAAGCACTAAAATATATAGTATATGACACATCGAGAGCTATTGGGTGAAAAGTGCTCTTGGGTTTCCCCAAAAAGCAATCCTTTCCAAATTGTGAACACTCTTGACTAGGCAGTTCAGTAGCATTAAGGACACTATCTATCACCATTTACTCCAAGTGCTGTTAAAAAAAAGGCGTGTTTCCATAACAGGGTGGAAGCCATGAGGAATATGTTCCGCCCAGTTACCTTCCAGTTAGAGTAAAATCTTTTAAGTAGGCAAAATTCTTTTAAAATCTTTACACTGCATCAGATCAAACATTTTTTGGCCAGGCTTTGCACATTAGGATATTATTTCCAGCCAGACACAATGCATTGAAGGTAAATCAATGCCCTCCAGTTTGTGGGAAAGTGACTAATATCACAAAAGTTAATGACAATTGATGTCAATTCATGTCATTTCATGCTTATAGTGAATTCATGTTTTTGCCCCTCCCTCCACTCAGATCAACTGCATGTGATTTTGTAACTGTCTGAAAGCATGTGAGCACAATTAAAAAACATTACGCATAGGGTATTTGTGTTTACTAAATATCTTGAACATTGGATTTTTTTTCTTACTCCCTTCAGCCTTAATGCACAGTAGTAATTGCAGGTGTTCCTCAAAACTGGCTTGAAACCTTTCCCGATAAATGTGGCAGCAAGCCAACAAGCATTTAGAACTGAACCCGATGGTCAATATGGCCCTCTTAGAATTAACAGAGCCCAGCCAGCCATGAGGCCACAGAATTACACATAAGGATCTCTTAGGCTGCAGTCTGAGGACCCACATTACCCCCCCCCCCCCCATACTTTGTTCCTGCTACTTTCTTCCTGCAGTCCTCACAGCCCTTCTACTCGCTGTTGTGTCTGGTGCCCATACTGCACATCCTGCACTAAGGCATCAGCATGGTAACTTCAACTGTCTTACAGCATTGGCTATGATACGTTTCTTACCCAAACCATACAAGGAAACACCCAGGTACACTGCCCCCCATGCCAAGCTTCACATGCTGGACTACAGAAGAAGGTTCAACCCCCCTTTCCCCCCAAACGGGACTACCACACACTGAGATTCCACTATGACAGAAATGGCGCATCTGAGTTAAACTTTCCCTACTGTCCAGGTGTGAACCTCTATTGTGAGAGAACGTCTCCCACAATACTGCAAGGCTAGAGCAGGGGGAGCCATTGCACTGGTGAAACAACACCACAGACAGCCTCCTTCAAGGAAAACTTTCTGTTTGCAACTTCTGGCACCTAAAGAACATGTGATTGTAATTTATGTCTTTAAATGATGCAATATTTAATGATTATTGTGTGCAAGATGAGGCTTTCAAGGTTTCAGTGAACCAAAGCTTGAGGTTATAGATGCATTCTCATATTCATTTTTCGGATGAGATGTTAAACCGAGGTCTTGATTCACTGTGCTCATTAAAGATCCCTCGACACTTATCACAAAGAGAAGGGGGTTCCTTGGTCTCTGGGGTAAATTCCCAATCTTGTCTCAACTTGCCACCTAATCATTCCCCAGTTAAATTGCCTAAAGAATCATCCCCACCCTCTCAACCTCAGAAGACATGTGGTGAGCATTCTGGCACAAAATGCAAAATGCATTTTTGGGTGTGAGAAAAAACACTATAAATGCAAGCCATTATTCTTATATAAAGATATCGGTTTGCCATAATTAGTGCTATAACATCTCTCCAATGATGCATTTTTCAATATTTGTATCAATTTGCAGCCAACCACTAAATACCTGACAGCACAGTTATGCAGCCAAGGGTGATGCATGTTTTTTGAGACAACATTATGCCGAGGAATTTTCAGAAATATGTTGAGGATTTGTCAGACATTTTGAAGTGCATGCCCCAGTCCTCACACAAGCACTGTAAACATTGTACCTTTTATTAAAACAGGATATTGAAACAGTTTCCCCAAACTCTCTCTGAAAACTGTAAAATTTATTTCAGGGCCTGACTTTTCTTTTTACATTTTAGGCATTCATTAATTTAAAATGTCTTCTTTCATACACATAAAAATAATTAAATCCTTTAACCATACAGATGCATTTGTTCTCTTGATACCATGTCCGCTGCCTATGCAGGTTTGGTGATATAAGAAATTATACAGTGGTGTACCAGTATTTGGTATTACTGGTTACCACAGTAACAAACAGGCACTGGGGAGATGGATGAATTATACTCATTCATCATACTATTTGAAGTAAAAGCGCAGTGCCCAAATGCACAGGGCAGATGCATTAGAGCAGGGGTCTCACAGTCCAGTCATGGAGGGCCACAGCCTTTGCTGGTTTTTGTGATTACCTTTCAATCAGCAGCCAATTCCACGCTTGGAAACTAGGTGTGCACACTCTTTAGCCAATCAGTGACATAAATGCAGCACATAAGTGCAGGAACATCAAAAACCGACAGGAACAGTGGCCCTCCAGGATTTGAGTCTGAGATCCCAGCACAAGAAGATAAAATAAGTGAGCTGAATTGTTTGAATGCATGTTTCTTGCCATTTTATATTAACCTATTTTTACAATATGAAATGGACTAATAGTATAAATAGTATGGTATAAATCAGCCACACAATAAGTTATGTGTAACCTTATCTAATAAAATATATTTCATTAATTTGTAAGGTTGGTTTAACTTTATGTATTCAACTAATTTTAATTTAAATTTAAAATTGATTAATTTATCTTAACATGCCTGCACCCTGTTGACATAATTTTTAAAATGGTGTTTAAAAATTCTTTATGTGCAGGCCTACAGCACAGCATATATATTAAACTTAAACATGCATCTGTGATCGCAACCCCAACAAGAATTCACACCTGAGTTAAGAACTTTGACCAATTAGAAAGGGAGTGCTTGCCCTTTTTATTTATCTTGTTGTGGAGATCTGGAAGGTTTTATTTTCAAGTGCTGTGCTTTAGAATTATTAATTTTGCTAAGGTCTCAAAATTTGATGTGAATGGGAGTGGACAGGAGACAATTACCAGGGGTGGATTAATAAAATTTATGTATGTTATACCAAAGTTAAATATCACTTTAGAAGTCACACCTTGCTAGAGCCCTTTTAATTGGAACATTTTCCCTCTGGAATTAATCATAGACCATTATAAAAATAACTAAATTAATCTAAATTTACTAATCTTCTTCTTTCAGAGTTTAAGCTTTTAAGATAAGTTTTAACTTTTTGCCCTCCGGTTCCAGCTGCTTGGGCATTGAGGAGCTATTCCAAACTAAAACTCATCGACACTTACCTACAATCTACCACAACACAAGATTGCCTCAGTGGATTTGCTGTAATCGGTGCCTATTTTACTTATACTACAAGCCAATGCTATTAGGCTACCTGCGGTTTAAAAAAAAAAAGGTTGTCCTCCTTCCACAACTTTTCCTAAATAGTTGGGCATAAAATAACGAAATTGTTAGAATACTAAAATGATTCATTAAAGAAATACAGACATTTTGTGCCATTTTTTTCCCCCAAAACCCGCCTGCAAGACAAAAGGTAACAGGTGCTTATACCCAGGTGTGAATGGGTTTTTCTCTCCTCCGGCATGCTATCCAGCAACCGAATGACCTACGCTTTGATACAAAATGTTGGGTCAAGCGCTATCTAATTTGGCACATATAATCACACAAAATTAATTCACCGCAATCGTTCGATGAAGATGATTTACTTTTATTATTCACTTCAGTCTGGGAATCAATAATTGTGGCCATTAGAGTAGTCATAGAAATTATGGGTTTATATCTCTGTGGAGATAACGCCTCAAACATACTTTCAGTTTTTCACTGAAAGAGCAACTTTGCATAAACTCTGAATAGACTACAGGATGGCAAAATCACGCAAGTGAATGCGACCAGAGGAAGCACTAGATTTACTGATGAATGACTTTGTCATGGATCTGACATGTGACCTGCAAGAAAAAAAGTCAAAGACAGAAGCAGCAGCCACCAAAGCAGACATGGTCGCAGTATCACCTCGCACAGCCATTGCTCCTGGGAAGAAAACGCAGTGCCAGGTCGACAAATGCGGTTGGAATAAGGCTAAAGACAACTGCGTGAAATACAACCGATTTATGTGCAGTCCCTGCTCATACAGACGACCAAAGCTGTGCATTCCCTGTGGAATTTATAAGTAAGAAGAGAGAGACAGTACAAAAGCTGAACTGAAGCAGGAGCATGGGAAGGGAAAAGCGAGTGGAATTGGTTATGACTGAGGAAATGACTTTTTAAAATATTGCACTTTGTATTTCTTGAACTACTTTCTCCATTTTGTGTTTTGCTTGTTTTGCACATTTCAATGCTTTTCTCCATGTGCCTGTAATGCACCATGACGCATTTTACCTTACCTATGTAACAAAACCGACATAAATTAGAAATAAAAATGTTAAAATTGCTACTGTGTCCTTTATTTCAAGAAAATTGTTTTGCAACATAATGTTTCATAATCTTTATGAAACTAGGTCGCTGTGGGTGCTGAAATCGATACCGTAATGCTGGATGAGCCTGACACCACTGGGAATCAGGCTTGGTGGTTTAAGATGGTAAACAACATGGCCTTTCTAGCGTTAAATACAATCCTGAGCAAGCCATCCACATTTCACAGTTCCCATTGTTTGCCCAAATGAGGTTTGGACAGGAATATGCCTGCAATACCCTGCCCCACCAGCAAGAGACCTCTTCTACTCCTCCAGGAAGAGAGAAACTTTATAGTATATTCCTCCATAATCTAGTGATAGTAATGAGGGGCTTTGTATGACGACACGTGATCTTAAGATTGTACCTATTATTTCTCTAGATATACCTTTTAATGGAGGTCCACAGGGCGGTGACCCTTCTGTGATCCAGACACTTATACAGGCATACATATATCTATATATAAATATACTTTACTTTCCATTCCGTAAATCCTTGCGATCACAACTCATGTGATTTGTCTCATGACAGCTCATGACAGCTGAGTGTGCTTTTCTATGTATAACATACAGTATCTTCTACAATTCAGTTGATATTATTCAAGGTCCACAACGTTATTTACATGCAAATTCATATAATGCTTTCTATAGGTCGCTAATGCAGGTATTGGTCTTTGCCAGGTTTCTGTTGGACCCAGGGGTGCCTGGAGGAGTCTTTGCCATCTGTTTATCTCATGACAAGTACTGGTCCTTGTTCCTAGAGGCCACAGGTGTTGGTAGGGTAAAAAGGTTGCGAGACTGTCGCTTTGGCCCCTCAACCTGGTACTGCCCATAGCCTGGTATTCCAAGAGGGCAATCTGTTTGAAAGACTGTTTCACCCAAAATAAATGGGGCTGCAAACCAGTCAATGCAGTCCTGCTGTATTGCCTTTCCAGCTGCCATTTACAGCCTGTAACATTTTTGGTGCCACCAGTCTACAGCAGAGCAATTATGAAAGTCCAGAATGAAGAGACAACGATTGAACGCTCAAAATTGCACCTTGCACTTTGATATGTTTCTTAATATGTTAATAATGCATTTATATTTACTTTGATTTATAGGTTTTTAGCATTTATATTTCTCTCTCTCTTTGCATTTAGGTTTTCATATTTTCATTTCAGACCCTTAGATTGCCTGAATCTTGAAGTTCTGCAGCAATAAAGGAGCCACTTTGCACAATCCAAAGGCTGTGTTAATTCTCTGTGTGTGCCTGCGAGTGTGTGTGGTAGCCACGGGGTTCCTAAGGCACCAAATAGGCTAGGACTGCCACTGTGCAAGGGACTGTAACTTAACTAAGCACTTGTGAATAGCAATTTCAAACCGGGTGTAAACATTTCTCCAGATGCAACGTTTACACCTGGTTTAAAATCTCAAGCCCTAAAAGACCTCTTTTCTATTTTTTACCTTGACCCCTGGGGATTTAAAACCAGGTGTAAACACTGCATCTGTAGAGAGAGAATCTTCATGGCTGAATGGCTGCTTCCATCCCCACCTGCCGAAGCGATCATGAAAATGTTAGTCACGCTGAGGAAACAGGTTGAGCTCCACGGGTTGCATTTGCTTAAGGATAACTTTCCCACCCTCTGTTCTCTCTCCCTCTTTCATCTCTCATTCGATGCTTTCACACCTGCGTGAAACCAGACCTAAGAACATCGAACGCCTCAGAGGGATACACTGAAAGTAGCGATGCTCTCTTTCGCCACAGTACGGTCTCTTACAGCTGACAGTAAGGTCTCCCCCACTGATCCACAACATGGCATCGTCTCTGAGTCGCAGACGGGCACAGTCTGGGGCCACATTGACATCAGTATCAGTCTGCTGCCTACCGCTGCAAACACTTCCCAAATGTGAACTTGCCGAGGTTTGATTGATCCTTATTTTTTCCCCAAATTCAACAGACAGTAGGGCTGTCATGTTTCAGCACATGCTGTTATGCATTTACAGGAGGATGCCACATAACAGCCACGAATAGCAATTTGAAAACTAGGCTATTAGGGGAAAGATTGCCCCAGATGTCCAAAATATAACAATCATAATGGAGAGGTTTATTGAACCATACATGTTCCCTTCATAGAGGACTTATTGGTAATTTTAAATGCAAATGGTCTACTTCCATTCCATGATTTATTTACTAAATGACATATAATTTTACCTATACTTTGGACTCCAAATTCAGATGCTTCTTTTCTCCTTCCTTATCAACATAAGTACTTCGCTGACACTATCAGTTAATTGAAAAACCACAAATATATGCACCCTAAAAAGTTTGTCCTGTATTTCATGCAGAGTGCACAAGTACAAATGCACAAGTTAAAAAGTTGTTAGAAAAGAAATAGATACATTGATGGTGCATACCAGAGTGGAAATAAAATTTAAAAAATTAGACTGTACAGTCACATCCCAAACCTTCAACAAAAATTTGTAAACATCATCAGGACAATCACATTGCTTCCCATTGCCAAGAAAGAGGGCTGTTCAGTCTTCTTTTTATTACCAGGAACATCACTGCAGGGGAGAAATTTTCTAGAAAACATTTGACAGGGTAATCAATGATATCAGTGCCTTTCAGAGAGTGGCCTGCATATTTTCCAGTGTCTTGCAGGTGCTCATACATTTGATAGCCTGCCGGATGAATGCGTGGCAGTTACTGCCACCCCTTGCATGAGTGATGAAGACATTCAGCAACGGCAAACTACTCCACTGCATGTTCAACGAATCGGACAAAGCCACTGAGGACCTATATGTATCTGTGCAAAAGTGCTGTAATAATTCAGGACAGTAGAAAAACAAGATGTACAGAATTAATTCTGGAAAGAGTTAGCCTATTAAAGCTAATAATAACATTTCTTAAAATTATTCATGTTTACTATTGTTCTGTACAGGTATTCATTTGACCGCTACCCAGTTTTTTCTTTTCTCCCATTTTGGTATGTCTAATTGTTTTCCCTGGCCTACCTCATCTCTATCATAACCGCATAAAAGTGCATATAAGTACATGCTCTCAGCAGATAAGTACATGCTTTCTTCCAAAGCACATGATTTTACAGCTGCGCAGTCATAGCAATGGAAGAGTATACTTCATGTGCAGCCAGTATAGACAGATTACAGTTGACCGGAAATATTATTAGTGCATGTGCATCCCTTGTGATGTTGGTATGGTCCTGTATTTAATTGAAAGTCAAAATGAAGGACGAATGCTGATTGAATCTAAGGGTCTGCCTCATTGGATGCCAGCAATGTTATGTGATCTAGGCTAGTATAAATTCAGTTTTCTGTCATCTGAACCATCCAGGCAGAACTCTCAGTAAGTGTGTTAAAGCAATGAGTAGGTAGATGAGACGGCACAGTTTTTCTCCTTCAGTTTCTTCTCGGATGAACAGCCACTTGTCATCTATTTTGCCCTCAGCAGCGGAAATCCTCCTTGACTTAGACGGCCACCCTTTTGTGCTCACTTAAGCATGGATTCCCATTAATTAAGGGTGGATTTATCAAACAGTTAATGATACAAAATTTGGTATCAACTGGACTGGAACTCTACTGCTGCTGTTAACAGTATGGCAATGTGCAGTTCTGAGCACAGCTTTTCCAGTTCAATTAGCTTTTGATGAATTTAGCCTTTTTTGAATCAGACCCCTAATGAAACTCAGGCCTGGACCACCCGCCCAATACCCCCTGCCCCCCCACTTCCTCCCCCGGTCCGATGATTGGTTCCCAAAACACACTGCGCCCCCACCACCATCCCACCCTGGGCCGTGATCACTTCCAAAAGCACCTATCCCCATTTTTTACCAAATTCGATCAATTTTAACCAGATCTGAAATCTACTTCCTAGGGCAATTCCTTTTGCATGTATATCATAGATACTTTAGATGCCTGTGTGAATGTTTTACTTGTAACTACTTTTTAAAGGTGATGCACCAACAGCGTAACCTACGTACAATGATATCACACACAGTTCTCTTTTCTACAGGCATTGGCCAGAGGCACTCACCCCTTTGACTGTTTTGTATTACACAGCAATGATGTAGAAGGCCTTGACCAAATAAAAATACAGAAATAAACAGGCAAACAAACAGGAAGAGAATTTCCGTAGCCTTGCCCAGTGTGATATCAAGAAAGGGCACAAAATCACAGACACTACAGACAAACTGTATGGCTTGGAACTTGTCTGTGATGTTTTATAACACCAACCTCCTCATCTCACCTCGTTCAAAAGACTGCAGGCGCACTCTACCACTTCCTGTGTCCCAGCTGGGTGGAAAGACGCCTCCACCTTTCCTAACACTCACTTCTACGTGTCATTACTTACACCCACATGGTCCACTCTCCGGAGTTCAGATAAACATGTAATGAAACGGATGACTAATGTAAAATGCTGGAGAGTAGCTTTGCCCTTACCTGCCAGCTTAAGCTCTTGACATATTGTTCATACTTTTTTCCCTTCAAGGTGATTGTCCTCTTTTGGTTTAGTTGTTGCCAACTGCTAAAACTCCTGGAAAATTTAAGGAGCCCTTATGAACGAATCTTGCATTTTGTTTCCTTCACCACTTGAAGGCATTTATTTCCTTTTTTTGCATTAGTGCAATGCTATTCTACAAATATCATATTTTTCCCGAAACAATAGCTGTTCCTGCATAACCTACGTGCCAAATTCAAGTATTCTGCCCATATATCTTGCAAGAAACCATCACTATTATAAGGGACTAACAGTGGCATACATTGTACCACAGACAACTGCAAGTAAGTACAGTTATTGCTGCTCTGACAAGAGCTGAAATATTTTTCTGTGCAGCATGGATTCAGGCTTAGACTGTCTGCAACATTTTCAGTGGAACCATATTCATCTTCTTCTTTTGCTTCTTCTCAATAATAATAATAATAATAATAATAATAACAATAACAATAATAATACTAATAATAATATTTATTATTATTATTATTATTGTTATTATTATCATCATCATCATCATCATCATAATGGCACATTATCCAGTTATGCAGATAGAGCTGTTTAAGAAAGCAATTCAAGTATTTTGTTTCCTAAAGACTTACTCATATTACAAATAGTCATATTAGTCATAGACAAATTGTTTAACTCTAAATTGCTGACCATGGTGATGGGTTTGAGGGTTATTTAACACAGAATCATTTGTCTAGACGTAGTTATTCACTTATAAACAGCCACCATTTTCACTGCATATCCTGATACACACTTGTAGCAATGCAAGTGCAACATTCAAGTAACCATATAATAATTTCTTTCTGCTTGAATGCTGCCTGATGCCCTGTAACTTGTCATGTGCAACGGTGTCTACTTCATAAATAAATAACAATTTAAACCGATAAAAAGAACGATTGAAAAACTGATCCATTTTTTAACAGCGAAAACAGAAAACAAGATTTCTCAGCCATCCAGTTTTACTTTTTACACTTTCAATCTTAGGCAAAAGGCATTATAGTTCACAGTAGCCAAGTTAGTGTCAAATTATAATCGATCAACATCGGGAAGCAGCCTGATTGGCTGCCGCTTAGCCATGCCATTTCAGCAGCGGGTACGTCAAGCTCCTGAAATGAATCCATTTTCCATGTGGCGACATTGCTTCCCGTCCTCATAAGCGGTTGTGACCCCTCTTGGCGCGACGATCGCGTCGGTAATGCACTCATTTGCATACGCCGTGGTGCGGCTCCCCAATTCTGCATACATTAGAAAGATTGCTCCTGGACAGGACGGTGCAGAGGTGAGCCTCATTATGCGGAGGGTCTGACTCGTAACCCATGGGGGTATTGTCAATATACACCCATTATAAATATGCTTTGATTGCAGATTGGGGGGAGTCCAGAAACTGTCTTCATTAACCATGCAGAGCCTTGGATGCTGCTTGCTATCCACGGCAGGTACTCTGGGTCTCAGGGGATGCACTTCACTCAAAACGGAAGAAATTGCTCTTTCAATTAAAAATGAAGGTTGTGTATTTGTCTTTATTCTTTCATATCTCTTAAAGTTGGGGAAAGCATACAAGCTGTATTCAGCCCAACTGGTTATCATCTCCACTATTTACAAACCAAGGAAGACTCCTTTTTTATTTCCATGGAGAGGGTAGAACTAGTGATGGGAGGCCGTGTATAATCAAATTAATGAGACAGGATACAGTGAGCAAGGATACGTGGTTGAGAGAGGGTGTGGAGAGAGCAGTTTGCGGTTGATACAGTGTTACAGTGGTTCTGATTTGATCCATACTGTGAAGAACAATCATTTTTCACAATAAGGACCATTGCTTCAGAAGTGCTTTCATTGTAATTGTTATTTTGTGGTAAGTGCTAGTTGAGTTTGTATTGTGTGCCTTGCACAAATCGTAAAATGCCATAACGTTAATATAGTCATGTTGATCAAGCTGAGGTTGCGTGTGTACCCAGAAGAGAACTTCAAAGGTCATCATTTTAACATTTGGACATTTAAAAATGAAATAGAATTTGATTTTTCTTTCAGATCATTGAAGTGTTTGTTGAGGATAAAACAAATCTACAGTTTATCAGTTTTTATTGCTTATTTCACTGCAAAAGACTTTTGACATCAAATTTGTACACCAGTACAAGTCAATCATGCCATGAGGCATGTGCAAATCACCCAGTCTGGCTGGCAAGACACAATCCTCAACCGGTGCCAAGCAAGCAAGTGCCAAGCAGTTGTTAATTTTGTGCAAACTATGGACTTCATCCCCCATCAGCATCTTGGTTCAAGGTAAGCCAACTGAACTCGCTACAGGTTACACAGCCAGCTTCAATATCACTCAATAAGCCTTTATTTAAAACCGTGCAAAGCAGGTGTGAGAAGTCTTTATCTTCCATTTTCCATCAATAAAAAGCAATACATTCAAAGCAGTTGGGGGTGACCTTTTGTTCAGCTGGACCATGAAAGTAAAACATGGAAATTGACATTTTTCACTGTATTTGCACTTTGATGAATCATTATACACAAACACAAATCAATGAGAAAGGTTACTTATGGGGGAGGGGAAATCATTATCCTAAATGTTACCCATTTGTTTAAGGAAAACAACATGCTTGAGGTCATTTTTTATGATGAGAACAAAATGCATTTTGCAAGGCTAACTATGATAAAAGCTTAACATCTAATGACTGAAACTGGTTATAAAAGCATCAAAATGGACATTTTGGATCTACTGCAGAGTGAATAGTGAAGCGTGAACTCAAGAGTTTACACTCATCTCTACATTTGAGACGACACCCATACACCCATATTCTGAACAAATAAAACAGATGTAAATGTGAGCAAATATGTAGCTCTGAATAATACTACACACACACACACACACACACACGGGCACACACACGGGCACACACACATCCAGTGAGCTCCATACTGTTTCGGGCAATTTTACATTTGTAGGCCAAAGAAGACATCTACAGTTGATGACCAAATAATTCTCACCATAAACCCCAAACACCTGTGTGACAGATCAGAAACACTCTTCAGGAGGCAGGTGTGGATGTGTCAGTGACTACTGTCAGCAGAGGACTTCACAAACAGAACTCAGAACTACAGAAGCTACAAGGTGCAAACCACTAGTAAGCTGCAAACACAGGACAAGAACTCAAACTTACTTTTGTACAAAATGAGATTGGCAACTCTGGTCAGATGCAGACTGACCGTTGGCTACACCTGCGTGCAATTCAAATGGGGTTTGGTATTCCAAGATGTGCTGTGCACTGGCCTACTAATTTCAAAGCTACCAATTAATGACCACTGGTACTATTAGCTAGCAGTTAGCTTACCTAGCCATTGAAAATGTTAACTGAAGACATGACTAACTAATATTATAGGCTAGTAACTCCTTATGAATAGATAAAAAACCAGACTTACAAGGTCATTTACTTTAATACATTATGGGATTTTACATGTAAGTTAAGCAAGAAGTTAAGTGGAGAAGGCAAGGAATAGAACTGAGTTCCTCCTAAAGGCAAATTTTGCTAAATAAAACTGAGAGCTAGCTTTAATGGTTGGTTTACCAAGTCAAACTGAATTTTAATAGCTTAAGAGTTATAGCTTATGTTTCACAGAAATTAATAAAATATGTCAGAAATGCATGTTTTGGTAACAAGTATACTTTTTTGGTGAGCCACCGTAGGCTATAAGCAGAATACTGATCTCGGGCCTGATCATGGGCAGTTTGAATGGATATTCTGTTAAATAACCATGCATGGTTAATCCACAAAATGTCCATTTTGCATTGTTGCATTGATTCACCTGCCATTTCTTAAAACAACCACATAGCTGGTCAGTCTGAAAAATTACCGGCTTTTCATATTGACCGTAACATATATACAAACACTGCATATCTACATATAATATACAATATGTATTAGTAAAAATTCAAATATGAAAAATTCTAAACTATATTTCTCTCAAAAGGTGGTGACATGGTTGGAAACGGTGTGCAGGGTGTACGTCTGGGTGTCAGTAGATATGAGAGTCTGCCATTATCTAAGATTAATACATCTGGCTTTGGCGCAACATTGCAACAGCATACAAACAACTAGCCAATCTGGTTCATCTCCTCTTTGCCGCTTTGCTGCCATATTTCCTTCCCAAAAGTGACATCACCAGCCATCTCAGGAGAGCTGAATGAAAATGAATGGATAAAAAACAGCAGAACAGGCACCGAGGGTGAAGAAAGGGAAAAACATGCTCGATCACTTTCGAGGTGAAGGGAGGGGGGTAAGCGGGGAGGATTGCTGCTTCTGAAACGCATCAATGCTCGTATCAGACAAATGGGAAAATTCCACATCAATCAAATGCACAGCCAGACATTCACTGTGCTGCATGAGTCTCCTCGCCTATCAAACACACACACACACACACCAACAAATATAAAAATATTAAGCAGATGGGGTATTTCAGGAGGGTGATTTCTGAACCAAAACCATGGACACACAGCACACACCCCTTTCACATTAATACAAGAAGGATGGCATGAAAGGTAGTTTTGTTTTGAAGAGGGGTAGAGACTCCCTTAAATGTGGGCCAGAAGAAGCAGCAGCGTTCCTACGGAAGTGTCCTCCAGAGAGCTGCAGAATTGAGATGATTAATACGGGCTTGTCCGGACCATGGCAAAACTTTAGATTAAGGGGCATCTCTGCTAAACAGAGATAACTGATCGGGCGGCCCGTTGTTTAATGCGGGAACGCGGTGGGGCGAGGAGCCGCTGGGGCCGCGGCATGCTGATAGGGAGGCAATCAGAGGCTCGGGCGCCCCAGAGCCGCGGCGCATAAACGCTGCCGCCCGGAGCCGTCCGGCCGCTCCGACCGATAAATCACAGCCAATTAAAAGCTAGACCGTTTCCAATTAGCCGGAGACCGCGTTTCGGAAGTCCGCCGAAGATGTGACACCTTTGAATGCCTCTCATCCCCCTGGATTGAGAAAAAATAAGTAATTAAATAAGGATAGGTTGATGGCCGCGAATGCAAGCTGGATGGTTTGCTGGTCTCGGACATGGATGTGGTGTGTAAACAGTTCTCGTGGGCTCAAGAGGAAAAGCCTGAGGCTCCCTTTTCCCAGTCACTAACCCACAGCAGCAGACAGTGAAGCAGGGGGCACTACCCAACACGGTGGGTGGCTTGAAGCTGAGAGGATTGGTAACACATGGCCTAGCACATCACCTGTTTTCAGTACTTTATTAACCTTCCCTTCACAGCGAAGGCACTACTGAACTGTGATTTATGAGATCAATGAACATACTGAGGGGGGATCTTTGACCATTCCTAGATACAGAATCTTTCAGATCCTTTGGTCTGTTCAAGTGGACTACCCCCCTTCAAATCAACCCACAATTTTTTTTTTTTTAATTTTGCATTTTGTTTCTTTGGAAAGTTATTTGCCTTTCCCATAGTGATGGATGATGTTAGATTCTACATGTGTTACCTCCATTTTATACCCCAATGAAACAGGAAGCCATGGGAGACGTTAAGCAGTTCACAATGCAGTTCCCTAACTGAGATTAACTTAAAAAGTAGGATATTAATAAATATTTATTTTTTTTGGAATTTTTTTTTTTTTAAATAGTGGGGTGTGAATAATTGTGAATCTGGTAAAAATCGTACTTGAACAAAAGTATATGTATACAATATAGCTCAAGATCTGTATTGATACATACTTCTTTGCTGATATATTCACTGATGTGAATAATTTTGGAGGGCACTGTATAAAATGCATATATAAATCATGAATTCTCATTTGCTGAACAGACCCCAAGGGGATTTACAATTTAATTGAAATTTAGTGCCATCATCAAGCATACTACAATAATATCCTACCTGTGAATCAAACCTGAAATTTACTAATTACAACATCAGGCCTGGATTATTGCCCTTCTCCACACTTCAGCCTGCATAACGGCACAGCTTGAAATTAACTTTATGGCTGGGGGGTGAATAAACTCATTAGCTACTGGGAGTTTTTACCAGCCACAACTATGTTTTTTCATAAGAACAAAATCAACATTTTGCACGAGTTTTGCAATGAGTAGACCCCTCTCATGTTGGAAAGATTAAACTCAAATTAAAAAAAGAAAAAAAAGGAGAAAAATGGAACTACAGACTATACCATGAGCCCAAACAAACCATAAGGCATACTATGAAATTGTTACATTGGTTAAGCATATGTTGAAAATGTGAATAGCATCAGCGACAATGACCACAACTAAAGCAGTGCAACGATCATCTTGCACAGCCAGCTAATCCATGGTTTCATGTTAACACAATACAGCATACCTCTGTTATGACGCAGCATACAAAACAGCGTACCTCATAACAGTACAGCTAGCTAGTAAAACAATATGAATCTACTCCTTCATGTCCACAATCATGCTCTTCTATGATGGAATGGACATTCCTGAACATGCTTTTCATCTTCAACATTGTTAACTTTGGGCTAAAAGCTCAGTTTCTACCAAGCATAACATTACTGTCAGTTGCATTTCAAAATGGCATGATTATCATGTCACTTTATCTTTCCTATGCATGTGTTTCTTTTGTTGTTTTTACTTTATATTGGCTGGCTTTCTTATCCCATCAGTGTGTCTTCACGACTCAGTCTAACCACTGCAGCTTGCTACCACATTCTGTGCAGAAACCCTGAAAAGGAAATGTGACTTCGGAGCACTGAGCGACTAAAATGACTCTTGGGATGCCATTATTGAAGGCAGCACTTCTGAATGAGTCAATCCATGAGCAATATTAGCTAAAATTGCACAGTAAGCCTTATTATAATCCATTTGAGCTGTAGTTCCATTTTCTAGCCCAGTGTCTGAGGGCTAAATGGAAACCGTACCATGCTGAACAAAATTATAAATATTGGTTTGAATTTTAAAGGGAACAACCAATAAAGTGGCTGGAAAAGCTGACAAGAAAACAAAGTTAAAAAGTCTGCATTTATGCGCTTGCTGGTTATTGATTCCACGCTCGTATAAAAATGCTACCCGGCAAACCACTATGCCCCCATGTAATAGCTCCCATAATAACACTGCATTATACACAGTGTCACCAACGTGCTGTCTACATAATACTTCTACTTTATCTATCATGTCTACATGGCAACCCCCATAATCATGCTACATTACACACTATGTCCACAAAATAGCTCATATAATAAGGCCTAAAATAGAGTAGATGCAAGGTATGTGTACACAGTTTTCACAACACACATAATTCTCCCTTACATAGTGAATGAAAAGGTCTGGGAATAGGTGATATACCTTGCAACCTTAAGGAGGTAGAGAAGCCTTCATAATAATGCTACATTATACATTATGTCTCACATTGCAGACTGCATACTAATGTTACATTATACACTATGCACCCATGTTACAGACTATGTTATAATGCAACATCATACACTATGCTCCCACATTGCAGGCTTCACAATCATGCTATATTATACACTATGCTCCCACATTGCAGGCTACATAATCATGCTAGATTACACACTATGTTCCCTCACAGCACACATTGATTGCTGTGTGCACAGACTGTTAACAGAAGTAAGTTCCTTAGAACCCTATTCAAATAGGTTGTCATGGACCTGTTGTAATTCTGATCATTTCCTTACCACGCACTGCTTTTTGAAATTAATTTTTCTATCATGACTTAGCATTCCAGACACCTCCAACAGTGGTGCAAATGGCAGGCATCATTGTTGGCACTGTGGACAACTGGTTGAAGAGAAGGCTGGAGTAGAGGGCAGGATTATTTTAGAGAAAAACAGTGAAATAAATAGAAAAGCACAGGTTTTTTGTGAGCAGAGAAATAAAAAAATAAATAAAAAGAGCTCTGAATAGGAAACTGCTCAATTTCACAGATGGAGATTGCTTAGCCAATCGTTAAGGCATCAAAAAGAAAGCAAAATATAAGCCATTTTATCCTCTTGGTTGGTCTGTATTTCAGAAATGTTAAAAGCAACTTGCAAATGCCCTTGTTCTTTCCTGTCCCTGCCTTCATTCACATCATTTAAACCCTTTAGTGTAGATGCTAAATCAGGGCAATCCTCGCCCGTTTAAGGGGTGTTTGGTTTAAGGCTTCTTAACTCCAGATGTGAGCATCAGAAACTTGGAAAATGGCTTAAGACACTTCTGCTGTTTACAATACATAGATTAGATTATATTTTTGGTAGAAATAACGTGTCGCAAATTTCTTGGAAAAAATGCAGAAGTTATTCTCATCCAGTTTGAAATTAAATACTGAGAGATCACAGTATAACAGGCAGAACTATATGTCCTGAATCATACACTCCTTGACCCTCAGTTCAATGAGCCTGAAAATGCCAAAACATTTGTAATGGAAAGCATTTTTTAAGTTAGCTTTTGAGTTAGCATTGATGTCATGAAATACTTCAGAATTGTAACTCATTTGCTGTCCGTATACACCTACATCTTATACCCTGTGAGCTTTAAGCATCCCTTATTATTTCACATGCTGTTTCCATTTACCCAACCTTTGCTGCTAAGCAAAATTACAGATGTTGTGACCATTTTGCTGACAGCACATCTGAGAAACTGTGTTAGTGTGGGAAAATTGTCTGTGAAGAGGAGAAAATCCATTTCTATGAAAGCGGCTTGAGGAGAGCAAACTCGGTTTCAAGCACATGTTCTCCAGCCGGGGAGTGGTTCTGCCTGTGAGAGGAAAATTCACGTGCAAAGAAGCTGAGGTGATCGTTCCGCATGGTACACACCCCTGAGGCAGGCCTTTTGAGAGAGTGTGAATGTTGGGTGAAGGTAAGATCATTCTGTGTGTTTTCAACCTGTGTTCCAGCATTTCGTTTACTGTGGTAATTAGATGCAAACGCACAGAGCACAGAAACTGTAATGATTATATGGTCTGCTAAAAGATCCAGATCGTGATAGTAATAGTGTGCTACATGTTTATGCTCGTGGGTATAAAGAGAATGTAATAGCTTTTCCAGGAGGTAGCCAGAGGGCACTCAATAATGCAAAGAAAAATATTGACAGGGGTCTGTCAAAAAAAGAAAAAAAAAACCTTCATGATCCAAGAAACTCTGAACAAAATTGAAGCAAAAGAAACACATGTCCTCTACAGCAAATAAATCCAAAGGCCAACACTGTGGTCTGCATTTCTGTTTCTCAAAAAAGTGTTTTTTCTTCCAACAGTTTCATTGCATTTCCTCTTAATGCTGGCTGTCAACATTGTTTTACATGCATTTATGTGTCTGATATTGTTTATTTTGTATGCACAATAGGCACTCAACACTGTAGTTAATGGGTTTGGAATATCTGGCAGGTCATTTTGTGTTTAACATTTTCTTGAACATATACACATCTCATTAATTTGATGCAAATTAAGCAGGCTCGGTATCCAACACTACTTACATACTAAGATACATACCAAGGAATCGGAAAATGTGACATTGCTGGGGACAACTTGTAAATAACGTATAACCGTTTAGCAAAGCAGGCATTTATTGCTAAATCTATTCATTTCAAATGCAGGACACCCACAGAGGAGAGGAGGAAGCAAAGGATATTGTTTGGATAACTCTCTACCAATGAATAATGGTTTTATTGTTAAATACCATTAAAATAAGAAGCTCAGTAGCATGAGGGTTCATCAGTAGCATCATGCAACTGTGAAAGGGTTAATCTTTTGATGAATCCCTTTTCCCATTTGTTCTTCACGGTTTTTGAAACCATCTTATGCTAATTCATAGAGAGGGCTCACTCTCCATCAGGAGTATTTACTGCCCAAGTTAAACTGCATTTACAGTACACTGAACACATCTGCAAGATGAAGAAGCACCTACTTCAGTGAGACTATTTTTGTACACTAGGAAATATTTGCATTCCATCTATTCCTAATCTCCTTTTATAAGTCTTAAGAGGTTCAGTTTCACATAAATTTCAAACAGCTTGAACAAGAAAATACCATGCATAACCTACATTTAATGATTCATTTTGTAAGATGAGGCTGACTCAACAGAACCAAAAGATCTGAAGGCTACAGATCAAAAGGCTAGCTGCTACTGAAACACCCTGATATTACTACAGTTCTCAAGAATCTGTACACACACATGCCAAGATTCATACAAAATGACACCCTTGGGTGTGTACACTAATTCTGATGTGAATATATATTATTAAAGTACATTTTCTCCAGAAAGTAAAGTACTAAAGTACTTGTGTGGAGAGACAGGCAGGTAAAGAATATCTGACATGAAAACAGTAAATTATAGTTATGCCTGAAACTAGTTTAAGAATCCCCATGGATACACCAAACAGCAGAAGTATCTCAGTTCCAAGGGAACCTAGTGCCACTGGAACGAGATTAATTTAGTGTAATCTCACCAAAATAATGTTTTGTACCTTTCCTCTGTGCTAACAGTTATACATAGAAGAAGACTGCACAGGAGGGGCTATAGCCTCTTTCCCCCAGTAGTGTGGCTCTATACAGATTGCTGTCTATCTTGGTAGATGTGGATGTGCCTCTGCCTTGTGTAGCCTACAAGGATACAATTGTGTGTGTTTGGACAGAACTAGTATATAGGCGAGTGACTACGGCAAAGATTTCCTGAGCTCTATGTGTGTGTTAGGACCTTAAAACTGCTTGGTGTGCAATGGTAAACAGCAAAGAGGAATGCCAGGTTAAGTGAGTGAAATTTATGGCACAGTATGCACAATAGTGGAATGGCTATATGCGAATAGTGCACAGGAGATCATGCTGACAAGTTTTCTTGAACCATTCCACGTTTCCCCTTATATACCCAAGGATCAAAGAAAAAAACCAAATCATCAAAGAAAGACACAATCTCAACAAAACAGCTGTAACATCAATAACCCTACTTATGTTATCTCTGTAAGCCTATCAAACCATGTTAATCTTTGCAGCACAACTGGCTGCTGTCTCATAGGTAATCTGCATTACCGAGTGTACTTTATTCAGTGCCCACTATACCGCACCATCAATGACACCAACTTGTTCCCCATGACATTAACTTTCCAACAACACCAAACATGATTATGCAGTATATGGTAAACCCAATGTTTACATGATGCTATTTTAACTCAATAGTTGTGCAAGCATTCCGCAGAGCTAGCAGAATGATTGCTGTGCAGTATTGGGGCAATGCTTTTCTTTTTATCAAAACCTGCCGACTCCCTGTCAGCACTGTAAACACAGTCTGTTCTCCTTTGGGGGTCTGATAATGGGCACACTTATATAAACGACACTACACTAACTACAGCATCTACCTACAGTATTCCGATAGCTGTTTCATATAACTTAGCTTTTCACACTTCTAAAATGGTATTGTGCAGCTCTAATAAAACACCAATGCACATATTATATTACATTGAAACAAAGGTCTAGCTGATGAGTGGAATTTATTATGGAGCCTTTTCCAGATGACACTTAAACTATGCTTGTTGTTACATGATAATAAGCAGTTTGACCAGCATAAACTTTTAAGAATATTGTTAAATTTATATTACCTGCTTAAAGGTACTCTATATTTTCTGTTATACTGCTCAAACATGATTTGTTTTTCTCCTGATAACTTCATCTTGGAAAAGGGACTCATATTAAATTCACAATGAGATCTAGTTCACCATTATTTGTCACCATCGTCTTTGACAACTGTATGTAGTCACCTGTCTGAACAACTGTTACTGGCGCAAACATAATGACATGAATCAAGGGTAGCTGAAACAGTGTTGGTGACCTTGGGATGTTATAATCACTACACATCAAAATTTGATTGGCTGATACATTGTTACTCATTGTCTGAATCCAATGTGAAATTATCAAGTGGAGTCTAGCAGTCAGACTGTTACTAGCCTTCAAGAGGCTGGAACAGCAGGAATCGCTTCACCGCCTTGGTCTAGAAATTCCTTGCAACACACCTTCTGAAACCACACAGTTTGGAACTAACAATGGTCCAATAACATAAAAAGGATCCCATTCAAATTTTCCTCTAAAACTGGCTATTTGTGAACTCAAAAGTAAATGAGTATATTATTAATAAACACAATCTGATTCCGAAAATTAACATTTCTTACAATTTTGGTTGGGATAGCAGAGAATACTCTGATGGCCCTGATGGTCCAACTGTGTGTGTGTGTGTGTGTGTGCGTGTGTGTGGATATATATATATATATATATATATATATATATATATATATATATATATCCTCGACTGATAGTGTACATTTAGTTATTACATTATAAAAAATGAACAAACAAAAAAGTTCTGAGAAAGTATGTAAAGGCATAGAGATGAAGAAATATCCATTATACATGTGTTGTCAAATGGTAAAACACAAAAGACCTCACAAGAAATACCACACCAGATCCAGGGTGACCAATGCAAAATCCATGCTCTGTGAGCTCATAATTCCATATTTCACTGAGCACATACTCTTCTGGCCTCAGTTTCAAATTTTACTCATTAAAGAAAGGTCATCACAATATTGTAGGACATGTTGGAGATTGGATGCTTGTGCTGTGGCGTGGATAATAGCAGATTATTACAATATTGAAGACATCTGATCGGAGGCAATAATAACGCTGATGGATTTCGGCAGCTTTGAAAATTAGGCTAAAGGTGACCACCACTGCAGTACAAACTGACTCTGCATACTAAAAGGAAAATGGACCTGTGCTGCAATCAGACTATTTTGCCTACACTCTTACAATGTCTCAGTATTCTAACTTTAAAAAAGTGCACAAATGATGACAACCAAGCTTTTGTAGTGACTGTAAAAATATTGTTCAATGAACAAATGATTCTTGTCAAACACAACTGATATAAAACACAAAAATCTGTACTTTCAAACCGCAATGTTTTGATATCTATCTGGACAGGTGATATCACCATGAACAGCATAAGGATAAACAGACATCTGGATTTGCATTGCATGTATTAAACATAAGCTGGGTGTTATAAACTGCCATTCAGTTGTGTTAATAGGATAGTTAAGTAATTATTTTTCTTTTTTTTTTAAATATTGAGCAATTTGGTTCTAATTGAGAAATGTAGCACCGCACATGCCACCTGTGCCTGTTGTACATACTACAGATACACCTCGCTTCCACTGTGTATGTAACTGAGGAAGAGCAAGATCGGTAGAGGTTGGCTGTAAAGAGTGAATTAAGACAAGATGTGCAGTGCCTCTACTGTCCAATAACTGGATATGGGCCAAAAACAATGTTGGCTCAAATTAAGGGGATAAAAGAGTAAACTAATTAAGTCATTCTGTGTCAGTCTTCGTGGACATGAAGAGGTCACAAGTGACTCACAATGCTTCAATCTCAGAGTTAAGCTATAAATATTTATCCTCTCAAACTGGCTTGCACAGGGAGAACAATTTTCTGAAGATCTCAAATGCAATAGTGTGTGTGTGTGTGTGTGTGTGTGTATGTGTGGGTGTGCGCGCGCGTGTGTCTTAAAAACATAACAAAGAAAACAGAGAAAGGAGAGAAAAAGAAAGCGAAAGAGAGCATGAGAATGTGACCATCTTCATAAATGAGTTCAGAGCTTCAAACAGCAGAAAGGTTCAAGGCTCATCACTAGTGTCGAGTATTCCCATGGTGACGTCTATATGCCATGTCTGCTCATCTGTTTTCATTCACACTCTTGACAAAGCAAATTACATCATTTTGTGAGCCAAACTCAATGTACAAAAATGATCTAGAAAATATCTTTAGTAATACAGAGCACCACAGAATTTCAAAAATCACATTAAAGGGCATGAAAGCAAACCAACCTATATTTGATTTATATTAGTATATTTATTTTATATTAGTACTACAATAAATATAAGTACAATATAAGTAGGGACGGAGTGTGGCACAGTGGGTAAGGAACTGCGCTCGTAACCGAAAGGTCGTAGGTTCGAATCCCGGGTAAGGACACTGCCGTTGTACCCTTGAGCAAGGTACTTAACCTGCGTTGCTTCAGTATATATCCAGCTGTATAAATGGATACAATGTAAAGTGCTATGTAAAAAGTTGTGTAAGTCGCTCTGGATAAGAGCGTCTGCTAAATGCCTATAATGTAATGTAATGTACAATTATATACATTTACTGAAATGGGTAAATTTGGGCTGTAAACACAGCTTTCCTCTCTTCAAGCAGCTACTTTACACCCTCCTGGCCACACACTGCAGCAGACCAAAGCTAGGATCAATCACAGGATTGAGCATCTTTCATTGATGATGATTGGGTTCCTGTGGTTGCCCTCTGTGGCTAGAATAGGCCAATATTTTCCTACAACTTTGGACTTCCATAGTTTTGAAACATAGCTAATTCTGTACTTTGGGTAAATTTCTACTTCATGGAAGCCATGAATTTGATGTGTAATTTAAATTATTTATATTTGATATATGCACTAGCCCTGCATGTCATAGAGTCATATAGTGTAGCGGAGAATAGAGATGCAGAGTAGGATGGGAACATCCACTACAGAATGTGACATAATCCCTGGAGAAGCAATTGATTATTTTGGTGTATCTTCCTATGCATAGTGGCTGTTGGGGGCACTGGACTAAAACCCAGAGCAGATCTTACCCCCCTTATGATAGCATTACTTTTTCACCCATAGCTTTACACACAGACTGTTCATTGTAAAATATTGCCGTATGCAAGGGTTCATCTGCAGTTCCCCACCTGGGATTCAAACCTACTGTACAACCTTCTGGTTACAATCGCATCTCCCTGTTACTACCATTTCAGTACACGTCACCAGTAATAGTATACTGTCAATCTACATTTCATTTAGGGTTAGGTTCACACCCTTTCAGACTTTTTTTGCATTATTTCTTTATAAACAATGACACATCGTTCTTGATGGACATAGTAATGCCCTCTGCAGGCATAATTACAGACTGCGATTTAACAAGATGGATAACATGCGTAGCTGTCCTTGGCATTATATCATTCACCCATTCGAGCACAGGAGAGGGAACGGGAGTTTTAATAACTGGAGTGTTTGTGAAATGGGCTGAAAAGGCTTCCATACCACTCAGGGATGTACCAAACCTCATGCTCAGGCACAAGCAGGAAGCGTGGAGAAAGAGGTGGCATTGCTGCGAGTCACTGCCACTTTGCACGGTTGAAAACTAGCTATGCTAGCCCCAGTTAGCAAGTGGACAACCCCGGGTTCAAATGGTACAGTCACAGTTGACTGCAGCGTAACAGCATGTAAAATGGTGGCTTACGTTTTGCTGTTGCTGGATGAGGGATTAACGACTTTCCTGTGACTGCATTGGGACAAGACTTATGACTCCCACAATCTTGTGACTGCACTCCAGTCTGTTTATTATCTCTCAAACACACTGACCTTCCCAGCCTTGAGAACCTTTTGTTTGCCTACCATACAGTGTAACAGGGTGGTTCACAATCGCTATCTCCATCCCCTACCCAGTCCGCTGTACTGACTTCTCTTTTAGTCTGGTTGATGATGCCCCAATTGGGCGATGTTTTCAACATGTTCAGAAAATAAAAAAGTGGTGTCATTTTGTTCCCATAGAGTATAGCTAACTTATTTTATGGTGTAACTTGGAAAAGGGAATGGACTTTAGGGATCTTTTATTGTGAAGTTTAGACCTTTATTTTGAGTTGTATTTTACTGCATTTTGGGCAAGCAGGAAGCACTGCCATTTTGTTGAGCATGTGTTGAGTATGAGCAATGAACTGTATAAGGGTGAAGCCACACATCCTCTGACAAGAAGCAACTTCGTAATTGCCTGCATTCAAATATAACTGCAAGGCATGCTAGGATAGCTGGCGTTGCGAGGCAAGCCGGTGGAGCAAGTGGGAGAACAAGGAACATGGTGCAATAACCAATCAGATTAAAGATCCGCCGTGTAAACAAATTTTAAAAAACAAAACATTTTTCTTATTTTCTAAAAAATTGTGCAATTCTGTGTAAGCAATGAGAATGCAAAGTGATCAGTGTTAACAGATGAAAACAAGAACTGGAATGACAGGATCAAGCCATAAAATAGTATATCATCATAAAATATAATTCATATATTTTAGAATAGCCATCACTGATGAGTATTTCATTGAATGTGTCATTTTAACAAATACTGACAGCAAAAGATACTGCATAGTGTGAACTGTTAACTTGATAGTATTTTCTTTGCTAATAAGGTGGTTTAGTATTTTATGTTGTTGGGCAGTTGATGATTTAATTTAAATTATGCATGGGTTGGTATAAGATATCATACCTGAAATGTGCAGGTATATTTGTATTCCCCATTTCCTTGCTATGGTTTTAGTCTATGT
This sequence comes from Anguilla anguilla, assembly GCF_013347855.1. Lineage (NCBI taxonomy): Eukaryota > Metazoa > Chordata > Actinopteri > Anguilliformes > Anguillidae > Anguilla > Anguilla anguilla. The sequence continues at coordinate 22,056,112 of NC_049208.1, forward strand.
TCCCTTTGCTCTTTTTACTTCACTCCCCATGTTAGGTGTAATAAATTCCCACATGCAGAAAACAAGATCAAAAAGTCACATACACATTTCTCCCTCTTAGGGTCTCCATGAATCTCAACCCCATGCTGTCCTTCCTCACCTGATCGAATGGCAAGATACGGATCTGTTTCTTATCACTTCTTTGCCAGACAACTCCCCTACCACGTAAATCATCTCCTTCTTCTCTTGGTTTGTGTGTGGTTTTGGTTTGCCTCCTGAAGAAACCTGCCACATTCTTGGCTTCATCGGATCGCTTAAAATTTTTTACCATTTATCCTCGGCCTTTTGAATGAATGAATGAATGAATGAATTATTGCATTTATATAACACTTTTTGAATACTGAAAGTGCTTTATAGTAATGAGTGGGAACTTACCTCACCCACCACTAATGGGTAGCACCCACCTGGGTGATGAATGGCAGGCATTTTGGCACCAGAACAAACCACATTAGCTAAGGTGGAGAGCCAATTAAATCAGGGAATGATTAGGTGGCAAGTTTGAGAGAGGTTGGGAATTTAGCCAGGACACCGGGGAACCCAACTTTGCGACAAGTGTCATGGGGACCTCGGTTTAATGTCTCATCCAAAAGACGGCATCTCCAACAGCACAGTGTCCCCATCGCTGCACTGGGGCATTGGGGTTTATTCGACAAGAGGCAAGATTTCCCCCTGCTGGCCCACCAACACCACTTCCAGCAGCAACTTAGTTTTCCCAGATGGTCTCCCATCCAAGTACTAACCAAGCCCGGGGTGCAGGATGGTATGGCATAATAATGGGATTCCAGCCAAAACACTTGGGTTGACACGGTTTTACTTTTTGAAATCGGTGCCCTGAGATTCGCTGGAAAAACTAATTCTTGTTCCTTCTCGTTTCATGCCTTCCCCACTGCCTTGGTTTTGTCATGTCATACAAGATAGTATTACACCCTGTTCAATAATCCATATGTTAGTTAAGTGTGCTTAACTTATATAGTTAATTATACATTTTGCTCAGTTAATTTCTTCTTTATACTTCTGGTTGGCTTCATTAAAATTCCTGCACTTAATTTTCTTATATATAATAAATTGTAAATTCTGCTAAAAGGCCGGCGTAACGTTTCTCTGACTTTAGCATTAAATGAGCGATCAACCAACAAGGACTCATGTTGATATAACAAACTCCGGGATTTAAATGGTGATGGTTATGTCCAATAACAATTATTAAATTAACAATCACAACAATTATAATTTATATGTAGGTTAAGTGAGGGGTTCAGAGTGCTGAACATGTACAAGGGTATTGATCTGTTAATACAGCTGGGTTCAGAAAATAAACATTTTATTTAATGCTCATTTCACCGACCGAGAGCCGTGAATTGTTCTACTGTATGAGTTGCACCATTTGTTTATGGCACAGAATCTCTGGCCCCTTATGTGGACAGTGTTCTTATGCAAACAGAGCATTTACCCTGGGCTCTACTGGAGGCTCTACTCTCCATTCAAATCTTTCCTCTTCTGCAGTGCGCAACTTTGAAAGGATCTGTCACCTGCTAAATAATCAAATCTCAGGAATAATGTACACCAAACAAACCTCAGCTTAAACCACCACAACATACGTAGGAAAATATTTCTGCAAGCATGTGAATATATACAAAGTGAATTAATAGTTTTAAATGCTTTTGTTTGGTAAGGACTACTGTCTCTGATTCAGATTTATTTTTGTGAATATGGGTTTGATGGTTTTAATTCAGTTTTGTGCTACTTAAAGGCCATGCATTTTATTTAACCACTGCCCAAGATATATAAAACCAAGGGTTCCTCATTGGTGTTAGCAATCTACTTTTACTAACCTTATGGCCCTTTATTATGGCATGTTATCACTGCCTGCACACCGAGCCAGAAGCCAGCACATACTGAAGGGAGGGCTGAAATGTAATAGCAATCTCATCTACAGCAAGCATAAATATCACCCTTGCCATAAAAGGAGGAGATCATTGGCATTCGTCATTGCCCTGGGCTACTACATTTTTTTTTTTTTTTCTTTCTAATTTTCTAAAGAATTGTGCAATTATGTGTAAGCAAGGTTGCTTCATGCTCAGAAAACAACAGAAAGCAGACAGAAAATATTCTGTAGGGTTTGTGAATGTTCTTTAGTTTGTCCATTAGTTCTTCTGAAGGCTAGTGTACTGATATTGTGGTTCATCTTCCACATGCTATGACAGAATCTTATTCTGCAGGTTATTTTATAGCATAACAAACAGAATGTGCAGAGTGGCTTTAATCTACAATGCAATGTCTCGCATCTTAAAATCCTGTATAATAGAAATGCACTATACCACAAGGCTTATGAACACTGCCTCCTTCGAGACTTTTTATAGTTATACAGTAGATATGTAGTGCAATCAATCTCAACCAGAAAATCATAACCATTCCCCGCTACACAGTAATAACCTGACAGTCTCCCACTTAAGGACACAGTGGTAAACATCTGGATTCATCTCGTGGATAGCAAACATCTTGGAAAGCAATCATCACTCTTTTATACAAGAGGCCTTATTATAAGGCTCACTGGGTGGAAGAGCCATAATAAAAACCATGGAAAATAAAACAGATACATGTTTTTAGAGAAAACATTTTTCTTCCTTCTGTTTTCTGCCTGATTTAGAACCACCAGCTGCTCTTATGGAGTCCACAACTACACCTGTACACCATCTGAAGCATGGGGCTGCCAACAGGAGTCCGCCCTACCCATGATGGGATGGGGTAATTGTCTCCCACAGCTGTGAACTCCTGGATATAGTTGGCTAACAACAGAGCTGAAGCCTGTGACCGTGAAGCCCAGGCCCCACACGTGACAATCATGTGATGAAGCATGTTGGAGCACTCATAATGTACATAATGTTTAGAAGCTCCGACAAGGATACAGACGCAAGTGACTGACCTGTTGCACAGCAACGCACAGCCAAATCTCACTCCTTCATCCGCCTGTAATTACAGAACAACTGCTGATCTGTATCAGCAATATTTATATCTATCGATTATCAATAACGTAAGTGAAGGAGCGTCAGTGAAGGAGCAGGAAAAGTGTGTGTGATGATGCAAAACATGATTGGAGTTGGCTAGTGCTGTAGATACAGTCAGTGCACATATTCTGGTTTGAGCTGCTGACTTTTCTCAACCTTGAAAGCTGGTGGCCTAATCACATTGGCTGCTAACACTAAACTTCAAACCACTAAATCCTCCAAATAGATCAGACTGCCACTCTCCATAAGCATAAACCAGGGAGTAATAACATTAAAGGAAATATATCCAGAGTTTAATGCTACCAAGATTCATTCAATAGCTGCACCGCAAAGTCCACAAATAATTTCTCCATCAGGTGAAATGTAAACATGAACATGATCCAAACACAGGCACATCGAATGGCAGCATAACAGCTTTCCACCATATGATAAGCATACATGGTCTCCCAAAGGGAAGTATAAAGTCAGTGCAGAGTATTGACTGGGCTCTCTGAAATCTGGCCTACACTGTGATCCCTGCTTCTGAAAGCACTCACATACTTCACTCTCCTCCAGGCCTTGCAGTTTGAGGAATTCATATTGTTCAAATCTAACAATTGCAAAGCAGTGACTGGGGAAGAGGTGTCATATAATCCCTTGCCTTTTGGAATTCCTTATACAAGCATCTGCCCTTGTTTACATATAACCACAGGACAAACACATTCAGTGTCATATCTTGCTGTCCCTTCTACCCAAGAAAACGGTTTTGACATTTGATTGTACAGGGAACCCTTTGGCATACGGAGGAGGCACAGAAAGGTTGAGGAAGCCGAGCAACCGGGGGCCGTTCCCATGGTAGCCATTGTTAATGCCTGCAGCCATGACCTTTGCTATTCTGTAATGTGTTTCATGGGGCCTCCCCCTTCACCTGGCTTGTGCCTCACTCTCCTCAGTTATACACTAGTTCATTCTCATGGTTGTTCAAGTTGATACTTTCAAATAATAGCTGTCGCCGTGGTTAAGCTGGGAATAAAATTACAGTAAAACCTACGTTTAAGGCTTCGAGAAATTTCCGTCTCAGCAGTACCATCTTTAAGGCAGAAAAATAGCAGAGATACTTGTCTACAAAAGTGAAACATAAGTTTAAAGCATAGACCAGCAGAGCAGTGTCTGGAAAAGCAGGAGTAATTTCCTGATGTTGTTTCTGCTAGTGGCACAAAGCCAAATGTATGTGGTTCCCTGAAAATGCTAGTGGCAATGTGGGGGGAACAATTCCCAAGGCAAGACGGCTGCCACATGCCCTCCCTCCCAATGAACAGGGGAAAAGAACCAGGGAAGAATTTCTAAACAATGCCAGTCTAGGATGTAAGGGATGCTAAAAATGCAACAGCTCACATAAAAAATTAATCAATTTACGCTAAAAAAGTGCCAGAAATAAGTTCCCATTAAGGTTGCAAAGGGGATTGAATCTGTCTGATAACACAGTAAGCTGGATCTATTTGAGAGAGTTACTGGATTTATTTACCATTCTTCAAGTTGTACATGCAAAGATACAAAAATAGGCTGGGTATTGCTTTCTGGAAACTGGTATCCAGTTGAGGCATGACACTGATGGGAGATTTGAGGGAACAATCTGTGAAAGTTCAGTGAAAACCCCTCCTAAAAATCTTTATTGATGCATACAGTATCTACACACCATCCTTTGCTTTGTAGATAAACTGGAAACTGGAAGTACAATATGCTTAAACTTATTTAAGTTTTATCACAGTATTACCCTTTCACAACACAACCAACTTTGTATGTAATGTGTACATTTACTTACATTTACTTTATAAAACACACACACATCACTCACAACTGCTAACAATGATCAGCAGAGGCCTTTCTGAGGAGTCTTGTATTAAAAATGATATTTTCCTTAACTACTGAGTTGATCAAGAGCTTTCAGTGAAAGTTTTTAACTTGCTCTACTGTATATACAATAGGCCATCCATAGTCTATGTATGTATACCGTACACCTATGTTTGCATACATGCTCTTGTTTATCGGTTAGTTTGCATTCAGTTACAATACAAGTATACTGAATGCTGAAATAAATGAATATTTGCAGTTGGGCTGGTCTTCATGGATATGATTTGTTGGCTCAGGCTTTTTTGAGAAATGCCAATAAAATGAATCCAGATCTGAAAAATATTTCAGTTTAAAGTAGAGTATATATATATATCAATAACCATAACCCTTTAATCCTAAAATAGGATTTTCATCACCCTCTCTTTGATATTCAGAGACACACAAGTTACACAGTCAAAGTCACACAAGGGAGATTAACTTTAAATCAGATTTTTAAAAACTTTAAGAAATGATGCCCTCCAAAATTATTCATACCCCTGATAAAGATGAGCAAAAAAGATACAATAAATAATTCACAAATTCAAGCCTGAGATGATAATTATCATGGTTTTGAGGTATACGTAGGATCACTGTCTTACTGAACCATTAGCATCCAAGTTTGTGCTACCTGGCAGAGGGAACAAGGTTTGTGGACAAAATATTTTTGTGCCTGCCTGATTACACTGAACATAAAAGAGCCCCAGGACAAGAGATGCCAAATAAGCCCATAATATCAAAGATCCACCACCATATTTCACCATAGGTATGAATTTACCATTGCTTCAGGGGTTTTGAACTTCTAAATCATCACCTAATTGTGGAAAGCGGTATCTTTAGTTTTTATTTCACTGGTGAAGTTCAACAATGCTTTGTTTACTTTGTTCACTTTGCCTTTCCCCATGGTAACATGGATTTTACAACAGGAAGCCATGGAAAGCCGCAGAACAAGAACACAGTTTTCTCATTTTCACTTTCTTTTTCCAATTCTTTTGAGCTTACAATAAGCTCAATTAAATTTTTGAGCTCATTAGCAAGGTTGTTTATATTATACAGCTTTCTTTATCAAGTGTGTAAGATATGGCTGGTTGGTAGATGTGACTTCCTCTCTATTTGTTAAATTTATTGCTCAGTGATATACAGACTAGTAATGGTGACCCTTTGTCATGGCAACAGCACGTCTGCCCTGCAACTGTGCCAGTACATTAGCAATGCACTACAGGACAATATATTCACAAGTTGTGATAATATGATGGAAAAGGGACTCACACATGATGGACCACTGCCACAACCCACAGACCTGTCCTGTGCCACTGACCACAGATTAACTGTTTGGTTTAATGGCTGGTGCTCTTAAGTGCAATTAACATGAAGGTCAGTTCTTTATAGCCATTGAGAGAACATAAAACACTACCATTGACTGGATGTTCAAGATACACAGAATTGCTCATCTCCCACTGCTTCTTCATTGAAACACTACTTCTTGTAGCTCATAGTAAAATGCAGATGGCTTGTATTTGTTTTGACTGTAAGCAGCTGCCTAGCTGCCTGAATGGCAACAGTATTTACATTGTATACCCAGGGACATGCCCTGGCAGAATAAAATTGATATCCAACCCTGGCCTGCATTACCATGCACCATCAGGTGACCAACTTCGACAACAGTACTTGAACTCTCTCCAGGGCATAAAAGTGTGTCACTTTTTTTTTCATCTTCTTCTTTTGCTGCCTTAAGCTTCCTTTGACAAAAAATCTAAACAAGGATGCCTTCAAGGGTGAATGCTGGACAAATGTTGTTACATGCCATCTCCTTTCACTCTGGCTTTTATCAGTTTTAACTTGAGCTGAACTTGGTGTCTCGAGTTGATAAATGAAAATAAGGAAACCCTGCCGCAGAGGATATTGCCTCTGTCTGTGTAGCTCTGAAAATTCACTCAAGGTGGATGATGTCACATTCGTGCCTCTGACTTTTTAGGTGTCCTGCCAAATGTCTCATGACCTTTATCTTTATGTGTCTGATATACTGCAAAGGCACATAATTGCCGCATGACAGGGTGAAAAGGCAGCTCTGGGGATAGTAGATATTAAAATAATAAAAAAAACTGTCCAAGTCCTGAGCTTGCCCACTGGATCCAGTTTCAGCAAAGCTTTAAAAGGAGCGTGTTCCTGCTCTTTTCAACTCACTTCTGAATATAATTAGTGTTTCATTCTCAGCTGAATGTGTGCCCATTTCTTTTGAAGTACAAATTTTTTTAAAGAAATAACTAACATTGTTTCAAGCATACTTTAATATCAATGGCTTAATTTAAGTTTCCCATCCATTTCCAAAATAATAAAGAAAATGGTGGAACACTGTCATATCTACAAATTTGAATCGGATTCCAGCAGTGCTGACCATTGTAGAGACTACCCTTTTGAAGATTCTCAATTATATTTCTACTGTTCTCTGTTCTTCTCGTCTCCCTATTGGTCCTGCTTGATTCAAATTGTCAGAAACCATAAACTCATTTAACTGGCTTAGCACTCTTGTGATTGCAGTAATGTATTTAATGATAATGTCTAGGGCTACACATATGTACAAAATATAATATTGCAATAATTTTGCTAGATACTGCAACTGTGATATGACCAAAAGTGGGTGCACCCTGGGCATTTCCTTGTGACATGGTTACAAACATGAATTCAGTTGGCATAATTCAAAGGATCATGGCAATGCACGTTCTGTACATGTACCATACTACCTGGATACAAAGGCGAACTGAAACAGATTACATCTGAACAATACAGCTGTCACAACAACTTTCATTACCTGGAATGTGCATAAATCTTAAATAACTAAAAAGCTTATGCAAAGGATTATCTGGAATGAACCTAATCAAAATAAATAAAATCTTTTAATAAATCTAAAGCTTATTTTCAGCATAGTTAACAAAATTTAAGATGACAATAATAAGTCATTCAATTGGAAAAATGAGGGATGCTACTGGATGTGACATTACATTACAGGCATTTAGCAGACACTCTTATCCAGAGCGACTTACAACTTTCACATAGCATTTTACATTGTACTACATTTATACAGCTGGATGCATACTGTAGCAATGCAGGTTAAGTACCTTGCTCAAGGGTATAATGGCAGTGTCCAACCCAGGAATCAAACCTATGACCTTTCGGTTACAAGCCCAGTTCCTTATCCACTGTGCTACACTGCCGTCTGAGGATGTAAATGAGGCTTGGTGTCAAAAGAGTTGTGCTTCAGTTGAATTGAATTATTTCTGCTTCAGTTCAGGGGTTGGTTTCACCAGCTATGCTCAGATGTAGCCTTGTTATAAGGTAAGCGTTCATTAATTCAGTTTCACACGGTGCTACATTTAAACACATTCCATCACAAACAACAACAAAACAATATGAGCTGGCTGAAAGCAAACATAAGGCCAAAATATAATGAGATCACATCTGTTTTCCTAACTCAAATAAAATATGAAGTTTGGAGCATTCCCATGCCCATTCCCATTCATGTGCACAAATGATTGAAAGCCCAGTGTTTAATCAGAGCCATTTGTGGTGAGTCACCTACCGGTGACTGTTCCATTTCTAATATCATGAATAAAGTATGAAAAAAGTCAGAGTTTTAAGCTTGATTATGAAATTAAATCATTCTGTCCTCTGGTAAAAGTCAAATGTGGAAAATGAAGCCTATATATCTGTTTTCATTCTCTCTAGAAACCCCCAAAACACAGCTGATGCCACAACTTAATTCCATTGACTATTTCATGGGTTTATACTGAATGCTTTCAATCGTGCTTCATTGCATTATTTACCCCTGTCAAATGTATAAACCTTTTATGCCAAACTAGACAAGAAGTTCAGTATTTTCCATTTACAATGTGTTTTGCTAATTCCCAATGAATTTTTCTGACAGGGAATGGCCTGGATGAATAATGAGAGTGGGAATTTTAAAAACTCACAGGGCTCTGCAAAATCACATTTTGCCAAGGCTACTTGTCTCAGTAGCGTTCTATCAAAATCAGGCACAAAATACAGTATGAAATTAAACCATAGCTAATTATATGTATTTTTTAAAATGTAAATTAAACAGATCACAATTAAGTTAAAGTGAGAAGTGCACATTGGTTGGCTTGTGGCACAGGCTATGCCATCATAAGAAACCACTGAACAAATATCTGCTGAATGAAAGAAAGATTAACCAGGAGTCTGGTGAACAAATCAGTAAACAGATCTGTACAGTGAATTGACTGGAATGACTCAGGATACAGAAAGGGACTGAAATGCCTCTACTATCCAATCATGCCTCCAATCATTTTATCCACTCTATGCTACCTCATCAGGGAGCACGCTTCTGATTGGTCAGCATTTGTAGCGCATGCAGAGTGCACAACCAGAGTCAACACACCAATCCAACAAAAAAATGCATCTCCATCTCTCAATTTTGTTTTATTGATAGAATATAAAAAAGTCAAAATGGCAGCCTGTCGCCATTGTGAAACTGCACATTCAAATCACATTTTCAATATGAAATAGATCTTTCAGCCCTAGCACTCTCCATACTTCAATAATAAAAGTAGTGCCTGTCTTTGGGTGTTTACTGTTTTAGCTGCATATGTTACCCCATTGGGGGGCAATTATCTGCTGATGAGGCATACATCTCTTATGCATCAGCCTCATCTCTTGAATTTGCAGCTAAACCAAATTAAAGTGCCTCAGTGATGAACATCACAGCATTTCTTTATGATGTTGTTGCAACTGGACTGATTCAAGGTCTCTGTGTCAGCACTATATATAAAAAAGCGTATTCATATTCCTACTCAACCTTGAGAGAATTAGTTGTAAGTGTTCATTTTCCCCAAGAACTGAAATGGCAAATTGTGGATTTCTGCTTGACACAATATTCTCATTTTAGTCATATAAAAAAAACTGCCTTCACCTTTGATATGAGAGTGTAATGTTTTTAATCCCTTGAAGTTCATGGCCATGAAATCAGACGCCGGCGTATAAAAATAGCATTCTCTTAAATTATTTATTTTAAACTGATTCACAGTGCACTGCTGTAGCACCTACACGACTGTAAAGCTTAAGCTCTTCGCAAAAAAACCCTGTCTTGATCGGAAAAACCACTAGAGATGACAAAAGAAATAAAAAGGCAGTCCCCTTTCTCAAAGGAGGGCTGAAATTGACACACCAGGTTGATGATTATGGTATTTTATAATCCAATAACTGTCCAATAAAAGTCAAACAACTGCCACTGCTACAGTGATGGTATTGATATTGCTAAAATCCCCCTCTGAGCCCTAAGCAATCAATCTGCTCTTTGTTTATATGCTAGAAAAAGTAATTATTCATTATGCATTATATTCATTGAGCTGAAAGCATTTTCAGGAGCATTTGAAGCTTCATTTCATTGAACCCTGCTCTGTACCTCCTCTAACTAGTTAAAACAACTATTGTGAGGGTCTTCTCTGAATCTGAACAAAGTAAACTACATAAGCCAAATTCTAGTCTCTTTTCATTGATTCCCCATCTAAGCAGACTACAGAATTTTACTTTCAAAGCACTTTCTCTGACAAATGTAATGTCACTGAACCCAAAATACCCCAACTGCTTTCAGGGTACTTGAGATTTAATAATACACAACAGCCATCTCAGCATTCAAAAATCACATGGCTCAGTGATGGAGTATTTAGCTACAGGACCCATAAATTGTGGAATAACTTCCCCCAGTTGGTTCAGGATGCAAAATCTGTCTCTGCACCATCCTGTTTCTTTCTTTCTTTTTTTTTTCTTTTACATATACTTCAGTCTGTATTTGGACAGTAAGAGTATTTTGGTTCCCAACCACATTAGATATGAAATTAAACAAAGAATTTGAGCTTAAAATCCAGATTGTAAGCTTTAATGTGAGGGTAACTACATCTGTATTGAGTAAACCATGTAGGAATTGTATCCCTTTTAATACATGGTCCCTTGGGTACAAGCATGTGCACTCCACCACACGATGGCAATCGCACCACAGTTTGCACGTCTGGCTCACGCAGACATGAATCAGAGGAAAACTCTCATACTGTACGTGGATTAACCCAGTCAACCTGCAGGGGTTGCCTGTACACAGTGAGGTACTGTCATCCCTGCCAACTAAAAACCTTCCTGCCCTGGTAGGCCTGACCATTCGTCATCCTTTACAGCTGCTGGCCACAGGTCACACTGGCACAAACCAGATTCAACCCCAGACTGTGCAGACAGTCCAACCATGCACCATGCACTCTGGTGTCAAAATTTACCAGAGCTCCAACACTGCCTTCCCTGATTGGTCATAAGTATCCAAGCAACTCTTCTGATCCAGGAAGAAAAGAGTAATTTAGTTGAGTTGAGTTCAATAAGGGCCACTTCTTCAGCTATATTTCTGATTAATCTTAATAGCGGGTAATGGGATCATGTTAAAAATATTATCTAGCTCAGTATTTCTAAGCAACCTATCAAAGTTGAGCTCCTCAACATTGTTCATGATAATCTGAGAAGCAATTTAGTGGTAGGTTTGGAGAAATGACTAACCATCTAGCTAGTGAACTAACATAAGTAGCTACACAACATTTGCTATAGACAGTACAGTAGTATTATTTGTACCCTGTTGATTATAAAGCAGTGCACTTAGCTGACAAGCTTAACATTAAATCCAAATGAATTCTAAATATGCAGTTCTGTGCATACATGTCCCCTTTCATGACTGACAGTCCCAGTTGATGCTCTGTCCTCGGTTGCCACTCCAGATAGGTACTATTAACAATTCTTTAATAATGGCAGGTCTGCTGATTCTTTAATTATTTTCTCCAAGTTTCCACACATTTTGTATTTTATAGTTCTATAAGTTCAGAAATATTTAGCACCAGTCAGTTGTACTGGCTGGTATTGTCTCAAGGCTCTTTAATAACAGCTGGTAAGGTCTGGTGAATCTAATAATAGCTGGAAAGGAGTGGTATCACACTTTATTAATGGCTAAAGTGAGCCAGGCAGTCCACTGCAGATGATTCCTAGTAAGTCCTGTCGATACTTCAATAAAGGCACATCAATCTCCCTTATTAAATTATGATGTTTATTATAAATAATTCATGATCTAATTTTCTCTTACGAGTTGACACTGTGCAGCACTCCTAAACACTTTCTCATACATCTGTAGCTCTGGTGGCTTGCCAAGCGCTATTTATCCCTCAGTGGTGAGACAGTGCACAGAGCACTGAGGAACAGACCTGGCCAATGAGCACCAAGGACCAGACCTGGCCAATGAGCACCTAGGACCAGACCTGGCCAATGAGCACCTAGGATCAGACCTGGGCAAAGAGCACTAAGGACCAGACCTGGCCAATGAGCACCTAGGACCAGACCTGGCCAATGAGCACCTAGGGCCAGACCTGGTCAATGAGCACCTAGGACCAGACCTGGCCAATGACAACTGTCAGCAAAGGAATCTGAACTCAGACAGGATAGAGGGGCCCTGTGAAAATGTGTGAAATATATATTTTATACATGCATATTGTTTCTTATTTTTGGCTCTGTAATCCAGCATATTGAATTTGTAATAAAACAATGAATAAGTTTACAATACAGACTGACAGTCAGTTTTATTTTGAGTATATTAATATCCATATTAGGTGATCCGTGTAAGAATTACAGGCCTTTTTTATACAGTCCCCCCATTTTATGGGAGGAAAAGTAATGGGATAATTAGCTGTTCAGCTGTTTCCTGGCCAGCTGGGTGTCCTTACATCATTAGTTCATGAACAAGAAAGCTAACAAAAGGTCTTGAGTTGATTCTAGGTATGGAATTTGCATGTGAAGTGTGTTGCCGTTGTATCTCAACATGATACATATATAAAAAACCATGATCATTTAAATACTACAACTGAATGTTGCTATATTAGTAATTGCAGGAGACTTTGCTCATAAATGCTTTGCCAGCACACTCTTTCGTTACCTTTTCAGGAGCACATGAATCTTGACGTGTTCCCACTACTTTCTGATCAAAAAGAGTTTATTTTAATTGAAAAATAACCTATCCAAATAACTCCAGTTTATCCAAGTAACACATGCACCAACACATTTTAATGAACTACCTGTGGCTAATTAAAATATGCTTTTTTATTGCAGTTTTTTTTCGTTGTGGGCCAAACAGCTCTTATGAATCACACGGGCTTATATGCCGTGAATACTTCTCCATGCTAATATATGTTTAGAGATCTATTGTCACCAAGAGCAAATAACATGAGAGCATGGCCTATGCTTTCTTCATGCGCTGAACGGTACTCTGATCACAGCCAGCCGGCTATCACCACAATGCTTCCGTGACCTATGCAAAGGACACACGGCCACACAATATTACTACCAAATATATGACTGGGCTAGGCTTCTCTATGGGTAATTGTTTTTTGTAAAGCGTGAAACATGCATGCAACCACATGCCATGCTGTCCTAATTCAGCAACCTTTTACAGTAATCTCCCATCTTCTGACATGGTTATGGAGGTGCCCTGGTTGTTATGAACACAGATTCAGAGGTGAAGGTCACATGATATATCACATGTCAGAGGAAAAGCATTATCTCTGAACTCTAGAAGCCCAAAACCATAGAAGAGTTGAAAAATAAGAGATAAATAGGCCAATATTAAGGGACATTATTGGAACTATATGTGCAGAGGTTACATTCCATTTGGAAAAACTGCAACAATGTAATTGCACAATTTTTTCTGGGACATATCTCAACACATAATTTGATGTTCATAACTTCACTGGTTGTCCTGTCCAACTGCAGCCGTATCAAAATGTTTCTAGTTGATTTGAACAATGTTTATCGACAGCATGGTACCATGGCTACTTTAAACACACACAGATGGAACCTGAAAAGTTTCATTAGAATGGATAGTGCAGTTATTGAAGCATATAAAAATGTCCCTGTGAATTTGTTTCTCAAATAGAGAACTGCTGGTAGCCCCCACATAGCAATTACAAACCGCACCCACAATGTGCAGTAACTAGACACGTTCTTCGCTCTAGGGCCTGCCTGTGATGAGCTCTGGAATATTCTGCCTTCCGGATTCATGTATGCACCGTGCGTCAAACAAACTGCAGTGCAGGCTTGTGTGTGCAGCATGCCATCAGATAAAAAGGATGGACGGGGCTTTTGAGATTCCATTTTCCCTGTCTTTGTATTTGGAATTTGCACTGGTTGGCTGTGATAAGCTGCCACATTTCAATGCATTTGAGTGAGCAAGATAAGGTCGTATGTGTGCTGCACTTTTGAATATGCATACATAGCGCGCGCACACACACACACACATACACACACATATACAGTATATATAGAATGAAATATGAAATGAAAGTTGCTATTTTTAAATCCACAATACTAATGATCAATCTATAATTAGGAACAGAATGGAGGAGTGGTGAGGTATAAAGGCAGCTGGAATGATGAACCTTGCAAACTTAATTGCTATGCTGCAATTTCCAAAATGGCTGGTGGGTAGGCTTGAGTATGTAGGCTGCGCTGAATTAGATATTAGTATGCTGTATCATTACACTGATTTTAGAAAGCGCAGCTAGCCAAAATAACTGTAAAGAGTGATGGAGAGAACCATATGGAGTGTCATAAAGCAGTGCTAGACATTAACCACTATTGATGAAAAAGAAAACTTCAAAAATGTAGCAACCATAAAAGATCAATTATTTTAATAATCTGTACATTTGGAGCAGTTTTTATTATTCCAAAAATATCAAATCATTTTTCTTCAGGGACATATTTTTATTTGTCCTTGGACTGAACAGTGAAAACTGATAATGAAGATTAAATTTTATGCCTGACTGTTTTATCAACTCCATCAGTAGTTTATTTTGAAAGTTGTTCATAAAATAATTATAGTGTACAAATTGCAGAAGATATACAATTTCTGAATTGTCATTGACCTTCTTCATGGTGTACATTAAGCTCTGTGTGTGTGTGTGTGTGCATGCATGTACATCATTACTTAAAGTTGGGTAATCATAACTACTTCATCAACAGTAAATAATTGCCATAACCCATGCAATAACCATGTATAAACTTTATGACCAGTTTATGCCATCTGCCTTAAAGTCGGAAAGCATATTATTCTTATAATTACATTATAGTGGTTACAGAATATATCACGTCTGATGAATACCAGTTGGTTAAATAGGCTGTATGGTTGTGATCCATTATGCAAGTACATATTTATATATTTAATTATTGCACATGATTCAGGTTAAATCAACACTTGAAAGACAAATTGCAGATTGTAAATTATTACTGGAGCCCCATAGAAGGGGTTACATCAAATAGGGTCTTCCTGAAATTTTAAGATGAGACATGTCAAAGCCACTGAAAAACTGTATTTCTAGGTTACAGCTTCTCAGACTCAATGGGTTTTACTGCACATTTGATAGGATCACACAGCAAAGCAATGATGGTACTGCAGGTGCTCTCATCAATCCAAGCAAATATTGGGTTCGTTTAATATCTACATTTTAGGCAAAGTCCAAGCAATAACTAAGGCTCAAAGACTTTCTTCAGGCAGTGAGACAGGTTGGCTGGTCCCCCATTATTTGTGTGCTGCAATTTGAGTTCGCTTCCCGTACTGTGTACGAGGAAAACACTGATCCCAGCGCTGCTCTTTAGGTACACTGGCTCATGCCACGGCCGATGGTTACGAGAGCATTTCCAGCTGCTTTGATGGATATTTTTGGGGGACAGCGTTCTCAATCATTTTAAAATGAGTCCTCTGTGCATTGCTATTTAAAAAGCTAAAAACAGAATAGCATGCTGTGTAGAGCAATGATTAGCACAAAAGACTCTGGAAAGCCAGGGCGCTAGGTTTTCTCCCTGGGTTGGCCGCTGCTGCTGCACACTGCTGGTGCGTTCTGTCTCATCAGATGAAGCATAAATTCTTAGCTGTGTGTCCAGGTTACTCAAGCTAAACAGCATAAATCTTAGCCCAAAATATACTGCCCTGGGCACAAGGTTCTGCTAAGTGGATAATGGTGAAAGAGAGGGAACTTCCAGTTCAAACATTCCTGCCAGAAAGGGGCTATATTTTTATATACTGTATTGCGGAAGCCACCTGAATGACTCACCACTTTTTGTCACAATGTGATGTGTGTTTTACAAAAAGTTCTTCTCTTACTCAAACATCCATCTGTAGCCAATAAATTTGATAAATACCCTCAAGCAGAAAGTAAAGGAAACATTTTATATGAATATGCAACACAACTATAGTTCATTCAACAGAATTTCACTTTTTGTAGTTTAAACATGAATTTCATTTGTGGTTTGCATGTTTCGTTGTCATAATGATGTCACATTTTCAATAATTTATTATCCCTTATTTAACCTTTCCCCAATTATGAATGCTCATCTTCACATTTCTGAGGATTACACACCAGGCAATGGGGCATGTTGTGGCACCAAGGACTGCTATAGTGCTGGAGGATTTATGAACTTTTGAACCAAAACCTCAGGTACAGAAAAGCCAAGGCCAGCCACTAATGCTAAACAGAATGACAGACACCCTCTAAAATGTGTTACAAGCTCTGTTTAGCCTGTCACATAACCTCATAATGAACGCTAACTTGTGAATATCCAAAGCATATTATATCTCTAATTAGAAACATACATTTCCATATGATTTCAATATATTATCATGCATCAAATAGCCAATCAATTCATAACAGCTGTAAACAGTAAAAAAGCGCAAGCGCAAACATTTACTGTGCAAATACAAGGACAGGCCAAAAACAAGCTAGCAGCTAGCGGTGTTAACAAGCTATACTGCTAAAGCTACCTAAATCCACTAAGCCTATTAATCATTTACAACATCCATATGAAATAACACATTCACACTTACCTGATTTGAGATGAAAGGGTCCAGTATTTCAACAGATGGCCCCAGGGGGAATGGGGGGTGGGGTGGAGGGAGGGAGAAAGGAAGAAAGAGACAGAGAGATAGAGAGAGAGAGAGAGAGAGAGAGAGAGAGAGAGAGAGAGAGAGAGAGAGTAATTAGAGATTAATTAGTCACCTTATGACATTATCCATGTCTTTGAACACCAACATCTGTATTACTGGGGACCTCTACATGTAACAGTGAATCAGAGCGATGCTAAAAGAAACTAGCTTGTACTGGAAGGTCAGGCCTGCAGTTGTTTCACACAGTCTGGATGCCATCAGCACATTGTCAAAGTTTTGTTGATATACAGTGCAGTGTTACTGAGTGATGTCATACTTACAGTAATTTAGACTTGATAATGGCCATGGAAATCACAGTTACCATATGGCAGCATTAATTGATTCTGATGATGATTAATCATTACATGATACATAAAAAAAATATCTTGGTGCGGGTACATACTTCTAGATAGTGGGAAAAATCCTGCTGAGTTTATTGCCGATTTTAGCCCTTGGTTTTTTAAATGGTGGTACAATGCAGAAGCACTATTTAATGCAATAACTACGTAGTTTCAGCAAAAATGGAATTACAAACAAATACACAGGTCATTCAACATTAAAATGAAATTGGATGTTTACAACTGAAAATAACAGTAAAACAAGAAGTTAACAATAATAAAGTTAACAACCATAAAATTGCACAACAACAATTTTGTTTAATTAAATTAGTTGATTTCCATCGCTATTGCAGGTAGTTACAGTATGTGCAAAAGTATATTACTGTAACAAATAGTAAATCTTAAATTAAAACATAAGGGGGTACATGAAAGCCTAAATCTGCTACTATAAAAACACTGATTAAGCTCAGTGCTCAAAGTATGTGGATGACGACTTGAAGAGTAAATGAATCACTTCCACTTTGGATTCCCTGCTATTGGGCCATTGTTGGAAAGTTCCTTTTCACTTAGCTTACAACAATAAAAATGTTGGTCTGCTGCATTAAGTGGAACCACCTGGCATGTTCTTTGATACCCCAACTGAACTGAAGTTCCATTCATAGGTGAGATAGGCTACCTTCTGAGCACAATACATTTTGAAAATATGACAACATTTCGTCATATTTTTCATAAGTGTTCTATTCCAGGTCATAAATTCTAACTGATTTTTGCGAGTCTAGGAAGCACACTATTTCAATAAAAGGACAAATAGCACTACATTTTACCTATAAAAGAAATATATATACCCCTGAACACTTGCCCTGCCACAACACTAAAAATGTGTGCATTTAAAAGACCAGCAAGATTAGACTATCTGTACCTTTAAACATCTGGTTTGGTAATGAATTCAGACTTCATGCTAGTCCTGCCATGAGATTTCAGGGAGGACAACCAGGTTAATTACAAGTACAGAACTGTTAGACCAAATTAAACAAGAAACTGAGCTATTCATTGCTAGCAGTAAAAAATGATATGATGCTATTAGTAGGATGAATGCAAATTCAGCTGATTTCAGTGTTAAATTAATAGGGATGGCCTTACCTCTGGAAAAAAAGGTTATAAATATTAGAAAAACATATTTGAAACCAGCAGTGATTTAAGACCAGTTAATGCACTTCAATGTATTCTTTTCATAATAAGTAGTCTTGTGTGAGCTATGAAGTGAAAACAATTAAACTTGGCTGCAATTAATGGCTTTCTCTCAGGCATAATTAAACAGCTTTGTTCAGAAAAGGCAGGTTATTAAGGATAAAAATGAATAACCAGCCTTTGATTATGTGAACGGAATGACTGAGTGGCACAGCAAGAGCTGGCTAGTGAACACAAGTCATCTTTTAAAAAAGAAAACTGTTTTAAAAAAAAACTTATCTGAGCAGTACCCTGTGAACTTAAAAGAATTACTATTTGATAGACCTATGGAGTAACATTCTATGAGTCAGGAATATATTCATTTTAATACACTTACCTAATTGAAACACGGTGAATCTAAAAATATGAATTTGATTTTCATACTTGAAAGTACTGAAATACTGAAAGTAGTAGTCAATACTTACCCAATACTTTGAATACTTTCTATGGTAATTCATGTGTTTTTGAATTAACGCTTCCTTGAGATTTTGAATGCAGTGTATTGAAGAGGCGATCAAGATAATTTTCTTCTAGGACCAACAAGATCCACCCATGGATAGCAGTGGTAATAGTACTATGTCAAATTGTTGATTGGATAAAGGTGTACAAAATGTTTATTGTCAGCTCTAAATAATGTTCATAGCCTTGGTAGTAGTCATACATATGAATACAGTAGAATTTTAGCACTAGTGACGCAATGACCTTAGTAACATATCCTGTGGAGATTTATTGCTGTATTTGTATTGTATTGCTTCTGATAATATAATTGCATGAAAATTGTTATGATGCATTAAGTAGAATTAAAATATTATGAATGAACATATGAATTAAAGTGAGCAGCTGGATTACTGTAATTCAATATGTGCCCTTATTTTGGTTACTAACTTCTATTCTGACAAAACACAATTTGGAAAGTTTCTTTTTTTTTTTTGAACTTGAGAAACTGCATTTATGAAATATATAAAAATTCTTTCTAGAATTGAATTGAATTCAGAATTTAAGGACAAATGAGGGTTGAATCCAGGACAACGTCTATGCTCAAACTGAACTGCAGTTGAGAAACAAAGAATAATTTCTCAGAGAAGGTGAGAATCTCACGGTGACTTTTTGGTGAGCGGGTGACAGCCCCTAATCCCCCTAAATAAACACTCCCGTTTCTATGTTTACTAAAACCACTGTGTTGTAGCATCGGCTGAAGTAACAAATGTGTTTTCCAGTCAGATTCAAGGCCTGTGAAGCACGTCCCCTCCTCGGCTGAGAGAGAGGTCTAATGAAAACCCCAAATGTGTGCTAATGTGTGTTGTAATGGCAGACGCGACAGAAATGCTTATGCAGGGAAGCAGAGCAGACAATATGCCACGGCAAGTTGCCCATGGAAATCTTTTCAAAAGCTCTTTGCAACCACAGCAAACACGCAAGACGGATCTACTTCACCAACCGGCAGCCCTCATTCCCCTGCCCCAATGCCACCTGAAATTAATAACGACTCATCACTGTCTCACGGGCCAGTGGAATGCCCTGGAAGGCACTGCAAAGAGGGACGAGGGCGACTCCAGGCTCCCAGTCGTTTTCATTTTGGGGAACCCTTCAAAACCTTTTGCGTATGTTCCACTCAAACTGTCGATTACAACCGGCTCAATGCTGCAAAATTGCCCTCCTCCCTTTCTGAGGGCCATCCTGGAGTATATTCCAGATATCAGTTCAGTACTGAAAGCTTTGAATGTATTTCCCCATCTGTGAATACCTCTAAACACACAGCCATTTTTTTTTTAAATTTTCAAAACGAATGCACACAGCAGGTGTGGATCCCGTTTCCAGCTGCCACTTTAGTAGTCAAAGTTACATGTTTTCTATGAAGGTACCGAGATGTACATTTTTTCAGGTTAAGCACACATCAGTTGGTCGACAAAAATACTTTAATTCCACTTATACTGCATTTCTAGAGTCACTGATTCTCTAAATACAGATGAGACTTTAATTATGAAATATTTACTGGAACACTCTTGTAATTTATACACTCATTATGAGTGTATAATTAAGAGGCAGTTTCTGCATGTTTGCAGTAAAGTATCACCGTAATCATTAAATCTGAAAAATATTTGAAAAATAAAATTACAGTAATAAAACAATGGTAAATAACACTTCATTTACATATGTAAGGCCCATTTGAAACAGTAGCCAAATAAACAATAAATGTCCCCTCACTGCGGTAAAAATACTCTGTTTATGTATCAATTTATAGCACATATTTTGTTTATATTCATAGCCAGGTGGCCAAGCACCACTCCATTCTATATAGTTTGAACACCTTACACGTCCATTGACTGTGTCTGCAAATATGTGCCAAGATTACGTAGGTGGTGGGATAGGTGGGACAATGCATGCAAGATGCAATAGAGCATCTATTCCCATAGAGGGACCAGCTGACTGCCATTAACAATAAGTTGGCCAGCCACACCACTCTAGTGGGTGGGTGGTGAACTCGTACATACATATGTTACACTGCATAGTATAGACAAACAGATATGAAGTCAACTGTACATATAAACATTATTGCTTACTTACAAACACTTTAATAGCTCATGAAAATTATTTTGAAGGTGAAAAATCAGAAGAAAATGCATTTTAAAAAATAGAAATAATCTAATAATTATATAGTAGAAGCCTCTACAAAATGTTCCTTACGGTGCCTGCCAGTAGCCATTATGGCTATTGGGCACCTTCCAGCTTTTAAAGATGCAATTTCCTGCCTTTTTCACATTTCACTTTTGCTTCAAACAATAAGCAGAGACAATTCTTTGTGAGTGATAGTGATGTGTTCTGAACATACGTCATATTGCACTGCTAAACGCCAAGTTGCAAACTCCCTTTTGCAGTTTCTAGCTCCTGTCTTTTTTTTTTTTTTTAGAAATCACTGGGATTAACTGCAAGTTTGGTTATCATAGGGAGCTGGACCAGCAAAGCAAACAGCCCTCATCTTCTTTTTTCTAAGCTGCCTTTTTGACAGCAGGTTAATAGGTGTGGCCTGCCGAGAGGGTGAAATCATAGGTCAACAACGCTGTGTTTATAGAAATTATGCAGGTTTTTGTTATTTTGTTCATTTGTTTAATGTATTTGCTTCTGACACATCACCAGTGCAATGTATAAAATCACCCATAAACGAACCATGGGAAAGATACTCAGTGGCCGGCATCCAGTAGGTTCTCTAGATTATTAACCCTCTAAGATCAAGGGGAAGATGAAGTGATTCAATAAAAGGCACTGATTGGTTGGATCAGGAGATTAAGTGACAATGACCTGCAGATACAGCTGACCTCAACCTAGGCCTTGATAAATGATGTTTATATTGACACAATATAATAACAGTATTGCTTTGGCTGGCTCACAACTCTCAGTTGTATTAATGAAAAGGGCCAAAGAGAAGATCACACCCAGTGTTTTCATTCCTTATTCAGTTGACAGCCTAACAGGAAGACCTGCCTTACTGATTGAGAAAGAAGAACAATTAGAAGTTTGCCTTTATTAGTTCTGCTGCCATCAAGGTATTCCACCGTGCCATGCTATACTGTTTTATATTGTACCTATATTATTCTATACTCCAACGGACTGTTAGTCCCCAAAATACAGCCTGTGCATCTTCACCTCTCTGCCATCTGAAGGAAAACAAAACAGACAATTGCAACATGACAGGAAGCTGGGGTGGGGGTATGTAACACATATGGGTACTAGGACAAAGTTTTTACTATGTTACAGTCACTACAGTGATTTCACAAGTTTTGCAAGCACCTTGCTAGCACCACCATAGTCATCAAAGGTATATCTCCTCAGACCCAGCTATGACCCCCAAATCTCACCAACTCAGATAAGCAGCCTGCTTCACCTGCTGCTTGTCTCATCTACAGTCAGCCAAAATATACATACAGTATGTTATCCTCATCTCCCTCCACTGGTTACAAATCTCTAGCACAACAGCTAGATACCATACAGTACATACACTAAATACCAGAGAGCCATTCTTTTGTGGGGTCATGTCATCCCTTAATATCGGACAGACATTTCTGAACACTTTCCACAACATTTCTGGACTGACAACCATCAACTAGAAGAAGCGAGTGTATGGTGCACAGAGATTTCCAGTAAATACGAAAACCTCTGCCCCGCTGATGCTCAAAAGATCCAGATACACAGCGACTGGTCGCAACTCACAGTCAATAGCCATCTTATTTGTCTACGGACATGCTGCAAGTCAAATACCAGTAATTATCTGTGTAAGTCAGTCAGTCTGCAGCTCCAAGAATGTTGTAATTGTGAGAACTAGAGTCACACTCTAGTAAATACAGGAAACAAACAGGGGTGGTTTAAAATCCCCAGATGCATTAAGCCGACCTGCTTCGGTAATGAAAGGTCTTTTCCCGGGCTGCAGTTCTCATTCTCTTTCTCTGTCTTGTTTTATTTCTCCAGCCATGATGAGACTGTGTTGGGGATCAATGCTAATCTGTGTGTATATGGTTACGATAGATTGTAAACACTGAAACATAGTATGTAATGTAATGTGATATATAATCTAAAAAACATTTATGCAATTGCTTTCATAATCAATTACACCCAGTAATGTATATTTGAATATAATATAATAAAAATGAAAAAGGATTGTTTTAAATTAAAAATTAGTAATGTAATAATTTAATTCAGTTCAAGCTCAGGTTGCTTATACATCATTAATCCATTTTAATAACAAAGCTAATATCATTAAGAATATTTATTTATGTATTCTGCCATGTACAGGTGTGCATGGCAGAATGAATTATACATAATTCCTATTATTGTATTTTATAGTGAAATGTGTGTTAAATAATAATAATAATAATCATAATCATAATCATAATAATAATAATTATTATTATAATCATAATCATAATAATACACATGCTATTTGTGTATGTTTCTGTATATTATTTATGTGTGCTTGTTATTTAGGAAGCATTAGAACATTGTTCTTTTACAGATTACTGTGTTTGTTCATTCACTGCTGCTCAATGAAACAGAAAAAAGATAGTAGCCAAAGAGAAAATCTGATCCAGCTGCAGTGAAAGGACGGACAAAAGATGTGGATGATCCATAGGCTAACTTTGCTTTCCCGCCTCCTGTCTATGTCCTGTTTCAAAGTCAATGACTGGACACTCAATTTGCAATACGAACAAGGTAATTGAGGCTGATGTTAGAACAGGGATGTTTCAAAATCCATGTCCAATTGATCACGCTTGAGCCTGGCAATCAGTTTTGTGACAGAAGGACAGAACTAAAGAAGGAGAGAAGGGTGAGCTGAAAAACACATTGCTCCTATCACCTTGCCCAGAAGGGCACAGAAAGACAGCAAAAGCCTGATGATATCATTAAGTAGTGTATAGGGTAAAAGGAATCTTCTTAGATTAAACCAAGAATGTATTGTAGAACCTTCAACATTTTGTGTGTATGTGCCTGGGGTCCCTTGTTACTGCCTGAGCATACCTACTTTGTTCCCCCTGCTCTTTGTTCTATTTTTATCCAGTCATGATTTTACCTGACTGAGGTAATTACAGGCTTTTCAAGGCTTCTGCCCCAGGCTACCGTAACCATAACATCGACTGGGTCCTCTGCGTGAAAGGCTTACAGCTCTCAGTCGTGCGTGTGTTTGTGTCTGGCTGTGCTCTGATCAAAAATCGGGATGGTGTCGATTAGGACTCTCAAAGTATAGGGGTTGCAGCTGAATTATCAAGTGGTCTCACTGCGTCACAGGGAAAAGATGGCGTAAACAGCTTCTTAAAGCACAGAAGCCAACACAAAAGCCTACAGAAGCTACCATGACAGGCTTGGAATCATGGTCTACTATATGGTCAAGAAGCACTGGTTTTGGTAAAAATGGTAAACAAAAAAAAGATCCTATTGTCAAATTCCTATTCAGGTATTAATTTTATGAAAATGTTATGAAAAAAGATGCCTCAGATTTTCAACAACATTTAAATACATAGTTTATATGAATGGCCCTATTTTGGATGTTAAATGTTAAATAATGTTAAATTATTCATATTTTAAAGGTCCAGGAAACTGGATTCAAATTGTGGTTTTATTCCACAGAAGTGAGAAATGTCTTCTTAATATTTCTTTTAAGTTTCTAACCCAGTTATAACCATTAAATTGTAATAAACAGTATTAGATTATTGTGACCTGTTCAGCAGACAAAGACAGGGTGGGCGTGTATCCTGCACTGATTAACATTCATATCCCTAAAACACATAATTTGTAAACAATTTCTCATTGCTAGATTAGAGCTGGTAAGGGCAGATTGTCTCATGCAGTAAAATTACACTACCAGACAAAACGAAGGGAAACAGCATAAACTAGGCTTTCCCATCGCATAGTTAAACTTGAAGATCATTCAATGTGCAATAACATAACACAGAGCTACTGTACACTAACATTAGACTCTACAGCAGTCTTGAACTTTGATTCCACATGTCTAAGCTTGAAAGCTATTTAATTATCGCTAGCTAGCAGCAGGCCTACTTATCGATCTACCACGGATCTGTTCTGCGACAAGTTCCAGGCGAAAACGGGCACTGAAAATACTAACTGTACGGGATGTTGCAATATTTAAGTGCCTGTGGGCTCCAGAAATAAAAACTATTTCCTGTGGGAAATAGTTCTCTTCGTTTTTGAAAAAAGAAAAAAAAAACATATTGGTTTCTCTGCATCCACAGAAGGGGCAATGCTAAGGCATTTTCAACTTAGCTTGTCTTGCCTGCACAAAACAGTGGAAAGAGCATAATTTACATATGATATGTAGAAAGGATTTCACTAGGCTTAGGCTTTTTGTTATGCAACTAACACCCAGTTAACCCCACCCACTGTAAACCTGCCATTTGGGGGAAAGCAAGCCAATTTGGCACAGGCTTTCATGATTTTTTTGCAAGAATCATTTAAAAATATTTCTGGGCCGTTTGTGAATGCAAAAAAAGTAGTAAAATAACACATCATTCACAGACCTTCAAAATGGGCACTTCTTCAATCAAATGCAAGACTGCCTTTGGAGATATTCAACACATCTGTTTGTTGTTCTTCTGAGATGTTGTTAACCAATCAGAATTGATAGAGTTTCAAAGTACATAAACACCTTCAAGGACCTCAGAGTGAACAAATCAGCGTTTATTTGGTCTCATTCTCTAGGCATACGACCTGATCTGGAAATGTTTTTATATGCTTCACATAAAACATTTTGGAAAATATATTTGGAGTGTCCTGCCTCTACACCCCTCCCACCCCAACAGGCTTGTAATGATTGTTTTGTTTTTACTTTGCTTTAATTGACTAAATAACTGCCCATCAATCAGCCGGCACTGTTTTAATAGCTTAGACTACCGAGGCCAGCCAATAATGCCACTGGTTTTCTGATGGAGTGCCAGAGGGTTGCAGCCGTCATGCTGGTGGAGCAGGGCAGGAGCGGGGAGTCTGTGGAGGCCGGGCTGGCGCGGAGCCCAGGGGAAAATCAGCCAAGTGTGCACCGTGGCCCGGCCGGCCCGAGGATGCGGCCAGCCTCCTGAAAACAGGCACAAGGTGGAAGTCACGGTGCGTGACGCACGGCTTTCAGCCGTAATGAGACGGACATGTTGGCTTTGTAAAGCACTGCCTTGCACAGGTTCCCCTGCATGCAGTTGCTATGACTCCCAGGCTTAAAGGACACAATATTGAACATGCATAGAGTAGGCACTGGTACAGTACCAAATGTGCAAGTACAATTTAATTCCAACTGATCTTTCCTTCGTCCTAATTGGTCCATGTTTGAATATCTATTGGCACTGTTCAAATACCATTCAGGCTTCTGAAAGCACAGCAGCAGCCTGCTACCACCCACCTGTTTTTGCACTACACATCCTGTTGTCATGGCATCAATTAGCTTTACCCTGGACAATGCTACTTGCATACTGAGAATGCAACAGAGATCTGATTTAAGTTAATATTTATTCACACTAATGACAATAAAGTAAGTTAGCATTATCATTGAACCAGACTGGCATACATTGTTTAATATGAATGAATGCAACAAAGCCTAGTACTCAAACAAATATGATTCCATAATCAAATTGACAAAAGACACATAAACTACAAGTAATCATTTTTATTGGAGTGTAAATGTTAATTCTTGATAAAGCATTATAACTGCATAATATCTGAATTATAATTCTTTCAAATGTATTATTGCTATTTATACACCTTGGAACATATTATTATAAGACAGCTGGATTTTCAGAACCTCCTAAGACCCATTAATTCATTTTGTCTCCTGTAGAAAACATGAGTCTTGGTCTTAATCTCAAGAACATATTCTATTATTATTTTATTTAAATATTATTTATTAAATTCAATACAAATTTATAAATAATATTTTTGAAAATATTTTCACTTCATGCTTTTGCCATCCAAGAAACCTGCATTATGGCATACACAATTAAAATGCTTAACCTCTATTTTCTGCCCGGTCTCAGGAGAACATTGAGAGATCCACCATAAGATTACCTTATGCTCTGTTCTAGATGCTACTCTCTGTATGGCCCTCTCTCAGTAGTCCATACTGTAGCCCTGCGATTTCTGAATCTTGAATCCCTGGCCTACTCCAAATCCCCTTTACTAATATGTCAACTTACCATATCTCTGCACATATTATGCATATATCCATCTATTAAGCATTTGTAATAAAATGATATTGTAAAGTATAACCTATGGTGATTAGTGATCAGTAAATAAACCATGGTTATACAAAGTTAATACTGCTTTTGCTCAGGTGCTTCGCATTCATCTTTCAAATGAAAGTGTTTATTCATGATTAAACCCTCAATTACCAAACCCTTAAGCAAAGCATTTCAGTGGTCATTAAATCAGAGAGAATTACCTAGCCTTTATATCATTCAGTTTGGCATAATCAGCCATACAGATAACCCTCCAGTACATAACATTTCTGGCTTGCCAATTCACTCAGCAAAACCACTTGCAATTGTCTGTAGAGGGAATTATATGTAATCTAATTTCGAGGCCTATCCTTGCCTTTTTACCCCCTGAGCCAAAGCCCTAGTTTATTGATGGGATTCATTTAGCTTCTCCACGCCATATATAGTTACAGGCGCTGAAAAGGACAGTCTATTGTGTCAGGGAATACAATTACTCAATGCACATTCATCTGGATCTTAATGTTCAGCTACGGCACTGCGGTCAATTCATTTTTACAGCTTCAACCAGGGGTGTGAGATACAGTGTGTCTGAAAGAGGCGTCCATGACTGCATCTGGACGGCCCGCTCCTCCTTGATCCACTCGGCGAGCAAAGCCCGTCACCAGGGACCCCACAGGTTCGCCTGCTGTCAGCGGGAATGTCGCGTCCCGTTTCACCTGGCTGTTCCGCCTAATTAGACTCTGCGGGTGCGAGGCGCGGGACCAGAGAGCAGGTGCCGGGTCAGTCACCCCTAGAGCAGCATCTACATGTGACCCCCCCCAACCCCAATATTTGCCCCCTTGATCCCTTCCTTGATAGTTACAGTAGGCCACAGTGCTTAATAGTTACAAATAACAGAAGCATTGTCTCCAAGAAAAGCCAGGTCCACAGATTTCACTATGGGAGGTCATTATGTTTAAATTCTGACAGGCCATTTCCATAAAAGGCATCCCATGCTGCTCCACCTTAGGAGTTATGAATTTAAATTGTACATTTCATTGTTCCTCAAAGGCATTTTCAGCACTGAACAAGATTTTAACATGTATAGTAATGAGGCAATGTTTGTGGGTCAGTAGGGGGCCAATCTTCCCTCTGGTCAAATAAACCCCAATGCCCCAGTGCAGTGGTGAGTAAACTGTGCTGTAAGAGATTTTGTCTTTCGGGAGAGATGTTGGAGTGAGGTCCTGACTCACTGTGGTCATTCAAAATCCCATGACACTCATTGCAAAGAGTAGGGTGTGCCCTGACTTTCTGGCTAAATTCCCAACCTGGCTGTCTCAACCTGCCACCTAACAATCTCCCGATTTAACTGGCTAAAAATGGTTCTCTTCCACTCCACCTCAGCTGATGTAGGGAGTATTCTCATGCAAAAAGGCTACCATGCAAAAAGGCTGCCATGCATCACAAAGTGGGTGCTACACATTGACGGTGGTTGAGTCAAGTTTCTCCCTAATCACTATCAAGATATTTGAGTCACCGGCCTGTGACGAAAGGGTTATATAAATGCAAGGAATTACTATTATTATTATTATTATTATTATTATTATTATTATTATTATTATTAACAAATGAAGACAGTTTTGCAGCATTTATTTTTTATATAAATTATAAGACATAAAGCAAGATTCCAATAACTTAAAGACCTAAGTTTCAGATTTTAAAAAGTTCTGACGTTTACTGGGTACACACTGAATTTTCCTGTTATTCTTCTGTCGCTGAACAAAATGAGCACACACCGCCTGAGAGCTGGCTAATCGGATTTCAAAATTTTAAGATAAAATATTCCATTCTGTAATTTAAAGAAGATCAGGAATTTTGCCAAAAATAGGCCTATGTTATTCTTTTTACCAGCAGGCTGTCTTTTATCATCTTTTAAACAGATTTGAAGAGGAAGTTTCTCCTGTGTCTGGCTCTGGCAATGAGTAGTGTGATGGAAGTTGAAATACCTTCCCTTCCCTTTCCTCTGATCGCTAATGTGTGCCACTTTGCTTTGCCTTGTATCTTACTGCCACCAGCTCACCACAGACTGCAGTGAGCTTTACTGCACTTATTACACTTTATAGCTGTGAAATTGTGCTTGACTTCCATTTAAAAATAATTATTGACATTGTACAAAAGACTGCAATAATTCATTCTGAGCTATATTTCAATAATTCAATGTATTCATATCCATACTCGCATTTGTAAATGATTATACCTGTTTCTGTATTTTAGAAACTACTTTGTCATGACAGTCTTGAGACTGGGAGAGTACAATATTTTAGGGAAAGGTATATCATGGGTGCCTGGAATGCTTATTGATGTAATCATAATGCTTTTGGACAAATCATTTAGCCTAGAGGTTGACATATGTTTTCTATGAATGTTTAAATGATGCATTCTGTATTGACAAGAAGTACAATTATTTGTTTGTTATTGGTTTAAGAAGATTGTGCTTGTCTATTATTGTGACTTAGATAAAGATCAGACCACATTTAATGAGTAATTAATGCAGAAGTAATTCCAAAGTGTTCACAAACTTTATCTTGCAACAGTATAGATCATGATGAATAATGTCAGCGTTGCCTTGGATGACACATTACACAGCAATTGCAATGTCAACATAAGGCTAGAAAAATGCATTTTTTTCTCTTTTACAGAACATCAAAACACTGAATAAGCCACTTTATTGCCCTACATTAGAGGTGTAAAAATTAAATATAAAATATGTACACGAAAGACAGCAAAAAGCAGAAACTTATAAAATAAAATGTCTGGCTCACTAACAGACTAACAGAAACAGTGCAGTCCATCAACACTTTTCTCCAGAAGGCACAGCAGGTTGTGTCTTTATTACTGTAATACAGGCCCCGTACTGGAGACCTTTATTAAATGCAACAGCTCAGTCAAACTTTTATCTGCGCTGTCCGAGGTGCCGAAGACCTCCCTGGCTTTGAAAGGCAACATACGGAAAGTACAGGAGCATCCCGTGCCCCCACCTGCCCCTGCACCACCTGTCCTGCTGTCGTAACATCATTTAGCACTACTCTACAGAGGATAGCCCAGAGAAAACATAACACTGTCAAATAAAAAGGAAAATCCATACTGTAATTGAAAAATTATGATATGACAGCCTTGCCGTTAGAAAAAAGGTGTGTGTGTGTGTGTGTGTGTGTGCGTGTGTGTGTGTGTGTGTGTGGACATGTATTACTATCTTTGTTAGAACCAAATGTCCCCACAAGAATAGAAAGATGAGGAAAATTACGCAAGGTGGGGACTTTTTGCTGGTCCCCACAAGTTCAAGAGGCTGTTTTAGGGTTAAGACTTAGGGTTAGGATTAGGGTTAGAATTAGGTTAAGGTTAGGCATGTAGTGGTTGGGGTTAGGGTTAGGGTTAGGGTTAGAGGTTACGGAATGAATGTAAGTCAAAGGGAAGTCCTCACAAGTATAGCAATACAAACGTGTGTGTGTGTGTGAGTGTGCGTGTGCGTGTGTCTGTGGGTGGATGGGGGCACAAGTAGACATTGTCAAAAACATTGTGCCCTCAAATGCTTAGAAAAATGCACTGCGGGAGACTGTGGGACGCACACTGTAGGGTGACCACAACCCCCCACCCCCCACCCAGAGGGTCAGATTCCCCACTCTGCCTCTTTCTGCACTGTGATCCCAGCTCTATCCGTAACTCTCTGTGCTTACCCCCTATCTGAATAATATTAAACAAAAATACGCAAGGAGGGCGGGAAAGGAACACGTTCTCCTTTAAATATATATGAAAAAGGAAGCTGCACCGGAATGCAATTTGACCCAAGGTCTTCTCCAGCCAGCCCACTGAAGGTTCATGACTGCGAGGCTGTTCCTCTGCTCCATAAAGAAGAATGGCTCTGGTAAACATGGGCGCGGCCAAAAGAATTAGGATTAGCAAACAAATCTGACTAGATTTTTTGTTTTAAGGCGACTCAATCCCGTGTGCCTGAGCCACTGTTCAGCTGAGCTGCATGACTCAGTAGGTGAGTCTGCGTTCTCTGCTTTTAGTGAGCTGCAGAACAGGATGGTTTTGTCAGGTCATGTCCCCACGAGGCAAAAAATGTCAGTATTTGGAGAAAATTTCATTATAGAAAACTTACTTTGACATGTACCTTTTAATGTATAAAATACAGCATTTTTGACGTTCTCTGGAGCATTCTGCTTTGGTTTACATTCCATAAGTGTAGAAATCAGGCACTTTATAACTTAATCAAAAAATTGTACCCCAAGCTTCCTCTTCACTTCATGATGCATTCTGGGGACGCAGTTTACTAAAGCCGAAGGTTCTAGCCAGAATGCTTTTAAAGGCCATATTAGTTATCAATATTCTGCCTGAGAAGACTTGAGGGATGTATTTCTCATTGGGTGATATAAGGTGAACAAATTCATTTCACTGGAATATGTCAGCATCAATTTCATTAAAACCAAAACACTTCCGACGAGGTTGGCATGGGCCTGGTTCACGTAGGTGCATGATATGACACAGAAATATGCAAGTTCAATGTGTGCACAGACATTGTGAAGTAAGTGACTCATTTTCCAGTTATGAGTCAACAGTAGTTATACGCAGCAGGTAGTTACACAGTCAATCTACAGAGACATTCCACTGTTGCCATTAGTGGCACAAACACATTACAGAATTTGACAGGCTTATTAGCTGGTCCAACACGAGAATGTGATAAAACACCAATTTTTTCTTGAAATTACTGCCACCAAAAAATACAAAATACAAGAGTTTTAAATTATTAATGTATAAAATAAAGTTGACATATATTGAAGAGCTAAAGAGATAAAATAAATGGAGTCACAAGAGCCAGAAGCATACAGTAGTACAGCAGCATTGCTATCTACATACCGCACCACACTGACAGCAAGTAGCTATAGCTGTTGATTGTTTGTTTGTTCATTGAACATCTGTTTGGAGAAATACTTGCACATTCTATTATGCTGACGGCCTCATAATGAACAGACAGCATATTAATACAGGTTGCTCGCCTCAGTTTATAAAGCATTAAAACAAAGCAGACCATAAAACTTTATGACCTTGGACTGGGAATCACGAGAATGCTGACATATAATTCATCCCATCTTCCTAATAATACTGCAATGACACCATCAATGAGTGCAATTTTTTCTTCCAAATTTGAACTCAACCTTTTGGAACATAACAGGTACTTTGTGCACAGAATAATTTACATGACATTAAATCCATGTAATGATGCTATCACCGACAGTTCCATACCTAGTTGTTCGTAGTGTCCAAATCAACCGGCCCTAAAGACGTGTTTTGGAATTATACCACCTGTACTGAACATTCACTTCCTTGGAAAATTCGGCCTTGGCCTGTTTTTCATATAAGAACCTGGAAGGTAAAATGCGAAATGCATGAATAAAATGTTGAATCATGATTCAGGTGAATCAGGTGGCAATACATATCCTGGTTGATCATCGGCAAAATTACTGAATAAAAATGTGAATATATTTAAACCTAGATGTGAGGTTTCAGTCCACCACAACCTGTAGGCCCAATTATTTATCATCCTGAAGAAAGTTCAGATTGGCTCTCAGCTCTGACAGGGTAAGGGCTTTTACAGTAAGTGCACTCAAGTCTGAAGCCCACAGTGCCTTCATCCACACCACCCTCCCGATAAAGCCTCAATCATCACAAGCGACATGCGACAAAAAAGCAAGCCACAGCCTAGCTCACCGGAAGCTATTTCAGCTTGATGCTTTTCCGATATTTCACTTCGCAATGACTCCTGATTCATGGTACATTTCCCCCCCCCTCCTCATCTCCACTGTCCTTTGATACACCTCCCTCGTAAAACGCCTACACACCCAAGTCGTGTGGAGATTAGTTCTGCAAAAACAAGTTGGCTTATCCGTATCACTGAACTTGAGGCATTTTTCAGAAAAAAAAGAAAAACAATTCCTTCACATTTTCCATTTGTTTTAGCCATTATTTTGACAATGCTGGATGCAAAAATTGTGTTGACCTTTTACTACAACCCAGTCCTATATTGTGTGTATGTGTGTGTGTATGTATGTATGTATATATAATTATATATATATTATATATATATATATATAGTGCAGTCTGTAAGTATTTGGACATTTTTGTTATTTTGATTTCAGCACAATGGATTTGTAGACTGCAGACAGCTAGGCTCACATAGAGAGGAGCTCACATACGAATGAAGATCTGTCATATACAGACCTGTCATTTGCAGTCTACGGGTGCTCCGATTGACCAGTGGGGGTGACTAGAGAGAGATTAAAAGTGGACCCCTAACCAACTGTACCTTCACATATCCTGGCCAATGCAATCAGAAATTGTGAGTCGCCCTATGGAGCTATCAGCCAGAGTCGGCATTAGCATGGTTCGGATTCAATCAGAGACTGCGAGGCTGGTCCAGGGAGAGGGTAATTTGAAAATGCTACAGTAAGTATTTCACAGTTTGTGGCAGGATTCAAAATAGTTACATATGTCCAATTTGTTTTAGTTCATGACTGCTCAATTTTTCAAGTTCCTAAGTGATTGTTCATTGTTCTTTAACCTAGTGGGTGGTGGTGGGGTGTGGCTATGATGTAAAAAAATCAGTTGACGTGCAATCTGAGGGAAATTAAGTTGATAAAACCCTTACGTGTCTATATTGTCCAGCCTCTTCCGGTTTAGGCTACACGCACTTCCGATTTCTATCCGAATACAGATACAGACACAGATAATGTCGGTGGTTGAACAGACACAGACACAGATAGTGACTTTGTTGCACATAATGTACAGCCACAGTCTCAGTGTGCAGTGATGAAATAAGGAACTATAACACTGTCTATCGCCACATTGCTACATGTTATTTTTGAGCTTAATAGTTATCATTCCTTCTTATTACTAGAAGGAAACAGTGCCAGTAGGTATTTATAAATCATCAGCCAATTAAAGGCCTGAGAAGAAGGTGTGGAAGTTCTAGCCAATAAATTACTTTAAAGAATCACTGGTGCTGAAACGAAAAATCAAAACCAGCAGACACTGGGGACCTCCAGGATTGGATCTAGATTTTGACACCTGTGTTCTAAACTATTATTATCAAATTTTATAGACTGTTACATAATGATTGTGTGAAGATTATATATTTTATCATTGCGTAACTATTAAAATTGTACAGTTGGGATCAGTTCCATTTAAATTTGGAATAATTTAAATACATTTAAATTCACCAAATGAAAAATCCCCATAGTGCATTATGGAATTAATTGAATTGCCTGAATTAATTTTCAATTAATTTCTTGAATCGTCTGAACTGAAATTGACTCCAACCTGAGTAATATTTTTGATTAACCCTGCCATTAACGTGTCTCATGGGTTGGTGCATTTTATGTGTAAACATCCTCCAAACAGCCATACAAACTAGGAGATTGAGTCACTGATTCATTTAGTGTGATACTAGGCATATACCAAAAGAACTGTGCAGACCACTTATGATATGGACATTTCAGATTGCCCATGCAGAATGTGTGTTCATCCTGCTCAGCATTAATTGGCTCATTTTATTTGATTGACCACTTTGTGGCAATGCTATTCTGTTTGACTTTGCTGCAGCAATCAATTGTAATGAGAAATGAAATAGTCTATTATGCAGCTGATTACATATTGGCATCCCCACCTTGAACATTAGCTTATGACATTGGTGTCAACGTTCTGCTGTTTGGGTATGAATTTAATTATGGCCTGGCATTCAGCTGGCTTACAGGATGACATGCACTCTGTTTTTGTATTATCTAATTAAGGTGTTTGTTCATATAATTTGATAAGCCCGGGCATTTGTGGAGGCATATATTCAATCCCTTCATGTTGAGCAAAATCTCTAGAAATCTCGCAAGAAGCAGATCAGTGTGTAGGAGTCACTCGTTTTTAGCAGAGAATGCAGTCAGATTCAGCACACTGTCACCTTAAAATTACAAAACATGCTTAACCCCCACACAGTAAATGCACCTGATATTTTATGCTGATCTCCTCCTGGCATTTGAAGGCTTTCAGTGTTTACTCAAGGTGGGCCTTCAAATATACTGTGTTAACACAGAGATTTATTTTTGCCAGCAGCGATGACATTGGCAACACAGTATAAGCACCAGTAGAAATAGCAGGTTTACCTTGAAGCAGAGATTATAAAAAAATAATAAAATAAAAAAACATTCTGGACTTTTCCTCTGACAGCTGGGCGCATTACAGATTATTATGTATGTGCACACAGTGTCCATACAGAATTTGAGGGTGGGGGTGGGGGATCGGGGTGTAAAAAAGAACATGTAAATTTCTGCAAATGTTATAGCTGTTTAAATATCACACGGCATTTATATTCAGCTACCAGGCACACAAAGTGAGACTAAAAAGGGCACCGGGAGTGCGGCTGGGACCGATCCCCTGGGCTCCCACAGCTTGACGTTTACAGAAACAATGAGACAAACAGCACTCTGAATGTCAGGGCTTACATCTGCAAGAT
Source organism: Anguilla anguilla (assembly GCF_013347855.1). Lineage (NCBI taxonomy): Eukaryota > Metazoa > Chordata > Actinopteri > Anguilliformes > Anguillidae > Anguilla > Anguilla anguilla. Next base: position 22,091,844 of record NC_049208.1, read on the forward strand.
GGAGGACTTTTAATTTGGTAACTGGTGACTGCTCAATGGGAACATTTGGTCTTTCCCTCCAAAAGGTCACTCTTCAGAACTACCACGTCTTGAATGAATAACAATGTCGCAACGGCTGCTACCATATTTCGCTTATTGGTATAAAAGCCAAGAGAGGAGGGGTGGCTGAAACGCATTCAAACTAAAATGGGACCTTGAACCTGGGCCACCCCTGCTAAAAGCTTTCGAGCTAAAAGGCCCAGGTGCATGCATAAAGTTCGGTATCGGAGTTGTGTTTTTGGATTTGTGCCCTCATGTAAAACATGAGGCTGAACTTGATAAACCTTTAAATTATGTTTAAACAAAACATTGTAGATGGAAACTGTGAGTTTAGATTGAAAAGGATGGTGTTAGAGTTGGAGCAGCCATACCATAGAGGGAATAGAGGATGGATGCGGCCTGCTATGGCTCTCTGTGGACAGCCTACACTCTGTTTGCTACGATCCCCACTTCTTTAACCACAATTTATTTTCATTATGCCCCACTGAATAAAATTTTCTAAAATATTTCTTTGGTGTGTGAATTATTATTTATGCATTACTTGTAAGTGTGAACATATTAGAACTGATAAAACGGGTTGTTTCGGTCCTGGACGCTGACTGGCTGAGATCGTGTTCTACAGTGATTGTGAAACAGACAGTTACAGTTAGTCAAACAGCCTGTTCGCAAATAGTACCATTCCATGGGCAATCCATTACTAATATTACAAAAATAATATTGTGTCATCGATTAATTGTTTACATTTTTTGTAACCGTTTTAGCAATGCAATACGACACTCAAGGCCATGCTGTATCGCGAATAGTCACGGCTACAGGAGGATACGGGCACTCTGCTTCGCATTCTGCCTAACAACACAAGAACACACGTATTCATAATACAGCACGGACCCGAGTGCTGTATTGCTTAATTATTCCTTGTGTTATTCATTTATTATTGCACGTCTGGAGGCTTTAACTATTGTAATGCGCATAGACCAGTATCACAGTAAGAAGGAAATGTACTCATTTCAGTTCCTCTGTAATGAGTAAACTGATTAAATAAAAAGATTTTCTTAATTAAATACAAATAAGACAAACAAGATTCAATCAACATTTTGATTAAATAAGAATGACAAATAAATGTAGAATAAATGTGCTGTGGAATCAGAGCCCGAGAATGTCTGTAGAATCAGAGCCATAGAATCATAATATATAAATCAATGCATAGGGACATGATTACTAGGACTACGCCTCAGCAACTCACAGAGGATGTTACAGGGTTATGCCCTTTTTTCTTTTGGTTTTGTCGAAGCAAGCAAGTCACTGTCATGCTGATCTTCAACATGAATGAGTGCTTTTTTATTTTATTTTTTAGTTATTTATTTTTATTTTTGACGGGTGTGCGAATTCAGAGCGCTAATCCTCATTCTTGAGCATCTGTGCTCGTACTCACATTTGCATAAATAAACATATGCACTTTATTTGATTTTGTTGTAAAGCATATTTGAGCACATGGAAAAGCACACTCTAAATAATACTTATTTATATATTTATTTCATTCATTTATTCATGTATTTAATTATTTATCCCCATTTATTAATTCTCAGATCGCTTCTTTGTTTCTTTCTCACTCTCCCACCTACTCTCCCCCAACTCCTTTAACAGCTCATCCACTGCAACTTTCAGAAGAAATCTCTCACAGTCCTCCCTCCTCTGATGGCTCTCCCTACACTTCTTCCTCCTCCTGCTTCTTTCTCTAACCTGCCTGTTGGCCTTACTACCTCCACCTTCAACTCATGCTTTTCCCATTCTCTTGACTCACTTTGTCCTCTTGTCTCCAAACCAGCACGATCATTACCCCCCTGCCCATGGCTGTCAGAATTGCTACACTCCAGCAGAATCTTGCTGCGGGCTGCATAGAGGAAGTGAAAAAAATCCAGATCCTCTGACACACCTTGCTTGCAGCCTTCACATCTGCTATCACATTGGCTAAGACTTCATCTTTTTAGACTTAGATCAGTGCATGTGTCTCTAACCCATGCAAACTCTTCTTCACCTTCTCTTCCCGACTCATTCCCCCTCTACCCCGTCTCCCTCTTCCCTTTCTGCAGATTACTTTCTGGCCTCCTTTGAAGGGATGGTGGCTAGTCTCCAGAACTCATTCACTCATCTTGTGATGCCCACTACTCCCCCAGGACAAATCTACTGCTACACTGACCTGGAGGACTCTGATGTACTCCAACTCATGACCACTCATTGTCCAACCACTTGTCCGCCATCCGATCTATAGTCCTCCAGTCTATATCCGGTGAGCTCCTTCCTTACCTGTCCTCCGAAAATACTTCCCTTCCCTGTGGCCATGTTTCATCTGACTTTAAGATGGCTCGTTTTACCCTAATCCTTAAGAAACCTACCTCAGACCCCTCTGATGTCACAAACTATCAACCTGTATCGCTTCTACCTTTTCGGTCCAAAACCCTTGAATGAGCAGTTCTTAATCAACTATCATCTTGTCTCCATTAGAACAACTTGCTTGACCAGTCTAGCTTTCAAACCAGGCACTCAACAGAGACTGCCCTCCTGGTTGTGACAGAGGCACTTGCTACTGCATGAGCCTCGTCCCTCTCCTCTGTCCTGATCCTCCTAGACCTGTACCTGTCCACAGCATTCAATATGGTCAACCACTACTCATCTTCACTTTGGCTGTCGGAATTTCTGGGACAGCCCTCTCTTGGTTGGCTTCCTATCTTGCAGATACCAGGCCACCTGGATGGGGTCTGTCTCTGCACCTCATCCTCTTGATACAGGAGTCCCACAGGTATATGCACTGGGGCCTCTGCTATTCTCATTTTCAACAAGTCTATTGGTTCAGTCATTAATTCACACAGCTTCTCTCATCACTGTTACGCTGCTGGGCACTCCAAATCTAGGATCGCTCTCATCATTTGAATCCTTCTCATTTGTTCCTGTAGCAAGTTACACTTGCATCTCCATCCAGCACTTATATTGCACTTGTATTGTTATCTTGATGTTGTAGCTCATCGTCATGTGTCCTAGTTTGACTTACCATAACTTTCTGACCCAGCCTATGGTTACTGTGTGAACTGGACTTAATGTGTACATGTCTATGAATAACTGTTACATAATGAGTATTGTACCTTATCGGAACTGTGTTTGGTAGTTGCTCCAATGACCTTCGGTAAGCACCTATTGTACATTGCTTTGGATAAAAGCGTCAGCCAAATAAATGTAATGTAATGTAATTTCGTTAACATTCTTTAACCAGGAAGGCTAATTGTGGAATGACTTTTAATTTTCATAGACATACTATTCAAAAGGCCAAAAAAAAACATAGCATTATAGTCTCCACGTGGTCGACAAAAGACCTTCAAATTAAATGTTACATGTAAGTCATATGCAAACAAGCAGATAGTCAAAGCAGTATAAAGTAGGCACACTGAGCTGTAAAGTAACTTCGTACAGTTTGGTCCAGTGCCTGTGTCTGGCCTACACAATATCTTCATCGTGCTAATGTCATATCGGACTGGATCAGTCACGATGATGGCCCTTCTTCTGGAATGAAGCGGGCACCATGGGGGGTCCTGGTTGCACCAGGTGGCAGTGCAGGTGGAGGCGCCTGGCACAAGGGAAGAGATAGACTGAGGACTGGTTGGTTGGTGGGCTGGCGGAGGCGTGTTTTTTCACACCCTGTTGGTACCAGCGGAGGACTCCAACTCTGCCAAGGCAAGCCAGGCGCTCCTCCAAGTCTGTGAAGATGATCCAGGGGGGAGGGGGTACGAGAGCTGGGGGGTGAGCCGCACCAAGCTGTTGCACATCGTTACATACTTTCCCAGAAGAACGTGAGACCAGGCTGACAGGCTTCTGGTTGGAGGAGAACTTCACAATGGCCACAATGCCTGCACAGTTCAGGTCTGGAGGTCCGGTCAGTGCACAGACAGTGGTGTTAATACAAAGCCTTAGGTGTGTTAACAGGGACCCCAACTGCACCATATTTTATCAGAGACTTTAAGTCCCTTTCAATTCCTCTGGACTTACTCAGTAAACAAAGGGAGTTACAGCAACAGCACTTCTCATAAAAGCTGTGTGGGCTGTAATTCTGTTGCAGTATTTTGAGCGGGATGGAGCTATTATTCCACGGGCATCAGATATTCCCTGGTTGCAACTAAGCTTGAGGTTTTTTTTTTCTGCAGTTTTCCATTAATTCCAAAGCAGTTTTTCAAATGGAATAAGCAAATACATTAATGTTGCTAAAACCAGCCATGCTAAAGCTGGCATATAAACATGAACTCAGATGCGGTCATCTCAGCTCACCATGGGATTTCTCCAGTGTGAAGTCCATGCATTGCTGCTACATGTCATCCTTGAGGCTATGCTCACATTCATTTCACTGGCATCATTCGGTCTGTTGAACTGCTGCTGTACTGTCACTATCAATGTATGATGTTGCTTTGATTTAGGTTCTCTCTGCTGCCATTCTCTACCGCCATTGTTGTTTTTCTCATTACTCTGTTCTCTCACCCTGCAAAAACCCCTGTGTCTGTGCTGTAATGGATCACTTTGTACCGAGCTGGTCTGTTCTATGAGAGTGGAGAGGGAGAGAAAAAACTTGAAGCCAATTAAATAAGAGGATGATTAGGTGGCAGATTGAGAAAGCCAGGTTGGGAATTTAGCCAGGAGACTGGGAAACCCCCTACTCTTTGCAATAAGTGTCATGGGGTCTTGTCCTCAGTGGGCCAGGACTTCGGTTTAACATCCGAAAGATGGCATCTTCTACAACACAGTGGCCCCATAAATGCACTGGGGCGTATACCACCAGAGGGGAAATTGTCCCCTAATGTCCCACCAACTCCACTTCCAGCAGCAACACAGCTTACCAAGGTACTTCCCATCCAAGTACTAACCAATAATAATAATAATTATTATTATTATTATAATAATAATAAATGTATTTTATATAGCGCTTTTCACAGTCTCAAAGATGCTTAAAAGACGCTTAAACCAAGCCCATGCTTACATGCTTAGCTTTGGCCATTTGGCAGGAGCAGATTACACGGTGGTATGGTTGCTGGTTAATGTATATATAATGTATAATATGAAGATGTGTCACTGATTTAATGGAAAAATCCTTCAAAATATTGTGCTAAAACATTTCTTAAGAAAGAGTCTACACCATGCTAACCTCTAAATGCTTTTCATTAGTTATTTTATTGGTGATTTAATTTTACGTGAATTACACAACTACACTACCAATTGCAACACATAGTGATTTAGTTATACAGAATTCAATTAGCAATAAATGCATGGTGTTTTTTGCTTTTCATCAGTAATACGTGATTGACTGTTGCTCCCTGGAGAGCAAAAATTAATCTTTGCTTCATGAGCAATTTCAGATCCAGGCATAACTATGAACCAGGGGTTTCACTTCTCATTTACTCATTTACAATGGCAGTTGCATTACACAATCAAAAAATTTCAACGGTTTTCAACTTAGAGAAAGTACATAATATGTTTGTATAATGGGATTATAATGGAGTGGAACAATGTAAACGACATTACATTGCGATGTAATACGCCCTCTATACAATCCTGTCAATTGTTATGCTGTGTATTTGAGAGAATTTACAATGTATCAATGGTTATTGTTTGTATGAAGGTGGGGGTCTTTACTGCAGACCCGCTTAAGGAAGCACAAAAAGGAGGGTCTACAAGGTGCATTAATTGACAGGATAGAATAAGGATAAACTTGCCCATGCCAATTAGAGCGCAGACCTCTCTTCAGAAATAGGAAAGAACAGGTCGTGCAAAGCAAATGAGGAATCTGACATACACAGACAGCTGGTCCCACAGCCCAGAGAGCAGCTGAGAGGAAAGCTCAGGTTAAAAGGCCAAACCTACTGTGGCAGAACGGAAGTATCTCTGAGACCACACAGTGCAGGCAGGAATACCGTATTATGAAACTTGGGGATCGAACATTTCACCCTTATCCTGTGGAACCAGTTTTTGAAAGCCATTGAGTAATTTACCATTCGTGTAGTATTATCAAGAACTGATCATTTAAAATTAAGGTTTCCAAACATATGCTGTTGCTTGTCAACAAGAATTGCCTATAATTGCCTTTATCTGAAAAAATAAAACTGAAACTGCAATTCATGTTAACACTACAGTGGCAAATTGTAAAGGTTGTTTGGCTATTGTGATGCTTTTTTCACAATTGGAACATTGCATGCTTTTGAACGTGATTTGTTTATTTGCTATTGTGCCTGGCTGGCTAATTTGTTAATTAGCTTAGCAAGTTAACATTTGCTAACATGCTTAGCAAGTTTGATACCTAATTTGCTCGGGACTAACTAACTTCCTGATGTGATTTAGGCTAATGCTTGCTGAAAGCTAACTAGAAAAGAAATTATTAAGCTTGATAAGGAGTAGTCATATTACAGTTATACTTTGCAGTTACCATGCTTGATGCAAGCTAGCTATCTAGCTAGCTAAGGCATCATTCAGAGTAACAACCTCAATGCTGTGAGTCATACCCCCTGCATCAGCACCGTAAGTCATACCCACTGACCAAATCAAATTCTCCAAAGCAAATGCTGAACTATAACAAAACAATGAATTAATACTTTTAGAATCACAGGACTGATCGACCGATGTGGTGTTTGTTACAAGGTAAAGAAAGTTGTCTGAGTGAATCATTTAGGGCTTTATTTTGGCCCTAATCTAATGCAGGAAGATCTACCACTGATGCAAATTACCCAGTTAGCAACAGCATAATTAAATAGCCATCTTCTCTGCTGCTGCTTGTATTTTAATTTATATAAAATCTAAATTAATTACAAGCACAAGTTAGCTTGAAGAAATCAACTGACCATTCAATGGTGCTCTGTATTGATCAGGGAATATCAAACATTCCAAAGCCAACTGGAAGGTCTAGGGTGGAATTTTTGGGGAATTCTTGAATTAATTTTTTTTCATTCTGCTGCAGGAATGAAAGAAAGGATTTCTGGATGTTTTTCTATCCCCACTAATCTCCAGAGATTAGTGTCAGCAGTGGAGAATTAAAAGTACCTTTCCCTGAATCTTAATTCAAGTATAAACTGGCCAACTGTTTTGACATATTTATTACTCAAACATAAAAGAAATGGCACCCCTTTGGAGGAGGTTTACTTTTTCTTAGTGTTTCACAATTTAGGTCTCTAATATAATGAACTACAAGAAAACAATGAATGCCTTCTATGAGAATTATAGAGCCTGCTGTCCCATAAAACATCAATGGCTTTTATGTTCACACTGTTAGTATGTCACTCGTATTTTAAGTATTTTCTTTTCTTGAAAATTTTAGGTATTTTCTCGCAGGTGAAGAGTCTTGGTTGTTACTTTAATTTTTCCTTTTCATATCCACAACAAATGTTTCTGTATAACATAGAAGATGTCGAACATATATTGGACCAGCCATTGGAGCACCCTCCTCCAAACGCAGTTGAATCAGCTCCACACCTGTCCCCTGCCTGACAGTACCACCCATTGTCCTTCAAACTCATTTCTCATCATGAGTAAAGTCATTTTTGCCAGGCTTCAGTAACATATTGTTATTGGATGTCATTTTCTGTTTCATGTATTAAGTAATCAGCCATTTTCCAATTAACTGGTGCCAGCCAGCAGTAGAAAGCCACCCACCCCCCCCTTTTTTTTTTGAGTCAGATTCTACTGAAAGTTTCTTCCTATTACCAGCCAGGGAAGCTTTCCTTGCAATCATTGTCCTAGGTGTGCTCTTAGGGCATTCAGGCCCTGATCTCTGTAAAGCAGCTTTGTGACAAAACACATTTTACAAAGCACTGTACAAATAAAATGAAACTGAACTAATCATTTGTGCTGGCTATCATCTCTACTGTTCTTTTAATTGGCTGTTGTTAGTACTTACAAAAATACTCTCGAAATGACTGACATATACTTGACCTGCATGTTTTCAAGTCATTGTCAACTCATGATTATTGGTATGCAGAACCCCCCTGTAAGAATAACAATTTTAACCTATGCAAATATATTTTATTCCATAAAAAGTCTTGTCACAGGTCAGCTCAGTGTGCTTAAAGAAAGATCTGCCTGAAGTGGATGGTTAATGGCATTTGAAAACTGGATCCGTTGTTGTTGTTGTTGTTGTTATTGTTGTGTGTTGTGTTGTGTGTGTGTGTGTGTTGTGGTGCCAGGAAGGGAGATGGGACACTGCCCTCCAGCGGACAGAGTTGGCCCTATACACAGGCAGGGTGGCAGCTAAAGCTCATTTCAGTTAGCTCCGCTGCTACCCATTGCCTAATCAGTGGGCTTGATATAGAGCCTTGCTCCCAGGCCTGGAGGGAACCTCTCTTTTAAATGACTATGCCAGGGCTTGGGTTTTTATTATTATTATTTTTTTTGTCCGCCCATTCGTGTGGACTTTTGGTTCTTGTCTTCTCATTTGTGGCGATTGATAAATATTTGTAGCTTTTTGTGCCCCTGTATCTGTAGCTTTTTGTGCCCCAGGCTTAATAAAAGACAGAAAGTTGACTGTCCACCTTTATAGCCTTGGTTCTGTCTGTTTGCCACATGATGCAGTGGTCATTTTTCTTCAGTCAATTCAAAATAAGTTTAAGTCATCTTCATCCTATAAAACGATGTTCTGTAGTTAGTCAACTGTGCTTACACAATGCAGGCACACAAGAATTTGAGTTTATCAAATATTTCTAATCCTTTTCTCAGCAGTCATTTTTCTGAGTACAAAGGACCTCAGAACAAAGGCTTCAAAGAAAGAAATGACAGTAACTGAACAAACAGGCTGACTTCACTGCTTTCTTTGCAAAAGAGCTGCATTTAGGAACTATAATAGGGACAATAATATTTTGCTCTAGGACAAGGTGCCCACATTTCTTCAGTCTATCTAGCTGACTCTCCCTAGGTATTGTGGAATTGTGTCTGTTATGCTATTGAGATAAAATGAATGAATAGCACTGGTGACAGCAGTGCACTGTTGTTTGTTGGTCTCAATAACAGGGCCGGATCGGGGGGCATTTGCCATGTAGTTAGTTACAGCGAACTGGAGTTCTTGGGTGATTAAACAGATAGATTTTAAGACCTAGAGAAAGTCTGAGTGTTTGATTGGCTCAAAAAGTAGCAATCAGCACAATGGTCAGGGCTCACATGAGTTTTTATTTATTTATTTATTTTTTTACTGTTTGGTCCGCGCTCGACCCGACCCGACCTGATCCGACCTGAATCAATTATCATAAATGAAGGGCTCAGTTGGAGGAATGCATTTTATTTAACATATTTCAGGAATACATTTTCAGTTGAAGGAATTAATTTTATGTTGAATGAAAGTGAACAAATGTCATAAACAATAAATGTTCAACTTTCCTGCATTACTTTAAATCTGTGTAATTAAAATTGTGTTTTTAACAGTTGAACAAAAAAACACATGGAAGCAGAACTTTTACAATTCAATTAAGAACATTCCAATCACATACAGTGTTTGTGATCTTACACCTTAAAGGGTTAATGATCACAGTGAGTCCAGACCTCATTCACAAGATGGGAAAATATGTGATTATCTTCTCACTGGCTTGGATTCTGTAGTCCTTTCTCAGTCAAACAGTGGAACCGTGCCCCAGGTGATGTATGAGCAGTCTCCACAGACCGGATTCATTAATTTCTCGAACAACTCGAAGTCCATTCAATGCATAAAATTAATCAAATTTCACTGTAAACCGATTTCAACAAAGTTACTGTGGCAAAGGATAATTCTTAGACACCATTTCAAATTATTTCATGCAATGGAAGACAATTCTGTGCACTATAACAAGTCAATTAAGATAGTGAAACCTCAAAGACAATGCAGTCTTCTGAAGATTTAGTTTGGGCTCCAGTAGTTTCGATTAGCTGTTGATGGATAAGTTTGTATACTTTTGGTGGTAATATAGGTGAGAGGGAGCTATTTTAGAAAACATTTATACTTGTGAAATAAAAGTAGATTTTTAAAATTTATTACTGAGATAGAATTAATTCTGAGCTATGCATTATAGTTTGTTTGGATTTCAGGATAGCTTGTTGGCATTAGTGCTCATTCCAGTTACATTCAATATACAATAACTTGGTATTAAGCTAGAATTTGGGTGGTGTCTTCAGTGAATGCCTATATTGTATATAAACCAAATCTACAGAACAGACAAGGAGAGTGTTGAGGGTGTTTTTTTAATCAGATGTGATGCTCAACCTTGAAATAAGTGCTTGCTTTAAGGCATTCCTTATTAAAAGTACAAAACAAATGTGCAGTTTGTATTCATGTACATGTCTGTAGTGTGGATAGGAAACTGTGTGGCTTGCTGATGTGTGAAAGGCTGTCCACTAATATCCTCTAATATCCACCATCCTAATATGTAAACCTTCACTTTCCATTCTGCTTCTTTCATTCGTCCTGGGATGCTGTGCGGACTACATCGCAAATTGTGGGCAAAGCTAATTCACAGGGTCATTAAGCACCATCAGCTCAGTCTCCAATGCAATGTGAAGCTTAAAACACAATGATGGAAGACTGAGAGAATTAGTTAAATCCCAAACACACCAACAGTAGGCCAGCATTTGTGATGAGGGTGACCTGCTAATTTTCACAGTCATCACTGCTTTTGTTCATCGCACCTTTGTGAAGATATGCTTTTTCAGGACACAGTGGGAAAATGTGACAGGAAAGGATAAATAAACATATTTCAACACAAAATAGTTACACTGTATATATTGATCTTAATTAAAAATGGTAACGTATTAAGCTGAAATATAGAATGAAATCTTTGAGAAAATTAGACTGTGGCTTGGATTCAGCCACCATTCTTCCTTCCATCCATAGTTAAATGAAGTTGTTGCTGCTCTTTAATTAGAGCAGTTTTACTACAACCATTAAACAATAATCACAGGCATACCCATAGGTCCATTCACCTACAGTATATCACTAATGAGACAGCAAATACTCCTGGCAAATGCTCAATCTGGTATGCAAATAATAATAACTACTACCTTGAGAAGACGAGAGAGATAAATAGAGATCTCATTGATGTACTGCAGAATTCAGATTTAGGATTTAGTACTCATCTTTTATGTACACGTTCTCCTGGATACAAGTCACTAATTAATAAAAGTTCTGATGCCATTTTCAAATGAGATGGGAGCTCCCCATATATCCATGTCAACCCCAATAATAAAATCAGGTGATTTAACGGTGAGGATTGCTCAGCAGAGTTAAATATAAGCTGTGCAGGCATACAGAAGGCTTGATCTTTTGTGCAGTCCGCTCAGTGCATGCACACATTTACATTTATTAAAAAATAATTTAGCAGAGACCTTTTCCACACATACACACACACAATAAGCAGTGATAATTTGATAATATGCTTGAGGTAAAAGTGGAGTGACATTCCCATCACAGAAGTGTTTTTACTTTTACTTTACTTTTAGCATAACAAATCATTAAATTACAAATATATAGCTGAAAAAAGAATCACATTTTGGTATGTGTACATTGTCCGGGAAATATAGTTACTGATTTGCCAAGATGCAACCAAACCACTGTATAAATATACATAATCCATTTGCTTTACTGATTTAAATCACTTTGCTTGAGGACACAATGACACTGTCCCACCTTGAAATAAAACCAGCAACCTTTGGGTTACACGCCAGAATTTTTAATCCTATACAGATAAGTACTATGATGTCTAAATTAATTCAAAGACAAAAGAGGAAAGCAACTGCAGATCAGATGGCTGTAAATTTCAACCTGAGACAAGAGCCTGTCATTTAAATCAAAATCGGTAGTGGCCCTACTCCCAATTAAATGACTTTACATTCATCTATGCATTTGTTGGTTCACCACCTGTATACAATCAGTGGGGGGTGATTAGGGTGTCCGTGTACAGCCAAACCAAGGCTGACCCGCAGTGACTGCCACTCACTTCTGCAGAACATGAAAGTCTGAGCTGCCTCTCACGCCAGCGAATTAACCTTTCATTCAACAGTGCTGTCTTTAATAAGGGCAGATTTTCAGCTTTTTGAAAAGTGTAGCCGTGTGCAACTGCTCCCTCTGAAATAAAATCAATATCTTTGGCTTGCCATTATTTGAGGAGAGTGGAATTCCTTTGAATGGACTTGGAGTGTTTGAAAATTGGTACAGTGGCCTTTTCAGAGCTGGCTGCTCGGGAGCGCCTGTCATGCCATTTGCAGGAAAGTCATGTCTAGATTCACAAGAATCCTGAGTTTCACACAACGGTTTTTAAAGAGAACCTAAACAAGGCAACTTCAGTCCCTGTGCTGTGTGAATGAGTTAAATATTAGCTAATGTTGGAATCTGAACTGGCTATTTTTTCTTTCCTTGTGTTTCCAAAATTTTGAGGCAGACAGAAAATTTGCTTGGATTTTCTCAGACTTGCTCAGGTATTTTCTGCATCTGTCCAATTCCATAAAGGTATAATGTATAGCATTGTACAACCAAATTGACATTCTGAAGAACAATAGGGTTCACAGCTGCAAACTTCTGTGTTCTGATTACATTAAATTATGGTTATCATACAGCACTCAGAACTGTACATTCTCATTAACTTCATTTGAGAAAATGCCTAGTTATATATTCAGATTGGTCAGGTTAGCTAAGACATAATATGCTTTTAAAATCATATATGGATCACAAGAGACACAACCCTATTGTCCAGTCCAAAAAAACACAATCATGAAGGTGGCAGGATGATGTTGCCATGTGAGCTCCATTATAGGAATATGGTAAGGAACTAGCTATAGTGTTTGTAGACAGGACGTTGTCAGGTGAGCCATTTTCTGGTAATTACTGTAGTTTGCCCATTTCAAACTAATTACTTTGCGAGAAAACTTGAAAGCAAGCTCGAAAGAAACCTAGCGAGAAAACTTGAAAGCAAGCTTGCCTTCAAAAAGACTAATGGAAGAGCTGGGTAGTTCAGATGAAGCATTAGTTTAACCAAATTATTCCATATTTTTATTGCGGGAATGCTGCTGCCAGAATAATATTATTCACTGATAATCAGCGGTGATGAGCAGGCTAGTGAGCACACCATAGTTTGCCAGTTAACAGAAGAAGACGAACAAGGCAATGCTATTTAAGGCACCTGGTCTGACCAGGAGTGGCTGCTAGAGAGCACAATGATCAATGGAACTAGCCAGATTTCCCCCATAATTCCCAGATGAGGCTGGGCCAATTGTGGCCTTGTCAATGTGGACTTGCAATGGCATGACCAAGGCTCAAACTCCCAGTCACAGGGCTCATGATTTGCTTTCGGAAATTAGTGTCTTTGCAGCGTGAGCCAGACAGCACTCCTTGGAATAAACCCTATTGTGAACAGAACTGTATTCACAAATTTTGTTCAGGCCAACATGAATTACAGCTAAAGAACGTACTTGCCCTCAGTTGAAACATATTACTGTGGTCTAATACCCCATAGGAGTGAACCAGGATTGTGGTATATAGTTAATTCACTAATTAAACCAATTTGTTGGAGGAAAAACCAGCATAGTTGTGCACCCCTGCCTTAAGGCAAGCCTGCCTTAAGAATGCTGTTGCCTGTGTTAGTGATCATAGAAGGCTTTAAATTAGTAAACATCTCCCAGCCACACATCATTTAAATATTGAAAAGGCATTAATACATTTGGCCATTTAACATTTAATTTTGACTATTTCCTATTCACACAATATCAAAGCCAAACATCTTAAACTTTAGTAGCAAAAGAGCAATATATGACAAATGTATTATTGAACATGCTTTTTTACACTGCCACTTGACACTAAATGGGATGTTTGTGCAAAAAAAATGTACAGCCTCAAGCTATGAAGCTTACTTCATCTGGCCTTGTCTCTTTGCATGTGCAATGAATTTTTTTTTTTTTAATGGTGAGTGCTGTCTTTCCCAATATAATTCAACATCTCATCAGTTTGGTCTGATGTTAACTCCCAGCGTCTTCACGGTAATATTTGTGTTTTCAATTTTATAAATATGTTTCAGAACCCATTTATATTGCTTGGCAGCCATTTGTCTTGTCATCTGTGTGTAATGTTGGAATGGAAAAAAGAAGCAAATTGCTTTTGCAGTAACTTTGCTTTCAAGACAAACAGTAATGCCTCTAGGGATGACAGGGTATAGGGTATAGCCTGTGTATTGTCCGTTTGTTTAAAAATGAGTGATGTATAAAAAATTCTCCAGTCTTCTTGTTAACAGTAGGCACAGCACTCTATGAACTCTGAGTAAGCAATCGTTTGACTGTAGATGATGCAACACCGAAAATGACACCTAGTCCACAGCACTGGATCATATATTTTATTAACCTTTAGGTCCACATGAGGTCCATGATCTTGCTAGCCTCAATCACCCCTACTATTTGTGATCTAAAATTGCAAGGCCTTCCTCCCAACCCCTGCTCAATGCTTCATAATACCCTACACTGACAATGCTACCCATTATTTTAAAAGCATAAAAATATCAGCAAATTGTTTACTTTGTCATGCTTTTCATGCAGAGATATGGCAAATTAATAATCACACATGCACTATTCCTCAGCAACTACAGTGATTACACAGGAAGAGGGAAGCGGCTAATTTCATATTAAAGAGAACAGTTATTTTCTGACAAGTTAGCCATTTATAAGCTGTTATTTGATTAAACGGTATCATTTATGACATTATGAAAAAAACTGTCAAAATATGTTTTCTGAAAAATTGCCAAAACGGGTTGGACCTCCCTATTGGGGTCTTACACGGGTTTCATTTTGCAAACTGTTATAATATGACAAGAGAGTTCGGATCCATGAATATATCTGAATTGCAGCTATGCTGATGCTAGCCCAATATTAGCCGGGGAAAATACAAATGTCATCTCTAAATCACAGAGCTAAGCATTCATCTAAAGATAGTGAATCACCCTGAAATGCAACGCGGCCTGACGCCAAGAACAATGTAGCTGTCCTTATAAAATTACACACTGCTGTCACATAAATTGCATCTTTAAATATTCTGTACACCTTCTATTTTTGAATTTTTGTTGTTGCCAACAAGAATAGCTATAGAACAAAAGTTGCCAATCTCCTGTTCTCCTTCTTTTCACAAGTCTGTCTTTTAACAAAGTTTCCCAATGACTGCTGCCACAGAGCATACGGTAGGGGTGATATGGGGTCCACAGTTGTTTTCCACTTCAAATCAAAATAATAATTTTTGTAAAAGAAAATACAGAAACAGAACAATGACATTTTGCACCCCAGGTGTGAGGGAACCTGGTGCAAGAGTCCAACTGTCATAGCTGGGTGCCTCGTCGGTGCACGCCTTGTGCCCATGAAAGTTACGAGTAAAGGAGCTGTGCCTTTCAAACGCGTGCCTGAAAAAAACAAGCGCTGAAGGTAATGCCACCCAAGGTATGGGGTGTGCGACAGAGAAAGGCAGCCTTTGTGTATGTGTACACTGCATCAGGTATCAAGCACATTTCAATTGAAAGTTACTGTTGAGTAGCATTAGAGGTTTACCGCAACATTTGAACCTGACACGTTCTCTGAAAGTATACAATATATTATACTAGTTCATTCATCTCAAATGTTCAGTGCAGAACTGTTGGTTAAACGAAATAAAAGGTCAAACCAAAGGTCACTTACTCAGTCCTCTTCAAGAAAGATTCACGCAGACAGACTCCTTGGAAATTCAATTTAAGACCTTTGTAAAAAAAATAAAAAAATGTAGTAAAATATTTATAAATCAAGCTCAGCTTGAGTAAAATAAGGAGCTACAGCCGAACTCAGTACAGGACTCCTGGTAAAGCAGTGCACATGCTCAGTATATCTCACCATGGCTGCACTATGGATATAATTTTGAAAAAAATATCTAATTATATTCAGTGCTCTTTATTAATTTCAAGCACTAATTAAATATTAATGCTTAAAGTTTTGGTCTGGGTGATGCTTAGAGGATTCATTCATAGATATGACCCTTGGCAGAGTTCCAGACCTGTCTGATCTTAATAACTGAGCACAGGTTCTGTGTTCAATAATATTAATATTTATCCAGGGAAGGGAAGAAGGCCATTTATGACACCTCTCCCTTTAAAATATACCAGTTCCTCTTGGCCTTAAAATATGTCAAGTGCCTGTAATGTGATGTAATTCCTCCCAAAACAGTCATTCATTTTTTTCAGTGTAAGATCAACAATTCTTTGAGTGTTATTAGTTGTGTTCCAAATTGACAGTTTCTAATAAAATGATTTATACATTCAGATGTAAATTTATCTCTTGATTTAGTTCCTTATAGTATCATTATTTTTTCTTGTGCATTGTAAATCACAATAAATAAGAGTGTCTGCTAAATGAAAGCTGTTTTTCTATTTCTAAGCTTTTCTATTACAACGGCTGAATCTCCTACCTCTAAATTAATTAATAATTTGAATTTTTAAATTTCATTTTATTTGACCTTTTATTTGTCCAGGCAGGTCAACTGAGAATTCTGTCCTGATTTGCAGAGATGATCTGGGGAGTTACACGGGTGTGTACAACTGAGCAAATGTAGGAAGGATGAATAGATGGGATCTTTTAATGACCGCAGTGAGTTTGGACTTCTGTTCAATGCATCATCTCGTCACTGTGCTTGAACACTTAATTTTCATTGCCCACCAGCCCACTCATGGCCCACCAGCACCTCTTACAGTAGCAATTTAGCACTCCTTGGAGGTCTCTCATATTACTATGTGAACAGTATGGTACAATCAGTGGCTGTATAACCATAATAATAAGAGTAATAATAACATTTTGCATGCATGTGGCAGTATGGGGGGATGGATGGAGGGTTTTGGGGAGGTCCTGTGGGGTTGCGAAGTTGTGCTGAAAAGGTGAAAACAGTGTAAATGTAAAGACATAAAAATTTAAACAGCTTTTTAGCTTTTCATTCAGAAGCTTGGTCTTTTTTTCTTTTTTTCTATAACAGCAGCAGGGGAATAATACAATCACAGACTGCTATAATAAAATAGGACTGTTGCACTTTAAATGGTAAAACAGCTTGTGTACACAAAGGGCATTCAATTACTGTAATATTAAAATACCAATATTGAAGCTAATTATTATGAAATTACAGGCTAAATGAACTTTTAAACAAGCATCTTGAAATGCCAATTGATACATGGTGCTTTGATTCACTTAATTCAGTGCAGTCTCTGTATATGTGCACTGTGCTGGTAAATGTAAGAGAAACTCTGTGCAAAATGATTTTCATATTTTTATATTTCTATGCAGATAATATTTTGCAGCAAATGGGCTGCCACCTGTAATCATTTTTGGTGTGTGAGAAGAAGCTGTAAATGGTGATAAGATAATGTAATGGCAGGATATTATTACTATTAAAGTGTATTTAACTAATCATTCAGGGCCAAGTATATTTGGATAATTCAGACTTGGACTTAATCAGAACTTGCACTCAATATTACATCTCTATGTCAACATTAGTGTTCCTTTTTAGCATACAGTTACAGAGAATCCAGAGAATCCAAATTACTTTTGGGATTTTTTAAAATGTAGTTTTTCTTAATTGTATTCAACAGTTTTTGTGTATAATGAATAATATGTTAAATATTTGCAGATAACAATGGCTAGTATGAGAGTATTTGGGGTCTGTGGTGTAAAGCAAGAAAATACACTTCAAGTTACTCCAGATCAGATTGTACAGTGATGTTATGCATCTAGAGGTCGTATTTGTATTATGTAATTGTTCTTAAAAACATTATGTCTAGCCAGAACTGCATACTTCTTCTGCCACATGCAACCTGAGGCTGCTGCACTCAAGGACATTGTGGAGCTTCCTATATTAACTTTACTAGACAGGTCCTATACAGGATTGAAGAGCTTGCATCGCGAAAGGACCAAGAAGTAAAGAAGAACTGGCACAAATATCAAAAATTTGGAGTTACTTCACGTGCATTTCCTTGTTCTAAACCACTATACCCAAATACCCCCATACTATCCTGCGGGAAAAGCCTGCAGGTCATCAGAGCGTTAAGGACATATCTCAAATATTCATTGCACAAAAACTGTCTGAGTCAATAAAAAAACACTAACTACACTAAAACTGAAATTATATCACTCAGGGAATTGCATTCACCCATATATAATAATACCCCCTGTAACAATCATGTTTTCTTTCTACTGACGATGGTCTGTCTTTCTGAAACTCAACGTCTAAGGTCCAATGCATATAGGTTTGCATTGTAGTTTTATTTTTTATGAATGTAGTTCAATTTTATGGTCTATTTTTATGAGTGGAAAAATTACAGCCTGATGCACACCAATAAAATGACTGTATATAAGATTGACTGGACCCAACTGGATAAATGGGTTTTAGTATCACTCAGGATGGACACATTGAATCCATGCACGCAAGCCCAAGGGGGCCCCACTGAATCCATGGTTGGATAAAAAAAAATCTAATTAGCTGATTAAGGATTGATTAATGGTAATCCTTTCATTTTTGAATAGTTGACAAAGCAGAGGTAATTATGACAAATTATTCCTAGCCACTAGTAGCCAGGCATTGAACTTTGTGATTATGTTCAATTCATGTTAATTTTGTTATAGACTGTAAGACAGGGTTCTCCTCAATCAAGTTTCTCAATTCTCTTTCTCATCATTCATCCAAATATCTGTTTTTACCAGTAAAACAAACTTAAAACTAATGATTGATAATGCAAATGGACAGTTCTGTAGTTGTGTTCTGCATGTTCAGACTCTATATGCACCTCTTATAGTACAAGCAGCTATGACATCACTAATACCAAATATACATGTACATCAAGGCTGGGATCAATTCCAGTTAATTCAGGAAATTAACTTATATTCAATCATAAATTGAAAATAATGTTCATACGATTCTGTGATTGCTTTCCTATTTATTAATTATAATTTCTGTTCATTTCCTGAATTGAATGGATTGAAATAGGATCCTGGATGTCTTTAGGAAGATCATGTAGTCTA
The DNA here is from genome assembly GCF_013347855.1 of Anguilla anguilla. Classification (NCBI taxonomy): domain Eukaryota; kingdom Metazoa; phylum Chordata; class Actinopteri; order Anguilliformes; family Anguillidae; genus Anguilla; species Anguilla anguilla. The sequence goes on from NC_049208.1 coordinate 22,110,912, forward strand.
TTTGAAGATCAGTGCTGTAATCTTCCATTCACTTACAATTTCCCTTTTGTAGTGCTGCACCTTGCTGAACCTGAATATATTAGCATTAGGGTTCATTGGCTTAATGTACACTTCTTTTACATGACTAGCTTTCTGGAACATTGGCTTGTGTAGGATTGGATGTTGTGATTACAGTGCTTCTTTTGCTAGCCTCTTTTAAACCTCCCTTGTGTAAATGATATGAACATTATAATTCTTGCTGCAGTTTATTTGTTAGTCAGCTATCTTGCACATTGGTGAGCATGCTCAGTAATATTTCATCAGCCTCCTGGTTAGCACACAATTTTACTATCTACTGTGACCCAAACAGTATTGTAATAGGGCACAAGCTAGCTTGGATGCTTGTTCACACAATATTATTTGTTTATACATGGAAATTAAATATATTATTCTATGGGCATTTACCAGCAGTGTCTTGGCATTTGTGACATTATCTTATGCACCCTTATTTTCAGTGTCCTTCTCACAACATAAGAAAACAGTCTTACAATATTTGATTATTAGCCTGACATGGAGGCGTAGCACGTTTGGAGTTTAGATCCAGTCGCACAGAGTTTATATGAGTCCAATAGTGATGTACTAAAGTTAAAAGTACTCTATCAGAAGCGAGACTGTGTGGTAGAGTCCACAGGGCAGCTGACTCTTAAACTCATATTGGATTCCTGGCTGTGATACTTTCTGTATTGTGACCCCATCTCCATCTATAACCCTCTCTACTTTCCCCTGTCTGAATAAAGTGGAAGAAATTACATAAGGAGGGTGAAAGTACTCTATTAGAGCTGATTTTACACTAAATATCTGTCTATGCTGCTGGTGCATGCATACTTCAAGTGACTGGCCAGTGTTGTTTAAGAGCTTGATGATATAAAATTAAAAAATACAGTTCATCTGAGTAATCTGTTGCATATATATGTTTTTAACATTTTATTATCGTTGAGCTTCAGGGAATGCATTTTCAGTAATGAATGAATAGAAATATTTATACCAACTAGAAAGTTTTGTTTATAGCACAGTCAAAATGGTTGAGTAAAGCATAATTTATGCTTATAGTTTTAAATAAGAGAGACAGACAGCTTTTACGTATGCCTGTTTCTCTGTCAATCAAACAATCATGTCAAATCTAATTATCCTACATACAATAAGATAAAATGCAGTTGTCCTAGGATGGTTTTCACGTGAATTTCCTAAGAAATGAGGAAACATACATAAAGTGAAAATAGCCACAATTTTGAAGTGGGGAAAATGAGATCAAAGAAAGATAAAAATTTAAAAAAGTAACACAGGACGAGGCTTAAATCAGGAGTCTTGTGTGAGAACATCTGAAATCCATATAATCTCAGGTCACTGCCCAGGAGATGAGCTATAGAATGTGAATCACGTCAAAAGGCTCTACGTTAAATTCAATGGACTCCCTCATTTCACTTTCACTGCTTAGAATTACACAGCTGCTCGAGATGTAAAATGCTTCACGCTGATGAGCCCCATGGAAACAAAAATCCATTCCACCACTCATGTTCAGATGTGAAAACATTCACTTGTAAGTGCAAAGTGTATATTAGATTTTATACAGAAAACAGTTTATAAACAGACAAAATAAATGATGTTTCCATTTTCATTTGATTTAGTGCAGGAAAACCATAACCGCCGCCTCGCCTGGAAATGCTAGGCTGCAGACTGGGACTGTGGGAAACCGAGCATTTGTATGCACGTAGCATACATTAAGAAACCTGGAGTTCTGACACATTAAACCTTGCTGTTTCAATCAACAGCCCTTAATGGCTGACTCCCACATTAGCCATTAGGCGTGTGTGGGTTTCCATCATTCATTTTACATAAGCACTAATTTCTGGATTTGACAAAGTAAAAATGACAAAAACATTTTTCTCAAGAGCATGTTGAATAAATTCATGTTTAATCATCTTAAAACCGAAAGCCATTAAGACCACAATTAGATGTTTGCAAAAATGAACAATAGAACGGGTATTATGTATTACCAAACATATTGAAACTGTAGCCTACATGATTCACAAGAAATAATTCAGTACATCTGTCTGTATTTCAGTGTCCATTGATAAGAACCACATCAGTATAGAGTCCATATATTGTAAAGTTCTATATGTGTGCCCACTATTACTATACGAAGACCATTCTGTACTGGCCATATATTTGTTGATTTGTCCCTGTGGAATCCTGAAACGCCTTTGCTGCAATCTGACTTCTGACTTCTTTGAACACTTTGACGTGTCTGTTACACATGCTGATTCAGAATGTACTAGATTGATCCAGTTCACAGATATTTGTAGCACAGAGTGTGGGTGTGGGTTTGGCCACTTGTAACACTGACATTGGTGTCTTTGGCATGCTCTCATACTTCAAGTCCTCAAAGACATCAGCGAATGTGAGGAGCCTCACCAGTGATCATATGACAAAGAAGAGCAAGGTGAGTCAATGTATGCACCAAATCTATTATTTATAAAAGGTGAGCTCAAGTATGTTATGCATTTTGTAAACCTTACATTACACTGCAAAAAAATCTTAAAAGTTTGTCTTGTAATAAGACTCTCTCTCTCTCTCAAGAAGAAAACATCAGTTTAAGAAATTGTCTTACCCCAAATACTGAAATGAGTAAAATTGCCTCACCTCATTGGCAATCTTTTTTTTCTTATTCAGCAAAAAACCAATAGAAATAATATTTTTACTATAAAACTAAATTACTTATCAGGATTGAAGTATTAATTGGATTTTGCAGTGTATATTTACAACAAAAAAGCAAGAAAAGATAAGAGGCTAGTTTAAGGACTACAATAACCAAAACTCTAACCCCCAAACCTTATATTAATTTTTACATCTAAACTCTAACCTCCTAAAACCAGCCCTGAACTTGGTGAATTGCAAATTTCAAATAGCTGCACTACCAATTATTTGTATCACTGTCTCTATGATTCTTAGCATTTCCCATGGTGACATTTTAAAAACATGTGAAGTGAATGATAAGCAACTCTGCAAAACAAACTAGAAAGCAGGAATGAAACAATGATAAGAATCGTCTGCTATCGCTTAATGATGGGGGAGTAAACAAGTGGTGTGCAACAGGCTCACATTTACTGTGAAATTAGTCTCCACTTGACATGTCTGGCTGCCTCCAAAGCTGTCCTGAGCCCGTGAAATATGCGCAGATGCATAACTATAAATTATGAAACGCCACTCGCTATCCCTGAAGATGACGCATGGGGCAGACAATTTAGCTCAGTTTAGATTGAGCCTGAAATTGATCCCCCTCAGGTCTGTTTTGGCTGAATCAGCAGTCACAGAAGGCATTGACTTTGTCTGCAGCATGTCCCAGGAGCACCTTTTGCTTGACGACAGTGGGCGTGTGTGAGTTTAGATCTCGGTTACTAGCCTGCCTGGGCTGTATTTCCCTCTTCAACAGCGGGCATATGAGATTTTAACACTTGCCTCCTAGACTAAGTGAAATTTAAGCGCAATTATTTAGACAGGCAAATTAAAACCACCTCCTAAATTACAAATAAACAATACACTACTTTTTCCTATTAATTTACAGGACATAATCGAAGCTGACCATCTGTTTTCAAACTATCGCCAATTGCAGTATTATCGGTCGATAACGATCGGTGCATCCTTCCCTCTTTGGCCGAGGACATACATACGGAAGTTTAGCTCTCACCTGGTGGCCTGCAGAAAATGTATTTGCCTCTTTCACAGAGGGAACACAGGAGTTTAGCTCTCACACGCTAGCTCGTGCAGTTTCTTTCCCCTGTCAGTAGAAGGTGCATGGGAGTTCAGCCCTAACCTGCCAGCTTGCTAGCTTGTGGGCAAGGGCTTTCAGCTGTCAACAGAGTCGGGGGCAGGTGGGTGCAAGTCCACCCCTCATGACACTTGACCTGTGAGGTGCTTTATGTTTTTAAGAGAAAACAGGTTTGACAGCACTCATTGAGACCAGTGGAAAACAGGCATGGAAAATAGAAACACCATCAATGACCAGAGGCATTTAAAGTAAAGTAAAATTATTAGCAGGTTGCCGTAAATATTATTAGCTATAATGTTTGTCTTTAATGAAAAGAAGCATACAGATAAAGCTTTTGAAAGACAAAAGAGGCTGATAAAGTTTTAAGACATGGGTAACAAGAGAGGCCAATGCATCCCTGTTACAATAATCTTTTTTAAGTTTGCATGCTCTACCAGAATATGCTATTCTGAGGTGAAGCTGTCACCCACATGAATTATTCTTTCATTAATTATATACCAATACAAATGAGGATATAGAAATACTGTCCTTGGGTCTAAGCATGAAATGGCCGGATTTTATTTTTACTACTTATGTTTTTCTATTAGAAGTAAGTTATAATAAGCACAGGCTTCCGAATGTATAAATCTAAACAATAACATGATACATATCATGATCCCTGAACCAAAAATAGTGATATTTGAACACATTTGTCATTTGTCAACTGCTCACCAGATTTTAAACCGTATTACTCATATTATGATGGCTTTGCAGGTCATCTAAAGTCTACTTGTCATCTTATGTTGTTCTGTGAAATAGCTAAGATGCAGGTCTATCTGAACTTACATGATTACAAACATTTTTTTTACATTTCCAGATGTACACAAACAAGAAACAAGGAAAATACTCTGTCATTTTTTACATTTATTTTTTGCAGTCATAGCACAGGAGACAGTTTCAATTAAATGTACCAAACTCACCGAGTATATTCACCACTTGTCTTTCTACTTTTCAGTCATTCTGTATTTTAACATGGTTGCATCAGGAAAATAAATGGTTTTCTAGCAAACAGATGTCATATTCTTTATCTCATTACATTTTCTGTCAGATTCTCACTTTTGAAATTCAGCATTTATCTCAACAGACTGAAAACCAGACAATTTCTATTACAAAGGGATTGAACAACTTCAAATCTGAGGGAGCCATCATTTCAAAGATGTGCACACCTGCACCCCTGCAGCACTTTCTTGGATGCTTGTTTGTTTTTGGTAGATTATATTAATTATGGAGATGACATTTTACAGTTGAATTAATCCAAACTCACAAAGACTGGGAAGTGATTTATAGGTTTTATTTGTGTTCACTTAGAGTGTAGAGTGTATGCTGTCCAGAAAACCCAACTATTCATGTAAGTACACATGTAGGTACAGAGTTCACATCCTCCATATACAATGCTTAAGTAGCTAATATCAATACACAGAACCATATATGTAAATATCCAATTAAAAAAACATACAATCTGATTGTTAACACAGGACATGTAAGTAAACGGTGATGTCATTTTAATCTCTGACACAGATTATATAGCGGCCTCCACTGGCACTGTAAAGTCTTGGACAAAGACATATTTTTCTTGATTGATTTCGCTCTGTATTTCACACTTTTAGATCACATTCCCAGATTTTATTTAATTTTTATACACTTTGGTTTCACCATGTATAAATTACAGCACCATAATGTTTGGGACATATTTTATGTCATTAAATTATGACTTTGTCACATCTTCTTTGTATGCAATGTATGTTTTTTCTTCAGTATATGAAATGCGTTTTCTGATTTCTCAGTCTCATAATGGCTAACTTGACTTTCATTGGCACACTTACAGTATGGTCGTCCTGTTGACAAACACTAATAACAGACTCCAAAGGCAATCAAATCCTAGAATCAAGACTAGAGACTGACATCTCTCTTATACCTGCACTAAGGAAGCAACTGCACACACTTGCTTAATCAGAAACACCTGTGAAGCCATTTGTCTCAATCATTGTGGTGCCCTGAAATGTACTGTAATTGTTATGCAGTGAAACCAAAATGCATTTAAAAAAAAACATTCAATAGATGCTGATATTGTGCACTTTAACCACATGTGAATTGTTTGATTTGATTCTTTGCTGGGGGCGACAATAGCTCAGGAGGTACAGCGGTCATCCGGCAACTGGAGCAGTTGTCGGTTCGATCCCGTGTCAAAGTATCCTTGAACAAGACACCTAAGCTCTAATTGCTCCCAACGAGCTGGTTAGCGCCTTGCATGGCTGCCTTGATCGCCGGTGTGTGAATGGGTGAATGAGAGGCATTCATTTTCAGGCGCTTTGTGCAGTTGTTGCTGGAAAATGCGCTGTATAAATGCAGACAATTAACTATTAATTTATTTAATCTTCCTATTGAAAACATGGCAACCAAACTCATAGCAAACGGCCTGACCAAACCTGAAACTCTTTTTAACAAGTGTAAGAAATAAATCAGTAAAGATCATTCACGAAACACACACAACTGATTAGCCAGCACGCTTGTTAAGCTAATTTAATTAGCACTCCCTTTACACACCTCAGCAATTGCAGTTACATTGTGAAAACATGTTTCAAATGACCAAGCAGCATTCTGAAATGATTCCATTACTGCGTTCAAAAGGAGCATAACACAGTGGATGGTCACTGTAAAAATGCCGCTTTCATACTGTGTGGGCTCTGTGGAACAGTCAGCAGAGTAGCTTTCAGATTGTGCGTACATATCTCCCTGGAGTTATGGCGACCATGCACGTCTGGATGCAGGGATAAGCTTCAGCTCTCGCCACAGGTTATTGGGTGTACAACTCTTCCCCACTGCGTTCAGACTGACTGAAGATACTCTGAAAGAGGAATAGCAAGCCTGTCTCCCCGTCCCGCATGGAGCACTCGTGCTACAGGGCTTACTCAGTCATTCTACTCGGACTGTGTCCCCTGAGTGGCCACTAAAGTGAGCGAGAGCTTGGGTGTAGGGACCATGGAGGGGGGGTTGCATGCTAAAGTGCTCGTACAAATGCATTGCCTCGTCATCATTCAGAGAAAGAGAAACTTCATTATCCCTCATCTTCAGACAGGGCTGCAGGTTTGTATGGCGTTTGCAAGCCCCAGCTGTCTTTGCTCAGATATTATTTTGGTGCCTGGGCGCATCCCAACGGGAGGGAGCTCTCACAAAAGGCTGAATCACCAAAGGCAGAGATATTATCTTTGAGCTCTGTGGCTATGAATATTTACAATTCACCACCTTATTTACAGAAAAGGGTTATGACCCATTAATATTTGTAATTTGTGAAAAAGCGGGGGGAAATTTTCAATTTTCAATTTACAACTGTTCAGTAACCCACAAATAGTACTATAAAACAATAAACATGCTTGCACGAGCAGTACCTGGAGGAATGCACACAGCTTCGTGAGCAGTATGTGTTGTAGTTTCTCTACAGGACTTTCAAGTTAATTGAGTCGGTTACAATTAAAAGCAACAACTGTGCACGTAGTTCGATGGTACATTCAAACCAACTAGTCTGCATAATTGTAACATAGGGGCAGAATATTTATAACAGTTTTTTGGAAATATTTTCCTCAATTCCTTTGGGAGGTGGTAGAGGACTGAATTCCACATGTACAAACCTGAAATGGCAAAGGTATCCACATTGTACACAAGTTATTGACTGTGTTACATTTATCAAGCTTAAAAACATTTATGACGACTCTCCCCTACATATATATTTTGTCTTAATTTATTTTGTAGTGAGTAACAAAGGAACCCTGAGAAATAATGTCAGAGTAAAGGTATCAATTTTATCTTCAAAATGTAGCAAAGTAAAAGTGAAAGTAAACAGAAAGATAAACACTTTATAAAGCACAATAAACTTAAGTACAATAATGTGGTATTCTGTTTCATTGCTTTACACCACTGAGTAAATATGCAAACCAATTATGAGATAGTTAATGCTTGAATATACTCAGAGGATTTTAAAAAATGGCAAAAATCACAATGAGCACAATTTACCATTACAGATTGGTTTTTATTCATATAATTTTGTGACAACATGTGCTGTCCTCTAATCTGATAATAATCTCCTGTGTGGCCGTGTTAATACATACATTCATTTGCAAGGTAACTATGCATGTGCTTTAAAAGACACTGCAGAAATATGCAATATCATTACATGAAAATATAAACTTGTTTCAAGATTCCACAGTACGGTAAGCCAAATAGACTTACGGATCACATCATTAGTTACAGGTAAAAATAAATATTTTTCTACCGAAGCAGAATAATTATTGCTCAGGCACCATGCAGACACATTAATTTGTATTTGAAGCTTCCTGATTATATCACAGATTCATACTGACCCAAACACTCCCACTCTGTATGATGCCATAGCCAATTATCTATGATTAGCCTGTCGTTCCCACAGCCACTGCAAGACCTTTTATTTTTCCTTTTACTTTCATAATGCAGCCTTTTTTGCGGGAGACCAGAAATGAGTTTTTTGCATTCATGTGAAGAGATATATATAGAAGTTAGTGTTTCGTTCTTAACATTTTATATCAAATCTTTGCAAACTTTATTGTACCCTACTTGCTGTCAAGGGCATTCATTTCAAGGACCACTGAACCCTTGTTCAGTAAGTACTAAAGGCTTGCTTTAATTTCCTGCAGAATCAATAAAGTTTAATAAGTTAGTGCATTTATAACCCATCAGAGACAATGATTTTTTTAAAATATGTTCTTTGCAGTCAAAATCCTATTCCCTCAATGAAAAGAGGGAGGTGTATCGATCCTATCTGTACACAGTCCAAATTACTTGCTTGTGTTTTGGCCTATAGTGTTGTTTCTGTCCAATTAAATAGCATACATCTACTGATCTAGAGACAGGAAAAAGGTCAGTTTTTGAGTTTAATTCACAAATTCCATTTAAATTACGTAAGTAGTTTATTTGGCATATAGTACGAGCTACTGTGAAATCACATATTACTGTATGAGTCAAATACAGTACAATGTAAAATAATATAATGTAGTAGTGCGAGTGAATCTTTTTGCAGTGAATGATTGCAGCATGGGTTGTCGATTTAAACTGATGTATTCCCACTTCTTGTGCCTATAAGGGCTCTTTACCAGGCTGGCGCACGGCGTGTGGCAAGCCGTCACACTGGCAAAGTGGCATTTCCCGCTTGTGCTCGAGCCTGTTTGGTCATCTGGGGACTCGCCATGCATTTAAGTGTGAGGCGAGGCACGGACGGGGGTGTGTCAGAGAAGACCAAGTTGAGCACTGCAATTTCGGTGACAGGGTAGTCTGTGATTTGCGCCTGTGCCACCCGCCTGTTCAGGCTAGGTCTATGGCGCAATTTGCAGCCCAGCATATAGCGAGTTGCTATTCTAGGTCAACGCATGCATGATCATAACCAGTTCAAAAGCCAATCACCCATTTTTGTGGATCATATGCTGTCCAATTAAACTTCGATAAAATCCACAAAGCAGGAAAAATGCATACTTCACATTTACTGTTCATTGTCATATTCTTTTTTATAATGTTAATTATATTCCTGCATTTATTTCTGCTTTTCATTGTTTATAGCTGTTCTTATACTGTGATGTGGCACTTCATTCTGTTCTTTTTGTATAACCATCTGTAATGAGAAGAATGACAAACGCAACTTGAACAATCTAAATTTTAATTATTTGACTGTAGTTAGCAATCTGCAAGCCACATGCATTACCTGCATTAGTTCTCTTCTCCCAAGTTAATTCATCAGGTAGCGCTCAACATCAAAGAGACTGATGAACAACAAGTCATGTTGTTGTTTTGTCTGAAGGGCATACCATAGCCTAAATATAAAGTTCATGAGTGGGTCATTATATCCACACAGCAAAGAGGGTATACATTGCAAATGGAGGAACTAAGAAAAACTTCACCGCACCTCAGGAGTGCCATTTGGAAATATTATGAGTTCTATGTCACTGGAGACAAAATAATAACCGAGGAGATATTTTCATGCAACATATTCAAGCGGCCACAGCCCTTCAACCCCCCCAAAGGCTTGCACTGCTTTCCACTCTAAAGGAGATTGGTCACTTCAGTTTAGTTTAAGTAAGTCACGCCATTGTTAATGAGTTAATGATAGACTCATGCGTAAAAAAAAAAATTATTTTGTTTGCAACAGTTACCAAGTCTTTTTCTTTTTTTTCTTTTTTTAGCTGTGAATGGCATCTTTGACATTGTTCTGATCTTCACTAGGTTTATTTTGTTTAATACTGTAATTAGGATATGTGTAATGGAAAGGTTTAATGGGAAATTAATAATCATTTTACATATAGGTGATTTGCTGAAATTTTAATGGAAGCGAATACAAACAAATTTCTTTTATGTGATTCATTCAAACTCAAATTTTGGAAAAAGTGACAGCCCTACTCTTCATCACCCACATAAGAATTCCAGATTCAGAGTCAGATTCCTCTTGGGGAAGCTTCTTCTGATAATTATATCCTTATCTTCCACTGCAGTGGCAGACCAGATAATTGGCTGTGTGCCGGTAAGTTCATAGCCCTTAAAGGGAAAGAAAAGAGGTCATTTGATTGGTTATGATTGAGTCCAGCTGAAACACACCCACTGATACAGTAATGTATTCAGCCTAGTCCAGCCCATTTTCCAACTGTGCTGCACTCTTTGAGCTGTGCACTCCTCACCTCTGGTCATGAGAATATGAAAGTTCAGTAGACGTGCCCTGGGTGCCCATGTGGACTGTGTATATGCGCAATTGATTCCAAAAAATAGTGTATGTGTGTGCGTGCGTGCACATGTGTGTGTATATGTTTGAATGTGTATGTGTGTGTATTTCTCTGTGTGTCAGAGAGTGTTGCTTTATTTAACCACATGCTTCAGGTTTTTGTGCAAGCATTTGAACTAATTGCAGGTTTCTGACATACCTAAGAACAGACAAATTATGATTGTTTATGTCGTTCTGCGTCAAACTACATGCCCATGTCTCACCTTGCATCACCAGCAATTTGTCCATGGCTCAAATGAGAAAGAAATGTGGGCGAATACTGCAAAGGAATGCTTCAAGGGGACATAAGCCATATTAGCCTCATTCAGTGAAACCCAGGATGGCATTTACAGACATGTGGAGCTGATGCTTGACTAGATATTAAATAAACATAAATGGTGATTATGTTGCCATGTACTATTTTGGGTGAAACCAAAATCTTTAGTTAATACGCTCCTGTCAGTGAAGCAAATTATACTTAACGAGCATGTGTTAACTGTGAAAATAATATGCACATTCATTCATCTTATTAAAATTAATTATCAAAGCATTTTAAAATTCAGAGTCAATATAAATACAGTGGTAGTTTTATATCAACAATGAATAAGACATATTAATTTTAAGAAAATTGAACTGGAGCTGAGTGTAAATATTTCTGTATAACCTGAATATGACTGGCAAAAAAGCTCACACTAGCAAATAAAGCTAAAATATACTAGCATCCCACATGGCATAGAATGAAACTATGACATGTGAGCCTTTGCAATCTTTGAACCACCATCTTTTACAAAGATATTGGTCTGAAGTGGCTTTCTGCTTCTTGCAGCCCTCCTTGCTGGCATTATTATAGTTCATTCAGATTGAAACTTCATTGCATTGAAAAACTAATACTAATTTCCAGCTTGAAGTGTGTCATTTACACCAAAGCAGTGTTTAATCAAATGTGTTAAATTGTGTCGCTCATCTGTTATTGACCCTAATTCAGGCAATGTATTTACCTGACACTTTCAAATGTCACCACATGAAACTGCAATGTGCACGTAGTTCAAAAGTGAACAATTATGAATAAATAGTTAGGGCAAACCTGCTCCAGGTTATTGGCATTACTTCAGGAAAACAAAAAGAAACCTGTCATTAAGTGTCATATCCATTCATAGCTATGACATATCTGAAGTTTGTGTTATAACACAACTGACATAACCTGTTTCACCATGACATTACAAAAGGAATGTAAATAATTAATTGAAATCTATGTCACTGTGTGCCAGCTTTTTCCCGAACAGTTGTACTCCATGCAAAAACACTTGAGTTTATGAGTTTATATTTTTGGGATTGAGATGAGTTCATCTTCATATATGAACCAATTATTACTGTATGTACCAATTTGCTGTGAAACATACCTTAACCTCTGGATTTCACAACCACAACATAAAATGAGTCAATTTGGCGGTCACATCATTTCCAAGAATGAGTAAGCCCAATGAAAATTAAACTTAAAGTAATAATCTCAAAGATTTTCATTAAAATAAATGTCTTTTAAGTCACTATCTATCGCTGCATTGGGTAACACAATGGTGATTGAGCCTATTTTTATATTAATTTATACTATTATTATTATCATAATTCATGATTAAAAAACTTGGTGTCTGTGGCAACATTCCCGGGAAAAAATCACAAGCGGCGCACAGTTAGTGACACGTTTTTCATCACCCATCAGTGGTTGGTCCGCCAGAGAGGGTAGGCGAAACTAACGCAACAGGCTCGCTCTTCAACTCACTTGTGTGTGAACGGCGTACTGTTTTTTCCGGTGTCTGCATGTGTTACAATAACAGAGAAAGGGGGGGTTGGGGGAAGTTATGGAACCATAAAAAGTTTTTGTGTAACATGAGAGATCATATTATTTGTTGATGTAGATTTCATATTACATTTAATGACAATGTAACTTTACTCAATTACATAGCTATTTGCACAGCTAACGCTAGCTACCGGACCATGTCAAGAAAGACAACATTAGTTTAGACAACGTTGCGCACAGTATCCATCTCTCATATCAGGTAACATTGCGTTGGCTAGCTAGCTGATGTAATTAACACAATCTAATGTCGGCTAACAATTAGAAAAAAACGCTAGCTAACGCTACCGACCGGTACCGACCTCGCAAACCGTCTCTCGAATGCAATGCTACCTTGTTGCAACGTTGCAGTGTAGCTAACTTAAGGCCAGTTCAGATCAATGATTCGCAACGAGACTGGGTGCAACTTGCAAAATTCTAAGACGTCTGATTGTAAACGTTCTAAAACTGCACTTGGCGATTTGACAAGGATGGTCTTTTAAAACCTCAGGGCAGGCAACGGCTCTGCTACTAGCCAGTTCACACCTCTGCAATTTTCTCTGCAACATTCTAAAACCACTTCGCCTCGTTGCGAATCATTGATCTGAACTGGCCCTAACGTTACCGTTATTTACATTGCCATCGAGTTAATGAATATATTATAATGATCGGAATAAAGCCGGGGTATGTGGAGCAGAGCCGGGTCTGATTTCTGAAGACGTCATGCAGGAGAAAACTAAATAAAAGGATACGGCAGTATGGATTAGCATTGTTATTATTTTATTACGCTTCCTCATATGTTCCTTTAGCCTTTATGCCCTTTTTGATGAAATCTCCTTTGTTTTTGTTTTATTCTTCTTGTTCTGATTGCTAACACCCAGCTCAGCTTTATTCTCGAACAGTTTAGCTAGCAAAACCAGAAACACCAGGGGTAACATTTTGCAAGGCAGTTGTTTCAAAAATACCACACAACAATCATTCACGAAAAAGACTGCTTATTGTGCACGAGATACATAATTGCACGAGCCACAGCGAACCCCGCAAATTCTTCTCTGCAGTGTAAAGATGTTCATACCGGGCAAAAGGTGGATAAAGAACGTTTGCAGAAATTGATCATCACTAATTCTACCCCAGGTTTGCTACGGTATTTTAACCCGGCTCGGCAGTGTAAATACATCTTGAGTTAGCCTAATGTTAGACAATGAATGAGTATGGACATAACGTTACTTTTATAACAACCGTTTTTCATTCAGTAAATAGTAAGTGTTATAGTTGGCGTGCCAACTGACTGACGTCAGACAGACGACACTGGTTGGATCGACTAATAGTATCTCCCTCAATCAAACCTATAAGGCCCAGGTTATGCTCATGGGGGGTAGCTTTACTGACTCAAGAGCCCCATAGTGCTGCATTTCAAGGCTATATTGTCGTATGAATAAAAAAAATGATATCTACATATAACCCAAGGAAACCTGTCTGACTATAACGCATTGTACCAATGGTAGGGCATGGCTAATTGTTTCCCAACAGTGCAGAAACCTGGCAGCAGTCATCATGATACAGCTCAAGTTTCAAGCAATGACTATATAGGCCCTACAGTGCTAGTGAGTGTCTTCATGAACTGAGCCACTCTGGACCCATAAAACTTGTTCCTGGTACTTTTTAAAATTCAAAACACTAATATAGTGTGCATAAAGCAGTCAGCTGCTGATAATAAATCCTTGTTAGTTTTTCTGTCAGTGAATCATCAAGATGTCAGAAAGAACTGGCAGAACTGGAGCTGATGTTGCAAAACAAACAACTTGCATCTGTGTTCCAATAAACCTTGGCACATCTCTCTAATCCACGCTTCTCAAAACAATTTTAAATTTAATGTCTGAAAAGTTCTAGTGACTGCACTAGAGCCATAAAGTGTTGGCCTCTGCTAAGACCTTGGAAAAGCAAAATAATAAAGTATAGAAAAAATAAACAGAGACAATTCAAAGAATAAAAATATATAAATTTCAAATGGCATCACAACTCTATGGCCTGATGTAATTGCAATTTTCCGTCTAGTCCAGGCAACTGTTGTCAAAACTGGAGAACTAAATTCAATTAGATTGGTTCATCCAATTGCAGGAGAATCTAAAAAATAATTTAAAAAGCCAGGGGTGTCATATCATCAGCACTGTCTTTGGTTTTAATTAATTAAATGATTTTACTTTTTTATTCCAATAATTTAGCAATAATCAGTGAGCCGTGATAATTTTCAAAGCATCTCTTTTGACCTTTTACCTCGATGAAATGTATCAACATCACTTGCTGCAAGAAAAAAATAACTGTACCCGGATCTCACTCTTAACGAAGGTTACTCTCGAGAGCACGGTTACCAAACACCGACAGCAATTAGCTTTCTGTTTTCCATCTAACGTATTAAGGTTTGTGATCCATTTAGCGATAATAGCTCTGACCCGTGCAACACATTTCTGTACACATAATGAATCAGAGTAACATTAAATTTGTTTACCTTAATTAACTGTGCAAACTTGTTTTGACATGGAAAGGGACGAGATGTTTTATAATACAAAGGTGGGTTGATTGATGTTCAGTTGAGAACCTGCAATTAAGAACCTGGTATCTAGGGCACAAGTTAATGGAACAGCAGACAGGTCTACCTCCTTGGGCTCTCTCAGTTTATGGAAGCAGATCTAAGCATTTGATACTGGGTTGCAGTGGCTCCCAAATGTTCTCTAACCCCCCCTCCATTTCCCCTATTTTGCATGGGTTTTCTGGGCATTCAATTTGTATTTTAAAAAAATCTTCTTTAATATATTAAATCGTGGTACACCCTTTTTGGTATCTACTTTTGTGCCCAGGGTGAATTTAAAGAATCCCCACTGGAATATTTTCAAACCCTCCTGCTCCAGTCTGCTGCAGGCTGCTCTCAGGGAGGTCGTTTTTGTGGAGATTAGGGGCCCGATCCCCGCCACTTCTCTCTCATGTTATCTCTCAGAAATCCCCCATCTCCCACCGCGTCCCAGAGCGATGCAGGTGAGAGTGCTGGCACCAACAGGATCTAGTGCTGGCCCTTTGAGCCATGCACTTTGGGTCAAGCAAAGGTGTCCCACGTTGACAGGAACAGTCTGAACCGGACTGACGTCACAACCTCTCAACCTCTCAGTTGAGGGCTGCATGACTTCTCTTCCTAGCAAAAAGGAATTTATTTATAAGATATAGATGTATAGAACTGGTAAGAAAGCAAAAAAATGACTACATAATTCTTGCATATTATTCACCAAGCCAGGCAAGAATGCAAGATGTTTCCACACCCAAGCAGACTTCGAATCAGAACATCCACACCATTACTCAGCAGTTCTTTTCATGCGCCATGTTCATTTTATTTTTATCAAAACAATGCCTGTTGGGCCCACGCTGTACCACAGCAATTTTCTTGTTTATGACGTTGAGAAAGACTGAAGCTATTCAGTGATAAATTATTTTTTCCACATACAAGTAGAAAGCCTCATTTAATAAGTTGAATGCATCTTCTTCAAATCCATCACAACAAATTGTTATGCAAATGCTCTCTTGCCTAAGCCCACAGCATTTACTTATTTATTGTAATAATAATTATTGTTGTGCTGCTTGTCCAGAGACAAACTCAAATGGTACGTGTTTTTCTGTCACAACCTGCAGCAATGCAGTATTTTTTCCCTGGTGAACAGACTTGGAGAGTGTGGGGATTATGAAGACATGACAATGAAAAACAGAAACATTCAAAGCTAAGTGCACCCATCAACACGAAGAGAATGCCTATGAGAGGTTACTAATCATTTCTTTAGACCAGGTGGTGTAATAGATTCTAGCTGAGGTGATTGTCATCATGGATACTGCAACAGAAATATATGAGGGTCGTGTTGACACTATGATAGCAATCAGGAGCTCTCATATTGTGATTGCTGCTTGCATTGTAGTCTCTCTGACAGACTTTCTCATAAATGAGAAAGTCTGTAGGCAGACCATTTCAAAATGTAAATTACCTCAATGAAAATATAAGCGAGAACTTCCTGTCGGAAGTGACGGAAAGCCGAGCAGGCTCGACCAACCACAGTTGCGTGGTGCACAGGTAAACAGAACCCATGAGAAACATCACTTGGGTACTGATGCCAATACTGAATACATCCATAATGGAGAAAAGCTGCTAATAACCAGCATGATGGCATCTGCGGGCCATATTTGACATATCAAGTTTTTGCTGTAAACTGTCGGTAGACAGGTCCCGATTTTCCAATAAATATCTCAATATGAAGTGTTGCAGTGGTTTTAAACTTCCAAATACAATAGAAACTGCTAATTTGTGAAATAATTCTGTTGAAAAGTTTGTAGGTAATCTCCATGGCATTCTCGTTCAAAGAGTTCCCTATGAGACAATGAACATGGCAGGACGTCCGGAAGGATGCTTATCAGGCGGATATGGTATGTCTACATCCTCTGTCGTAGACGGGGTACTTCTGAATCACGGCACTATCGCATCACGCCACGAGGATAAATCATAATTTTAATTCAGATTTAGCAGATATGTTCTGGGACTGCTTGCATGGTAACACATTTCAATTATTTATGGCCCATAATGCAACAAACAAGGAAACAGGAAGATAAACTCACGGTTGGCTACAGCTCACTCCTGAAACTAGTAAGAGCTGCATATTATTAAATACTACTAAAAACTATCATTTAAAGATTATTATTATCAGCACAATATGTTTTCACATAATGCCCATTTTCATTAGACATTAGAATCTGCTAAATATAGATGAACCCTGGCCTCCCTTCAAGGTGACAAGCCACTGCTGTGTACATGAATCCGGTATAAAATAACAAGCTGTTTACAGCTCTCCTCTCAGTGTACCCAACCTCTCGACCCTCCAATGCTGCCTTCGGCTCCCTCTTCACCTTTATGACTTCATCTCCCTCCCCGGCTGATCGCGCCCGACCCACAGCAGCTTAGCAGAAAGGCGCTTCCTTCAGCCGTCTCAGGCTGCTCCCTCCTACCAACAAAGCTACAGCCAGGCAGACCGCAGCTGAAAAGGCAGCCTACAGACTTTTTAAATTTTAAAAAGTCTACACGGGGAAAGTGTTTGGTTGAATGTACCATGCATATCAAAATCAGCCTTGTAAGTGCCAGGCTTTCTGGGATTTCATTTTCTTGTACACATTATGTACTTATCTGTTCTAAGGAATGTCATTAAGCACTGCAGAATTTCAACTTGCAATTCAGTTCAAAAGTAAAAGCATAATGACTTGCGGAGTTCTGTGCAAAATTGCACAGTGACATTTAAAAATCAAAAGGCTTCAATAGTAGTTGCTTCAGTTGCTCTCTTGAAAACACAGGAAGACATTGTTTTTTTAATTCTAAAATACAACTAAACTGAAAGTGGCAGGGTAAAATTAAGGTAGGCTTTTCAAACTTAATAAATAACAAATTGCTATGAATGCAATTTCATCATAGAGGAAATCACTGTTGTCTCAGAATTACATTATAATGTATTTGCCAACAGCCATATCACCAGCATTGCCAACCTGCCAAAAATAACCAGACGTGGGCTTAATTAGTACTCCAATAGGAGATCCTCTAGGAAAATAAGTGTGTAACTATGTGTAAAAACTGCTGTAATTTCTACATGGTGAAAGCTATCAAAGTTTTCTAAAGCTGCAGGGAAGCTTCTGCTGTAAGCTCTCTGTTGCATTAAATATGCATTTTTTTGAAGATATGGACTGGGATATACTCCTTTTTGTGAACTAAGCCAAGCTTATATAGTAATCAATTCAAAAGAGATCTATTCATATATTTAGTTATCCCTACAGGCAATTCCAAGTGAAATCCAGTGCACAGTTTGTGTATTGTGTATTTCCCATTGCGCTCTCTGTATAACGCTAAATTATATTATTGTTATATTCTGTTTGCGTCCCTTCAGGCAGTTCCTGGAGAAATACTGTACAGTTAGCACATCACATATTTTTCATTGTGATAAGACAAAACTGTAAAAAAATTACAGGGAAGACTAAAAATAACTACATAAATATCAGGTTGTTATTGATTGTCATTCTCACTGGAAATCATTCAGAAGCACTTGCATGAAAATCAAAATACTTAACAGTTTAAGCATGTATGTCAGTTCTGCATGATAACAAGTGCCAGTGTAGGTATTACAGGTGCCCCATATGTGAGCTGGGTTCATGTTCTAAATGGATGACCAATCTTAATTTCTGGCAACACAAACAAGTCAAGCAGCCAGCTTTAATGAAGCCAGCCATGTTCAGTTTTACTCTTGTAAAGTAATATGGTGATATATGGACTAGGTTCCATATAACGATCTGAACTAAATCACCTAGCACAAGGGAGAAATTATTCATTCCCATGAGAAATGCTGACGTGACCATAAAAGATAGGCTTTCCTGCCTGGTTTCTGCATAATCTAACTATTTAAGCTTTACATTAAGTGCTAGCTTGATAAATAGCATTACATTATGTGTTTTAATCATTTTAAAGTAATTCAAAATCTGACAATATATGACCTCTGGTCCTGTGTTAAATCATTTGTATGAAATATTCTTATCTAAGTGCCAGCACTGTAGCCACATTTTGAAATTATTCATATGAAGCCCCAAGGCAGAATTTGACTTCAGACAGAATTATTTTACCTTGTGCAAGGAGAAATCAATTATGTTGCTGCTCACAAAACATTTTTCTCATCAAAGAAAAATAATGTGAACAAAGGCTTATTTGTTGTATTTTTTAAAATTAAACACAAAAAAAAAAAAACTAATACACTAAATAAGGTAAGTTGTGTAACATGCTATATTGGTGCATTTATGCTGTTTACTGTAAGCAGGTCATGTCAAAGTTACATTTCCTCTATGCTGTCATTTTCCATTGCCTGGGCTTCCCAGTGTATTGGGGGTGATTTGCTGGGGGATGTATCCTGGCAAACAGGGGCGTGCACAGACATTTAGAGGGGCATGGGCTCGAGCCAAGAAAAAGCACATCCCTGCTGGCAAATGTTCAATATTGTGGGGAAGAGTGGGGTTTTTATCTTAGAATTCACCTATCCTTTCTATTCTTCAAGGAGAGAGAATTCCAGATATTAAGATTTTTATATTACAGCAAATAAGACAATACTAGGCGGGGATTGAGGGACAATAAACGTCAATATGTGTAGCTTGTTCATGGTCCATGCGGTATTACATTGTTACAAATTACCTGCACTCATTGACCACCCCATAAGCTTGTTGCCAGTTTCTTCTCGTTTCCCTTGCCAAACACGGGAATTGCTCAGCCAATTAAAAGACACAGAAAGGCCCTTAGCTATTTACACAAATCTAGGGTGTTCTGTTGTCTCCTCTCCTGGAAGATTTTATTCCATCACTGAAAATGACACCAACACACAAAGTTATTCAGTATCAGGGCCCAGCATGGCCATGCCATACCACTGGGTTATTATTGGCTTTTTGAGTTTAAGATTTGTTGACCAATCTGGATCATTCAGTTGAAGAAATCTTTGAATTGACATTATTTGTATTGACATTAATTGACAGTCAGAGCAGAGTGGAGGTCCGTGTTGTATGACTAGCCTTGGTAGCCATCTTCTTTGCCAGAGGGATTTCATAACTGTGTGGATTTATTATTCATTATTTCTAATTATACATTTTCGATATTGTTACTTGTTGTTTATAAACATTGCCTTTAATGTCTAAAGCTGACCATTTTTGTTTGAGTGATTCAACAGCTTAGCTGAATTACATCCTAACAAATTTGTGTTTGGTCTCTTTAAAAATAATCTAAACAACAAAAGAACAACAGATCTTTTGAGAATAATATCATGATGGGGGTTCCTTTGACTAACAGGGATTTAGGAAGAGACCTAAGGAAAGCCAGTATCTGTAGTAGATGACACCCGCCCCCCCACCCCCACAGCTAAACTCAGCATCACCTAGACGGGCTAGCATCCTCAGTCCCTGATGGGTGAAATATTTATGAGTGCCGAGGGGGAAGTTACTTTTTGACTTCAGCTCAAGTCTTGAAGAAGAGAAGAGACACATTTCCTTTGTTTTTCTTTTGGCGGTCCTTGGCTGTGTGTTTGTTACATCTAAGCTTTCTGCTTTGTCTTCTTTTATTCCTGTCGCACTAGAGCTGAAAGTGAGCAATTCTCTAGCAAGGTTTGGTTTACTAGTCTTTTCAGCCAGTAATGTCAAATTAATGACCCAGTTAATGTCTCATTTTTAGTTCATTATTAGTGAGCCTACATTAATTAGTGAATGCGTGTGTTCTATTTGTTATTCTAATTGCCATATCTGGTTTGTTTATTTGATAAACATATTTAATTTTAAACCTGATATTGAGTTAGTTTTGGACTCCATTGATTCCACCAATTTACTGTTAGACTGACCTATCAACAAATTTGGAGATTTTAATTGGGCCTATTTACTATATTAATATTGTAAATAAATAATATTTGAACACATGCATGCCATTTAACACAGTTTTTTTGCATGTTCCTTTGGATAATCTTTCAGAGGGGTATCCTGTTAAAAGGGAATAATTAACTTCAGTTGGAGCTGGATTCAGAACTGCCCCTGTGACTACTGTATGTCCTCCTCCAGCACATATATCAGACCAACCATTGACTGACAGCTGGTAATAATTGGATATTATGTGTTACTGTCCCACTAAATGTTAGCCCTTCTCTGTGCATGCTAAATTATTTTACATTCTTCTTTACATTCATTTCTAAAATGTTATGTTTAAAGACTGATATTTTCCAAAGAAAGTAAAAATAAAGACATTTAATCATCATCAACATTTTACACAACCTGTTATCAGTGATTCTGAGTTTCCCAATTCCTTGTGAAACAGTCTGGCATTGAATTGTATTCAATGGGCACCCAAAAACTACACACTTAACAAAATAGCAAGCTAATGGAAGGACATATGATTTGGATTATGCTTATGATTATGTTGAACTGTTCTGGTTGAAATTTTTCTTTGTTCATGGTCAAGAATACTTCTTCAAGTTCATGACAATTCATGAGTTTTTTCCATGTAACAGGAACGTCTTGAACTTCTTTGGTTAGATAGATTTCCAACAAAAGCAATCCAATCAGGGAAGACATATCCCACTTATCAAATCTGTGATAAAATGATAACCTGAAAGCAAACAATACAGTTCCAGCCATGGAACTCCTGCTAGCTGCCAACAGACAGGCATACTGGCTGCATTTTACAGTAATCGCAAATTTATCTGCAACCCGTTTTCAGAGTCAAATGATTATATTTCCTTTTAGGAGACAGTAGGCATGCTTAATTGTTAATGCAGTGGTAAACGCTTTGGTTCACTGTGATTACAGCACCAAACTGCTTCCATGTTAAATCGAGTGTGGCTGCTGCCAAGGTTGGCAGAAGTAAATAGTGAGCCTGAATGTGAGGTTTCACTGGCAGTGGCCCTGAGGACCTGCCAGTGTTAAATTATTCATAAAACAATGGGACTCCAGGATACCATGTGGCGTCACTGTGAATAGTGTTTTGATGTTGAGAACTTAATGGAAATTCTACCTCTGACCAACACCCTAGGATAGCCTTGCTTTGCTATGGACACATAGCAAGGGGGGTTGGACGTTAGGTTTTAAACCACCTGGAAATTAATTCCTATGCTACTGCCTTGCCGCTACTACTGTATTTAAATGCAGCGATACTGAGCCCAAGAAAAATTTCCCTAAGGGGACAATAAAGTATATCATATCGTGTTTCTTAATGTACGTCAGCCAGGGCAAAATATCTAATTTAATGCAATCTAGTTCATAACAAGGTATTGATCATTACCAGGACTGCAGTTTTAGCACAGTTTTAGTTTAGAGTCCATGAGAGAGGTAATGGTAACATATACATTTCATTACAATGATGAATGACATCAATACAAATGTTTTTAACCTGGCCATAATCTTCAAAATTCTATGGATACTACTAATTTTTTTTTTTTTACCCATTTACCCAAATTTGGAACAGCTAATTGTATATACTGTAGGTGTGGTCAGGCTGCAGTCTCCGCAGCTGATACAGGACAGTGTTGATAATTATGCACTCCCCTCAGAAGTGCGTGATGTCAGTACCTGCTTCGTTTCACACCGCAGCCCACAGACCAATCATGCCCAGACATGAGCACAAAAAAGATGCTTAACATGCAGCTGTAGCAAGCAAACTGTGGGCCCTCCATTGATCAGTAGGGTCTACAGCTTGATGTGGACAGCGAGCCAAAACCTCCCTTTCCCTAGGTAACGCTAACGCCAATAGCAGGCTGTCGCTACAGGCCAGAGTTGAAAAAAAAAAAAAATTATTGAAGGGGCTTATCATAAATTGGCAATAAATAAGTACATTTAAATTTGCCATAGTCTTTCTAATATAAATTTCACCATTGGTACAGTCATGAGTTAACATGGGAAACACATAACTCACCATTTCTCAGCATTACAGATTATCACAACAGGGCATTTTAATAAGCATTATAACACAGTGTATAGTTGTCTGTCCATAGATGTACCTGTTTGATTTTTGGGACTGTAGCTTTGCATCTCCACATTTTAAAAGGTTCACTTCTACAAGGCACAGCGCACTCCAAGGAATCCAATTAAAAAAATTAAAAAATAAATAAAACATTTATCGTACATTATAATAACATTGGCAGATAAGATTTTCTGCAGGAAAAGAGATGTGGAAGTGCATGGAAATGGAAAAACGCAAGGAAGAAAAGTCAGTGATGCCACAATATTTCTGTTCAGGCAATTGGGTGAAGCAAAGATGGAATGCTTCCAACTGACCATAAGTTGTTAAACTTGATTCCTAGGTGTACATATGTAGGGATAAATTCTGTATGAATGGAACTCCTCTTATTAGATCAAATTCAGCAGTGCATATGATTTAAAATAGGAACATACCACTCAGGGCTTTATTTTCCATTTGGCGCATGGACTGTTGCAAGCTGTCATACTGGCAAAATGGTATTTTTGATGTGCCTGAGCCATTTGGCAATTTCATGACTCGCCATGCCCCAAAGTGGGAGGGCAGTTGTAACAAAAGCTGTAACAGCTGTAACAGTGGTTCAGTGCAATTCTAACAACAAAAAACACCTGCATAAATCATTAGTATCTGCAATACTTACTGGGAAAAACCCTGTTGCTTCAAAAGTCCATATTGTGCATGGATGTTTAAACTAGAAACCAATAAGGAAGGTTCTGTTTTGTTTTATTTTTCCATTTATTGACAAAAACGGTATGTATGCGGGACTGGATGAGTTGTTGGTTCGTAATGTTTTAAATACACATATTTTGTCTATGTACCCATGACAATTGGGGAGAGTAAAGAACCCTTTTTCAGTCAATCATGATTTTCTGTAGGCTTTACGTCATTTGCTGGCCATTTACAAATCATGTGTGAGGTCTGCGTGGCTTTTAAAGGGAATGAAAAGAGGTCATTTGATTGGCTATTAATTAATATTAATTATTAATCCAGCTGCACCATACCCACTGATAATATATTTGCTATAATCCAGCCCACTTTCCAGGTCATTCCAGAAAACTGAGCATATTGCCCTTAGTATCAAATATTGAGACATTCAGACATTACAGTGTGGGGTGCATCTCGCAAGCAAGTTTATAAAACAAACCATATAGAAAAAATACATCTTGCAAAGGCAGGCAGAGAATTCATAAATTGTCATACTCCATGGCTGCTAGTCTATTTTGCTGCCATCCTCTTGTTCATGTTGATATTGATATTCCTTCCCCGGCAAGACCCGCAGTGTTTCTGTGAATGCCAGAAAGCCCACACAAGAGCCGACAGACTGAATGGAGCGAAGTCCCAGTTGAGAAATCTCTCAACATTCACACCACCAAAAAAAAAACAAAAAAACAACAACAACAAAACATGTTGAGTCTCACCTATGGAATTGTGAAATTGTCTGTATTCTGGTGCAAATTGTTTCTGAGTCCCTTGAATCTACATTCAGCTGTCTACATTAAGCATGTTTTAGTGGCAGCTGGAGACCCTGTAGTACTGTGTACTATATGCAAGGGGAAGATCACGCCCTCCTCCTCATCTTGTGGCTTGATCCCAAAATGATTTGCTATGGGGAACAATCGATTGTGAATAAAGTATGTAGTTGTTCTGGCATCAGACAGCCACCTTTACTGAGGTAGCAAGCTGAACAGCACCCATTCTGTGCATGTGCATGTGACTGGGCCTCCAGGACTTATTCACAACAAGGGGGATGGACTGTTCCAAAGGTAATAATCAAGAACAGTTGAAATTTGACACAAAGGTGTTACAAAAGAATGAGACAGATGATTGGTAATGTGTTTTCCCAGTTTCCGGCACACCTTTTGATAGGCTGCATTGCATTATCCCTAATACAGGGATAACCATAATTACTATATGGTTTTTGAAAAATATGTATTTGAATGGCATTGTGGATACCACAACATATATGTACGTCATTGTGATTTAATGCATTGTATCCTCATTTCTTCCTCTTCTTCAGAAGACCATGCAGTTTGTCCCTGCCCCCTAGTGGTATCAGCACCAATGCCCACAGAATGGGAATTAAGCAAAGATCCTAAATTTGTTTAAAAAATGGGCAACAAACATGCCACAAATTCGATTTGAGCTTAGCTCCTGCATCAAACTCCTTTCTAGTCAACAATGCCACTCCTTCTCTTATTAGTGTCCAGGCCAATAAAGGACAGCAAAATAAAATGAGCATCCCATCCCCCAATCACTTATTACACACCACAACTTATTTTTAATACTTTCTATGGTTACTTGGTCTTGTTTATTTTAACTCATTCAGAATTTTTTTAATATATAATGTACTTATAATACATTTACTTTCGGTAGATCCAAAACTTGTGTCTATATGGCCTATAATGCCTCCACTTGTATTCAAGCTAAAGCTGTTAGCTTGGTCAGGCTCTATTTTCAACTCAATCCGACAAGCATCCAACACGGATAACCACCGCATGCTCTCTTTAGTTCAGTAGTATTTTGTATAGCAGGTGTGTCTTTATCTGAACAGCTATAGATTTTCTTTTAAGTCAATAAATGTATGGAACGAATGAAGACCATTTACAAGTAGTCTAACAGCGTATCTGTCGGGGGGGGGGGGGGATGTGTGTAACGTAGATTCTGCTGACAAGTAGAAAAAGCATGCAGCATAGAGCAAGCTAGGTCTCAGAACAACGTACCATTGTGCTATAAAATGTATTGCTGATTATGGCGGATCGGAGAAAAAGGTTTAAAAAGTAGAACTCAATTAGAGGCTTCGATTCCCTTGATGGGGTGCTAGACAAAGAGATTACTGAAAAAGCAAATTTAGTGTTCTCCCTATTTCCTCTTATTCCACACCAACATTCTGTATGCTACACTTCCTACAGTTTTTCAGCTAGACCTACCAATTTTGGCAAGTAGCTTCACCTAGTTGCTTGTGCTTTTTGTGTCAACAGTGCAAATATATATTTTTTCCATTGATTGACACTGATGGAATGTTCAGAAGGTGAACACCACACTCACAGCTGCAAGCTACAATCGGCAGCTGCAGCTGCCACAGATACAGACCATCTCTCGTCTTGCCAAGCTTCTAACAGACTCTGGCAATGTGAGTAACGTGTGCAGCAGTAATGTTGGCAGCAGCAACGCAAGTTCATCCCAAACTACTGTCAGTTTTCTGTTATAACTTAGCTATTTCAGCATTCAACATAATGCTTGAACATAATTATTCTTGTAAGATATTGACTTAAAAACATGTTAGAATTGATTGTCCTCTGTTATGTGTTTTAAAAAAGTATGTAATCTGGAGTGAAGAAAATTTGTTTTGTCGTGTAGATAACATTTTCAAAACATTACAAAAAATGTGCAATTTAGAGAGGTTTTCGGGCATCTTGAAAAAAACTTGCAAAATTCCATTGCTTTCAGTTATTTTAGTTACTTTTAGTTACTTTTTTTGCAGTGGTGGGAAAGAGGTTGGGGATGAACTTTGTATAATAATTTTGACACTAGCTCATATGAATTTTGTGAAATAAACAATACAGTTGCAGCTTTATGTATATTATGTGTATACCATGAATAATTCTTTAGATTTGATGGTACATGTGCCCTTTGAATAATGCCATAATCCATATCTCTGCTGTGTGTTGTCACAAGGTTGTAAGTGCACCCAGGTAGAAATGGTTTTTTAAATGCTTGCGGTTATACAAAATCATACTGCAGTGCAGAGTGATGCGTCACTAGCAAGATGTGAGACCACTCAAATTGTTAGCAAGCTGGCTAAAATTGCAATCATATCCATGCTTTTTTTTTAAACAAAGTAGTTAACAAGCTGAATGCAATTCCAGTGATTTACTGCAGACAAGCTGGCTCATTATGATGTTGAAAAACCAACACATTCCTTTAAATAGATCTGATGGGTTTTTTGTTCTACAGTTTGTGAAATGCACTAAATGATGGCAAATAATGTGATATAATTCATATATTTTTGTACTTGTATTTGCATTTTTATTTGTTTACCTTTGAAAAACTAAATGAATCCTGACACATTCATATTGTTTGCAATTTATATATGTTTTACGTGCTGTAAAAGTGTTTTTATGAAATGTTATAAAATGATGTTTATATTTATTCAGATTTAAAGTTTATATTTTTCTTGAGTAGTTTAAATATTTAACAATGAAATATGTTTGTCTTGTACCAAAGGAACTAACATGTAGACAGGTACACACACTTGATTTTTGTTTGGCTGTTAAGCACACATAAAAACAAGGATATGGAGACAGCATACAGTGAATCTCTGCAGCCCAGTATCTAATGTTTGCCCTTCCCAGCATGACATTAAAATATAAATATCTTTAAATCTATGGTTATCACCCAAAATCAGATTATGTGTTATATTGTGATATATTGTGCTATTACTTTCTAGGCCCTATCACCCACCACTAACCATCTGGTTTAGACATGCCACACTAGATAAGGGTTTGTATGAGCAAATGAGTTTGTTTTCTCTATCTTCTGTCGCACCTCCCTTTGGAAAACCCAGGAAATTACAGTCAGAGCCACATGAAACGGGAATGTAAATGCATTCGACTCATGCTTAGATGATGGAGCTTTTACTGTAAATATGCGCCACTGTGCTGCGTCAGTGCTAATAACGCGCTTTATCTTTCTGTCAAGGCCGCCGAGATGCGATAGCTGGAGCTCACCTCTACCGTCCAAAGAGTCTCGAGCACACCGCCAGCAATCTGTCATCATTGCATTCTGATGCATTCCCCAAAATAAACAGAGATAAAGAGGAGAAATGGCATAGCAAATAAGCCATTTGAACTTTGAAACATCATAGATCAGCTGATTAAGATCTTACATTGTCTTAACTTCAGAGCAGAAAGGGCATTTAGGGATTAATGCAGCAGCAGCTTAGACTTGGATAGAATTTAGAGCTGTAATTGTTTTTAACCCATAACACAACACATACAGTACAGCGGACCAGGTAATCAATGTACGGGAGTTACTCTGCAATTATGGAAAGACTGACACAGTATGGGATGCTGGATTGTTAGAAAAATGACATATGTGAAAAGTATGAAAGTTTATTTGACATGCTAATGGTGCATGTCTTTGGTTGTGGGAGGAAACTCACGTGAAAACAGGAAAACATGCAAATTCCACTAAAAGAGGATCTGGGCCAGCCAGAACTCAAACCCAGAACCTTCTTCTTGCATGGCAACAGTGTTAAACAGTACGTCACCGTGCCAATGGTTTGAATGGCCTACTCTGGATATTACTTTATTTTTATGTTCGCAAACAAATTGCACATACCCACAAACCTGAGGGCTGAAGGTTAAAAAACAAAACAGCTTATTCATGCATACAAACTAATACTTGAATACCTCACAGTGCACCTACAGTATATATCCTCTTTAGCAAAAGTTGGAATGTATTCATTTAGCAAAGTTTTCTGATTCAACCTCCTCCCACCACAATGAATCACAGGAGAACACGATGACCACCAAAGAGAAAGAGGAGACTTTCATAAAGAATATAGGGAGTTAGCAATACACCATTTCTGAATATTTTACAATACATTATCTATTTTATTACCTGAGGATGAAATAATTAGCATAACCGAGAACCCTGTTGCCCCCCATCTGTTCCATGAGGCACATATGCCTGTGAAATTAAAAACCAGATCATTAAGTTTTCCAAAGAGCTTTGCTAGGTGCGAGAATTTTGGGTCCTGCATCTCCATTCCCAGTCCTTCGTAACTCTTATAATTGTTGTTGTTGTCGTTTTTTTCCAGGCTCAGCTAAGAAAGTTCACTGTGGCGTTTTCTGAACTCACCAAACTCATTTATATGATAAAATCTTTAAAAATTTGACGGAATCACGGTCAATGTTTTCTCAGAGCTCAGGAAAATGTCTGCAGTATTGTCATAATAGATGCAACATGATAGCATTTCTGAATATTCAATGCAATGCAAAGACTCATCTCCCCCATTATGGCATTGTCAAGAAAAAAAGGACATTCAAGTCATTGCTGTATTGGCCAGTTTTCTTACAGTTGATTGGTATGCTTATGCTCTTTGATATTTTATAATTTAGATTCAATTACCAGGGGATAAGGATGCAAATATTACTAGACAATAATATTTTATTTTGTTTTATTTTAACATGCACACAAGTGAAAATTAAGGTGGCTTTTGCATAATAATTTCACGTTGTTCCTTGTCTTCTTTTAACGTAGAGCAGAGTCAGGTTCAGTGTAGCACAGCCCAGAGCAAGAGCCACAGCCCACAGCAGCACATCCACAACCAGAGCAACAACACATCCGCAGACTGCCTCATCTCAAGAGCCCTCCATCCATCCTCCCACACTCACAACCCCAACGGCTGCACAACAGTACAGCATGACCTACCTCTGGACCCCCCACACACCACTGAATTATAGCAACATAATTTACCCACGACCCATACTATCGATGTTCTGTTGTTCAATGGCTTTTGGCATGCATTCAGTATTCACAGTGTTGAACAGCGTAGCAGAGTGAGCTCCATAATGTTTGGGACAAAGGCACATATATGTGAATCTCTGCAGCCCAGTATCTTATATTTAATGTAACAGACTTCAACTCCACTCTTTGGGCTTCCAAGCATTGCATTAAATTATAAAAATCTTGAAATATATGGTTATCACCCAAAATCAGATTGTGTTATTCTGTGATATATTGTGCTATTACTTTTTATGCCATATCATCCACCACTAACCATCTGGTTAAGACATGCCACACTAGATAAGATTGTGTATGAGCGTTGTCTCTATCTTCTGGCGCACCGCCCTTTGGAAAACCTAGGAAATTACAGTCAGTGCCACATGAAACAGGAATGTAAACGCATACGACTCTTAGATGATGGAGCTTTTGCTGTCAATATGCGGCACTGCGCTGTGACAGTGCTTATAACATGCTTTATATTAGCCTTGCCATGCTAGATAAGGGTGAGTATGAGCGAATGAGTTTTTGATGGGTCAGTGACTACTGTCTGCAGAAGACTTCATGAACAGAACTACAGAGGCTACACTACAAGATGCAAACCACTAGTAAGCCGTAAAAACAGAATGGTCAGGTTACAGTTTACTAACAAATACTTAAAAGAGCATGCAGAGTTCTGATAAAAGGTATTTTGAACAGATGAGACCAACAATAGATGAGACCAACAATAGCACAGATGCTGGCTCACTTACTGTATTCATTGATGATGTAACTGCTTATAGCAGCAGCAGACTGAGTTCCTAAGGGAACAACAGAATATTATCTGCTCAGCAAATGCCTCCAAACTCATTGGATGGCCCTTATGTATATATAAAATTGTGGAGTACAGAATGTAATCAAGATACAATACTGTATGGCTTTGTCCCAAACATTATGGAGGTCACTATATATGGAAAAGTGGTCACTCCCTATTACTCGTATCAGTTCTTGAACACCGGAAAGATGAAAAGAAAATTGTGTATGATGACAATGCTGCAAACATACTACTACTAGGCAGAGTACCCTCATTTCAGTGACATGATCGTGATATTTCTCCATCACCGCTTTCTCGCAGATAATGAGTTTCTGCTTGTAGCCACTGTTGAATGTACCATGTAAAATTGTGACATATTTAAATTCTGGCATGCAAGACACATTAGCTACTTTGTTTAGCTGAGCAATGAGCATCACGCTTATGAGCGTTGTTTTCATTGTTTCGTTGAAAATGAGTAGCTCATGCATATGACGGTTTTGAGTGTTCTGCATTTGCTGCAGCAGGCTAATGGGGCAAGAAAGTTGGTACACAACATGTATGGTAACAACATTTGACTGACTTGGGCCCAAGTCAATGTGGCAATGATATGATAAATGAAATACCAATGTTTTCCATTAAGATTTAGGCCTTCAGTATTATACTCTATCATATAGTAATTGAGTGTTGAACCTCTGGTTTCTAAATGAGTTCATACAAATAAATTAAGAATTTTTAAGTAATTCCATTAGATAACCACTGTTTTCTTAGGAACCACAGTTTTGTTAGGAAGTTGCTATGGATTTTTATGTTTAAATTATTTTTTTGTCATTTACACTCTGGTCCTGTGGAGATTAAGGGGTTAAGAATCTTCCTTCACTGCAATGCACTTAATGATAAGCTAAATAAATCAATAAATCATTAACAAGTAAATATAGGTACCAAACATGGTAGAGGTGCCATAGGATTCTTGGTTTGTTAACATCAAACTGAGATATGAGACATAACATGATCATATCATGTCTTTAGTTTTCACTGACTGAATACTTAAGAACACTGATGTAGTAGACTACATGATTCAGTATATATATATATATATATATATATATATATATATATATATATATATATATATATATATATAGTATTGCAACCTCAGTATCAGTAGTGATATTTATTTATTTATTTGTTTGTTTGTTTGTTTTAAGTGTAACGAAGGAAAAGTTAAAGACCATTTTACTTTCTAATACAACAAACCTAGTCGAGGGCAATCACAAAAAAAATGACTAAAAACCTGCACTTTTCAAATTATGATAAAGCTATTGTTGGCAAAAATTAGGCATAAACAGCCGTGCAAATTGTTACTTTACAGCAGATATGGGTAATTGCAGATTAGTGTAATTAACTAGACAGGAAATAATCCCTCCTGCAAGGGCAATTATTTATATGAATAAATAATGTGCGAGTGTGGTGAAAAAATATATATTTTTCATATTAGAGGCTGGGCCGGTTTTAAAAGTTCTGTGGTTGCGGTTCTGAATTTTCCTTTGTACCTTCCAATTTAATTTGAGTGACAGCATTTAAGATACCTTGATACATGTCCATAACAAGATTTCTATCATAACATCTCCCATCAAACTGAATTCAAAGATGAATCCTAAAAGGGAAGAGCACTGTATTATCTTTTTCTACCTACCCTCAATGTAGCGTCAGCCATATTTGTGAATACATGAAAGCCAAAACACTCTTGGAAAGCTGTGAAATTTCTGTTGAATGTATTTATAGGATAGCTAGAGTATAGGGGAAGGGAGCATGATTGCTGGTATCTGGCAACCAGTTTCCGACTTGAAACAGTGAATCTAAATGACAGATGGCTGAGGACAATGTAAATATTATACACTTAAACTTCATCTCAGCCATCAGAACACAACTTTGGTTACACAAACAGCACTTATATTAAGCCACAACTTTGCGTGTAGTGCCAAATGTTTCGTGATTTCTATTATTATTATTATTATTATTATTATAGATTAAGAACATAATACTTTCCATGTTACATATTGGCAAAGACTTATTCTAAAAAGACAAACAGACACCCCATAATATTATGGCAACAGGAATAATCCTGGTTTCACTTTTGAAACATAATGACATCAGCATTGTTGGGCGTGAATACACTTTGTATTGTTTTTGGATTACACCATCATGGGGCCCTTGAGTCAGTCAGTAAAGCCACCCACCCTGAGTGCCAGCTGGGCCTTACAGTCTCAGGTTTAAGGGAGGGCAATACCACTAGTCAACAATGACTGGGTACTGCTTCTGCAGTGGAACTATTTTCTCACCCCTCCAGATGCATTGTTGGTTAAACGGGTTACCACTTGATTATTTCCGCTCACTGACACACACAGGCTACCAGCTGTCATCAGTGAGAGATTAGTCACCCATCCCTGACCAGTGGTAGCTCATCTGTGGTAATTTATGGCCAGTAGGGTGTAACACTGGCTCATGAGCGAGTGTGAACACTTTAGATTCAGTGTTCTTGTATTAGCATGTTCTTCTTTAGCAACATGTTATTGAGCACTGTACCGATACAATGGCGTCAACTGGTACATGCCAGCCAGATCCCTCCGTTCTGCTACCTCAGGGCGCCTAGCACCTCCCCCTCTTCGCGCCTGCACTTCCAGAACATGTCTCCTGTCTGTTCTGGCCCCATGATGGTGGAATGACCTCCCTGTGGAGGTCAGAACAGCTGAGACACTGACCCATTTCAAACAACGACTGAAGACTCACCTCTTCAGGCTGCACCTCTCCTCATCCCTCCCTACCCCCCTGTAAATGACTGTAAGCTTAGGGTTGTAACTAGGCAGCTGTTTCGTAGGTGACTTAGGTGCATTAACTGTCTTAACTACTGCTTGTATTTTTTCCATAGATTGCGTTGTTGCCGTTCTCGTTGTGTTAGTGTTAATCAGTTTAACCTTCAGGGTCCAAGTTGAACTATGCGGTTGTTCCCTGCACTTGGACCGGTACTTCTCTCTAGGGGTTTCGTCATACTTGTTCCTGGTTATGGTTATACACTTTGTTGTACGTCGCTCTGGATAAGAGCGTCTGCCAAATGCCTGTAATGTAATGTAATGTACATTCATTTTTCTTCAGGATTTTTGACCATTTCTTTTCTCTTATCGGGCTCTGGTTAAATAAGTCTTGAACCCTGTCCAATGTGCTGGTGGAAGTTGAAGAAAGGTTTGCAGTGAGCAGGCGGAAAAGTTGAGCGCAATGACTGAACCAGTCAGAACTAAGCGCATCAAAAGGCACTGCTGTTGAGTCTGGTATATTTTGACTCAAGCCACATTGGACATCTTTTTTGGTCTGTGCTAAGGTTGTCAAGAGTGGTCCCAAGGCATACTCTGCAACAGATTGACCTACCAGTCCCAGCCAAAAAAACAAAAAAAAAAAGGTTAGTGAGCCGCCATTTCAGACAAAAGCTATTCTCTGAAGTGAGCCCGGCAACAGAAAATTGCATTTGTCAGCACAGCAGTAGCAGGTTGGTGAAGACTGCGTACCAACAGAAACAATTTATTCCCCGGGTGAAAAAGACATGCCTATCAACCATCAGGCTCCCAATAGCAAACAGCACTCATGAAATGACACCCGACAGCTTCTATAACGTCAAAGAGATGGAAGCCAAAACAGGCATTCTCCTGCGCATTCTGAGAAACGGGTCTCGCAAGAAACCATTATTTCATAACCTCCAGTTTCACAATCTTAATGAGTCTCCAGGGAGACCAGTGTAATGAGAATATCTACCTCTGAAACACAAAGAAATTCTAAATGCAAAAACACAAAATTAATATAACAGGCTGTGCCTTGTTAGTCCTGGTGTGAACTAATTGCTTTTTGTTATCATCAAACGTCTGTTGAAGAAAATGGAAGAAGAAAATGGCTACGGTTAGAGCCATGGGAGTCACTGTTTCCATTCTAAACATGGAATCAACCATTAATGAACTCACACTGAAACAACAGCAAGCTTACCTTGACACTGGAAAACACTTACTACGTGTAATAGCTGTGTGAACAACCTCAAAATGGCTGAGCATATAAACTGCTTTTATTCCCCTTCGTTTGCTGGCATGCACACATCTTCTTGACATTCACATTATTTCTGCATATTCTACAAATCTTTTCAGTCATCATCTAAGTACATTCATATTGACAGCCACATCTGCATTTCTTGGAGAGTCTGTCAATGTCCCTTTAATTAAAACAGATTATGTGAAAACTTTCACAAATAAGTCAACAATGTTAATTTGATTATAACTCAGCCTTCTACTCAGTCAACCAATTACTGAATAAAATATTTAAATATCATTCACTCTGTCTGTGAGTGATCATGCATGAAAGTGTGTATCCAGGCTAGCATGTGTGTGTATGTGCATGCATGAGGTTGAGGTACAGTAGGTATGTTCATCTGAGCATCTGTTAAAAATTAATACCCACATATTGAACGTGTAATCATGCATTAATATCACAGAGCAGAATTTCCCATTGTGGACGGCAGGTCCACAGGTTGTGTTTCTTACTCAAAAAGGTCATTTACATGCACTTCAGTTACTGGTGAAACTCATTAACATTATAATGGAATTGCACATTTGAATAAAACAGTTTGTTGGATGTATGTCATTTTTAAACAGCACATCCATTTCCTGTTTTTAAAAAGTGGGTTTTATTCACATGGCTGAATATTCAGCATTTGTAATGTTTATTTACCATTGCTTACATTGAATATTCTATGCTTTGGTGCTGCTTTTTAAAACATATGCTTGACTAATGATTTAATCTGTAGTTCTAGCTTGTTGCTTTGATGAGCACAACTAAAGTCTAATGAGAACCTCAGCATGCAAAATCTCTAACTTTGTCGGGGGTTCCAAAGCTTGACTTGGGTTCCAAAAGCCTTTTCTCTAATGAGATGAAATCAGGGGCTCTGCAGTATAAATGATGAATCATTCATGTTGTTGCCAAGATGTGCCCTGAAAGAGAAAGGAACTGCCAACAAAAAAAGAGGGCATCATTCTACCGCTAAACATGATGTCACAATGAGGAATAGGGCCAATTACATGGAGATATTTTAACATCAGATAAAAACCATGTCTATTTTCACTGCACCTTACAGTACCTAGGCTTCAGTGATTATGAGGAAAGAAAGCTTTGTTTCTTTCCATTTGTGAAATCTGTTTTCAAGCAAATGGCTACATAAATAGCTGGCCATAGTATTTAAGACACATAAACATGTGGATTCAATCAACATTTCTCCTTAGCACTGACTTCCAGACTGATGGAACAAGCTCTTTTTTTGGCAAGTTCAGTGTTCACTGAAATGAACACACCAAACTGTGTTTGCAAAGAAAAAAGATAATGGTGGCAATCGCTAGCAAGTCAAAGTCAAGGATGTATGATGACTGAATCCAGGCATGAGCCGAGAAAGAATATGTGAGTGTGAGGGTTACATTTGAGCACACCTGTCAGGGCACTTTCTGCTGCTCCCATCAATACCCACCAGCTTACAAATTCAACCCATACTCAATTTGAATGTTCTTCAACATGTTTGCACCAGATTCTTTACATGAAAAGCTAAGGAGAAATAATTTACTCACCGGTAGAAAGCTTTTGGGAGAATCTAAATTTTCCACACACATTAAAATAATACTATTACCATACCATTTTTTCCCTTGGGAATTACCTTTAACTTTCCACTGACTTTGGGATACCTAAAGCATCTGCTGCCTAAGAACCCTTGGCTGACTTTAAACTTACCCCACCCCTAATCGGATGAGATCTGTGTCTGCCACTATGGTCTCCAGCTCACAGTGGACTAATGCATAGCCCACTATGAAACTATAGAGCCCAGCCTGTGCTTGAAGAAAGTGCCTTTGATAATTGAACCACTCTGGAATGGTAGAGAAATTCAGCAGTTTATTAACAGAGGATTTTGAATTGTATTAGACACAATCACAAACACTGCCAACAGTTCACCTAATAATGGGAAAACTGCCCAGCTTCGGAGTCTTAATAGGAGAGATACATTTATGCCATGCCTCTTGAAATGAAACTGTTAACATAACCAGTCTATATTTTGCTCAATGTTTGTTCAGATTTAGTCTTGTGTATACAGGGCAGCGTTGTGTTTTCCAATGTACAGAAATGCACAAATCTGGAACAATTATCACACAACTATGTAGAATTAACTCATTTCTGTGCATAAAAAGAGCCTGTGTAATACTAATCACCTTGCATTTTCCATGCATCAAGACACACCTCATAGCCTTTTTATGTCTGTAGATTTATGATGGAAAACTGATACTAACGGCTATATGAGGTCAAGTTCTTCAGGGAAAGTAAAACTGTTGCTATGGCACTGTGAACTGCACTAATGTAAGTTGAATTGTTGGTGGTGTTGGAATTGACCCGGCAGTAAGTCACTACACATCTGCGAAGAAAAATACCCGAGCACTCCCGCAGTGAGAACTGTTTTTATGTTGACCAAGCAGATGTCTGCCCCCCCCCCCCCACCCCCGTGACAGTATTTTATATGTGCACATTCACACGGGTGTCTATGATCTAGAAAACACTCTGGGGACACATCAGAAACTCAGGTTTGCCCTATCCACTGTGGAAAGGATAATATTACTATAAGAAATACTACAAATATTAGCAAGGTAAAATATGGTGAACTGAATATTTATACATATTGAACTTTTCCAAATAAATAATCTCCATGTGAAAATAAATAAATAAATAAATAAAGCCAACACTCGTACCTGGTTTGTGGATCAGTGAATCACGGTTCCCTTCTGCTTTAGTCAAATTGTCTGATAAGCAAAGATTTCTTTGTCCATTTTTTCTCTCTGGTGACTAAAACTTGTACACGTGTCAACGCCCTGTATCAGATAGTTTAAGCTGTGGTGTATGGGCTAATTATATGTGGCCGCTTATATACCTGGCAAATATATATTCAGCCAGCATTCACTGTGTTGTGCTTGTTAAATGTGCAACTGCACATGAAAACCACATGTGACTAAAACTTGCTTACACACTCTTAATCCATCTAGTTTGGACACAGTATAGTAAGGTTTGTGAATCGATAATATGCTTAGTGGTATAAACACAAAGAACTTTAGGTGTGCAAGACAATGTGACACAAAGGCCAAAGTTGAATCATTGATTTGATTCAACTTTGACCTTTGATGATGTAACTATCCCTCATCTTACTCTTCCTCTCTTACAATCATAGATTTTCTGTTTCTCTCTGATAAGGCAAAACAGTGGGAAAATATATCCACTAATGAGTCACAGCCACATCATTAATATTCAGAGGAAAGAACCACTTGATAACTAGAATAATTACCACTGGAACGATATTAAAAGCAAGTCATTAAATCATTTTAAGTCTAAGCAGGGGAGCAAGTGAAAATCTTACAATCTGAGTAAAAGCAAAGTGAACATTAAAATGATGACTAATACATATATCTGTCTCATGGAGTAGGACTCATTCAGAAAGTGTAAGCTTCTTAAAGTTACCCCCTGCCCCTCCTTCACTTTTCCAGAAATGTAAGATCAGATAACAGTATAAACCCTGATAAAATTGATTTAATCCATTAAATCTTCGTAAAATGCTGTGGAGTGCAGGTTGTGTCACTGATAAGGACATTCCCTAAGCCAAAAACAGGTTTTGTAAAAAATATCCCTCCCCCCACAAAAAAAGAAAAAAAATGGAGATTAATTTACATTACAGCATGTTATGTTCCTTAACTGTAAAATAACTAGGTGAACTGGCAGAGATACTATAGCGTGTTAACCTACTTCTACCATTTAACCTACACTGTGAAAGAAAATGTTTCTTTCAGCCCAGTTGTGGATCCTTACAAAACACCAGAGTGGTATCAACAGCAACAACTCTTCTTTAAAGCCTTTATCAGGGAGCAATTTAAACTGACTACCACTGTCAGTCCATGTCTGCTTGCAAAATGAGTGATATCATTAATTCATTAATATGGTTAAGCACTGGAATGCCCAATGATATTTGAAGGGTCCTCGAAGAGCACAGATTCAATTGTGTGTTCTGTGAAATGCATGGAAACAGCCAACCGTCAGTTCCACCAGATGAGTTGCGCTGCGCAGTCATTGCACTTAAGTACTATACGTCGCACACAGCTTGAGAAGGCAGACGGCAGGTGCACAATCTGAAGCGCCACTGCTATGCAATGAAAGGAAACAATATCCTGCCGACTAAAACCCTTCCTACCTGGGCAGAGCTCTGATTAATTGTGCCTCACCCCGCAGTGGAGCACTTCTAACCACAGTCAAACAGCCATAGGACTCGTGCATTAAATGGGTGCAGCTCTCAAGTTGCTCTGGCACTTAGACAGCCTTTGATCTCCACACATCCTTCAAAGCGTTGATCACTCCAGTCAACAAGAAATCCCCAGAGTGCACCATAATCATGCAAATGACAGCTCTCTGCATTCCGTGACTTCTTGCAGGGCAAGGGATTGCTGCATTACAGCATTATTCATTTTGATAGATCAGCAAACCTCAGCCACTGTCAGGCACTTGCACATCATGTACTTTACAGCTGCTTACTCCTTCCAACTTTCGGTACCACAGCGGCATCAAACAAAAAGTGCAATATTCACCGTGTCAATCATAGGCTGGCAAGGCTGAAGGCTTTAGCTCCTTCGTCTGACACAGGGCGTCACCTGTGTCATTTTGCTGGGAGGAAGCCCACAAACTTTAGAGGAGAATTCCTCAGTTCTGATTCCATTTTTGAGGCCTGGGGGATCATGAGACAACATGAATTGCTGCCCATCTCTATTCTAAAATAGCAGTAGCAGCAATAATATTACTGACATGCCAGAAGCTATTTGTTCTTATGACTTTGTTCAAGAAAGCTTTGTAAAAAAATGTTTTTCACCAATGTCTTGACTGATTAATGGATAAGAGTGTCCACCAAACACTAGTAATGTAACGCAATGTAATTTGTAATATGGCAGCCATAGTGAGTCTTGGTATGAAAAGCAACACTCTTCCAGAGTAGGCTATAGTAAACAGAGTGTGTGCAGAAGTGTCGTTCATTATATTACATTACATTCACTTAGCAGACTTTCTTATCCAGATCAACAAGCTGTAGTGAATAACAGTACTACTCTCAGCAATACAAAAATGCAGTATCACCAAGCATCCAAAGAGGCCCATTTATAATCACTAAGTGTGATGTTAAACTAACAAACAACAATTTGTATCGCAACAGAAGATGGTACAACTAGACAGATAATCTTTATACAGATATACCTATAACATTATCTAAGCGGAAATCCTGATAAAGAAAGAGAAAAAAAGGATATTTAAAGGGGGTAAGGGGAGCCATTAAGTGCACAGATGAGGAATGAGGAAGAAAGAATGAAGGAACTATTAGTCAGCATATTGAGCTTTTTTGTGAACAATTTTATTACCATATAAACTTTTCATTAGAGAAAACAAGAGACATATTTACACCATTACAACATATTTAAAGATAATCTTCAGCAAGTCCATATTTTTTAACAATTCACATTCATGCCAAGATGTTAGTTCAGTACCAATAACAAATTTGAGAATAAGTGGTGTGCAAGACTTTGACTATGACATCTAGGCAGCTTAGTTACATTCATATCATGTGTTTGATACTGTATGATAGGAAATGTGTAATAGTTTTGTGGGGAATGTGTTATATCTTGGGGTGTGTGTGAGGAATATGAGCAATGCTTTGTGGGAATATGCAATATCTAGAATGTATATGTGGAATATTATTGTCGGGAATGTGCAATATTTTGGAGTGATCTGTGTTTTTTTGTGATTTTTAAATCTGCTATGAGACCAACAGCAACTCTGGAATGTCCAAGACAAATATCTCCTGGAGACAATAAAGGCTTATCTAATCTAATATTATTTGAAAAGTCAGTGTCATTGAAAATATTGTCAGTTATGGTCTACGAAATCATTGTGCTATTTTTCCAATAGCCAAGAGTTTTTACTTGACGTTTTGTTAAGCAAAGTCGTGAATCTTTCTTGGAAAATAATATCATGACAATAATGGCTCTATGTCACAGTATATCAGTTCCAATGGTTCCAACCCGGCTCTTCAATATGGTCTTCATTCCAGCTGTAACTCGGCTACAATAAGTTATCTGGCTTTGTGGGTGGAAAGCACAATAATGACTAAATGCAAGAGGACAGAATGTCACTATGACAACACAAACCCACGGAGTGTTACAGCACATCTACGGAAGTAAGCCGTGTTGCTAAACCTGATGGAAATGCCCGTCAGTCAGCAATGCATAAAATCATGGAACAGGAGTTTCCCTGAATGCTTTCAGATTTGACATCAAAGATGGCAGCTCCAACCAAAAATGCCTCCCCTCCTGACATGCACATCATTAAAGTGATTTATAAAAGGACATCTCCCAGCGTGGTCACGGAATTGCTGATAAAACTGAACACCCAGCTACGCCTCATTCCTGCAGGTATAGAGCATTATGTAATGCAAGAACAGCTGATCCGTAGAAAGAATTTTAATGTTCCAATGTAAGAAGACAGTTACAAAACAATTATCACAACGGCTAGCGTTGCCTCCATAGCAGAGCACTTACGGCTCTTCATGTGATGAATATATGCTTCCTCGGACAATAGAAATGCAGCCTGGGCAATTTTAAGTCTTACATTTTACATCACTTACAGTCAGCTGTGTCATTTGCATTTCAATTGCATTGAACAAATGACCAAGATTACCATAGCTCCCCCTACGTCACTCTCCACTCTGTTTAATTTATATTTAATCCCAAGATATTAAAACTGTATTAATGTATACCAGCTTTAATGTATAATGTATTTAATGTATACCAGCTTGCCAAGATGTGTGGCGCAGTCAGTAAGGAAGCCGACTCTGGAACCATATGCGATTTCTCCCAGGTGGGTGGAGGTTTGATTGCGGCCACACCAGTTTCTCAGCTGTGGCCCCTTTTCTATCTGTTACTCTGCTTTTCTGTCCTCTGTTTTCTATCCCCTCTTCTTGCTACCTGTCTATATACCTGTCATAGTATATGAAAGGAGGGTGGACTGTCTTTTCTTTTTTTTTAAATGATTTTAAAAAGTATACACTTCAAGTAAAGCAAGCAAAAACCCTGCTACATGGAAATCCACCTGTTACTAGTCTTTGTTGATAAACTAGTCATATACTCTTTTTATAAAGGTACCTACACTCTCTGTAAATGAGAAGGTTTTCTGTGATAGTCACTTACTCTCCTTTGGGTACTTCAGCACCTTACTTTTTGACCAACTCAATGTAGCTGGATTTCCCATAGGTCTTAAAAGGATAGTTTACCTTCTCAGGTTCTTATAAATTATTTCAGTTTTACCGTATGTTTTCGATCGGCCTGGACAGTTTTTATGTTCAATGTAGCATATTTTAAATACAGTAGTTTTGACAACCAGCCAACTTTACAATGGCTGGAGCATTTGGGGTTTCATGGTCTAAAGCAAGAAAACAAAAATTCCAAACGTAATTCCAAAGCAGACTATGAAGTGTTACATTTCCTGTGGCTATGGTGCATATGAACAGATAAATTTTATAATAATTATACAAACATAAGTATCAGTTCTTCTATTGTGCCAGTACTTTTTTTCCTTGACTCCAGCGGTCTCAGGTTGCATGTTCTGTTAAAACTGAAATTAACTGTAATCTTCTGAAGACTAATTGGGTAATATACACACATCTCTGGAGGCATAAAGCTGCTGTACACTCTGTTTTGGAGTTACTTGAAGTGTATTTTCTTGCTTTAGACCGCAGACCCCCCAAAAGCTTCTGCAACCAACCAGTGTAATTCCAGCAGGTCATCAGAAACTTCTGTAAGTATCCTTAATCACGCACAACACATTGTCTGTGGACTTAAACGGAGAGAAAATATCAAAAGACTGCAGAAAGATAACTATCACTTTAAAACATATGAAACCTTCAGTGACTGACTTGTGGCCTTCATGTGGTGATTACAGGTATATGTGTGTCTGAAAGTTTGTGTGTGCATGTGTGCACATGTGTGTATGTGTAAATGGACTGCATTTATATAGCGCTTTTATCCAAAGCGCTTTACAATTGATGCCTCTCATTCGCCAGAGCAGTTAGGGATTAGGTGTCTTGCTCAAGGACACTTCGACATGCCCAGGGCGGGGTTTGAACCGGCAACCCTCCGACTGCCAGACAATCGGTCTTACCTCCTGAGCTATGTCGCCCCATAGTATGTGTGTGTGTGTGTTTGACTTGGGGAGACATGGAAGCTACTGTATTAAAACAAGATAAGGAAAAAGCACGAGTTGCATTTTTGGCAAGATGTGACAAACACACACACACACACACAAAGGAAAAAAAACTTTCACTTCTGAGCAACTACATGCTCACAAAGCCCTGCCTGTGACTGACTGCTAGGATAATGCCATAGACTCGGAGAGTATATGCATGTGGAGAGACAACTGACATAATAATGCTGCCAACAGAAACACAAAATGAAGGCTAGCCTCCTGGCTATGCACTTGCTGTTTGGAACATGCCGTCTCACCATTAAATACAAGAATGACTTATATAATGGAA
Source organism: Anguilla anguilla (assembly GCF_013347855.1). Lineage (NCBI taxonomy): Eukaryota > Metazoa > Chordata > Actinopteri > Anguilliformes > Anguillidae > Anguilla > Anguilla anguilla. The sequence continues at coordinate 22,153,872 of NC_049208.1, forward strand.
CAAGCACAGAATGCTATCAAACTGTTATGAAAATGGTGGTTCAAAATCCAAAGGGCTGACCAGCAGTTATGTAAGATGCCAATATTTTTCTGGAACAATCGTTTTCCTGATAATTACCATCAATGCATGACAATACTATTGTGTGTCAACAGGCATTATAAAAACTGCTGCTCTGTGCTCAGTTAGAGCTTTCAAAGGAGCAATGTAAACCTCATAAATGATCACATGAGACAATTCATGCTTTTATTGCAGCCAACTTCGGTCAATATCAATTCCAAAGGCAGGTGGAAAATACCAGATTGAGAAAAAAAAATGACTGAAATGAAAATCAATAGAGAATTTGTGACACAGATGTGAGAGGGCAAACCTAATTTCTCTCATTGGCAGTTATGCATGGCTGGAAAAAAAGCTCCATCAGTTGCAGCTGAATCTTAAGAAAAAAGAAAAACAAGAGCCTAATTTCTGGAGGCTGGAATTTTGGAGATGGGAGATGAATTAAGGAAGGAACTGAAAAAACATGTTGAGGAGAGATGGGATGTGTCAGCAGTTCAGAGAGGTAATTTTAAGGTACATGGCAGAGACATCAATACAGGGAGCTCAAAGAGCGATGCCTTTAGTCAACCAACTGGTCTTCTAAGGGCACCCTTTTTAAAAGTTCTAAAACTATTAAAAGCTCTTCTCCTGCACTGGTCAGTGTTAAGAAAAACTGACAAACTTATTTTGACAAACAAATGTATATTTCATGATAATAGTTGTAATCTTGCAAGTTACTATACTGTAGGTATATATTAGTTTGGCACTCATGTTCAGAGTGACACAGTACTCCTTTGGTATTCTGACTTTCACTCATACATTGTCATACATATGTGATCTGCACAATGTGCCCAGTGCATCTATCAATCCTGTCATGTAACTCCCTGATGGGGGTCCAAATATCCCCAATTATAACCACAAATTTATACAATTACTTAATTCATTATGACTGAACTAATCATAAAAGTAATTAGTGCTCTACTTGCTCGATATTCAACCCAGACTCGAATAAGTGTCATTTTATTTGTACTGGGAGGGTGGCCATTTTCCCCAGAGAAACTACAACCTGGAAACTAAAAAACACCAATTCCCAGGGGCTATCACAGCTAGAGCAGCACAGCATGAACAGCATGGCTGAGGCAGCCATCTGATTATTACTGCATAACATTATGTACACGCTTAGCAGAGAATAATATCCATGGCAACTGACCGTGCTTACACATTATGGATCATTTCTGCAGCTGTATGTGTGCTAAAGCAACTGAAGTAAAGTTGCTTGCTCTGTTCATATTGGTACTGTTCAAACCATATCCTCACACCAGATTTGTTTAAGGTGCATAAAATATTACTCACAACTCACTTTCATCCTGAAAGAATAAACAAAGAACGTGCATTCCCCAGTGAACAACATTTTTAAAATATTAGATTCTTTTCACGATATTCTTTATTCACAATATCAAAGCAAGACTACTGTGTGGTACAGAAGAATAAGGAGTGCATTTTTTTTTGTCAAGCAAGTTGCGAGAGATGTATATTATTCCCAGGTACAACATAATTGGTACACCCTGATCCTGCTACCATTTGGAAGACACACTAGCACTATATCCACTGAGTCACAGCGCTTACCTTTCAGGGGAACGATTATTATTCAATAAGAGGTAGGTGCAATCTCTTTCATTTAGCTGTATTTACATAAACAGTGAGATTAATACAAATCCTAACATGAACAAATGCTGTCACATGCTGATTGGCATTTGGAAAAACAAATGCCGTGGCGATTGGAGAAATGTCTCTTTTGATTTTCCAGCTCCGCATGACGAATACTAATAGAAGTGATTCATACACCTTTGGTTGTCTCAGGGGTATTGACGTTGTGAAAGAGATGCTCTGCCAGCTAGATGTAACACGTGTACGCCATGAAATCGAGACAAAGAGATCCTTCTGGTGGAATGAAAACTCTTTTACAGTGGAGTGAATGCTCTGGGTTCTATGTAAACGCTAGTAGTGCACTCTGGGTACACGTAAACCCCTTCACCACAGAGCACTGTGTATAAACTGGCTTACAATAAAGTGAGTGCCAATGCTGCATGTAAACTCAGACAGAAGTAAATACAATTTAGTAAGAACTGAATGAATGAAGAAGACCAGGCTTGATATGATGTTAGATACTATCTAGCCTGTAGGTAATCAGAGCATTAGGCACAATTTAGTTGGAAAATGGCAAGCATGCTGGGCTGAATAGTCAGTTCTCATCATTGTTAAGTTTTGTTAGGTGAATTTTCACAGAACTTCCAGGTGATCCTTTTTTAAAAATTCCTTTCAAAAGGATTCTCTGAGGACTGACTAGTCACCCTTCACATATAAATAAATCAGTAACTTTGTATTATGATTCATTTTTATCTTAGTGACACTTAGGTCTAGGGTCTACCAATTTTTACTTTCAGCCACAACATGTTTCCATCGATTAGGCAAGTTGAATAAACTTGGAAATGGATATTCTATTGCCTTGTAAATCTTGCTAATGGAAACAGCCAATAATGAAGTTGGAGTTTTCATTATATAAGCACATGCCATGTGATTGAGAAGTAAACACAAATGGTCAAAGCCATTTTCAGCATCTGATCCGGAATCAAATACAGAGGAAAAGCTTTGGATTTCTTCTCCTCATTTCTCACCATTTCCATTTTAAGTCTGAGACCATAAAAATGACAATAAGAATCTAATACAATAACCTCCCTAAGAGAGTTTACAAAATCCTCTTTGTGTCCTCAGCAGTCAATGAGCAGTCCCTCAGCATTTACGTCTTTCTGAGTATATCTCTGTCATCGCAGTTTCATATCTACCATGTTCTCCAGTCTTTTAAATCCTGGGGACTAAGGTCAAAAAGATCATCAGGTAGTCAATATCTATCATGCCAAGTTCATACTGTTCTTTAAAATGTATGTAGAGTCACAAAATGAGCCTCACCAGTGTTTTAGTCTACTTGAAGGATGACACCAAATATGACAGTGTGCAGAAATTAATGGTTAGGCAACTGCAATTATCAAAATGCTGACGATTCTCACAAGCAGATGCGGACCAGTCCCTCTGCTCCTATAAAGCTCTGTATGCAAACTAACTGTGCAGTGGATCTAGGGTTATGATTAATGCACTGCAGTGTTTTCAGTGGCTGAATGTAGACATGAAAATTAACCACTCTGTTAAAAGCAGTTGTAAAGAGGGCACATGTTCATGTGCAGTTGAGATTTATTGAAGAAAGGCAGCAGCTTAGTAAAATAAAAAATATTACCACAAATTTTGACCCATTCACATTTCAACACATTTTGTACTGTACTGCGAATAGAATGATACAATTTCCCATTTCAAAATAAAGACTGCAAAGACTGCATGAATCCCATCTGTACCTTTAGCTCAAGAGAAGAAAAGAAGGGCAATCTTTAAATGATCTTCTCATCAAAATTATATGTCTGTCTTGTGCAGGTGCTGTGGACGCACTGTCTTAAACGCCAGCGTCTAACAATAACATTGTCTTAAATTATTGCTTTTATCACTCATTGATTCAAAGTCCAGTGCTATAACCTGTATACTGTTGTAAAGCTTAGACTCGTCGCCCTTTGATGCAAAAAAACTTGCCTTTATTGGTAAAACCACTAGAAATAAAAAATAAATAACAAGGCAGTCCTCTTCCCCAAAAGTGGGCTGAAATCGACACCCCAGGTGAATGATTATGGTAATTTATTTTCCAATGACTAACCCCAACAAGTAAAGCAACTGGTAATACTGCAGTGATGATGCTGACAACACCATATCCCCCACAGAGCCATAAGCAGTCAATCCACTGTTTGTACATAGGTTAGGAAAAGTCTGTGCATTATTTCCATTGAGCTGAAAACAAGTATTTCAATGCACATAAATGAAACTTCCAACATGAAAAGTGCCTTTCTAAAAAAGCAACTTACAAACAGTGAAAAAATATCTCAATGAGACATTTCAGTATCAAGTAAATTACCTGAAAGCAAAAATCTACCCATCCTGACTTTTCACCACCTTGGAAACCTCATATTCATTACAGTATCCTTACAGTCTTGCATTCCTCAAGCTCATTTACTGTACATAGCTTTCAAATGTAGTTTACAGCTTCCTTCTACCTTTTTTTTGAGGCTTAGCCATTCTGCTGCGTACCAAGTTACTTTCACTTTCTGTTTTTGCACAGTGCACAAGTGGATGCTCAGAGCATGGTCGTTTATAGGAGCTTCGTTTATCAGTAAATTGTTGCTAAAGAACATTGTGATAGAGATAAAAAGGCTCTATATTATTGTAAATTTTTAAAAATATGATTTTATCATTTTCTTCCTTGTTGGATCTCACTCTGTTGTGATCAGTGGGCTTGATGCTATGTGCTACACCAGAGGGGGGAAACTCCTCATTTCATATAGCCACTGTTTGCATATGCAAATTACAACAGGCTACTTACTACAACAGCCGGACAGCTGAGTGCAGGTCAGATCGCACAGCGAAGTAAAACAAAGTGGTTTGATTGTTTCTAAGTGAATTTAGTGTGTGTGATAACTAACCATAATGAACATATTTTTGGAGTTGTATACATCCTGGGGTACAATTTGGAAATGAAATCTGGTTCCAGGATCAGAAATTAATGTAATCACTACAGAATAAAGAAAATGCAAAAAAGTTTTTGTTTTTCAGAAGAAATGTCCTGCATGTTTAATGATTAGGATCATGTTTGATAATTTTGGTACAAATGTGCTCTTTATTTCAAGCTTTGAACCATGTCTGTACTATATATAGTTTAGGAAATAATAGTGTTTTTAAAGATAGGAGGGGTTAAGCTGCACTTATAACAGAACCCTGTTTCCCAGTCAACATAACATCTCAACATAACCTGAGAAGAAGAGAGAAGATACAACTGCAGTCATCATGGCAAAACAGCAAAGGGGCCCACACATTTGGGTGACTGTATAACATGATGCTGTTCTTACAGATGGAGAATGCTTTTGCTGCAAGGAACTAGATGGTGGACAGCAATTACTGGAATAAGGGAACAGAGATAGGCACCCTGTTATATGTCACCAAACCATGAAAGTGCTGGTGTTTCACAATAAACTTTATTTTCAAGCTATTATTTACTTTGAGGAGTAAAGGGGACATGCTTTAAGTAACATGAAACTCACCTGAGATCTTTATTTTTCAACTGCACAATTGGTTCTTTAATGTTCTCATGTGATTGCCTATACATGCACAGTAGCTGTGATATAACACAAGCAGTAAAAGAATCAGCTGGAAGTGACAAAGAAGGATGATGGGACAACTTTCAATAAAACGGCTAGCCTATCCATTTTCCTCAATGTAGCTAGTTCTCCAATGTTACGCTTCTCTTCTGGTCAGCTAAATTAGCCTAGCCAACTATTTAGTACATTTTCATCTTTGTCTATCAAAGTTGACTTACTGTTATCTTTGAAGTTAGGTGACATTGTTAATTCAAGTACAATCTACATCTAATCTTGCATTTCATCACCATTAAGTGAGCTAGCCTAGATTACATATTAGCTAAATTTGTAAAAGTATGTTAGTATGAGATATTCCCTTTCTCTTGTCTAGTCAAATAATGATTAAAATAAAAATATGCAGCAAACCATACCTATTACCTAAATATTTTCTCCTCCTATTTATAGGCAACACAGACCTTCTCTGCCTACCACTTCTTACTGCGAGACTGGCAGAAATGGGCAGACGCGTGGACTGTTCTGCCAGCCTGTGTTGTATCTGCCATTTCGAGAGTGTGATGAATGAGTTTCTCCAATATTGCACCATGAATGGTTATCTATTGTGTGAAGCATTTCACTGTTTAAATTTCTATAATTACCAGCAGAAATTCATTCTTCTGGTCGAACAAGCATGCAGCTCATATTTCATACGCTTGGACATATTGCCCAGCAACCCAATACCATCTCAACCTTTAAATATATTTAGTATATAATTTCACAATTCCGAACAAACACTCATCATAGCCCTTCATAATGTGGAGGGCTGGGGCCATGAGCATACACAAAAAATAAATAATATACAAATATACCTGCGTGTCAGTGGCTTTTGAACCAGAACCTTTAAAACTAAACTGGAAATTTGGACGATAGCCATTAAAAGCATAGGTATGAAACATAAGGTATCCATCAATTATTATGAAGTGCTTGCATTGACAGCTTTCTTATGTTTTTACAGCTTGAAATTAAATTCACACTTCCAAAGCACATGTAATTGAAAAGTAATAGCACCCATTCAAGATGCAATAAAACACCTATAAAGTACCACTGTAAACAATTAGGCCTACACGACCATATGATCATAACCCAATACACACATTTATTATACAACACTGTCAGGAACATTGGCCATTTGATTTACTGAGTCTCCTGAAATGTTCTCATATGCTCATTTAGCTTGCAAACAATAGAAGGTGGTGTCTCGCAGATTCTCTTTTTCATCAGATTACTTTCAGATTACAGACAACCATTCGGTCTGAGCATTAGCATGACATCACTGTTCCAGTGATGGGGAGATGATTACATTATGATTACACTATGCGTGTACCAGCATGGATGGTCCTGCACTGTACAAAGGCACACAAAATTGGAAAAATTGTTTGTATATACAATTTAGTCAGTTAGCAGAAGCCGAAGTGACCTAAAAAAAGTTATTATCTATGACAAGTTTTATCAATAAAAAAATGATTTATCCTTTGTTCTAATATCTTATGAGGGCCCCTGTCAGTCAGGGCCCCTGAAATCGTCCTAACTCCACCCCCCCCTCCCCAATATGGCAAGTGGACAGCTGGTACCATGAGAACTGGTTGCTGAGTGCCTGAAGCCATGGGAGAGCCAGCTGACAGGAGGATGCTGAATGGAGAGGTCTAGTTAATGTGTATGGTGTGATTATTGTCTGAATATAGCAATAGCAGGGGGAAGCACCACTCACAGCTTGGTAAGCCAGTGTGAGAGACTTGAATTAAATTGGGGCAGTCACTAGAAACAAGGGTGTTCAAAAGTGGTGCGACGTCAATTTTGGCAGGGTGAAGACCAGACGGGCAGCAGAATTCTGGACCAGTTGCAGTGGCCTGATGACACTAGCCAGTAATCCTATCAGCAAGTCACTACAGTATTCCAGATAAAGTATCTGTGTAACCGCTTGGGTGAGGGAGGGGTGGATTCTCCTGATGTTGTGAAGGGAGAATCTGCTGGACTGGGTTTGCTGCCACTATTTTTTCAGAGAAGCTCAGCTGGTTATCTAGGGTCAGAACAAGTTTCTTGGCTGAGCACGAGGGAGACACTGTGCCATCAGTGATTGAAACATGAATCTGTGAAAGCACATTGCAGGGAGGGACAGGAGTTCTGCCTTCTCTGGATTGAGCTTCAGGTGGTCGGTGGATAGTCAGGCTGCAGTGTCAGCCAGAGGTGCCGAGATACCCGTTTGAGTTTGCACACTGGAGGGAGAAAATGAGGAAAAGAATTGTGTGTCATCAGCACACCAATGATATGATTGACATGAGCAGAGATAACTGGACCAGTGATTTTGTGTAACGCAGAAAGTGGCCTTGAACTGAGGGGTGCTGGTCAAGAGGGGGAAGAAACAGACACCTTCCAGACCACCTAGTAAGATTAGTCAGCAAGATATGAGTGAAAGCATGCAAGGGTAAAGCTTGGCATGCACATCTCCACACAAGATGAGAAAAGGATCTTGCCTTGCTTTGCCCAGGGTACTTTTGCATCAGGATCAATATTAATTTGATTGAAAACTCTGAAGGCGGCCTTGCAAGCTGGAATACAAGCATCATGGGTACAACCATCCATATAATTAAACTAATTGCAAAATCGCCTGCAACATTCTCCAAAAATACCATTTGCAATGTTAACAAAATTGATGGTGTAACGCTAGATAATCTGTACCCATGTTTCACTGTGTATGCCACCTGTCATACATGTTCCAACACCAACAGGGTATAGCTGCCCTGGCCTTCCATAAAGTGAACATATTACCGGATCTAAAAACAGTATTAATTAACACATTTGTTAGTGTGTCAGTGATTTTGCACTGTCCTACTCTCAGTTCTGCCATCTGATTGTAACTGACTTTGCTAAATTAACTTTTCTCAGACCAAGGCTGTGTCCTGTCCATGCTACTTGTGTCTTGTCTATGCTACCTCTGTTCTGTCTGCTACTTTATCAGCTGCACCTATGGTTCGGGTGAAAGATCACTGACACTGCACTTAGACACTAGAGAACTGCAGAGAACCACTGATTCTGTATTTCTCTCCATGATATCACATATTAAAGCTTCTCAACCTTGATTAAAGTCTCTGTGTAAAACTGAATTATTCTTCGACAATGTCAGTTAGAAAGCTGGTTGTCTAACTAGTTACCTGTGCATTGCTAATCCATCACATTACATGAAACGTTATTTCCTGATCAATAGCTAAATCCTGAGTTCTCTCTGTGCAAGTGACAGCAAAGTTGGAGGCTGTCCTGGCTGTCTGAATGATAAGCTTTATATTTTTAACGTGATTTTTCACAATATATAACTGAACTGGCAGACATAACAGCATAGTCACAATCAATAGCATTAGCATCAGCTCCAAGCTCAAAGCAGACAAAAATCTATGCTTGTGACAAGGATTCTAGTCAGCTACAGTGAGTGAGGTAACATTCACTATACATGTAACATATCATTTTTTTGATTTTGAAATTAAACATTAACATTCTACCCTTGGGACATTTGCATGGAGCCAATCAACTTATGCCCTACAGGATTGGTTTAACAAAATGCTTTTTTCATATCTAGAATTCTCCCCCCCCCCCCCAATGCCTCAATGCAGTTCTAGACAAACAGTTTTAATAGTTAAAAGTAAAATATATAGAATGCACATCCATCCATACATTATCTATACCCGCTTGTCCTGAGCAGGGTCGCAGAAGGTGCTGGAGGCTATCCCAGCATGCAGTGGGCAAGAGGCAGGAATACACACTGAATAGGCCGCCAATCTATCGCAGGGCATGCAGTGTTATACAAAAACAAGGAATTATCTATCTACAGTTTAATATGTACACTGTGATTCTCTTCTTTGGATTTCTATCAGTCCACATACTCTGCATTATTCCAATTTTTTAAATGGTATGGGCCCGTGTACATTTTGTTTTCCTCAAGACAAATTAGCGAAGCTGCCCAGATTGTATGACTCATTTAGTGTGACGGCACATTCCTAGCACATCCCCCCTCCCCCCTTTCTGGAAGCACGCATGCGGTCAACTGATCAATACACCAGGCAGACCCATAGTGAAAATCACTTACTGCATTTTTCCGCACCTACAGATCAGCCATTGTAAAAAGGTGCCAAATGCACAAGTGCCCAAATATGTTCGGACGAGGATTGCAGTCGACGCTGTAACTAGTCCAGACAACACTGGGTAGGTAGCATGAGACTCAAAGGCTTATCGATTTTTAACTGAATAACTGGCTTGGGACCAGCTTGGTCCATAACACAGCTACACGCATAAACCGTGAGGGCCTCAGTTACCCTTACAAAGACAGAGGATGAGGGAACAGGATTATAAAAGAGGGAGAGATGTATGAGCATGTGTGTGAACAAAGGAAGATGATGTAATCTATACCCATGTACTGGACAGTGGAAGAGAAAAAAAAATCCATTGGATTTACTCAACTGAATTGTTAACAGTGGTTCCACATGGTTTGCTTGCTTTAAATACCTGATATATTGCTGTTTGCTGGTTCACAGCTGAAACATTAAATGATTGCATTTTTAAATGTGATCTGGTTGAAGACTTTCAATACATGCTCCTTTTTTGCCTTTTTATGTGTAGTAAGTCACAGAGCATTTTTGACAGGAAGTTAGAATTGTCTGTGCTTTTATCATTAAATGACCTTTGCCTGTTCTGTGATTGCTTATGACTGCAATTATTACAGGTCACCGAATTTTGAAGTGACAGGTATATGGCCATAAAGGTACACCATGCCTTCAGGATGTGCTTATTTGGGCATACATGTTAATGAAACAAACTTTGCAGATTCAAATGTGCCTGATACAGCATGCCTGATACAGTATGTCACTGAACAATTTGCTCAATGTTAATTTAGCCCCAAGTTTAGACAATATACACACAGGTCAGATGTTCTCATGGTAAAGAAAGGTATGCATGTATAGAACCTGCTAAAGAAAGGTAATTTTAAATACACTCATTGGATGATCTTTACAGAACTCCTAGCTCTGTTCACTCATGCGACCACACTGCTAGTGCTTTAAGTATGTGGCATAGACCCAGTGTTGGGCTTCCCCCCTCTCACAGGGGATGAAGTCCAGTGAAAACACATTTTAAAACGATTTGTATTGACTTTTTTTTCTTTTTTTATAAAGCTCTGTTCGCTGCGAGTGTGTGGGGGGATTAAGGCGCAAAGGATTATTTAAGGAGAAGTAAATCTGTAGGGGTCCAAAGTCCAATTCATTGGACACTTCTGGCAGCGGTAAAAGGCCTTGGGTCTCTGAGGGGCCTTATCCGATACGGTGGCCCTTATCCGATGGAAGCCTGGAACTGGAATTTGAGATTGGGAAATGGGAAAACATAAGCGCTTGAAATGTGGCTTCCTAGTAATCTGGTTTGGATGTATAACAAGCACGGAACCGTCCAGACCCAGGGTGCAACTCACTTCCACAGACACAATTTAGTTGGCACCACCTGCGCATGCGTCCTACTAAACGAAGCACCACCTGCGCATGCGTCCCAGAAAACATCCCTCAAAGGTCATCCGTGAGTGAGTGAATGAGTGACCACAATTTGCTATGCATAGTCCAGGGCGGCAGTTCCTGCGCGCTCTGGGAAAAAGGAAATGCTACTGCACTTTTAGAGCCTGCTTTTTAAGCATACTGGACGTCAGTTTAGTTGGTCAGGGAGGGGATTCTAGTTTCTTTTCAGCGCTTGGGTTTTCCAAAGTACACTTGACAAACGATTGCAGTGAAATAAGTCCTCAGCCACTGCTACAGTAGGTAGATATGATACAATAGACATAATATTTTTACACAGGCATCCCCAGGGCCAGGGCTGGGGACCCCAGTGTCTGTTGATATACCGTTTTTTAACCAAAGATCTACAGAAAAAAACAGATGAGCTAACTCTGTAGTCAACCGCTTTTAACTGCATTCAGGGACTAACAAAACAACAAAAAACAGCAGACCCTCTGGGACCCATTTCAACACATCTCGTAAAAGGCTGTGATTGGAACATACTGTACATTTGGAGGAGGAAGCTCCAGGCAGTACATAAAATAGGATATGGGATCGTCCAAAAACTTCAGACAAGCTCAATTAGGTGAAATAACTGAAAATTTGAGGTCCCAGTCCATCCATGTTAGCAAAACCTAAAGAAATAACATCTTAACACATAAAGTCTGAATTGGTTAGGGCAATGGTAGCTCAATGATAATAATTGTAGTGTGCATTTTACTAACTGTACCTTATTAGTTTGAATTACCTTTGTTACTGAAAAAGCTGCCTTGCTTGCTTCAAGGTAATGACAGTTATTAAGCTCAGGAAATTAGAATGATGTATTCAAATAATAGAAAGCTTAAGGAGAGCCATTATTTTCAGAAAGTGAAAGCAGCAAAGTTGTAAATCATTTTGTATGTCTCCTGACTTTCCATATAATGCAAAGCACACATTAAGTGCTATGGGGGAGTGTGTACTGCCTCTACATATAGTATGACGCTGTCATCTTCCAAAACTCCTACACATGAATTTGTAAATGAAATACAACCTTTACAATGTGAGGTGCCAGGACCATTATGTTAATAACGCATGATGTCCTTTGAAATACACCCCTGCAAAGAAAACACATAAGGCCCACTTGTACACATTGTTTAATCACATTAGCGCAATTTTTCAATGCAGCCAATGCACATTGTTGGGCTAATCTACATACATATAACTCTCTCTCTCTCTCTCTCTCTCTCTCTAACACACACACACACACACACAACAATATTACATGTTCTTTTTAAGATGTACCTCTTTAAGGGATGGTGGCCATTTTGCCAATGGAATCTACAACCTGGGGAGGAAAAGCAAACAATTCCCATGGGCCATCAGAGCTACAGCAGCACAGAGTGAGCAGGCTGGCTAAAGCAGCCATTTGATTATTATTGTATTGCATCATGCTTAGTGTGGAACATTATTTGGAGTGACTGACAGTGGTTATGGCTCTGCAGTTCAGTTTCTGTAACGTGCTCATTCAGCTGCATTTGCTTCGGAGCATTAAATGTGAAATTCTGCACCTAAGGCTGGATCAGCTGAGGCCCATCCCAATATAAAAACATACAGAAGCCCTTACGATATGCAGTGCCTTCACCACTGTGCCCGACTGCATATAATTAGTTGACAATCATTGTTAATGACTAATGAGCTATTTCTCTGTTATCAAGGACTGGAGGCAGACTCATTTCTCAGTACAGCACCCCCTCTGTCAAGCAGTTTTAAAATATGGCCCTTCAAAAGAATACTGAAGAGACACTGCAAGGGGAAAAAAGAAAGATGATTTCTTGATTAAATGTAACCTTTTCTGTGTTCATTTTTCGCAAGTTATTGTATGTAAATACCCCAATTCATTTGGATCTTAACAGTATTTTTTTTACACATTTGATTAAAAACAAACACACGCTAGAGTTAAGCTATTAATATACATTTCCAATAGATAGAACTATAACACAGGGCTGCTCTCACCCCCACACCACTTGCTGCACTACTTGCTGCACCACACATCACCATGTCATGTGGGTCTGAGGCCTTATGCAGAAATAATGGGTGGAGCTACAATGAGCTGCCAGTGACTTGCTCTACACAACAAAACACAATGATTGAGGTTAAACAGATGAGAAATGGATTGCATGCATGTTTCCACCCTTTCTCCTCCTTAGTTTCAGTAAACCTCTCTGTCCAGTCAATAATTTAAGGTATTCTTGCCATACTCTGTGAAACATTTACTATTTTTTGAAAGGTAAATGTAGACTTAAGCATACAAAACACATCTTCTGCTGAATTACTGAAAGATCCATTGCTAAACATCCAGAAATTCAAAAGAGCATGTTTGCTGTAAGTAATCTAAGACTAAAAGCAAGCCTCACTGTTTATCACTAATAATGAATCAAGAATGAATTGAATGCACAGTGGGTTTTTAAAAGTACTTTGCCCTGTGTCTAAAATACGCACTGCAACCCCTGCAGCCAACTATGCTTTGAACTTACCCACAGGATGCATGATGTAGCTTTGGTATTCACACGGTGAAATAACAGAAAGGTCTTTGTCAGCAAACCTACACTTGCTTTGAGTGACACTGCAAGGGTTACCCTCTGTATTGATTTCTACACTAAATCTCAAGTTAAAAGGAAGGGTTGAGGGTCTTCTCCTTGTGGATTCTCAAAATGCTAATGAAAGAAAAGCCACTTTTCTTTTTATTTCCTATTTTGACAGTTTTTCTCCTGGAGGAAAGATGCTGAGGTCTTTGATCCTTTTCCTGAACTTCACGAAGGATGGGAGGGACCTTAATTGGTGCCACGCGTTTCTCACTGCACTACTGTTATTTCCAGCCATCTGGAGGTAAAGGCTAGTAAACGCCAGATCCATCTGTGCCGACACGTGCTGTCTGACCCCTGAAACACCCACGCTGCCTTGGCCTCTTAGTCATTTCTTCAGCAAGCCTCCACTGGTTAAATTCTAAAAACGGCGGAAAAATTAATACGGCAAAATTAGCAATGCAATCCAGCGTGTTCACTCAAATGATTATATTTGGGTTTTAAAAAAAGACATCAGTGGTGGGTCTCATATTAGTGACAGTGATAAAAATCTGCATGAGCATAAAATCATGTATGAAACACGTAGGCTATTCCACCTGCTTGAGTTCCACTTTACTTGAGTAATGAACTGTGAAGATCCAGTGAGCATCATTAGCTGGGTCAACGCAAGGCTGTGAGTTCAGAGCCCAGCTATGCCCAGCTGTATCCCACTATTGGCTGTCAGAACACACTTATTCATCCTGATTTCTGAGTGAATAACCTTATCCCAACCGCATGAACCACCTGGATTCCATTGCACAAAAACTCAGACAATGGGCAATTCTGTTGAAGCATATTTTGATGTTTATTCATTTATTTGTTTATTTATTTATTTACAAATTTAAGTCAACTCACAACACAGAAATTTAAACCCAAAGAAGCAGAGTCATACTGTACTCAGAAATGCATTCTCTTCTGGAAGCTCCAATTTGATTTACTTTTTGATAAAAATATTATTTCAGCTTCACCAAGAGAACAGTAGCAGTGGGAAACAGTAAGGTTTTATTAAGATGCGGTCAGTTTTCAAGAACAAAGGCTGTGTACCAGTAAAGATAGACTACAATACTTTCCTGTTAAAATACTTCAACACTTCAAATTCATTCATGCTTGAAACACAACTGCCGAATTATAATGAGCTGTTACTTGTTCTTATTTGGACATTAAAATTGAGGAATGTTTTCGCACATCAGGCCACATTATGTCAAATATAACTGCATGAAGAATAAATCCCCAATTTTCACATCTCAGGATATTTTATAAATATAATAAATTAAATTGTGCATTATCTGAAACGTGCTTTATGCCAAACAATTCCTTTAGAAAGGGGGTAGATGTTTTTAATTTAATCTTATATGAAAAATGAAGTGCTCAGAGACAAAGCAAACAGCAGTGAGCCACACCTGCCAACCCTTGTGTAAATAAGTTTCAGGAAACAATTATGGAAAAAATTTAACACACACAAAAATAAATAAATAAATAAATTGATCTTGAGAGTGGCTGTAAGAACAAGAAGCGTACACAGGGGTTCCCTTGAAACAAAAGCCCTGCCATACAATGCCTGACAGAGGCAAAAAATCTGAATAATTTAACCTCTTGATATAGGTACATACCAATATGCCTGTCTTTAAATTACAGTTTAATCTATCTTGTATTTCCTTTTCGTTTTTTGGTGCATGTGTACTGTAATACTAGTTCAGCAGCCACTCCGATTAAGAACAGCCATTCAGTCTAGTAAACACCCTCAATGAGGCTCTTTGTCTTGATCCCCTTCTCCCCAGTGGCAATTTCAGTGGAATTAGACACCTAAACTGATAGACACTAGATGTGTAATTGTGCTGAAATGTAAATGATTCTGGTCCGTGTTAATGCTGGAGGTGTCATACAATGTGGAAGACATTACCATGGCAACAGATTGGTCAATGAAGTATGTGGGATCTACGGCACACAGCGTCCTGCACAAAAGATCCGTTGTTGTATTTCAAACAGGTCGATGTTTCAGAAAGCAAAACCTTGTCAGGATATCATACATTATACATAAAACTCCCCTTCTCTTTCGCTTTCATATGTGTGCGTGTATACAGTAGTTTATTATATATAATAAGATGAATAGATAGATACTTGAAACAGTCATGTTTTACATGTAAATATTATCAAACCTCCATGGATTTGGCCACAGGTACAATCTGTGTATTCGCTGCTATATATTTTACAATAGATCTTTTCCATACATATCAAGATTTCATAAAAATTTTAATGATTCGCGGAACTGCATTTATGAATATATTTGTGGACATTATTTGTGCATGTATGCTTATGTGTCTGTGTGTAGGGTATTGGGTGCAGATTTGTGTGTGTGTGTGTGTGTGTGTGTGTGTGAGAGAGAGAAATAGAGAGAGAGAGAAATAGCAAATGTGCGTGTGTGTGTGTGAGAAAGTGCCTATAATGTATGCATATAAGACTCTGTGCATGTACCTGTTTGTGTATGTGAGGGTGAATGAGATAGTGTGTTTGTGAGTGTAGTGGGAATGTGCAAGTGTGTGTTGTTCGGCTTAGCCTAGGCCATTTCTGTTTGCTTGTGGGATTATTCTGCCTCTTTTGTGCCAGTGATGATTTTGTATGACTATGTTTGCACAGATTGTTTATCTTGTTTTGTCTTAATGAGGAATGCTGGCAAAAAACTACAGGCATGCTGCACGATTGCATATATTTATGCAAGGATATTTTTTAGGCATAATGTCAAAAAATTAACCCCTTGCCTGCTACGGCATCTAAAATGACTTCTAAAATGACCACCACTGACAGAACTGACAGAAAGGGAAAGTTCAGACGATTCATGTGAAAGAGATACAATAAAAACACATTTCATTTTATTATTATGAGAACCATCTAAGGTCAGTGAAGTTAAATCTGCAAAAATGTTCTTAAATGAATTGTTGCATGCGAAGTACAGTAATTGGTACACTCATGTTTTCTAGGCAATGAGAGATTCACTGAATCCAAACTGTGTCAAAAATTCAACACAGCATGGAAAGGTATTGATGAAAATGCATGGTGGTCAGTCCCCCCAGGGTAAAAATTAATTGGGGGGAGAGGCTGGGCCATGGCAGTACTGTACTTCACATTGCTGTGATCAGTTTCATCCAGTAAAAAAAATTGATACTTTGAACAATTCTGTGTTTTTTGTGAATAAATAATTAAATAAATAAATAAAAAGAATACACAAGTCAATCAGTTAAGTAAGTAGAGATTACATAACTGCATGGTAAAGCAAAGCAACAGAATTTATCATTCTTGCTGACTTGCATATTGCAAACAAATTTCTACAGACTGCCGCAGGACTTGCTAAATCTCTTTTGAGCATCCTTTAGTTATGGAGGACAGAAGTATTCTCTGAGGACAGTGAGACAAGGATGTTAACAAGAAATGCGCAACAAAGCAAATCGAATTCATTCTAGTGTACGAATGTAACCATACACAGGAACGTCTGTGGCCTCTGGCTCTCTGACCACAGGACTGACCGTCTGCTGAGTCACATTCACCATTAACTTTTTCTGGTCAACCAAGGCATAACAATGTGGCTGTCACCTTCCTTTTGTGACCCTGCAATAAATTGTCTGCTTGATCAATTAGGCATCAGCCTGGGGCAAGGAACAACCCCCTTTAGGAGGAATGAGGAGCTCTTTTTAACAGGCTTAAACATTAAAGCAGTAATCAATGGTTTATCTATCCATGTTCTATTGATCGCTCTAATACCAGAAATCAAACAAATGTCTGTGCACCTAAAAAAATCCACCAACCACTTTCAGGAAACAAATGTGGGGTTCTGCCGTATCAGTAACTTAGTAAGCATAAAAACTCATCAAAAACTTAATTTTGCTCTGTGGGGAGAAGGCATTGTCTAAATAACCAGACGCAACTCCTTAAGGGCATTGCTGGACTTTGCTGCACTTCCCAACTCGCACCTCGCTGGCGACCTGCCTGAGTTGGCCTGCCACCATCCGCAAAATAAACCAAGCTGGTTTATTTCCCATCGACAGCTGTTTTGAGGAACAAATATCGACAGTTTTCCTTCATATCTCCCTTGCAGCTAAACCCAAGTGGAAGATTTGTGTACACCGAAGTCTTCTTGACTGGAACCCCATTGCAAACCCGACGTCAGAGAAGAAGTTTCTCAAGAGTCCCTGCACATTTGCCACGGTCCTTGAACCAGCCAACGAGCTGACTCATCACTTAACGGAATTAAGGACTGGTCTCCCCTTTTATTGCCATTAAGTATTGAAACGCATTTTATTTAACACAGACATAAAACCAGAGAATTGCGTAATACCTGATTAGGTACTTTTACTGCTGTTTGTTGTTGTGTTTTGTTCGTTATGCGTGGGTTGGTCTGGAATAACAAATTCCATGACCTTGTTGTTTTACATTTTTAAAACAAAATTTTATGAGACTGACTAAATGAACTAACAACGTAATATAGAGTAGCATGTCACTAACCCATAACGTGTATTAACCTTCGTTAGATGGTAGTACTGTTAACCTCTATGTTTAGCTGTAGCAGAATTATCATTTCCTCTGATTAGAATCATATAATATTATTCCACATATTATGCTAATTGTTGTTTTCAGTTAGCATATTCACATATTCATTATCATAGCCAATATATATATATATCCTTTATTTATAAACCACTGGCATGTCTATGATATTTCACAAAGTTGGACTTTACAAACGTACAGAATTCTCATTGGTTGTTGAACTCCATTGCTCTGCATAAACCTGACAAAACCTCACTACACTAGTTGGAGATGTATTATAAACAAATTCCCAGCACATTTAACTGGCTAAAGAGAAGGGGCACTGCGAGACTTCATGGAGTACAGTGAATCTTGGTTGCATTTGCAGATATTAAGGAGAAAAGATTACTCTTCTTTGTTGTAATTCCCCATCAGCACAAGCTCCGCCTCACAGTTCAGCACCATAGACTGCTCACCAGGCCTGCAGTATCTCTGATCTTGTGTCAAAATTGCAGCACAGACAGAAATGTAGCTAAGATTAATTACTGATTTTGCTGCACTGTTTCTCAGTCAAGATGAATGAATGTCATTAAATTACATATATTTATGATCCACTGCTTAAACAGTGCACTTGTGAAGTTTCCCATTCAAACACCCCCATGGAACTTTTGTCAATCAGCCAAAATTAGTTCACATAACTGATCCTCAATACTGAAATGTAATTTGACAATGCCAGGTCAACAAAAAATGACTAAGGACACAACCAGGAAATACTAGATATATTATGTCATGCATTCACATATACACAATTGTTTACTGCACTAATTTTGCAATGACGATGTTTGTGGCCTCCTTCCTCCACATCCCTTTCCACCTTACTGACCACTTTATTCTAAATTAGCAATCGGGACACTCAGCAGAGTTTGCTTACCAAACACCAACCGTTGTGCAAAGGATGGAAAACCATTCAACTACTTTGACCTTGTATGGGATATTTGCAAACAAATGCCACAAGCCCAAACATTATGACAACATGAAATGTGTGGAAGTGAAGGTTTTGATAATGTAATAGATTTAAGGAATTGAGTCTCACCTATGTCGCAAGCAAGGAAGTCAACATAGTCGAGATTAAAGTGGCCTTTGGTTATTGTCCATCTACTTTATTGCCTGATGCTGAATTGGATAAAGGCAATATATGGTTGTTCTTGATGTGTTTACTTGGACAGCGGTTATTTCAAAGGCACTTCTGGGGAACTTAAGGTTCCCTTTATATTTTAGGCAGGTTCTTAAAATCATAAAGGATACCATGACAATATATCACCATGGAAGGAACTGTATAAAATTCCAGAGGGTTAACACAGTGTGTGAGCATACTAGTACTTAGGGTGTGATGCTTACTTTCAATAACCATGGGCTTCACTAAGCAGCTGACTGAGGACTTGAAAATAAAGATAATTGACTCTTACAAAGCAGGGGAAGGCTAAAATAAGATATCTCAACACTTCCAGTTTGTAATTTCCACTGTCAGAAACAACATTACGAAATGCAGCACAACACTTAGATAAGCCAGAGACTTCTTATAACAAACACTGTGAACTGATTAAACAAAAAAATTTGGCCACAAGCAGCAAAGATACAACTGGAGAAAAACAGGAAAGTGTTTGAAAAAAAAAACAAAACATCTTGCCAATCATCAACATGGGGGTGGATCTATTATACTGTAGGGCTGTGTGGCAGCCAGTGGCACAGGACATAGTGTGTGGGTGGATTGTATTCAATTAAATATAAACAAATCCTAGAAGCTAATGTCCCAAAGTCGGAGATGAAAGTGACACTGATAAGAGGTTGGATATTTAAACAAGACAATGATCCAAAGCATACCTCAGTATCAACCATGACCTACTGGGATGACCTTCACAGTCCTCAGACTTGAATATGATTGAAAATCTGTGGGGAGACCTAATAATATTTCTGAATTAGAAGGGTTCTGCAAAAAAGAGTAGGAAAAAATTCCAATACAAGTATAGAAAGGCTGTTAGCTGGCTACAAGATGTGTGTAAGCTGTGTTTTCTGCCGAAAGAGGTTACAGTACTGTAGTAAAGTAAAGAACTGACTAAGAAAGCACACAAATGTGAAAGTGCACAAATGTTCCACTTACAGTAAAAAATCTGTTGAATTCAAGAAATAAAAGTCATTGTGCATTGAAATTAAAGCAATACTGCATGTCATGTTCACATTTGTTCCCTGCAGAGGTTGTGTTAACTTGTTTTGACTTAGAAACTCAACAAAACATTCAATTTGACCAGGGGCTCCAAAACTTTTACATACCACTGTATGATCTTGTAAAGGCTGCTGTGATCATTTTTCAACAAACATGCACAGAAGATCTACAGAAGATCTATTAAATTTATTAACATTGTGTTTTGGTGCAGGTAAAAAATAGCAGTACAGAGTCTCAATACAGGTCAAATTTGTGATGATGTTGTAGTTCATTTTAAAAATAACATTGCTCAATTCTTGCTCAAATAACCAAACTACTAATGTAGTGTAATGGTAAATGGTAAATGGACTGCATTTATATAGCGCTTTTATCCAAAGAGTGTATGGACTCTATTGTGTTTAGCTAACATTAGATTCAATTATGCATTTCTGCAATTATTTTCTAAATCACAGAATATTTTTGCGAAACGTAGGTAAATTAGATTGTTAGCTACTTAGCTAACAAGGTATAAAGATATATTTCTAAATGCAAGCCTATGTCGAGCTAACTAGTATGTTCTTTATATGTAGTCAATGTTACCAACTTATCACTATAAAAATAATACTGCCATGGTTTATTTCTGGAAAGCTTTCGACAATATCTTTTTGTCAAGCTCCTCCTGGGGGGAAAAAGCTTTTAAAATCTTAACTCAGTTTGACCTGTGTTTGTCTGACTCCATATGACAATTACGGTTTGTTTGGCAATGATTACCAATTCCAAATGGAAAATGCTTGCCAGAGAGAAGATTGGTTTATTATTTTTTATAGGTATGGATGGTGGCTATTCATCACTCTCATCTTTGCCTGACTTTGACTTTGCGTGCATGGTGATGTCCAAAAACAGACACTTTAAAAGTTGTATCCATCATGACATTCAGTGACAGAGGTCTGCTCAAAACATATCTTCAATTAAGCAGTGCCAGAGCAGTTGTATTTATTACACATGCCTTGCACAATAGATGTACCACCAACAACTTTGTGTGGCTCAACAAACAATGATCAATAATCACCCTGAAACACAAAGACACATTTAAAATCAAAGGAGTTAAAACAACAAAAATGGAACCACAAAAACTTTAGGCTACTGAAAAATCTTGGCAATATGGAGCCTGAGAGTGACTCCATTTAACCTCATTTGTTAGCTTGTTTCCTGACCAAACATCAGTCTGAAATTGAAAAAGGTACATGAAACAAATGCGCTGGCATAAGCTTGGCTCATCCTTCATCTCCCAGCGGACAGGTGCTCATCATATTTGAATATTCACGGCTTTCAAGCTAAGCCTGCATCATCATATTAGTCAGCCAAAACAGCTGAGCAGTAGCTTCACTATGGAGTAAGACCAAGTGCCAGGCAAAAATCAATGTGGCAGCTGACTTCAAGATGAAGGGGAAAAAAAGAAAACATTTGCATGAAAGGGCTGTGGAAGTTCTGAGGACGATTTTTTTTCAAGACTAACTGCAACATTGTCCTTTTGAAAAATGATATATGGCAACTAAGCGCTGATGCATATACAATTGATAAAAATAAAATAAACCTATAAAAGGCTGACAATTCTCTTGAATGAATATAGCAAAGCATGGACATAAAGTGCAAGTGAGACATAAATGCGTACTATTTCATGGCAGAAACTGACAGATTAATGTTCTGTGATATACGTTTTATTTCTTTGTCTCACTTGGGACAAAATCCAGATGAATGGTAGAATAAATTATGCCATTTGGAGGCATTCATTTACTGCAGGCAGTGTGTTCTCATCCTTTAACTGGCAAGCAATTCTACCAGTGTTGTGTAAAATGCCTTCTAACTCCCTTAAAGGGACATTCTAGTAAACATGATGGCTTGTCATAAAATACACTACTGCGGCTTACTATAAGTATTCAGAACCCTTTCTATGATGTCCTTCCTATTTTGTGAAATTGCAAAATGAGGCTTACACTATTTTTAATACTCAATATTTTATTCAAAACCACAATTCTCAAACAAAAGACTTTTCAGGGTAAGGTTTTGGGTAACATTGGCAAAAACTGAAAATAAATAAATAAATAATTAAATAGAGGACTGCATAAGTATTCTGACCATTTGAATCTGAAGCAAAGATACAACCATGAAGATCAAGGAGCTTTCAAAATCTCGGTTACTGGGTTAAGTCAAGTTATTGAAAAGCACAGATCAAATAGAAGGACACAAAAAAATATTTAATTCTGTGAACATCCCTGTGAGCGTCTACTCCATCATCAAGAAATGGAAGAAGCATCATATAACAAAGATACTGCTATCATGCTGGGCAAGAAGAAAACTGGTGAGGGATGCCATTGTGAATCCAACAAAAACTTTGATAGCGTTACAGAGTTCAATTGGCAATTTCCAGAACAGTGGTCAAAACTAGCCTGTATGGCATGGTGCCAAAAAAGAAACTATTGCTTCCCATAAACCATTCTAAAAATCCATCTCAAAACCACTCTAGTTTGCAAACCACCTGAGTGATCCAGCAGAAATGTGACAGAAGGTGCTGTGATCTGATGTGAGACAAAAATTGATTGGTCTAAATGTCAAGCATTACTTTTGGCACCGACCCAACACAGCATATCTCACAAATAACACCATCCCTACAGCGAAGCATGGTGGGACAGCATCATGGGGTTACTTCTCATCAGCAGGGACTGAAAAGCTTGGTGAAGATGCTGCAAAGTACAGTACAAAGTACAAGTACAGAAAATTTGCTTCATTCTGCTAAAGACTGGCAAAAATGCATCAGTCAGCAGAAAATCAGCAGAACAAGAAAGTGAATGTCCGATAGTTGCTCAGTAAAAGTCCAGTTTGGAATCCGATTGAAATTTCTGTGGCAGGATTTGAAAACTGCTGTCCATAAGTGAACCCTGAGTAACTTCTTGAGAGCTTGAGCAGATCTGTCAAGAAAGGTCAGTGTGCAAAATTAGACTTACCCAAAATGCTTGCAGCTGTAGATGTTTCCAAAGGTGCTTCAACCAAATATTGAGTTCATGGGTCTGAATAATAATGCAATCCACATATTTCAGGTTTTCCTGACATTAACTGAACTGTATTTTACCCTTAGATGTCTTCAGTTTGAGCATTTAGGTATTGAATAGAATGCTTAAGAGCTAGAGGTAAACATAAGAGAGAAACTAACAACAATTTGTAACTCCAACAAGGGTAATTTGAGCTGTGCATCAAGTAGAAACTAAACTAACAAAGAACCATATTGGCCTGTGAATTTTTTTTAAATACCACACCCATCTCTCCTTTTAGATTATAGGAGCCTTTCATTTTACTCTCACCCGTATAAATATGCTAATTCCACAAATCCAAAATGCAAATTGACTTTTCAAACACAGCTCAAATATTTTATTATATTTAAGCCTAAAGCTGTGCGCCAAGTGACTTTCTCAAAATTATTGACTTTCATTATACAAGTCGTGGAAAGAAAGATACATGACTTTTTTAAATGAGAGATTTTCATCCACATGAAACAACTTAATTCCTAGCCATCACCATTCACATTACAGGGTCTAATGGTTGCATTTGAGTTTAAAATAGATTTAAATGATATTAAGTAAGGCACAGTGGAACAGTGGTTAGCGCTGTTACCTCGCAAGAAAGAGGTTTTGCATTTAAGGCCAGCCCATATCCTCTCTGCATGGAGTTTGTATGTTCTCCCCATGTCCATATGGGTTTCCTATGGGTACTTTGGCTTCCTCCCACATCCCAAAGATGTGCAGGTTATGTGAACTGAAGATGCTAAATTAGCTGTAGGCATGAGTTTGTTCACCCTACCCTGACCCTGAAATGGAGGAGTGGGTATACATAATGCATGGGTGGACCATAAATGATATAATTCTCTAATTCCTTAGATCCCCAGAAATATGTTTTCTGCAAACCAGAGCTGGTTTGGACCTGTATAAGCTGCTGGTGAGGTTTTGCTTCAAAGCAGATTTAGCCTTCATTGTTTGAGACATGATACCTATCAGTTTTTCTGCAGTCCACATTGGAGATGTTTCATCATCATGTGGTGATGCATCATATGAAACTGGACCACTGTCAATTTAAACATGGAATACTTAAGGTCCCCAGGTCTCCTGTTAAAGTGCAAATTAATTCATACATACAGTATTTAGCTTCAGCCAACAGTCAGGAAAAGAGTAAAAGGGTGGTATGGCTGGTGAAAAATGATACCATCAAAGAAATCACCGTTGCCCAGATAACATCAGCTCAATACATGCTTAATTACATGCCCAAAAAACAAGCACCAGCTGAGAACTACCCAACACTAAACTCCAATTCACAAATGTCACTCAATATGCATTTTAGGTTTTATCAATTTGAATATTTATTTGATGTTGTTAATTTTGTGAAATTGACAATTATCTTATCCTGGCAAGCCTATGTTTAACATAGCTAGTTTCCTTTTATGTTTAATATGCCATCACCTCCCACACATTGTCATGAATAAGCGGATGTGAGATGTAGAGGGGAAATGCTTCAGCTTGTTGTTAGTGTGAAGGATTAGACTTTCTCTCTCAATGTTGTGGGGGCTTGGATTCCTTGTTGTCCTAGCTGGCTGTGGAGAACAATAATTTCCCCAGTCTTATCTGTAGCGGATTTGTCATTTTAGTCATTTGCTTACAGAGATCAACCAATTCCCTGGCTAAATCGCACAATTTGTTTGCATGGGATGCAATTTGTATGCAGTTTGCTGATTTTTTCATCCATCCCACAATCCAATGCACAGAAAGTTCTATTACTAAATGTGTTGGGGAAAGATAATTCAAGGCACCGGTGAACCCACCGTCAGGCTATCAGACCACGCCTTGCTCTCTTTAATGCAGTAGTATTTTGTATAGCAGATGTTTGCTTATCTGAACAGCGATAGGTTTACTTTTAAGTCAATCAATTTACAGAACGAATTAAACAAGACTGTAACCTTTCAAATCTGAAGTGCTTTAAAAAGCGAATCTCAATTATAGGATTTATTTTCCCACATAAAAAGTCGATATTTTCACAAAGAGGGGGTGCTAGACAAACTTATAGCCCTACTGGAGGGCATTAAAGTCCACTGAAAAAGCAAGTTAATGTTATTATTTCTTATTCCACATCAATATGTATGCTACTCCTACCACAGCTTTTCAGCAAAATGTACCAAGTTTGGCTAGTAGCTTCGGTAAATCTATGGTAAATCTGTCAGAAAGGGTGGCTTTCTATACAGCAGCAGCGAAATTTGGTGGGAAGGTGATATTTAGGGGAGGAGCATGTTGGGCTGTCTTTATACAGCACTGACTCCCATCTTATCACCTAGGCATTCAGTTGTATGAAGACAGCTTCGCTATGATTCTATATGAAAGTATAGCAGCAGTTTTGAAGCAAATGGAGCAGATGTTTAGCTAGCTATATGGTTCTTTGCCTCCATGTCGTACATTAATATTGTACACCACACACCTCATGGATTATGCATTTGTATAAGCATCATTAGGCATTGGCTGCTACCTACTTGGAGCAAGATTACTAACTTTGCCAATGTTAGTCAAGTTGCATTAGCTAGTTAACACAAAACTGACAGCATTGGCATACGAAACATGTTAAATTTGATCAATGCAAGCTTATTACAATTTGAGTTATTTTTCATTAAAATGGGGTTACCTCTTATGTTACAATTTTCCCTCGCTGCCAGGATACAGGATCTAAAAATGCTAATTTGACAGTATCTCACTTCCTCCACCTTCAACATCACAAAATATGACGTAGGTGATCATTCCAAAGATTGGTGAAAATGGGAGGCAGGGAAAAAAGAGTATGCAATTACACCTTTATTTCAATAAATTATGTTTTTACCATTGTGATTCATAAAATTAGGACAACATTACATTACATTTATTTAGCAGACAATCCAATGCGACGTACAAAAGTGCATTTCATGGTCATGGACAACTAGAAAACACAGGTTCAATAAGGTACAATACTATTTGGCGTTTTAAAAAATATCTTACCCTTTAACCACTTGAAACAATAAGCCCAATGGTCTTTTTATGAATGCTTTTGAATGAAATTCAACAAGAGAATTTTTTTAAACTAACAGAGTCTGAACAGAGTCAGGTTTGTCTGTTGAGACACTCAGACCTAATCAGACCTGTATGGAAAGATATGTAGATTGACTCCATATTCCCCTCGTTTCACCTGCTGCTTTTAAAGACACACCCAGTTCTCTAATATTTCATTCCATGCCACTCTGTGCATAACCATAACTTTTAAGTTGGTCTTAAAGTTTCAGAAACATATTAAGTGTGCAAATTGCACGAAAGCTGGCTTGAGATATTTCTAGTGATTACAGTTTCAAATGAATGCCTAAAAATCTCAATCATTTTTGCAAATTCAGTCTAGAAATCTAAAACTGATCACCATCTGACATAATTATGGCTTTTTACACAGATGCCCACAGAGCACAGAGACTTGAATCCATGTGAGGGACAGTACACTTACATTCATCTTTTGTTGCCATTTGACTATTTTCTTTGATATAAAAACAATACACAGTGTTTTAAGATCAATGAGGCTTGCAGGTTCAGGCAAAGTGTAATACAAATGCATCTTTGCGCAAACATGGGATCAAAACCTTGAAACTCAAGCATAAATCACCACCTCAGTAACGTGACAAATATTATCTGTGCCTCAGCGCGCTCAATGTCAGGAGGACAAACAATATCCAACACATAAATTTCAGCAAGGCATTGCATGGTACTGTACGCTTACATCTGTATCTTTTATCGTAACTCTCTGAGGTAACCAAAGAGGTCCAAATATTACTTGTACAGAGAGAGAGAGGTGATTTATGAAAACGGTTAATAGTGCAGGCTGGTATTCCAAACCCGTACATGAATTCTATTTGCAACTTAACAAACAAGCCAGAGGAGACAAAGATGGAGCACTCCGTAAGGGAACAGGTTATCCTTTCTAAACGATGAGACAGTGCACTCAGGGAGCAGCGGCAGCTGGGGACACTGAATAGGGCTCAGCTGCATGCACAGCACATGTTAATCACAGTGCATGTGGGCGGACCACCACATTTTTACATGACAAGGGAAAAAATACTAGCGTTCTGGAAAAGTAGAGTGAAAGTAGTTTTATGAAAAATGTCAAATCTTTCTACTGGCCATCTAGTCCCTGTGTGAGGGATCTATTACAATCTAAACTCTTTTTTTTTTACACTGCATGCCTCACAAGAAAGGTCTAATAATAATTCTGTAATTACATTTGTTATTTAACGTGCATATAAGGATCTGTTTCAATTACACATGTCTTTTATGCACTCTCAATAGGCACACAATATATTGTGTACAATGTTTTTTTTAATCTTTGTTGCCAGTACCACTGTACTTGCTTTGTATTGAGATTAGCTTCTGAAATATGCAAGGAAATCATTCTGCCCTAATATTGACATGCGCAGAGCGTTTCTCACCCTCCAGTGGTTAATGCTCAGTAAAACTGACTCTGGTAGCTGCTTCCTCCTTCTGAATTTCAATGAGATTATGCTAAAGCACCTCCTCTGCCGCAACATAGGCTGTCGGCGCTAGGCTAATTTCATTCTGACCTGCCAGTACTCTTGAAACTGGCAGCCAAATAAAAATCTTCTCTATATGATATTGGGCAGCACAACAAAATGAGGAACAAAATGTTCTGAACCAATAGCTGGGTTCACATCCTGAGTAGGAGGACACTGCAGTTCCCTTTGGCAAGGCACATAACCGGAATTGCTTCAGTAAACATGCATATAAAAAGCATGTAAAAGTTAAGCCATGGTGCGAATGTCACTGTGGATAAGGCCATCCCCTACAGGAATAAATAGGCAAAGGTAATCAATCCACACAAATTCCTCTCCACAGTATCGGAAAACCAATCATAATTCCACTCACAAGGGATGGAGGCCTTTCACATTCACAAGGCAAAGTGTGTCACTGACCTTGGGTCAATCAACATCAACATCTCTTATTCACTCTTAAGATTTTCAACAAAAATTTTCAAAAAAAGTATCTTTTTTTTTGCCAAAAAGTTTCCAAGTTAATTCCGTTGACTGCGGAACCCTCCAAATTTCAGCACAATCATAAATAATGAAAAAACAACCTGCAATGATACATGGATTAAGAAATGTATTGAACCCAAGAACACTATTAATACTATAAATCACTGAAACTATGCTACTAAGAAAAGTTAGATGCACACACTGGAGAAATTGTGCCCTTACTTCACAGAGACCCCACACGCAGGAATGAAGCTGAGCTATGAATATAATTACCTTCCCATGGATACCATTAATGTGTTCTTTATGCTCTGTTGTAGTGTTATAATAGATTTGTCCACAGATTATGATTAGGGGCTTAATTCACATACATGTTATTTCTGTGTCATACTCTACAGGTTACAGACAGTTGGGGTCAGTTCCACTTGACTCTCTAAGGTCATATCTCTATGGTTCCTGTTTGACTAGCTTTGTCAATCAAACAGCATGAGAAGAACGTTGGGATGAAGGTAGCCTTTTGAATTGTCCCTGTTTTTCTCACTTTCCCATTTTTTAGATACATATCACATATGTTTCCTGGCCTAATGCTATAACTTTAATGAGCTGGCAGAATATACATTATATGGCTACCTATCTAAGCATCAGAACATTCTAGAGGGCCTCCACTGACTCTAAAGGCATTCACCATAAGAGCAGGCAGGCTGCTTGTGTCAGTGGCTTGAGACTTGTTCATACCATTAGCCAGATAGGACCACAAAGCCACAGGGGTTGCGTGGGATAAAATCAGCCAGAATTCCACTGGTTATTGCTGTGCTACCATCAAAGAGAAAGCAGGTAGCCAGCTACACCTTTTGAAATTGCTTCTGCCGAAGTGCCACGGCTGTCCTAGAGGCTTCTATTTAATCACCAAAACAACAAAGCACACAGCATCACACTACTTATTAGATGCTCAGTGCAGCTTCAAAGCAGGGTTGGTAAATTAGCTGACAAACTAAATGGCCGTATTCAACCCAGCGAACTGATACATGAGAATATGACGGTGGCAGCATTCAGCTATGAAAGCGGCAGGAGTAAAATGAATGGGTGTGAAATTAAAGTATTCATTAGTGCTAGTCATTTTCTTAGCAGGGACTTTTAAAACTGTGTGAGCAGAAGTTGTCTTTACTCTGGCGGATGTGCCTCCTGTAGAGTTTGATCCATACTAAAGCTAATATTTAAATTTGGTTTTAATCTTGGCCAGACATCTGTGGTAAATTTGTTACTTGTTACTAGTCAGGATACCTGTAGTTTTTTTATGCCCCACCCGGCCCCCCAAATCAATAACTAATTAAATTGAAAAGTGAAGATAAATAACTAAATAAAATTGGGATGAACAACTGAAACACAGTGAGTAGTGTGTGCTCATTTTAGTTAGTTTGATGTTACATGAACAGGCTGCACTGCTTAAATGGGCCCTGGGTGGCACTACAAATAGGATGATTCCAATCCCACCTTGGCTTTTGGATATATGTTCTGCCTATATGTATTCTATTTTAATGACTGTAAATTAAATTTAAAAATTAATTTGAATTGTGATCAGTGAGAGGTAGAAAAGTTGTGTATGAGCACAAATCATATCTTGATTACTGGGACAGGTATGCATTTTTATGTCGATATCCATCTTGTAACTGTATACTTTATAATGGTCACTTTTTGAATCTCTTACTTCACATTCCTACAATCCAGACTTCACCATATAGATATATTTGGAAGTAGGTTTTACTTTATTATTTACACATTATTATTTGGGCCAAATTGCAAGGATAAATGTTTATGATAATGTATCAGCATCCTGATTGACTACCATACAGACTAACTTATTTATCTTTCAGAGGTGTACCAAATATGTAAGATATTCACCACCCTCAACACAAACTATAATATGTCATAGCCATCATCATGGCTGTTTCCAGAGACTATTTTCTGCATGGAGATCTGGTAACCATGACGAAAACCATAACTCAAATATGACATTTCTAAATATAAATATTAAATATTTGCAAAATGCTATGCCTAAGTGTGTGTGTGTGTGTGTGTGTGTAAGGGCTGGGGGGCGATTCATTTCTAATCTGAGAACATTTTCAATGGCAATAGAATATCTGAATTTAAGAAGAAGAAAAAGAAGAAGAAGCTTCTCTGGGTGAATGATTCTTTTGAAACTTGGATTGTAACTGTACACAGAGCTATCTTGGTACACTAACAAATTCAATTCCAAGGAATTATACAGAGATGCAATATTCAGATGCTGCACAACACATTCTGTGCTGTGAAATCAGACACAAGACTAAACTGCTTAGTAATAAAATCACTTTTTTGGCACCCGGCGTGGGGCTGAACATACTCAATTCCCACCCCAATTTGGAATGCCTAACTGTCTGCAACTGCATGTGTGAATCCCACTGCTGATTTTGGAGAGAGTAGATAACTGTGGTTCTCCTCCAAACACGTGGTGTCGCCAGCTGCTTCTTTTCACACTGCAGACTACAGCTGAGTTTGCATAGAGTGGAGTCGGCCGAAGACCGTTCATATGTGGCTTCAGACATGCAGTCCACGGGAACCCGACTGACCAGCAGGGGCCACAAGATAGTGATGAAACGCAGGCCCCTTCCTGACTGAACCCTCCCATAACCATGGTGATGGGACCGCCAATCGTGCGTTGCCCTATGGAGCTACAGGCCACAGTCAGCACTAGCATGGTCGGGATTTGATCCGAGACAGCGGGGCTAATCCATGCACCACAGCACGGTGCCTTAAATGAAGGAGTGACCCAGCAGCCCACCCACAACATGTTTTAAACCAACCTTGCATTTTAATCGGACACGGTGCAAGCAGATTAATCTATTCAAATAAAATAACTTGAATATCAGATAAGGCATCAAAATAATCCATCAAAACACACATTCCTAAAATACTGGTCCTGGAGTCAGAACCACGTACGTAACATATCCCTCGTGATTATTATGTAGTTTGTAAAGTGACATAAAAATATTTTAGACATCTGCAGCAGCTCTTTCATAGTAATATGGTAATGATGGTACGATCTCTTAACGCATGTGCTCCAACACACACACACACACAGATACATATTGTTACTAAGATGATTGTGCATGTTTCCTTATGCAGTTTGTCAAATAAATATCTTTTTGAAAAATTAAATCAATCTTTAATTTTTACTTTTACTTTTTACTCTATTTAAGAATGACAAAAATCAGAATCATTATCATGTCACATAAAATATGTCCATGAACACACTTACAAAGCCATGTCTTATTAAATAACATTCAGTATAAAAATATACAGAGACGATTGTATGTATATTTGACATGAACACACAGCTCTGCTTTTGTACTTGAATCTGACTTTATCCTCTAAAACAGTCTGTTTTTCAGCCTCAAAAATGTATGCAAACAAAGGTACCATGTCTCCTTCAGTATAAAAGCTCTCTGCCTTCAATTAGCCATTAGCACTCTGTTTCCCAGTTCAGTCCTTGAGTATTCTCATTTTTTAGAGAACTATATGCCCCTCCAACACCACCACAACCCCCCCCCTCCCCTCCAACCCCCACCACTGTGCAGCACTGTGGTCTCTGATTAATAGAGAGAATTTGATGGCAGTTATAGTACTTGATGATAAACAACCAGTCTATTTTAGTTCCAGAAATGAAATGAATGGCATAAGGCTAACTCATGCATGTAAATGTGCCTAGCTCTGCAGCATTGTTTACGACTGTGGAGGACGGTGCATAATTAAGTCTGCAACAGGAAAAATAAGTGCTGTGGGTTCTGTGGTGTGAGATGAGGACAAAGGTAAGGGTTGACGACGCCGATGTCTCTCCCTGCCAGGCCGGGCTATTGAAAAAGAAGATTAACCGTGCGGGGCTTGAATTAACATGGTTGTTGTGAGCCCAGAGCCATGTAATATTACCTTTTTTCATCATACCTTACAGCAGCCCAGAAAACTGCAGAATTATGGATTTGATTTTAATCGGGCAATGTGCTGAAAAGTACCATATAATTTGAAAAGCACTGAAACCATCAATCAGTTAGGCAGGACTGAAATGCTGGGGAAACAAGAGAGCGTTATTATCACAACTAAACACTTTGTTAAATCTGCCAATGAGCTGGCTTAAAACAGATGGGAAATCCTATTAGATGTGTATAGGTAAGGGCCAAAAAGAAGGAAACACTTGAATATATGATTACTGAAAGCAAATGTTTCACAACGGTATGGTTTCTGAATTAAACCATTAATATCCCAGCATGCTGATATTTATAAACATGTTGGGCAGGCCCAGTTGCTCAATATTTTTGCTACCTTAGAAGAAGAGATCTCAGACTTCGAAAGAAGGGTGATCGTTGGGGGCACATTTGGTAGGAGTTTCAGTGACTAAGACAGCTGAACCTGTTCCTAACCTGTTCCTGCGGTGATGTTGGCAAGGAAGTCTAAGGAAATTACATCATCAGCTTTGGGCAACTGTGGTCAAAAGTGGACAGTCATGCAGAACATAAGATGTTGTTAATGCATAATTTGTCATACCATCACCCAGGGAGTTCAGAGAGTTACTAACTCTGCAATTTCACCTAATGTGATATTATTAGAATTACAGTAGACAGTCATCCATCTTGTTAAATGCATTTTACAGTTTTCAGTTTGGTAGCAATTGGTAGGACAGGTCCAAGTAATCAAGTGCTACAACAAAGACGCCACCATTTGGCCTTAACAACAGTTCTTGTGCTCCTATGCTGTCCTTTCCATTCAAAACAGTGAGAGGATATTGCAATTGAACATTTTGGCTGTAAATCCCCATCAGTTATCATTTAGGATGTTGCGTTAATGAGAAGAGACAGTCAATATTGAGCTTTTGAAATGGAGAGGAAAAAATTAGGGTAAAACCCAATGGCATCATTTATCACTAAAGAAATCAAATTTCATACTTTTATCTCTAAGGGAACATCTGAGTTTCAAAATTGGCAATGCTGTCATCTCTGCAAGACTAAACTGATACCAAATGCAATGCAAGAATTTATTCATTCAATTCTTGGAAAATAGCCACACTATTACTTTGCATTTATTTATGGAGATGATTGATGACTATTTATTTTGCAGTGCTGAACATGGTATGAAAAATATACACACATCTTTACTCTTCAAACAATAACAGTGGAATGATAAAAATTAAGACAAGGTTATTTTTTTAAATTTTACTACTGATACTATTAATAATCCCTGTGCAACAACAAACCAACAAAAGATCACCTATCCCACCTTTAAGTCTCATGATTGATTGCATGCAATTTTCCAGCATCAATTTGCCCTTCCCCGCTAAGTAGGATGCTCCCTATAAAGTACATGGCCAGAAACATTAAGCAGGCTTCACACTTCAGGACACAAGTTAATGAAAAATGTTCCTATATGCGCCGTATACTGTCCATTTTACTGTACAGCAGTGGTCCTCAATCCCGGACCTGGAGAGCCACAGGGTCTGCTGGCTTTTGTTCTTACTCAGCACTGGAGTAGCACAGTAAGTGATCACTTAAAGCAGTTGAATACACAGCTAACTCAGGTTACCTGGTTTCAAAAAAAATCTGAATCGGTTGCTATTCTCAAGGCGAAAACTCTGGCTCTACAGGACCAGGATTGACGATGCACAGCTATTATTTTCTAAAATCATAGCAAGGGTCAGTAACCCTGGTCCTGGAGATTCACAAGGATTGCTGGTTTTCCTTATTGCTCAGCACTTAATTGAATAATTAAAGCAGTTGATTACACAGTTAAATCACATCACCTGTTTCTTAGCTCTAAATAGGTTGCTGATTAGGATGAAAATAAAACCAGCAGACCTGTTACTCTCCAGGACTAGAAATGAGGACCACTGAGTTTTGCAACAGTCAGAGCGGCACATAAAAAGTATTGGATGAAATTCAAAAACTGTGGAAATTGAGTGCAACTATATGCAATAAATACCATTTAGAGAGTAACTGCGACTGCAAATGGCGGAACATCAGCATAAAGCTCAAGGTACATTCACAGGAAGTAAAATTTGGCTTTTGCCGCTTTGCTTTGACGAGTGCTACTGTAAGACGGGGTAAGGTTCAAACCTGGCTGGCGGCATTCACTTCTTACCTCCGCTCGTCTGGGTCAGCAATAATTTAATGGCTAAACTTATGACTGACTTGGGGGACTGAGGCGAACAAAAATGAGCTCTCTCCGTCACATTACTTCTCTGCCACAAGGCTTGCTGGGAACCACACGTACCTGCCATCGCCTGACAGACCAGTCAAAATCTAATCCCTTTTCGCTCTGTACTGTAGGAGGGCCAGGAACAAGTAAATCACGAAAGCAAAACAAAAGGTGAGAATTGCTCTCAGCAGATGCTTTTCTGGTGGCTATCAGCAGTGACGCAAACGCTGTGTGCCCGCCGTCAAGCTTGTGTGAGACTGCGGGAGAGCGCAGCAGTCTTGTGCATCAGGTCATGAGAAGGCATAAGGTATAAATAAAACTACAGAGGCGCCTGTAGCATCTGTGTCTCTGAGCCCACGGCCATGTCGAGCAGAGACGTCCTGTCCCCACTCTATTTTCAGCCATTTTATATTATTCCACAAGGTCTTACACACAATAAGTCTTTAAAAAGAAAAAAATATAAAACAAAAAAAATATAAACATATCCAGTGAGTCTCTCTCTGGTTATCTGACCAAGAATGACAGGAGAGGCCTTCCCATCTACTAACCAAAGGACTCCTGCTCTAAAATTGAACATGGCATCCAAAAATGATCTGCCAGTGATTACACCATACATTAGGGATGTTTCCTTCTAGGGAAGGACCTCAGACCCTGGGCAATGGCATCCCTAATACTGTCAAACGCTTTTGATTTTTTTTCTACTTTTACATGTATTGAATTTCAATCCATGTTTGAGTCAGATCCAAAAGTTGAAGATATGGAGGAGAAACAGGAGTCAGTTCAAGAACTAAGGGCCCTGCAGGAAGTGTCCAAATTGCAACCTAACCGCAATGGACAACTAATCACAAATTATAGGTCACCTATAGCATACCAGGCTATTTAGCTAGAGAGCTGTAAAGCGAATTGCGAATGTCCAAGCTCTTACTATTGCAGCAGATTATAATTGTAGCTGAAAAGTTGTCCCATCAAAGTAGTTATGCTTTAAATCAAAAATGTATTTGTTATGATAATGTGACTGATCGATTCATCCCTGAATTTCAATAGGTGTGCTTGCAGGTATTGTTCAAGAATGCCCAGCTAGTAGATTAAAGATGATTGGCTGCTTTGATTGAAATCCAGAATCTACGTCAGATCTGAAGCCAAATCTAACTAGCTTGTTTTGCCTGGTGATTTTTTCTGGATGCAAATGTGGCGAAATGTCATGCTTCATAGATTTCACCAGCTTAATTGGGCAATGTTAGACTGCACAAGTGACCATGCATTTCATAAAACCTCAAAGAAATAAGCGGGGGCATTTAAAACTGAGGACAGAGGGGGACTGTGATTTCCCCATGCTTTTCCTTACCCTTACTTCTCAGGAAGTTGTTCTTCTAGTTAATAAGGTGTGACATGTAGAAAATTTGTGGGTATTTTTCACAAGCAAGTATAATTGGCAGATCTTAAACTGGTAATTGGCAGCTTCAGTAAACAGAGAATTCTACTAGCACAGGGGTTGCCAAATCAGGTCCTGGAGAGCCACAGGGTCTGCTGGTTTTTCTTTTCTCCTTAAATACAACAGCTACTTAGACCAAAAAAACCAGGTGAGGTGAGTTAACTGTGTAATGAGCTGCTTTAAGCGATCAATTAAGTGCAGATTAAAAACAAAAAACCAGCAGACTCTGCGGCTCTCCAGGACCAGGGTTGGAGACCCTGCACTAGCAGTCATCTTGATGCAGTTCTAAAGAGACCAATGGTACGTGTGGATCTCAGACCAGAGACCACTAAAACTTCATTGGGTCTGATAGAGTTAATGGCACATGATGTTATGTCACAAATCAAAAACTGAGGTATGCCCATCTTTTCATGGCTGGTTTTTAACTCGACGGTGTAGAAAGTCCCTTTCAAATTACAGTGCAGAACAGATTATGCACCTTGCAAAACAATACAAATTGCAAAACATTGTCTGAGACAAAAACACATTGAGTCTCAGTTTACTCAATTTATGTGTTAAAAGCCCAGGTGTGGTTGCCTGAATCAGATGTCTTATTCTGAAAATGGCACTACGCTACCACTTTTAACTGCTTCAGTCTGGCACATCAGAACTTACTAAATACCACTGTGAATACAGATGTCAGAATCTCAGCAGGGGTGTGAGGAAAGACAGCAGGCAGCAGTAGGCTCGTAAGTATTCAATCCAGCAGAATCAAACATTGCCTTAAACCTAATGTACAAATCTGCATTCACCCAAAGGTGCCAGCTTCCCAGTCTCATTTTTAATTTTTCTAATTTCTAATTTTTTCTAATTTCTCAATATGAAGAAATATTGTAGGTGCCACACG
Source organism: Anguilla anguilla (assembly GCF_013347855.1). NCBI lineage: Eukaryota > Metazoa > Chordata > Actinopteri > Anguilliformes > Anguillidae > Anguilla > Anguilla anguilla. Next base: position 22,190,641 of record NC_049208.1, read on the forward strand.
CACACACACACGCAGACACACACACACACACACACATACTGACCATAACACCTGGCTTCAACTGACATTCCAATGCTGAACTTTGATTGACACAAGCAAGTTTGTGGAACAAGTAGAAAATAACAAGAAAGAAGACACTTGTACTACTTACAGAATGCAAGCAGACACTCGCACTATATGCTTGTTGTCATTCCTCTGGGTTACTGCATCACTACCTCACCTCCAACCTGGTTTGAAACCAAACATCAGCATGGTAGGCATTGCAACTAAATTTATACATTGTAACTCTTTGTTAATGAATAAGAGTAACAAAGGATTACAGCTCCAAAAAACTAAAATTTACAGCTCCAAACACTTATTTTGCATTACCTTTACTTTACAGTTGGTGTGGATACTTTTTTTGTAACTTCATCATTTTTATGCAAGCTTCCTTTAGTTGTACTTTTAATTGTGGTGGAATAAAATGATGAGAGTGCTAAAAATACCAATTGATCCAAATAAATAAATTAAAAATGGTTCACCTTGCTCCAGATTAACCCTGGCTATTGCAGAATCGAAATAGAAAGTGTTGCCATGGTAATCACATCTTGTTTTCCACATCCTATATTTTATATTTAGACTTGAACATGTGTGTCTACTGGGACCATGATATGTTCATAGGTCTAGAAAATAGTTAATAAATAAACAGAGCTATAGCACATTTATTCAGGCACTAGATCATTTCAGAATTTTGCATTTTGATTGCGACTCTTCAAAACATTTCACTTGGCATGTTTTTATGTATTGATGACTCATTGTCAATAGTGAATGGACCCAGGACCAGTGCAGCCATTCTACAGCATTTCCTCTTTTGCTTTGTTGTAATCATGTGCAGCTGGGATTCTTTCTAAGTCATTTGTCTATCTTGCCCCAGAACTGTTTTCCTTCTCATCAGCTTCTGTTACCAAAATTCTGTCCAGCAAAAATAAATATAATAATAAATAAACACAAATGGAAAACACAATGAAATGCACCACTGGCACCGCCTCCTCAGAGACTGGCATGCAAAGACATGGCCCAGCCCCGAAAAGTGGCTTTTCTCGGTTCATTAGAGCCTCTTCCTTTTAATGAATTCAAAATACAGCAACTTCCTCCGCTGTCACTCGTACCAACTCATGCAACGCCTTGCATTTTTGGAGGTTAAACGGACAGCTGGGGAGGAGACAACATGAGAACAGATCTGAAGTGCCTGGCTTGATTTTGTTTTTGTGTAGTTTGCCTCCACATCTGCATTTTTCCCTTCTTCCTTATTTTGTTGATGCTGAAATTGAGGAAAGTATGCAAATCAAGTGCTGGTCACTCTTGAACGGCTCTCAAATGCCATGAGAATACAAAGCACATTATAATGAACACCGACAAGTAACAGGATTGAAGTTCTGGCCCGTGCTTGATGGCATTTCTACTGGTAGATGGGAGGGGCTTCCAGTGTTTTTCATCATTCAGGGTGGGAAAATCTTAATGAATTTCCAATAACATTTACCCAAGGTCGAAGCTCATCTCTCCCGCAGTCATCTGAATAGAATGTAAATCTCCCACCCTTCCTCTGCCTTCTCCCTCTGTCTTACTATAAATCCAAAGTTTTATCATCATACTCATGTATTTTAAAGAGTGCACGGATGCAGTAGACAGTAGACGTGTTCCTATGACACAGAAAAAAATCCTGATGATTTAATAGATATTTATCAAATTTTAACTAATGATATATAACTAGCAGTGTATAAGAATATATGACATCAAGAACAGGCCTTGTTTTGAAGTTTGATTATGTTTCCATCAAGTTTGATTATGATGCAACCCAGAATATCAGACTCTACTACAGATCCCAGAAAATGATTCTACCTATTTATAACTCTTTGTGTGAAGAAATTTGCTTTCAGCTCATTTTCACCTGTGCCCTGTGGATCATGAAGTAGCTTCCCTGTTCTACCATATTAAACCCTTTTAAAATGTTAATGCTTCAAATTATTGTCTGTTTTCTTTAACTGGGGATAAAAGTACGTGTTTTTAGTGTCTATCCTCAAATGTAATTTCTTTAATATCCACAGGAGGAAAGTCGAGGGGACAGAAAGTAAAAGTCCTGCCATGCATTTTTTCCACCCATGAACTCAGCCATCTAATTTCACTAATTAGTTCTAACTAGTAAATCCAGCCAGGTGAATGGAGAAGAAAATAAAGGGAGGACTTTCTGAACCTAGAATTTCCACCTATGTTAATACCGGACTATTCTTCTTTCTGTCATCTAACTAGCAGAATGAGCACAGTATTTTAAATGTGGTCAAACAAATGCAGATCTTGAATTTTTTCTTCCTCTTACATATTTTGTAACTTCTCGTTTTTTCTATGTTTACCTATATTGCAATTGATATTGTAGTAATTTCAGCAAGAGACAAGTCAGGTGGATCACGCTTTTAAGCCATTGTCAGCAATAGAATGCAGCTTTAAACACAAACACAAGAAGAGCAGAAGTAGGGCCATGAGCATGAACTGTGAGCTTTTTTCATACCCGACTTGCGGTCCATAATGCATACAAAAAAGAGCACAGAATCTAACTAGCTAACTAGCTACATCAACACAAGTAAGTGAACACACACATATATTTACTATACACAAGATGCGGTGGCTAGCTAATTAGCCTACCGCCACTACAATATTATTGTCAAGGGCATTTAGAGTAAATAAGAGGTTCCAACATTGACCCTTCTTGCACTCCTTGACTAACAATGAGAAGGTAAATTCTTTCATAAATTAAGATTTGAGGCACTCAAACTCCTATGATATATCCATAATAAGCCCAAAATTGAGTCAAATTATTTTGTAATTATTATATAAAAATAAATAAATGCACTGATTAATAATGAATAAAGGAGAGAAACAATTACTAAGAATGATCTTCCCTCTAGAATCCACGCTGACTATTCCCTGATTATTGAATATTTCCTCCAGGATAAATTACCTGTATGAACCAATGTTTTGGAAGAATTTGAGAGCCAGGTTAAACTACCTAGCCTGTGATTTCACAGATCAGTGCATTTCCCTTCTCAATACACCATAATAATACTGCCTCATTTGCATTCCTCATTTCCATCTTATGGAACATTCTCAGATTGAATAAATACATGTGTTAATAGATAATAAATTCGTCACAACAAATGCTGACTTTCCCAGTGTCCGTGGCTATCATCCCCACAGGGCAGCAATCAATTGGCTGTAACAGCACAAAAAGAACATTGTCTCTGTCAGTGTCTTAGTCTCATGCAAGACGCCTCTCATACATAAATGAAAAAAGGATCAAGGTTTCAAAACAAAACAAGTTTTCTCTTTATCTTGTAATCTTTTTAATATTTGATTAGGGCCTATTAGCCTGTTTTCTTAATATGTTTTTGAAGAACAATGTTGTATCACCTTTACCAATGCTTTCTTATTCTTATTCGTGACTGCAAGCATATCAGCAAAATTTGCCACGCAATGCATTAAATGAAGTAGTCCTCGATAGGTCCTGGTGTCTTTGTTGTTATCAGTAAGAACCTACAGCACCACCTTTTTATTGTGCATGTCTTCCAGGCTTTTAATAATAATCTTATCTTATAATAAAGAGAAAGTGATTTAGTTGTACTTTTTATTTTATTATTTTGGGAATCCGGGGCATCTTGATTTTCATAAAGCCTTTTGGCAGTTAAATTACTTAAAATCATTGATGTATTATAATCATGTACTTTATTATTCTCTGTTTAAATGTGTGGCACAGTTGTTTTGCCTCCAAATATTTTAGTTTAATTCAGTGGTGGAGATCTTTAACTGAACTTTCCAAACCCAGCTTTAGATCATTTATTAATTGTCATCCTGGATGATAATCAATACATTTGTAGGTCATATTCAGTACCAGGGAAATTCCAGAGAAGGCTGCCACTGCCACTAGCATGGCTTTGTGAGTGAGTGAGTGAGTGATGAGTCAATGAATGAATGAATAGGAGACTTGGTTCCTCCTGTGGTATGACTGGCATCTTGTCCAATTCCGTTCACTTTGGCTGGGTACCGGGCTGGTCATACACACTTAGAAGACTCTTAAGTTGTAGACAAAGTCATTTGATGACTGAATTTCCCAGTGTCTCCCAACTTCCTTGTCCTGGAAGGTTTTCCTTGATGTGCTTCAGAGTCTTTAAGGAAAGTTATATTTACAGTTTCATATATAAGAACCACTGGATTGTTCTCTAATCTCTTGCAGAGATGGGAAACTCAAGCTCCACCCTTGCAAGGTTTGCAATCACATCGCTCAGACTGATCCTACCAGGTGGCCTGGGGGAATCCTGGTTTGTGTCCCACAGGGCCCAGAACTGGGTCCTCTCCTCTTCTCTCTTTACACTAAACCAGTGGTAACCATCCCCATTCCTGGAGATCAACTCAATTGTGGGTGTTCATGCCAACCATAACAAAGCATACCGCATTGAACAGCTACATATCTTGTTGAGCTGCTAATTTGTAGACTCAGGTGTGACAATATAGGGCCGAAATGAACACCTACCAGATGGTAGACCTCCAGGAACAGGGTTGGTTACCATTGCACTAAAACTCTTGGTCCAGATATCTCTGCTCATGGCGTGTCATGTTATTGCTATGCTGATGACGCTCAACTCTCTTTCCTCATTTTCTCCCTCTGACACCCAAGTTCAGGCATGAAACTCAGAATTTCTGGCTAACACTGCAGCTTGGATGTTCACCCACCACCTAAAGCTCAATCTGGGGAAGACAGAACTCCTGCTTCTCCTGTCCCAGAATGCTGTCGCCCATCTGGTCTTCAAACAGCCTAAATTCACAGATGCCGCACCACTTTTGAACACCCGACACTGGCTTCTATGGCTGGCCACAATCAAATCAAATCATTCACATTAGCATACCAAGCTGCGAGTAGTTCTGCCTCTTCTTATCTTCAGACAATGATTGCACAGCACATTCCAACCAGACCTCTCTTTTCAGGGTCCCCTGCCAGCTGGCTGTCCCAAGTCTTCGAGCATCTGGCAGCGAGCTCCTCACGGCCCCAGCTCTCCTTAGCCCTTATTCCCCCATGGTGGAATGACCTTTCCCAATCAATCAACTAGGCAGATTCACTGGCTGTTTTGTCAAAAACCCTTTTCAGGCAACACCTTAATATTTCTATTAATTAAAAAAAAAAACCTTTATTTTGCATGCACCGCAGTAGTGGAGGTAATATTATTGCACCTTTGCATATCTCTTACTCTTGTGGTGTTTGTATACCATGTGAAATGCAATTTGGCCAGTCACTTTGGCTACTAGTATCAGCAAAATGACTAACTCGTAAATTGTATAGATCATTCAAGGTAAGAATTCTTTCCTCCGCAGCTTCCCATTCAGCTTACCGAAACTGAAATCCCTTCTCTCTTGCCCACACCCACTCACACTGTGTGGTCGGGTAAAACATGGCAGTGGGCCTACAAAGTAATGAGCCACAACCCTTCTCATCTAAAACATCACTGCAGTGTAAATGGTTCAACTATGTCCAGGATCACACACACACACACAAATTACTCTCTGATCTTGCTGCAAAGAAAGTAAAAGTAGAACAGCTATTCAAATCTCTCTTTTTCCCCTCTTTTTCAGTAGCAATGACAATTTCTTCTTTAAGCCAGGAACTTGCTGATACGATATCCAGAAAAGTATATTGTGTACATAATTATGTTTTGCACACATATCATGGATTGAGGATAAAAATTACTTACTGAATTTGGGGTAAACTAATAATTTTTTTCTCTAACTCACTCACAATTTGGCTGAAGCATAAAGATGAAAAACGGTGAAACCAATGCACACTATCAAAGCACGAAATTCATCCACAAACAGCCAAAGTGAAACGCAGCGGGGCAAAAGCTATGTTCAATGTTTAGAATCCACCTCCAAACACCTGTATGGTAATTATCCACATACATATCCATTATTGATAACTGGTATTGGGGTGTGTCATCGTACCATACACAGTAAAACGTCCAGTGTTAATTTAACTCACACGGAGTACATACGAGTCCAACAGGGACCATATATATTCCGTAAGAGTTGATTTAACACTGAACATTTCACTGTGACTGTAACTCTGCAACTGAACACAACTGGTTATGCATATATTCATCGTTTTATTGTATGTCATGGTATTCCCTTGGTAGTAGTATTTGCCTCATCCATAGTATGTATGGGACATTACGGGTTCAACTCAGTGACCACTAAACAATTGTTCTTTGCAAGGGGTCCCCTTCTTTATACAGCAAAGAGTGCTATCATACTGCGCAATGTATATTTAATCCTTATTTACAGCAATACCTAATTGTTTTCTTTAAATAAACATCAATAGTCTCATCTTATGTGAGCAATATTCCCTTAAAAATAAACAAAGACCGTTTTCATGGTTCATGGTGGACATGAGGAAATTACTGATAGACAGATGGATAAACTGTTCTTTCAGCTGTAATCCACTGTAGGAATTACTTAGGGAATGTTTCTTCATTGCATAAGAGTCCGCCAATCACCTACATACTTATAGTTGATTGGTTAACCTGTCACTCAAAATGTGGCGCATCATTGGTTGTCTGGCTACGATACCTAGAAGGCAAGGAAGCAGCAGACAAAAATATTCTATGTGTGTGTTTTTACCTTTCCATTCCGCATCATTTATTCCTACAAACACTGCCTTAAGCAGTGCAAGGTTATTATTTTTTTCCAACTGAGAGGTAATAGGCAACACCTTAAAATTTAGCATATATATTTAATAAACAAACAGTTTTGTATTCTTAGTTCCATATATCCATGGCACGCAGTCCTTTGCCTGTAGTCCCCCAAGCAACTGCCAACTGACTCTCAATATGAAGGAAAATTGTGTAATTGTGTCAAATCTGCACGCTTCACGCGTAGTTCCTTCCTGAATGCATGCACATTTTAGCATTATTTAAGGAAAAAAGTAATGCCTCAATCATAAACCACAGCTAAAGTGACTGGCAAACAAAGATAAAGCAAAATATGCATGTGGCGACCAACAGCGGGAAGGCGAGGTTGCCTTCAGTAAATAAGTTTGAGGAAGGAAGGAAAGCAGTGGGATTTTTCAGAACACACAGCGCCTTTGATGCCACGGCGCAGCATATTGGTGATTAGCAGGTGCTGGAAATGCTTTGAGTCACATGCCTTTGGGAATCATTTTAATAAACTCGGAGCTAGTGACAGAGCACTCTTAGACACACGGCGGACGGATTCCAATTTAGCACGAGAACCAGACATCCAGACAGGACGGGCTAGGAACGCTGGAAAGAACGTACACGTCCCCTGCTTCCTGGCTGACCCTTGCTCATAGATTCTTATTTTGTTTCAAACAGATGTAACTGCAAATCACATTTCGGAGTAAACACTACCAAAGGCCCTGGTGTTATTATGCATAATAAGCATTTGCCACGTTTTTTTAAAAATATAAACGACACTCGTGGTACAAGTGACCTGTGTCTATCAACTCGGTGATTAATGACCCAAATGTAAATGAGGAACCAGAGACTCCCAGTTAAGGCACGCAATTTGCTTTTTCAAAGGACATTTGAGAATATTCTGCTTTTGATGTTTTTCTCTGATTCCAGCAAATATTGCCATTAGGCCTTTTTCAGGGTTGCTGCGAAAGAGAAGTAATACATGTGCTTTAGGACAGTAGGAATTATAGCTAAAGGTAATTATGTTTAAGGGTGGGTTCATCACTGCACACAATGAGCTGAAAGGGTTTATTTAAAAATAAATCTCTTCATGCAGTTGAACACAATTGAATTAGCATGAAATGGAATATTAATATTTCATACTGTGACAAATGTGCATTATACGCATTTGCATACATATTGGGAATTGTTATGTCCATTTTAAACGATGGTCATGAATATCTTGTTAGGGAAATAACTTCATGCATAAATTTCTGGAAAAAAAATTAAATGTTGCTTTCATTCAATCTTTACAGTGCCCCTTCACTAGAGAGTTGGACCACCCAATATCATTAAAATACATAAATGGATTACGTCAAGCGTTTATTCTATTTGAACCTCCCACACAAAGGCTCTCCATATATCTTTCCTCGCAAAAGGTAAAGCATCGGCTGTTGGGAAGCCCCTGTAACAGAATGGAAGGTGTACCAGTAAACTCCTTCAGTGGCCTGCTGACAGAGCGCAGCCCAAAAAGAAAGTGCGCGATTATCAGCCAATGAACGGGAGCCACCGGCGCGTTCCGTCTTTGGTCCCAACGCTCCGCCTCGTCTCTCACCGTTCACCAGGTGCTGCTGCTCTCGCAGCTTTAACTCTGGCTGTCGTTCCATTTGCATGTTAAAGGCCACGCTACAGCTTTATTAGGCTAATAGCATTACCAGCCCGATTAAGAGCCCATCTAGTATGCTTATTGGTATAATTCAATTCCTTCATAACGGCTCAAAGAAAAGTGCTCGCACGGAGCTGGGCAGTTATGCAGGGGCGGGTCGTGAATGCTGTCCAAGTGAGCTGAGTGATGGCACAGTGAGGGGAGTGAATCTCACTCTCCCTGCTCAGCAGCGATTTGCTGGAGGCAAAGGGACGTGGCAGGATGAAGCGAATGTTAGGGGGTTGGGGGTTGGGGGGGGGGGGGGGTTCGGCGCTGTGAGCAGCTCTACTGAACGTCGGGAGGATGACGACGCCGCACGGAACCAGCTGGACCGAGACATTTTGCCTTCATCACCGTCGCCGCCGCCGACATTACCACCCACTCCAGATGAGACAGGGGGGTCTAACGCTTCCCTTGCTTAGCAGTGCAAGCAGAACAATCTCTAAATGTATCACATTTCCATTGCTACTGTTTCATCATAGCTGCAGGAGGGTATTCACATGTATAATGGCAGCAAATAGTTTAATCTGTTACAACTGTGTGCATGCTTGTTCACAACTTATGTACAACCAGGGAACATATAAGTTGACCGTAGGCACCAAATTCTTGAAGATTCAGTCAAAAATAGTGGGAGGGTTTTCTGGTATCTCAGACCTCCAAAACTAGAGCATAATTAGCAATATTATATTTACAATTAATGATGATATTAGAGGAGGGAATTGTTTCCTTGTTTGTTGTTGATACAGAGCACCGTTTACCTACAAACTTCATGAAAACTGCTCTGGTCAAAGCACAAAAATAAGAAAAGGCGTGAGGTTGCTGATCTGAACACAAATCGACTATACATTGTCATGTCCAATACAAATGATCAATATCCAACTGCAAAAAGTCTGACTACAAATATACTGACTGCATATCAAACAACTCGCATAATATAAAAGAAGCAACAATTCAATGTACACTACACTCATTTCATTAATTCCAAACATGGATATGTCATGCCCACACAAAGAAACTACTGTTATAGCTATTATATGTTTTCTGTTTATTCCAATCACAGACAGCCCACAGTATTGCTATGCCATGAATTGGCATAGGACCTCTGGACCAAACCGTGTTGTGAATATGTGATACAGGTCCAGACCATAGTCCTCAGTGCATAAATTGGTAACCCTTGCTGCAGGCCAACTTCGATCAGATTATTGATGTTAAAAATAAGCAGAAGTCTGCTTAAAACTTCATTCATATAACATGGAAAGTTACCATTAGCGCTGAAAGAAGGCTTCAACGGCCTTGATTCGTCTTCAAGACACTGAATTATGATGTAACAAAATCAATTTTATGATCATTTCACACAACATTCAGGTAAAGTTCAAGTGCAAGGACGCCATGCTTTTCAAAAGTCCAAATCAAAAGGTATTTTGAAGTTAAGCAGAGGCACCTTGAAATATTCTGATTACTTACTCCAGTATTAAGTTGACTTCAGTATGCACACGGATCATATACTTCAAGGACATGTTCGAGCCTGCCTTCTTCTGCTCAACGAAAAATGTTTGCCTGAAATTTGCCTCCATCAAGTCTTTGCATTAGACATCATCACATTGCTAAACATTAAACATGCAATTGCCATAAGTGACTTTGTTCCTATACAATGTATAACCCAAAAATTTAATTCGCAGGTTTGACAAAATTACCCACAATTGGGATATTATAAAGTCAATAATGAGACACAAAATTTTGAAAAGCTCAAAAGCAACATGCCAACAGGAGCGACAGGATACAAACAGGAGAGCAGACTCACAGTGGTGAAGTTGTGGGCGAAGCAGCCCGTCCCGCGGAACGTGCACTGAAGAAGCATCTCGTTGATGTCGTGGCCGGTGCGGTTAAAGAAGTCGGTCATGTTGAACTGCTTGGGCTTGAAGTTCACGAAGTTGCCCTTCTCCTTTAGGGTGGCCAGCACTTCGGGCTCGGCCAGGTGCGGGTTGGCGATCTGGTAGTTCTCGTTGAGCAGAGCCAGCAGCTCCCCCACGTGGTAGAGGTCGTTACGCGTGATCTTGGAGAAGCGGAACTCGTTGAGGTTGCAGAGGGTGATGGCCGGGAAGGTGAGGTTGGGAGCAGCGACCTCGTCCAGCTTGGTCACGTGGGGGTACTCGAGGTAGTAGGAGATCCGGTCCATGCACACCAGCAACAGCAAGGCCAGGGAGCCCAGGAAGGAGAGAGACCACAGGAAGCGGCGGAACGTCATGTGCCCATAGGCAAAGATGTGGCTCATGCCGTGCAAGGTGGAACTGTTGGCGAAGGCTTGCAGGTTGGAGGGCCGCAGGCTCTCAATGCTTTCCTCCGAGTCCCCCTTCATATTTGCGATGGCTCCTTACCGCTATTGCCAAAAAGAACTTGTGTTGTGGAGATATGTTGCGGTAGAAAAACTGTGTATTCCGCACCCCGGGTTAACAACGGCTTTCTCCTTTATTCTTCAGTCCGCGGCAATTCTTCAATCGATCGCTTTCCTGAGGCGGCTGTCACCCGTTTTTTTTTTTCTCTCCTTATTATTCCTCTTTAATCTCCTCAATCGGCGGGTTCCAAGCGATGTCAGCCGTTTCGCGCAGTCCCGGGTCCTGAAAGCGGCGCCTCTCCTTTTCCGCGGGTCTCCTCTTCTTCGCTCCCTCCTTTTCTTTTCTTTCTTTCTCTCAGCTGTTCTTTGTAGCGAAGCCAAACACAATGACAGCCCCCGAAGCACCCACTTTTTACAATGGAAAAGGGACAGGGCTCTGAACCGCGAGCAGAGTGCCGGGGCAGTGAAAAGAACAAATGGGGGAAATAACAGAGGGGTGAAAAAAAGACAGATGGGAGTTGTAAGGAAAAGGCAGCGCGGGGAAAAGAGGGGTTAAGTCTCAGCTCTCAATGGGACCCTTTCTCCACCAATCGGAAAGATCGTCGCGACATCGCTACAATAATGGAATGCAATGGATTTGTGAATGGAGAGGGGATAAAGGGCTATATGGCTCACCGTCTCTCTCGCATCCACCTTCCTCTACCTCATTCACTCTCTGCCTATCTGCTCTCAGACGAAAATGAGGGGGTCAGAGACCTCCCGCTGACCCACCTCTGTGCCTCACAGCCTGCGTCTGTAGCCTCCCCAGGATTTCTCCCCTTCGCTCCTCTGATTCCCAGATAAATGTGACGCCTTATAGCCACTCCGGCTGCCTGGCCATCAAAGCCCCCACAGAACCTGCAAGCTTTCTCCTGATCTTTTGACAGTATAGATACTGCTGTGTGATGCCTCTCTCTCTCTCTCCTGCACGCTCTCTCTCTCTCTCTCTCTGCTAGCTCACCCTCCCTCTCTCCCTCTCTCTTTAGTAGTCAGGGTCCATCCCACTGCTGAACACGCTCTGAGAATTCCACGGCAGCTCAGCCAGACCGTCTGTGCACAGGGGAGCCTCTTGTTCAGTGCTGGAACTTTGCTGCTCTGCGTTTATGTCTCTGTGCTGCTTCACAACAGTGAGAGGCTGTGATTTGTACCTCTAACCCCATGCTATTACTTAGTCATGTACTGGAAATACCACAAGTAGAAAAATACCAGCTTTACCTGACCATTCCTGCATGCTTATTTTACATAGATTGCTATAAACGTGTTATATAAATATATATATATATATATATATATATACATATATATATATATATATATATATATACAAACACACGCATGCAGGAACACACAGTTCTATTGAATCAGAATATGGGATATGCTAAGCTGTTTTGCCAATTAGATAAATAAAGAACAGTATGACAGTGTGTGACAAATTATACAGGGCAAATTATTCATAAAGCAGATTGCTCCATCCTCACCTCTGCCTAACAAACCAAGACCAACCGTCTCTTAATCAAACCACTGGAACAGATTCATCAGTCAGTGTCTGGTGACGTTGTTTCAGATATTTTTTTCCCCAAAGCTGCCACATGATGGCGGGTTGCTGAAGGGAACCCTGGTTTCATTTAGCCGCTATTCATCATTTTGAGCCACTGGTCCAACACCCCCTCACCCTCCCCACACCCCCTCCACACCACAGCCTGGTGTAACCTGCTCCTGGATACAGCTCTCTTGATTGGTTTCTCAGCCTGGGATTCGGGCTGACCAGTAATGGGCTACTGCTTTTATCTAGGGTTAAAAGTTCACACCCATTCCGGAGAGTAACCCTCTCATTTATTTTCTCAAGCGACACACACAGCCTTCTGCCCATTGGTTGGTCCTATTCTACTGATGGACGCTATCATCAGTAGAATAGCAATGGATGGAGTACCATGAGCACGGTCAAATCCCCAAAGGGTTAAATCAATAATTCTGCCTGGTAGCCATGCCTCCACAGCATAGCAACATTTAGATTCCATAAATGGCATTTACAGTCTGTAATTGAGATAACACATATTAAAATGATTAATGTCTCCCTTGACAACTTGGAAGGGGTGTCACAATTAAACAGATATGCCTCACGAAAGGAACGGTGCTACTCTCCCACGCAAACACACACACACACCCACCCACTCACACACACTCACACACACACACACACACAAATGGTTGCAAAGACACACAAGCACGTACATACAGATGTATAAATACACATGCACACACACACACACACACACACACACACAAGCATCATAATTCTCAGAGCTGCATTCTTCTTTGTATCATTTTCTTGGTTGGGCTATCAACAACATTAGGAAATGGTGTAGTATTATTTATTCTGCAGTCTTCATTCTCTATCCATATACATTTTCCAAAAAAAACATACAATTTTTACATGCTCGATTATTCAGTTTTCAGTACATAACACTCATCAAAATCATCTGATCTATTTAAAAAAAAAAAACTCCCATTTAATTCCCTATTGATCCCCATATTTCACAACATCCAGCCAGATGACATTCCCCATTCACAACAATTGATTTTTCAAAATTCACAACACAATGTGATCATACATCATCCTCAGTATTTTAAACAATCAGCTTGATCTGATGTACTGTCACATGTAGTCCGTTTTTTGGCACCTATACCAGGGAAGACTGGACTAAAGTTTGACATCCGACTTGGTTTGTGTCGTTATTGCTGAGGCGTTTAAGCAATCATGCATCGTTTCCAGCAATCCTGCTAAAACATAATTTAAATCAACCTCTGAATTGATAAAGCCATGCTTGAGTGGCTATACAACACTCTATACTGTGCTTCCATATTTCATCAGCAAGTAAACAATCTTTGAAGTTTAGCTCATATTTCAAAGTTAATTTTTCAAATCTAATTTGAACATATCTTCAGAGATTTTAAAAAAGGTGTCACTGTTAAAAAAACTAACATCCATTATTTTGGAAGCAGTAATCAACATCACATGACCTTTTTTTTGCTTCTGAAAATAAGGTATTTCCAAGAACATTATACAATAATCTGTTCAAGAACACAAGTTTAGAAAGTCCAGAAAATATGATCACCAAACTGTCTATGAATTGCATAACTACATTATGTGAAGCTAAATCAAAGCAGATGGACTACTTTCTGGAATACATGCGGAGATCCAAATTTTCTCATCAGTAATGTATGCTTCTCTCACAGCAAATCTGCAAACATCTTTTCAATAGATGGAGTCATAATACATGTACTAAGCCAGCAGGTCCTGCACAGCCATTTTGTCTCACTATGCATTCAGTAGGTTCAGCTCCCTAGCTGTAGGAATTTACATGAGAATGAAATGCAACAGTGTATGAAGTGTTTTTACTTTACGGTTATGCAATGCAAAAAAGATTTTGAGTTTTATGACAAGAAATCACCCCAGCATGTAGAATTAGAATGTTCTGACATGACACATTTTAATGAAACAGGGAAAGAAGACTGCAAAACTGAAAATTTGTGAAAATTTGTCCAAAAAATGTAACATCATATTTTCTGTTATTATTCATGCATTTTATGCCACATTCGGATAGAGTTTAGATAAGCTGGCATAAACAGTATAGAAAAGAAAAAAGACACAAAACAGACACCAAATATTCCTATTTAATTTTTACAAACATTGAAAACATTAAGGATAATTGCCATTAAGGACACTTTTGTCAACAATGTAGCAGCTATAGGAACAGAGCTTGGTATTTTGGGCTGAAATGGTCAACTGAGGGTCTTCATTAGTGCAAGCACTTAGCAATGTGTGATTTTCACATATTAAAGGGATCTGATCCAACCACTACCAGAAACCTATTCAAACTGCTTAGCACTTAAATACTTGATGGTTATGAGAAAAAGAGGTGATAAAGATAAAAATAAAGATTTCTTTTACAGGGGCATCCACACATAGATCTGCTGCATTAACAAGATGATATTAAAATAAATCACTGCAGAATAAATGACAATAAATGAAGAACAAATGTATATTTACTCCATAAAATAATTTTATATTTTCAAAGATGAAAGGTATATTGTTACATGTACAACGTGAAACCAATTACGCAAACAACACACAATCATTAATAAGAAAATGTCTATTTTGTCATCAGCTACATAACTCTCTGTGCAGTTGAATCGATGTAGTCCTGCAATCACAACAGTACAAGCAAGGTAGCCTATAATTAGCAGAGCAAAAGGCCAAGAGCAGTGTCACAACCTCAGAGAGAGGGTCAACCAGTTCAAGTGGAATTTAGGTTTACACGCTCTTCACTCTTAACAATTTTGTGGAACAGTGCTGGCTATTAACCAGAGAACTTATATATTCTCACAGTAGACCACGATCCATGCTTAAAACCATCATGTAAGAATCTTCATATTTCCATAAGTGAGACTGTATAAACTCAACCTCCTTCTATGGCTTCTGAGATATATCATACAAGACATTCAATTGACTTTAAGTTTTTCTATATCTATCAGAATAAAGGTGATAGTCACATAGCTCAATAGTGCAACTGTCATACTAATAATTCAAAATTTCAAAAGTCAGTTGGTGCTGGCACATCATATAACGGAAGAGAGTTTAAAAACCAAAAAAACATGCCTCACGGCTGATCTGAGCTTCCTACGTTTTTAGGAAGCAACTGAAATTAAAAGCACATTATAAGACATTTACAAAATAGCATAATTTACATAAATCATAATTTTTGACAAAATTATAATCAATTAGCTCACATGACATCGTATAATAGACTCAGTGAAATTCAGAATACATTTCCAATAAAGCATAAACAAACAACCCATATCTGTAATTAGCAAATCATTTGCAGGAATGCTTTAAGGATAATTCATTACCATGCTAATGGCATAATGGGCAGCCATACATGAGAACAGCGCGGAGGGGAAAGAGACTGGCAGTGAGTATGCACTATGAACAGAAACAGGAAAATGGGGCTGCTGGTTGGCTCATCCTGTTAAAACACTATTCGATTGCATGGATGGTTATCGTGGTCTGGGATCGAATCCAGACTGTGCCAGTGGTGATGGTGGTACTACCAGCCTCACAGGTAGGCGTGCAAATGGGGCAAACATCACCCAAAGAAGGGGGGGGGGGTGCCCACAATATGCCTGCAGTTACACACAAAGCATGTCCCCGGCGTTCTCTGATGTGTGTGTGACCCTACCTGTAATCTGAGGTGTGATAAGAAGGGGCTGGCAGACATATTACATTTCCCAAGCCCAAATCAAGAGTGGCAGAGGTTGCAGAGATGAATACTAGTGAATATAACTGAGCATTCCAAATCTTGAGAAAATGGGAGGGGGAGGACACAATAAGGAAAACAGGAAAAAATAAATAAATAAAGAAAACAGGAAAATATGCAAAATGGCCATTGCATTGACCAGCACAACTTTACATTTGCAACTCAATGAACAATTTAACCACATTTTTGTGTCCTGATTTGGACACTTTTTTTAAAGAGCAGAGCGAGCCTGCTCTCCTCATGTATTATTTCACCTAATTCACACAGAGGGTAATAGCTAAGGAATGGATCACGATACAGAAAGTCCCATAGTGGGTGTCAGGAATCCTGCCTGATTCTCCTTGTGTTCCGTTTTAGTTTTGTTTATTTTTTATTTTCTAGTGTTTATTTATTTTTATTTTCAGTTTACTTGTTTTCGCTTGCGGTTGTGTTTTCTGTGTTCGTGTGCGTTTGTTATTGTTTTTCCCCCTTAGGTTCCTGGTTCCTGTCCACGCCCACGCCCCGCCCCAGTTCCACCAGTTTCCGCATCTGCAATCAAGCCTCCACTTACCTTCCTCACCTGCGTCCCATCTTCACTTATTGGCGTAGCTATTTAGTTTCTGTGTGCACCTTTTTCTTTGCCAGATCGTGCCTCTGATTTTTCGAGTAGCCTTTCCAGCCTTGTTCAGTGTTTTTGTCCTTCCTGGTTTTTCGACTTTTGCTTGTTTGTTTCCGACCTCGATTTTAGCCTGCCCGTGTTAATTCTTGCCTTGGTATTTTTGACCCTTGCCTGTTTACTCGACCTGCCCCCCCCGGTTCCCGTTTTTGTGCCTCTGCCCTGTCTATTTGATTTCCCGGATTTTGACCCCTGCCTGTACTTGATTAAGAGACTGCTTCTGATTCTGTGCTTCGCAAAATAAATCGCATCTTCTACTAACTCTGGTCCGCTTCTGAGTCCCACCCCAGACCCTGACAGTGGGGACTTTAATCCCTGACTGCATGGAGAGACTCATATAATGGATAGGTGGCCACCCTACAGACTACACTACACAGTCTCAAAGGACCTCTTTCAGATCTGGGCTTGCATTTGTCAACCTGGTTTATAGCATCTAAATAGCGAGAGAATGAATAAAAGCGTTTTTTTTTTCCTAAGTAAAAATTTTTTCCTATGTAATGGCATAGAGAAGGAATCAACATAATTCCAGCCAAGTACTTTGGAAGTCCCTATCACCATAAGTGTAGGATTTATCTGTCAGGAGTCACAGCGAGGAGTACTGGACACCAAAAATGCACAATTCTCTGCTTACAGCTGGCCATGATTCGATTTCAGTGGTGTTGTTGACCGCCCATTCTTTGCTTTTTATTAGTTTCCATAGCTACTAGTTAAACCATGTTTTCAACATGATGCCAAATCAAAGAGTACATATGTAAACAGAAGAAAAAAAACTATTCCACCAAATTCTACATGGTGGCACTTCCCAGCTCAACAAAATGTATTACATCCAGCATAAACTGTATAAGATTTCATAAATGCAATGGGAGTGCTCAGCAGGGACACTAAATGCATATTTGATGAATTTCAGCAGCACTTATTGTCAATGATTTTGGTATTTAAATCTAAGTGCAATGATGTCATATTGGCTATCAATTTTGCTGTTCGATTTATATGCTTTGTTGATTTAAGTTTATGACTGCTGCTATATGAAATACTCACTGAATGATAACTGGTCGTATACTTCTACATACTGTCTACTATTATGGATGTAACTGCCACAAAATATAGTTGTGAGAAATCTGAACCTAGACTTTGCTGTGCTTGGACTTGCAAAAGATACCAAGGCACTACAAGAGACCACAGATATTTTTTTTCACAAAATATGATGAAATGGGGCAAAATATCTTGAAATTACCTATATGCTCTAAAGTACTTGTTCATGGTACAATACCTGGAAGCTTAAATTATGCATTTATGCTATTTTGAATATGGTACTGCTGCCTCTTCCTTTTCCAAGTAATGCTGGGTTGTCAAACCTGGTTGTACTTTTTTTAAATATAAGCCAGAACGAGACCAAGTAAATCTGTAACAAAAATCCTACCAGTCTGATATAACTGCCACCTCCTCAACAGCTTACTGCCATTATACTCAATCAAAAGTCTTCACATTTCTAGAACTCAGTTTTCTGGAAAGAACACATAACATTCTTACACAAGACTTTTCAATTTCAATTCTTTTCAATTGTACTCCAGAGTACTTCAGCTGAAACAACGTACTTCAGCTTCAGCTGCCACCAATTTCCCATACCCTCAGACTCAGATTCAAACCACATTCATGGTTCAATTAGACTTGCATAAACAGCGGCTGTTTTGCAATGAAATGCTACCAAAAATTACCAAATAAAAAAATTAGGTTTACAATTGCAATTATTTGTGAGTCAAGTTCAAATAAATGTCAAACTAAAATTAAGCCACAGAATGCTGCCATGCCACAATGAACATGATTCTTTCAGCGCTACAGTGCATGCATAGGAACAGTGGGCACAGAAACAAAATCACTGTCTAAATATTCTTCTATTATCATAGGGTGGAAGAGATCAAATGTGATGTTATCTAATGTATCTACTTTGTCAAATTTGAAATGTAGCTAACTAACAAAGTTTTTTTTTCCCCCGATTCAGGTGATGTATCAATCTAACGTAAACAATGTGAATTGAACCCGAAAAGTGATGAGATTCAAATGTTGTACTACTGTACATCAGCACTCTTGGAATGCATTTCGGCCAATCACAATGCACGGTCGGAACAAACTGTTGTATAACAGGAGATGATGGTAACCATGCACCACCTATTCTTTAAAAACATTAGATCCTTACATCTCTTGTTTCTAGAATCTCTTGGTCTTAGCAAGCTTACTTCCTCTCCTCTTCACAGCACAAAAGCAGGGCTTCAATCATATTCAGTAATCAGGAAACAAAAGCAGGCCATGTTATTGCTTACTTTATCTCCCCAACGCTGACCTGAGAGTCATAAATAAAGTGCTGCTCAATAGACTGGAAAACAGAATCTCAAATGTAATATACCGTACCAAACTGCATTCATTAGAGACAGATGCTCAGCAATAGGACACCTTTAAATTTACATAATTTTTTTCAAATAACATTGACACTTATACAGTAATTTCCTCATCAGATTTAGTTAAAGTGTTTCACATAGCAAGGAGCAGGAATGCATTTTTATTTATTTATTTATTTCAGAGATGAAAAACACTTCATAATTCAATTGTTTTTACTATCAACAACAGAACAATACATTTCATAAAGATGCTCACTATCACCTTCATATCTTGAAGTCTTTACAGCCCTTGTTGCTACCATTTGCCAAAGTAACTTTGCAAAAATAACTTCAGTGTACTCCTGATTGAATATCATCTCACAGAATTAGCCTTACGGCAAACAATAGCACTAACTGTATTGCAGAGTTACAACTTGAATATCATTACATCAAATTCTACCTATGCCCAGAAATAGCACTCAAAGTGTGGGGCAAAAAATGTAATTGTTAATATTGGTTAAAATTAATTCATTTCCACATGGGCAAAAGGAGTTAAAGTTGTAGGATTTGTGAAAACGCAGTCTTAAGAATAAGTGTTGCAAAAAAAGGAGATAGTGTTTTAAATACACTTATTTTGACCATTTGAGACATTTTACTGCATTGAACGGGATTCACTGGCATTGTATGATCTTCCCAGGTTTCTAAATATTGCCATCATTATTTCTAGCATGTTTAAGCTATTTAGCTAGTTCAATAAATTAAAATAATGGCCCATAATGAATGTTTAGGTAATGTATTATTCTGATGGAAGAAAATTCTGACAGAAGAAATGTCTAACCAATCTGAAAAATTTAGCTTATTAATGAGATTCGTTTGAACTAAATTTTTGAAAAAGTGACCCGCTTAACTCTGCACCTCCTGCAAAAGAACGTCTTGTAAGAAACATCTGATTAGTATGTACTTATCCTCGTCTTCGATTGCAGTCATGAACTACGGAAATTGGCAGTGTGCCCTGTGCAAAAGAACACCTTGGGAGAAACTTCTGATTAGCATATCCTTATCCTCATCTTCTATCGCAGTGGTAGACCATGGGAATTGGTAGTGTACTGCTCTTAAAGAGAATGAAAAGAAGTCATTTTTGGCTATGAATGAATCCATCTGCAACACACTCACTAATAATGTATTCAGCATAAACCAGCCCATTTTCCACCTGCGCCGTGCTCTTTGAGCTGTGAGCTCCTCGCCTCTGGTTGTGAAAATACCAACATTCAGTAGCCACGCCCAATGTGCAACAGAGCACTAAGAGTGAAATATTACTATTAAATGTGCAAAGGGATAGGCCTATTTCATTTCAATGAACAGAGCATATACATGCAAGCTGTTATAGATTATGATTGCCATGATATGTTCTGCAATAGCTTTCATATTTCTATAAGCTCTTATGTAAAATGTATGAGCAAATAAAAACTTTTAGATTCCTATGAGACCAATAAAACAGAACTCACCTTACTATTTTGGCCCCAAAATAAATTATTCAGCAACCACAGATAGCACAGAGAAGTCACACTAAAATGTTTTACAGTGTGTTGTGGGCAACTAATCCCCACTTGGGTAATGTTTAACAGCCATCCACTTGAATTACCTCATCTCCTACACCAATAATATGTTCTGATAAGAAAGGTAACATAATGGATAAGGTAGAATGAGATCCAGCAAAGCAGGCTTTGTATTAAGTGAACAATAAACAAAATATATTAGATGCAAGCTTATTTTATTTTAATAAAATAAAGTTATGTCTGATAAATATATTTTTTCTTTTTCATCCTCTCCTTTATCATTAGCCGATGAGTCAATCAATAAATCAATCAACATATATGATTCATTTAGTTCTTGCGTGCACCTATTTAAAAAATGATGAGTTCTTATGTTGTGCAGTCCATTCTACAGCCAAGTTAAAAATCAGTCATACATCTCCTCTCCTGCATCTTGAACACTATGCTGTATCATTATATGCTGCAAAATCTTCCATGTGAATTGTTTCTGGTAAGACTAATATCATCAACTATAAATTCTATTATATACTAATTTGATAAACAATAAAGACACTTTATCAGACACTGATTTCAGTGATGGAGCTTACTGTCGTAATGTTTCGCACAGTGTCAAACATGGAAGTGTAATTTTGACCTGCATGCAGCTACCAAACACTGCAGTTACCATGAGCATATCTGAGTTCTGGGACATCATTTCTTTCATTTGAAGGAAAATAATACTCTGACTTGATATCATCTGGAGTTTGTTGTATAGTATGAAACCAGTAATCACATTCTTTTCATTTCAAAGGCTCCTCTTTATGATGTTTCAAACAGAAATCCAGGTAAAATGTTCTGCTTCCTTGCTTGATTCAAACGTTAACACTGGCGGAGGACATCTTTATTACAATATGTATATTTACCTTGGATGTCTATGTCATATCTCTCTGATACAGGCCTGGCAAAAACTGCAATTCAGAACAACGAACCATCCACATTCCAGACATAAAGTAAAAAGAGACAGCCACTGTGATTCAGCTGCTCCAAAACAGCTCAGCAATTGGCATAAAAAACCCCTAAAATGACCCGGGGTGTACGTGCAGTACGTAAGGCGAATTATTTATCAAAAAGTGAAAACAAATTTGCTGCAAGGCAAAAAATCTTCTGTGTAACCAGAATGTACAATTGCACTGGAGGATCTAACAGGACCCATTAGAATGAGACACAGCCGGCCCAAGGCTATTTGTCCTTGATGCTGCAATATTCCCAAACATGGGTGCAGTTGTGAATGCCATTTCCAAGTTTAGGCAAATGCTGAAGCAATGCTAAGTCGCTACAGCATTTGTTGATCAGGGAAGATAAAGACACAAAGTTGTTGAAAATGAAGAGGAGGCAAGCACAAATATTTCACACTCAAGACATTTTTGGCACAAGAAGCACCCAGAACCACCCACTGACTAGTGTCTACTGTCACCTCTAGTGTGGTGATCATTGCTGCTGAGTTCTTTTTCCAGATTGTAAGTCCAGAGTCTCCGGAGTTTTGATCGTATTGAAACTGTGACTTCATGTTAAATAATGAAAGTTCCAATCCTTGGATTTGCAGTGTCTGGAAATGCAGTTGCTTGAGAAGATATTTTACCACTACTTTTAGAACATGGGGGAAAGGACCATTTCCTCTTTGGCACTTTTTGGCTCAGGAATAAGTGTCTGTTCATTAAAAAGAAAAATAAAACAATGAAAAATAAAACAAGCTTCAGATATTCAATCAAGCAAATAACTTTTAAACGCAATGTGCACAAAAAAACCCTCCAAGCAAACACGCCAGTGAGATTGCTGTGGGAGCAACAGACCTATTAGCCCTGCATGGCCATTTAAATGTGTGGGAAGGGCTAATACATCTGAGGATGGAGCAGTTGGCCTGGGTCTTCATTTCATTCTATAGCATTGAGAGAGCCCTGTAACATGTACTCATACTTGTTTATCAGTATTATTGATTGTATTACAGCACAATTGTTGATGCTGGTGGGTAATCTTAAACCATTAGAGATTAATGATCAAACTGTGGAAAGGTACATTTCATAAAACCATAATTTCAAACATGCAGAATTAATGGTTGTGGTTAAATACATACACAACCGATTGTATTGTACATCTTACCACAGCTAAAATAGCATGAGTGACCCATGAAGCAATAACACACTTTTACACGGCCATTATTGAATGTGTTGTCACCTTTTCAGTTTAAATATGGTGCAGTAGG
Organism: Anguilla anguilla; assembly: GCF_013347855.1. NCBI lineage: Eukaryota > Metazoa > Chordata > Actinopteri > Anguilliformes > Anguillidae > Anguilla > Anguilla anguilla. The sequence goes on from NC_049208.1 coordinate 22,213,561, forward strand.
AGGGGAAACTGCTTGAAAGAGTGGAGGCTTCCAAAATTACTGTCACATTTACACTCCATTGACCCAAAATCCCTGATAATTTCCTCTCACATCACTCACGTCCAACTAACTTCTTCTTCAAAACTCTTCATGATCTATCAACACCAGCACAGCAAGTCTCCACAATAGCATTTACCCTGAGGCTGTTCAATCCATGAATACATCTTTATGCATTATGTCTCTTTGTTCCCCATCATTAAGCCTTTCTCTCAATTGAAATTAAAATATCTCAAATTCCAAAAACTCATTCTCAAAAATACACAATGCCACTTATTCTGAAGAACCACCCCTCTCTGGTCCAAGGGGAAACAGACACACGAAACTCAACACATTTCACTTTGGAAGGCCATTAACAAAACAGTGTCTCAATGACTTGCTCCACTAAAGCCCTAAAAAAGAAAAAAGGATGGTCATTCTCAGAATACATAACAGCAAACACAGACTATTCCTGATGAGTTTATCAGGCACAGACACCTGTACTCAATATAGTGCTAACACTTACAATGATTACATTCCTGCCCTATTATGCTGTCCTGCTGTGCAGCAATACTGGAGAGCCAGTGCATACAAATTGAGTGTCATCCTGGGCCTAAACATCCAAAGCATTTGCCTCTTTTTATATAATCAGGGATCTTTTCATACCAGCAACTGCGATTAACAATTCAAAACTCATTTTCGCTTTCAATTTCAATGGAAAAACGTCAATCTGTCAAACCGGAAACCAGAATGAAATGATTTGTGGACAGACTACAGTTATTGATAGAACATGGTAACCATGGAAAAACCTTGCATAAATATCTCAATCTTAATTCCCCTTGATACCCATGCCTAGCAAGCAAATTTGCTTCTCAAACGGAGATCATTCATATTCATAGGAGCATCCCATTTACAAGGCAAAAAATCTAAAATCCAGCTATTGTGCTTCATGTTTTTAACAGTCATTTCCATAATGGTTCAAATTCTATATTTACTCCTTGTTTGTCTCAAGATAATGTATTAATATTATGTAATGAAGGCATCAATAACAGTAATTGTTTGGTTTACAATGATCTGCAATCAGATAATCGACTGAAAATGCAATCAGATCCTTGAAACCCAAATGAATGAAATCAATCCATTAATCCATTAAACCCCCATCCAGCCCCCTTACGCAATTAAAAGACACACCAAGATCCTTACCACTTACCTATGAATCTATGCAAAAAGTCTAGGATTGTATGGGGACTACACTTACAGAACGCTTTATTAATCTTAAGAAATTATTATGATCTTAAGAAATACCAGGAAACAAAGTTATTCACAGTGTCAGGGCTTAGCATAGGCCAACCATACCACAAGTCATGATTGCCCTTTAGACTTAAAACTTGATTGCTATGAGCGTTTAATAAAATAAAATAGCGCAATATATAATGCCTACTGGAAAAAATCAATTTAATGTCTTAAATTTCCATAAAGGTAATAATTACTTTGACCTCCCAGTCCAGAATTTACATTTTCTAGGCTACACCAGCTGGACTTGTCACTTGGTAGCAACCTTCTTTGTCTTAGAATGGAGCTTTCTGTACAGACAATTACTTTGTTAAAGTCAATGGAATCAATCACTTTGGATGAAACCCTGAATTTCACTAGCAGAAAGCTAAAAGTTAGCCATAAATAGAACTTTCCATGACACAATGATCTCAAACTCATAATCAACCAAGTAACAGTTAACTGACCAAAAAAGACCATTTTCAATGGCTATCTCAGTCTCCAGACTTAAACCCAACTTAAAATATGTGGTTAGAATTAAAAAGGGCAATTCACAGTTGCAGAGCGAAGGATCATGAAAGAAGAAAGGTCAAAGATCCCAAATATGTTCACTTCTGTGAATGTGAATGATGCACAGTGTAAATATATCTATTCACATAATAAAATTATTATTTATTATTATTATTTTTTATGCAGGATTGATATAAAAAAAGCCATTATTTACATTAGATTCATTTAGCTGACACTTTACACTGAAGGAGGACATAAGTGCATTCACCTGATTTATAGGAGTAATAGTAACCTAGCTAACATTTCTACACTACTGATTATTCATGTTACATCACAAAAGCACTAATGCAAATTAACTATGCTAAGCAAGAACCAAAATACAAATTCTGAAAACAAACACATTACATTCATAACAAGCCCTAAGAAGAAAAACGTAAAACCACAGAAAACCATAACCTGAACTAGAAGGAATGTTAGGGGGTCTGCATTTGAAGATGATCAATAATTCTGCTGTACAGACCACTGTGGGAAGTTCGTCCCACCATTAATGGATCAATACAGACAAGAGTTGTGACTGAGAGAAGTGACTATAGAGGGATGTGATAGCCAATCACATCTGAGGTTGCAGAGTGGAGACATCTGGCCAGGGTGTGTGGTTTTAAGATTGATTGGCGGTATAGTGATGCTGTCTCATTAACTATCCGGTAGGCTATGTATTAAAACCTATGTATTAAATTCTATGCAAGGAGTTACAGGCAGGCAACGAAGTGAGATGAGGAGGGGTGAGACATGAGCATGCTTGACTGTAGAAAAGTGGCTGCATTCTGCAAGGGGGTAGTGGCACATGCAGAGAGACTGAAATTGCAATTTTCAAAGGATGAAATTACCAAGGCTTGGACAAGGAGTTGTGCAGAGTAGGTGGAGAGGAAGAGGCAGATTCCATGCATGTTGTAGACAGGACGTGCTTATATAGGGTCACCCCAAGGCTAATTACAGTAGACGTGTTCTGAGTGAGCTCTCAAGTAGCCTTAAGCTCCAAGACCGAGGGTAGAATGAATGAAAAGCATTTCAGTTTCAAACAGGTTGACCTTTAGGCAGTGGTGTGTTGGATTTCCTCCATTTGCAATCTGCAGCATGAAGTGTGGTCCGGTTGTCACAGAGGGTTTCTGTAAGCCATGGACAAGGAGGAGAGGACCACATAGGTTTAGGGGCAAGAGCAGTGTTTCCCAAAGTTTGAGTGTTTATTTGTGGTGGTCAAATCCATGTGTATGTTTGGAAGGGAGGGGGGTTGTGAGGGGGGGGTAGGAGTTGGTAGCGATTGTGAACTGGGAAGGGGGGGGGGGGGGGGGGGGGGAGTTGTGGTGAGGGTTGGAATTGTATGCAACACACCCCTCACAGCTCGCGGTATTGGCACATTTCAACAAGCAATATAGCTCTTTGGCACAGGGAGGGGAGGGGGAGAGCTGGCTTTTTGAAAAGACAGGTAGCGGCATTTCACTTAGTGTAGCTTTAATTTAATCCCAAATCACTGAACAATAAAAAAATAAAAATAGGCACACCCAAACTAAAACAAGCCCAAAAAACCGCAACAGTGACTTACAAAAAAAGATGCCCAAACTCACTTATAATAAGTGGACTTGGCAACATTGGAGAAAGGGGGGATGGGAAGCTCGCACAGCGAAATGACAGTCAGCTGTATGTCACTGACATCTGAAAGAAAAAATGACAAATACAAAGTATAGTGTGTTGCGTATGGAAATAAACAACTCACGCGGACTCACAGTGTTCCAAACAAAACAGGGAGAGTCAGCAACCTCAAGCAGTTGGCGTCCCCAAATTCAGTGGCAGTCTTTCTCCTATTGACTGAGATTTACGATTGTGGTTGCTTATTGGCTCTGCAAGTCACAAAAACACTTTCGTTGATGTGAATCGGATCGATAATTATTGAGAAAAAGACAAAACGACTACACTACTTCCCTGTGTTTGTAATACTCACGGTGTTACAAAAACAGCAAACTTTGTGTTCGGAATACAATGAGTCTAAGTCAAATACAAAAAATCTTTTTGGGTGGCAGCAGATCTATTTGGGTGGGCCACCCAAATAAAATCCATGTATGGGAAACAGAATTGAAAGGGCAGATGAGAAAGAAGCAACAATCCATTCAAAGATAATATTGAATAACATATTCATCCAAAGTATTTCACAAAGCTCTCATTTTGTAGATGTTGAAAAAAGCAGCTGTTGGGTGTTATAACTACAGGCCAGGTTAAAGCATACGCCATGATTTAATAAGAGTCAGACAGTTTGAAAAGTGAGGAAATAACTGGCCTAAATGTGCCTTTTCAGAATGAAAAAAAAAAGATTCTGCGGGCAAACAATTACTACTTTTCTAGGTAATATCTCAGAGGGAAAGAAAGGGAAGTTTTTAATTTATCATAAAACTGTAATTGATATTTCTGACAGAATGTCCAAAATGTCTCCTGCGGTTGCCAATTATCATTTTCCACAAAATTCTGCAACAGCGGGCAGACATATGCTACAATTCGCATAATACTAATAATAAACCATGGATGGTATTTGTCTTATTAAATGTTTATCTTTATTGACTGCTATACAGTTTCTGAAAATACACAATAAAATTCCTACTGAAGGGAATTGTCAGCATTTATTGGAAGCTGAATGTTTTTGCAGATTTCAGGGGCTTAAGGGGCAAAAGGTCAAGAGCTTGGGGTGATTTTAGAGACCTTCCCTTACAGTAAGGTTCAACAGACTGAATGTTAAATACTCCAAGATTACTTTTTTCTCTCAGGGCTGCTAGTTGTGGTTATTATTATCAACAATGTTCTTTCTAAATAAATACTATGATCTTCTACAGCTTTGAACCCATGGGGAATTAACTCTGTAAGCTTACTGTATGTCCAACATGTGTTACTTTGAATTTGTTGAAAAATGCATGTTATTGATTTTAAGCATTTAATTCAATTCAGAGCATGGTATCAATCAATTATTATGATTTTTTTTCCTGACCTCTGAGGAACCTGACCTCTGATGGCAATTCATAAATTCATTAAAAGATGTCCATAAATGAATAAGCATCAATCCCTTGTGTGGAGCTGATGTCAAGTATAGTCAATATCCGATGATGACGTGTCTGAAAAAAATGAAATGGGGTCAAATGAACACATTGATGTATGCATTAGTAGTAGTTATAAAAATAATACCAGGTCTGGAAGGTCAAGAAAAACACACTTGAATATTGTAATTTGGGTAAAAAACAAGCACGTAACCGTCCACAACTCACAACGAACTTCCGCGGACACATTTTAGCTGGCACCACCTGCACATGCGTCCCACAAAACGTCCCTCAAAGGTCGTCCATAAGTGAGTGAGTGACCACAATTTGCCATGCATAGCCCACGGCGGCAGTTCCTGCAAGCCCTGGGAAAAATGGCTATTTAAATTAACAAATATATAAAATGGCATGCATGAGAATGAAAATAATATTTACACTTTGATTCTTGAAATCCATTGAACCACTACTACTTAGCTACTTTATTTCGGACCCCAGGAAGATTAGCTGCACACTGTGTACTGCTAATGGGGATCCTAAATAAATAAATAAATAAATAATTTAACTACTTTATCTGTATAGTCATGATATATTATAGGTTTAACAAGCTACTGTAGAACACAAGCCGTGGGAGGAATCCCTAGATGATTACAAGTAAAAGCCAAATCTGACAGCAAGTTCAGTAGCTGAGGGAAATAAACAGCTGTATTAGTACACTCTCTCAACTGCTTGTACTGTGCTTCACATAATATTATGTGGTTCTATGAGTTTTCATAATATTTTCAATGAGAGAGTAGAGCTGATTAATGGATGAATTATAATGCTGTCTGTGCTTATATTGCTGTGAAGGTTAGGTTATGTAATTATTTAATTATTTAACAAGGAGAGCACGTTGAAATGTATTAATAGTTGGTTTCGTAGATGTGGCAGCCAGCTTCTCAGTTATACCAAACAAGAAGGGAATATTTAAGTCATTAGTTATTCAATTTCATGGAGTGTTTTTATTTACGATATAAGCAGTAGTTTGATTGGAAGTAATATTCATTTTGTTTATACAGCCTAAAATGTCTGTCTTGCTTCATGATAAACTATTGAAAAGGCAGTCTTATGAGTAATATGACATGAAAATATAAAATAATTACTGAAAATAAATTTAGATATTCAATTGATGGGTGTAGAACCATGTGTTTGCTGTAAACTGCTGCCCAAAGTGTATAATAATAATAATAATAATACATGTAGCCTATGGATACCACAGTGTTCTGTAATATTAAGTAGCTTAACTCCACCAGCTGGTATTTTAAAACATGCTTGTCACCTGCCTATCCTGACAAATGCACTGATTGGACACTTTAATGCTATAATAAACATTACATATTCTATATACAGTAAAAGGAAAAAGGAAATGTAGAGAGAATGGACGCTCTATATTTTCTGTACAAATCTTTGTCTGTATGTCCACCCCATGGGTGGCATACTCATTCGTTCAGAACTGGAAACCACTAGTCAGTTAAACAGAGGTTCCAGAAAGAAAGGCATAGCCATTGTTGTACGAAATATATAGCAAATACGGTTTCACTTTTCTTTGTATTCTTGCCATTTTTTCTTACCCCAAATGTGGCCACAGGTTCCCCAATAAACATGCCAAAGGAAAGACAGGGTTGATCGCTCATCCCTGGAGCTGTACTCAAAAACTGCCCGTAGCTTTACCCCGACAATGCAACAAAATGAAAAGGACTTCACTCCCACGTAGCCCAGATGTGCATTAACATCCATGCGCCTACATTCAGGTGCCACCCATTGCTAATCAGACCCCCTTTGACAAGTTCACAATAGCACGGCGACTCCACAGAGTGTTTGGTCACATCTATAGAACATGTTTATAGAATTTGTGCGCAGGAAGATAAGGAAAAAATAAAACCAACAGAGTAACAGAGTTAAAACTCACATCGCATTAAGGCAGTTCTCAGTAAATAAGACCATGCAAAACACCAGTGTGGTTCATATGTGTGTAAGAGACAGATTTGTACTGAATAGGATGAGAGGCTATAGTGACAGCATACAAGACTGATGACCCCTGATATTTTATGCATTGCTAATGATTTTTCTGTTTGTGATCACTTTGTGATCTTTCTTTTTGTGCTTTCTGTCTTTCATTGGTCTACTATGTAAGAGCAGAAGACGATTCAAATCAATGTGATTTGTGATATAGACAATATAGAGCCTGTATGATTTTCCTGTTTGACCCTGATGTTCATTGCATATGATTTTCCTGTTTGACCCTGATGTTCATTGCATATGATTTTCCTGTTTGACCCTGATGTTCATTGCATATGATTTTCTCATTTGAGCCTGATGTTCATCATGCGATCCTCATTTCTCCTATGCTTTTCCTGTCTGCCATTGGTCTGCTATGTAAAAGACTAAAATATTTTATAAGTGAATGTGTGATATAGGCCATATAAAACCTATGATTTTCCATTTGATCTTGATGTTCATTGTATATACTTTTTCCCATTGAGATGTTCATGCTATTTGATCCTCTCTTCTGTTGTGCTTTCCCTATCGTCTGCTTTGTAAGAATATGAGGCGTTTAATCAATGTGCTGTTCAAGATTAATGCACAGTGCATTCCTCCTCAACCTTGTTTGATTTGTGTATGAATTGGATCGTTCTGTTTGTTAGGTATGAAAGTTTAGAGATAGAGCCAATGAAAAAAAAATACCATTGTGCTTTGGCATTAGAAATAAATAAATATGAGTGAAATTATTTCTGGGCATGAACAGTAGTGATCCAGCAGTGGTAGCTTTCAATGAATATAATATTTTCCTGAGACCAATTTCTATTGAATATCGGTATGTCAACATCACATTCTACACCAATTGATCTATCCACACAATATACATTTAATCAAAATGTGTCAGCATAGTAGGCTGTTGGTGGTTGGTATCCAACTAATATCACAATGTAGTGAAGATGGATAAAATAAATGTACATGCATTCAACATACACTTACTGTATTTGAATCCTTTCAGTTTTGACAGTGCTTAATTTTCTATTGTGGCTTTGGCTATTCAATTTTTATCTGGATCAAGACCTTCTTCTAGTAATGGACACCAGTTAAGGAATTGGCATTAACAAGTTATAATAATTTAATCAGTCAAACCCACCTATTTGAATATAGAACACAATTTGTAACACAAAACATTTATTTACAAATAATTTTCAAAATTTCTGATGATTTGAAGTTGTTATACTGTCTGTATGGTCAATGGCTGAAGACTGGGTAGAGGGTCCTGTTTGTCAGCTGCAGAAAATGGCATCATTTGATATACATAAAAATGCTGGTAATTAAACTAGATTTTCTGTTGTTGGCTGCCATTGAGGGGAATCTGGTCCTTCTTCTCAGGAAAGGCCTGCTGGTGAATGCTCACTGAAACCAATGTCTTGTCCTCAGGGTTACACGGAATCTTGCATCGCGAGTGTCAGGATGAAGAGAGGCTTGTCTTGTTCCAAAGGTGAGTCCCAGCCTACTTGAGAAAATCTCTAACAGTGTATGGTTTATCACAAGAGTCTGAAGAAGAATGGCAGCCAGGGCCAAGTCTGAAGAAGTCTGGCAGCCAGGGCCTAGTCTGTTCTTCTCAGGAATAGAGGTAGAGTTGAACAACATGCCCACACAACACACAATACCGTAGTCTTCTTCCCATAAGTGGGATCCTAGTTCTACATCCATCTAAATATCCAGAGCTGATTGGTCCAGATTGAATACAAACACCATCATGCATTCAGAGCTGCTGGCAGCATTCCAGAAGCATAACAAAACAAACATCCAACCTCTCTCTGCTGACAGCAGAGGATGATAAAATGAGATAATGACCTGAAAAAGGAGGGGAAAGTAAAGACAAAATTGCTGAAATATTGTTCAACAACAAAACTAACCTGTGTATGCTACAATAGCATATTTACAATCATGGGATTTTGGAGGACATGTTTTTTTATGTGTTTTAATCTCCACTAAGGTGTGTTTGCCAGACTACTGCCATCAGCTGGAATAGTACTAGGACATGACATGCAGGACTCATAGCAAACAAATGAAAAGGCATTAGATTTTGCATGTAGTGCAAGGTAGGCTTCATGTCAGAATTTTTTATTGAACTAGTGCACGCTGGCAGTAAAGCTGATGATCATTTCAAAGAGGTCTGCAAATCAGCTCATTTTGCATTACCACGCTCCCGGTTACGGCTAGATGAGATTTCGGCCAAGAACTTGACAGGTCCTCTTTTCATAGTTCTTCCTTCTTAAAATGAAATGCCTGCCTGGCATCACAAGAACTGCTGAAAGATGGCGAACGACCTGTAAAGACTGCACAGCGGACCACTTTGCTCAGGTTGGTAGTTATACGAGCGTGGGCTTCAAAACACAGGCGGTGGTCAGTTTTTAACTGGCAATCCCCCTCATAGCATTGATTTCCAAAATTAAAGAGAATGTAGTTGATGTGGACAGCCTCATCGGTCATTTTCACTCTCCCCTGGATAACACCAAAAAGCCCTGAAAAAAGAAACAGATTAAAAATGCTTGCCCTGAATGGATAGGGAAGGACTTCAGCAAAACTGTGTCCTGGCTCATAGAGATGAAGAGAACTGAAATTAAATATTAGATTAACTATACGAATACAATGTTTACTTCACAGTGTTTTCACAGAGATACATTTTTAACCAATTTCATCATTAAGGAATACAATAAAATGCCAGGGATGCCTGATTTATGGTGACAACGTTCACCCTGTCAAACAAAATAACAAGCCTAAAACCTATACAAGCCTATAAAAATATTAGACATTGTTTCCCTAGGTTAGATTTCCTGCATTTGTTCTAGTCTTGGGGTCCTCACAAATGAGGGTTAATTGGCTGATCATTGATTTACTTCTGATTGAAAATTCAAACACCCAGGACAGATACCTCATCTGCAACCATTTCAGAGGAGTACATTTTATAAATTATTACACAATAAGACAAGTCCTTTGGTTAGTATGCACCCCTGGTTTCAGACAACACACTGGTAAACTACTTCTGCGACTTACAGTTGTTTCATCTTAGTGTATGGGCAAAATGTACATGAATTTAAATGTAACTGTGTAAAAGACACAAGAGCATTTCTAGATCTGAAAAGGAAACAAATCCCCCCAGATGAGGAAATAACAGGAAAGGTCCCCTACTGAGAGATAGATACTAAGCTAAGAAATGCTAAGGCAGCATATAATCAGTTTTCAGTGTACTTCATTTTTTATACGGATGGCTAGACCGCAAGAATTCAGCTCACAGATGTCCCATGGAGAAGAACTAAGATCTCCAAATTTGAAAGGCAGGCTGGTTGAATACAGTTTTATTAAAGAAAACCATCCTTGTGGAAAATGTTTCACACACTGGAGACTTCGTACATTCACAGGTCAAACTCCTCTAAAAATGAATTAGTTATTGGATTCACACACCGTCACACGGTCATATGGTCACATGCTTTTTGTCTCTTTCTCTCTCTCACACACACACACACATACACACACACACACGGGTGATAAATTAAAGGGAAAACTAATATAAAGTGTCTTAGTAAGGTGTTGGGCCACCACAAACCACCAGAACAGCTTCAATGCGCCTTGTCATAAATTCTACAAGTCTCTGGAACTCTACTGGAAAGACGGAACTCCATTCTTCCAAAAGATATTCCCTTATTTGGTGTTTTGATGATGGTGGTTGAGAGCACGGTCTACCACATTGGTCCAAAATCTCCCATAGGTGAGACAGAAAACAAGAGAGAAAGTAGTTTCCCTGGCTACAGTGAAATGGCCAAATAAATGTAATGTAAAATGGCAACTATGACCTACTGGTCTAAAAGGATCTGCCTTTTTTAATCTTTCTTGGTCAAGTGATGATGTTTCTTGGCCCACTGGAGTCTTTTCTTCTTGTTAACAACACGTAGATACACATTATTTTTTGCAGATACACTTTCTGATCAGTGATTTTAGTCACCGTTCCACTGTCGTCAGGTGAACTGGTTTCTCTGCAGTTGCATTCTTGTAGTTATGGTGCTGTTGTATGGTGGTTTCTTTTGTACTATGTATGCATGTGCGTGGGTGTTTGTGTGTGAGTAAGTATGTACGCACACAGACACACACACACACACACACAAATCATACAAATGTATTTATATTTGAAATGTGTTTCAAATGTTTAGAAAACTGAATTTTATTCTAAACCAGTCACATTAAATAAATAAAAATCACACCCGGTCACACACAGTCCATTCTGCATCTACAACACCTCCTAAAATATGTGGTCAAATTGCACTATTACTCTTGTGAGACATCACTAGTAATATGGGAAGCATAATGAAAAGAATGAACTAAAATATTGACCTTAAAAGGCTTGTGCAAATCCTCGTTCAAATCTAGTATTATATCCGAACCATTACAATAATGCATGCCTTTCATTGCATTCTGCCAATCTAACCAACTCTCACAAATGGGGAAAAAAACTTACAGTAAAGGCATTGTGCTTTTCAAGTGCATTGTTATGAATCTCACATGACATGAAGCGTCTTTATCTTTGAGAAATGTTCCTCACACATATGGTTCTTAGCACAGCAGACAACCTTGGAGGTGTGGATAAGTCTCAGTGGGGTGCACTGAATTCTGATGCACCCCCCCCCCCCTCCTGCCAGGCTGAGTTCCAGTAGCTGCTGGGTCATTACCAGGAGATGTCTCTCCATTGTCACAAATTCACACCTCAGCACCAGTAAAGCACCCCTGAGTTAAGTACTTGGAAGCTGCATTCCCATTCAGCTTTTTCAAAGGTTTATGCTGAATTTCATGTTTCTCATGGAGTGATTTTTATTGAACTCAGATCAATTACAACAAAGATTAACACAGAGAAACCTGGTTACCGTAAATCCGAAAAGGAATGAACCTAAAATGTTGTGGCAATAAACTGTCATTTTAATACAATATTTTTATGTTTTTAACTTACTATATACTTGAATACTGTACTGTGAATTATAAAGCACGGTCAGTGTTGAAATATTCATAAAGTACCTGCAGCACTTTCTAAAACGAACAGGGAATGAGACAAATTGGGAATGGGTCCAAGTCCACAATGTGTGATTGAAATATTTAATTAAATCTTCTAAAAATAGCTTTACTTATAAAGCAGGTGCCAAAATGTCTGCTCAGAGTATCTGTTATGTTCTTTTGTTGAGAAATTATAACAGCTCAAAGGCATATGGCTGAAATGCCACACAATTACTCATTTTTTTCTATCCCCCTCCCTTTTTTCATCTGTTTTGTTGTGACATCATGTTGACGAGGAACATATGGCTGATTACATGCCAGCAGCCTCACATTGAGCCGCACTGCCCAGAGAAATCACTCCTATATTACTAGTCTGTCTTATCAGAAATGTGCCTTCTGATAAGCTTAAGGGGAGTTTGGTAGGCTGTGCCATGCAAGTTTCAGTTTCACACAGGCATAAACCAAACAGTCACACCTGTCCAATATTTTTATGTCACTTGACACACTTTTTGTTGTTTTGGCTCTGTACTCCAGCAAAATGGATTTGAAATGAATCAATATGAGGTAAAAGTGCAGACTGCCAGCTTTAATAGGCAGGTATTTATTTACATCCACACTGGGTGAACCATGTAAGAATTTATTCTTATACCTATTACCCCTATTTAGTGGGACTACAAGTCACTGGACAGCTGGCTGCTCAGCTGTTTCCTGGCCAGCTGTGTGTTGTTACATCATTAGTTAAGGTGCATAAAGCTAACAAAAGGTCTGGAGTTAATTCTAAGTGAGGAATTTGAATTTGGATTATGTTCCTGTTGTCTTTTGACATGAGGACCAATGAAGTACCCATGTCAGTAAAGCATGCCATCATGGGATGGAAAAATCAGAATGAGATAGCCAAACATTGGGTTCATCAAAATCAACAGCTTGGCACATGGTTAAGAAGCAAGAAGCAAGAAGGCACTGGTGAGCTCATGAATAGCAAACAACCTGGTAGACCATGGAAGACCATTGTAGGAGATGATCAAAGAATACTTTCAATTGCGAATAAAAATCCCTTTAGAACTGTCGAACAGATCAAGTCCACTTTCCAGGATGAAAGCTTAGATGTGTCAAAGACTAACATAAAAAAAGACAAAAAGGCACAAAAGAAAAAAGTGTGAAGAAAGAAAGGAACTGCACATGATCCAAAGCACCTCCCCTCATCTTTGAAACATGGCGGAGGTAGTGTTATGGCTTCGGCATGTATGGCTGTCACTGAAACTGGTTCACTCATCTTTGTTGATGACGTGACTGCTGACAGCAACAGCAAGGTGAATTAAGTATACATAAAGATCCTATCAGCTGAGATGCAACAAACTGCATCTCAGACGTCAGGTGTTGCTTCACCTTACAGCAGGACGATGACCCCAAACACGCTGCTCAATCAATCATTTTCAGGGCCAAAAAGTGGAATGCTATGACCAATCACTGACCTGAATTCAACTGAACATGTGTTTCACATGTTGAAGACAAAGCCAAAGGAAAAAATCCCCAAATCAAACAGGAACTGAAGACAGCTGCAGTACAGGCCTGGCAGAGCATCACCAGGGAAGAGAGGCAGTCTCTCTTCAGGCAGTCATCAAATGCACATGATTTTCAACTATGCAACATTATGATGACTTTATTTAAGATTATGTTCATTTGCCCAATTACTTTTTGTCCCCTAAAATGGGGGGATTATGTACAAAAATTCAGTTTTAAAATGTTCTATTTCTGTGATTTTACTGATTTAAACCCTCCATTATATTTTTTTGAGGCCCAGGCAAAAACCTTACTTTGGAACTGCAAAGGCTCATACAATGGGAAAGTTGCACAAACCTCTCTTCTCCCTCAACTATGTTTGTTTTTACTGCATCTGGTGTTACAAGTTATGGACTTCCGACTACCAGAGAAATGTGAAAAGGCTAGGTGACTCATCCTTCACCCTGCTCTCAACACATTACATTGCATCACAATAACATTTCTTGCACCATATGCGTTTGGCTGTGGAGAATGCGTGCAGGATCAAAATAATTCATTGCTAGTGCAGGCTAGTCATTCTCTGACTGGTTGACACCCAACCCTGCTCCACACCTCCACACCTGTCACAGCTCCTGCCAGATATGGATGTAAATGCCGTCAAATTAAAACTGAGTCTGCACTTTTACCATATATACATTGTTTCATTTCAAATTCATTCAATGTGAGTACAGAGCCAAAAACAACTAAATTTGCATCACTGTACAAATACACACTACACTGTATGCCTAAATAGGTATATCCTAATCAGACCTGATTTTATAAAACACAAAGAAGGTAATTGATCTTAGGGGTCACTATTTTTTTTGCCACAAATTTTAAATCGTCTTCAGAGGCAGCGCACTCATTTGATTGACCAGACATGGTCAGGTACAGATGTTATTATATGTTTTGTTTTAGATTTATTGGTCTGGATGATGGCTGTATTGATAAATTGAAATTCTGTATTCAAGTACCATGGTAATTAATGTTATTTACAAGCACAATTTTTTTTTCTTGTCTTGTCAGGGGTGACCACTGAAATAGCATCAGATGCCATCTGGCAATTAAGCATGTGCCAGCCAAATTGTTCATTTTGGGTGCTGATAGAGCACTGTTTCATGTACAAAATGTCCTCAAACTCTTCCCAGTCTGCGAAGGTGGTTGAAAATATTTCATTCTGTCAGGATAACAAGCAAATGTGGATCAATGCCCCCTTCACCCCCTACATCCACCGTGTCCTTCAAATACAATTCCAACCCTTTCCAGCCCAAATTATTGTCTTCACCTCAGAAAAAATTATTAATGTATGATGAAATATATTGCAAAATAAGCCTTAAAATGATTACAGAATGATATGTGACAGACTAGAGCTTAGCTGTCAACCTTGAAAATATCCCAGGACAGGAGTAGATTGAGGAACTTTGAAGAGGCCTTTTGTGCCAGTAACATGATGAAGCCTAAACAAGCAAGTAAGCAATAACGTGTAACTATACAGTTACATTCATGAAATTGTGGTTCCTAAGTCATATATTTGAAACGAATAACATACGGCATCCCTGGTTTTTGAACACCCAGCAGGCATGTAAAATATAGTCAATAAAGTTATTTCAGTAATGATCAATACCTGAATTTTAAACACAAAACTTACATACATATTTAACACTCTGACAAGAAAGCTGGAAATCAAGAGTTCTTACCTTTATATCTTGGAGACAATGTTAAATTTGCTCTAACTGAAACAATCCCCCCACCATTGGCTAAGATTTCAACCCAATGTTATCTTTCAGTACTAGTAATGATGTCAAGTGAGTTCTTAAAACAGGAAGTATGGGAAATGGCTATTGAAAATTATGATATTATAATGGCATCACTGGGCTGGGCTATGTACCTAGACAGAACTTCACCACCGGAAGTAGCTGTTTTAATAAGATGCAAATAGATGTTACACTCTTTCTTTTCAAAATCAAATTTCTATAATAATACAGACAGGTTGGTCTGCCACCTAACAGGGTAGTCTGGGTCTCTCAGCTGGAGCTGGATCCCTTCTTTCCCACTCTTTTGAAGCTATGCTGTCTGACATTGTGTTCCTGAAGAATAAAAAAAACGAATTCCCCTCCCCTTCTGATAATGGCAAAGGCTGAAATGGCAGGCCTTTTCTTTTCCTTTTGAAGGGAAAAATATGAGAATAAGCACTGTACAACAATGAATGTAATGAGTGTACACTTCACCTCACGACAGCAGGACTGGGCCCTTACCATGATCAGGCATTACTATCAACAATTGTAGGTTACACTCTGGAATATTGGTTTCACATTGCAATTTGTCAAATAGTTTCATAGGTACATACACTGTTGGCATTATGGCACTATTTAACACAATAACCCCTTGCTCTAAAACCATATATTTTTTTCACATATCACAGTATGGGAAAATAAATGAATTGAGAGTTAGTACTGAAAGGAACCTTTGCAAATTCATCTAAAAGTTCTAAAAGTTACCAGTCCCCTGTTTTCTGTCAACTTACAAGCTTATAAGTTGCCCTGGGGATCAGGGTTAGCAATGCAATGCACTCCCTGGAAAAATCTGATTCTGCAGACAAGAAAAAATGGCCTGTTTCATCTATATTCTTTCTTTCAAAAGTGTCTTACAAAATTCTTAAAATTAAACATACATTGAATATTGATTTAAACTTCTGGGACTGGGAAATGCCCTGGCAGCTGGATGGGGAATTGACTTCCACAACTTTCTGCATCAGACTTAAAGTCTTTAAAGACTCCATTACATCCAAACTTTTAACACCATCCGTCTAATTTCTTTTGATCATCGCTGCATGTATTGTTGTAGCGTGTGATAGCTGAATCCTGTCTAGTCTTATGTCTCCTTATTTTACAGTTGGTGTTTTTGTTGTCCTTATGTGCACAACAAATTTCCCTCTGGGATAATTAAGATTGACTTGACTTGACTGGAAATGTGTGTGCTTATTATGTAGAGTTTACAGAGGTGTGACATTAATACTTTATGCATATAGATTAACAGTATCAGGGCTTATCCATTAAGACATAGTATGTCATGCTACGGCCACTTGCTGTATTTGACAAAATGCATATTTGCTATGCACATTTAAGTATTTGCCAACTGCTGTAGCTAACAACTGACTTGCAACAGTCACAGTCAACAGTCACAGTCAACAACTGACCCGCAACAGTCAACAGTCTACCGGTGGTACGTATCTTCATTTATTTACAAACTTCATCTGCCTATGACATCCCCAGGGTAAAATAACTGTATATATCCTCTTCATAAATAACAAGGCGAACAGACACAAGGAGGTCTGTTTTCTTATTTATTTTAAAATCCTTTTCCTTTTTCCTCCTGTTTGGAATGGCCATTTGTTTTCATTATCAGTACTCATTGTTGCCACATCTGCTATTGATTCAGGATAGCGCAGACAAGAATGTTTTCTTTTCCTAAGCATGTGATGTCAGCTACCATTTATCAAAACACCATACTCTACAAGTTGGTCCCACACAGACACAAATCAGAGGAAGACAATCCAAAGTGGACTTCATTTGACCATGATATTAACACTTATTTATGCTAGCTACGTAATGTCAGTGTCAACAAAACCTTACGTACATGGTACAAAGTCCAAAATATTCATGTACATGCAGCCAAATGAAACAAATTGATATCTCAACAAAACACTTCAGTGTAAAAATGGTTACTCACATACACTGTAAAAATACAATTCCTAATAATTTTTTTGCAAAGCAAATTACTGATATCAACATGTTGCAAACTTCCAGATAAACTTCCACCAATGTTTTCCAGAAACTACATAGGCCATATCCTAAATTTATGCTGCCTGTTTTCCTACATTCATTCAAGTAACTTGTACCTGTGTTTCTTCATCTTACCATCTGAGTAGAATGAGTGGAATGCACAGTTGACATGATCTTCTCTAGTGTCAGCAGAAATAAAAGTTGATAGAGCATTTGTGAGAATTTACAGAAATTCACTTGGTGCAATTGTTTCAACTCTCAATAATGTTCATCAGTTTCTGCTCATTAAACACAAACAGTATTCTAGCACTATATGAAAATTGGATTTTCCATACAACTAACATATTCATGAAGGACAAGTACAATGTATGTGCATCATAAGGCTAATACACATAGTATACCTAATAGGAGATAAAATGGTACCATGCAGTATTAAAAAGTTTTAGTGTCAATACATCTAAGAGGAAAAAGACACCTGAAAACACAGTTCAGTTAATCTGGATGCAAGTATATTATGTAATGATAAAAATGTGTTACACTTGGCTTACCAGTTGGGTCAAATCACTGTTTATAATCAAACTGACTTCATTTGAATATTGAGGCAATTCACATCTGATTCCACTAGGCTAAAAACATGCACATTGCACCTTTAGATGCCAAATCAATGAGATGGTTATGCCTTATTTATATTCTCTGAAAAACAATGTGAAAGGCACTACTGCCATATCTATAATTTATAGGAATTATGTTTTTACATATTTTAAGAAGTGTATATTTCATGTATGTGAGCAAGTTTGACATTTTTTACATTTAAAATGATTCTGATGAGATTGACACCGTATCATGCTCACCTGCTGACAAGAAGCAGGTCACTGTCTGGACCAATATCTCCCATCTCATAAAGAAATCCTTGTCATCTGTTGATCCATTGTTAAGCATTTTCACTGATCATACAGAACTCCCTCTGCAAAAGATTTCAGATGGAGCTAGCTCCAAGCTCTACTTGTCCTCTTGTCTGCATAGGGATATCTGGCACTTCTGTAAACATGGTTTGGAAGTGTCCTGAAGTGCTCAGATTCTGATGAATCACGTGCAAGTCTCACCTCCGTTTTAACAGAGAGAACATCCTTTATAAGCCGGCACTATTGTTTCTTAGAGATGACTCGCAGTTAGATCTCTATAATCATCAACAGAGGCTGTGGCCAGACAGCCTGCTGCCAAAAAATGGATTGCTTCACAGCAACAAGTCCCAAATGACCTTCCTTGGCAGCGGTGGCTTTCCAGGTTTTTAGACACAGAATTGCGTGAGTGCTCTGTGCATTAAATACATGGAGCCAGAGAGGACAATATCAGTATCTGGGATAGCACTGCAATCATCATGAACAGACTTTCAAGTACAAGGCATTGAGCTATCCATAATCATTGTCACAATCAACTTGCTTTATTTGTTTTGCTATTTTTCCTACAATCGTTGCTTCATAATTTTTCCCTTGCACTATATTACTGTTAAGTGCAGTATACATGTTTTAATAGAAATGGATTGCACTATTCAACTTAGCAGGACTTGTCAGTGCTATACAGTATACCGAAATTTGAAATCAGTGTGCTTTGTTTAGACTTCAATAGAAAGTGAATCTGGATTATCTATGATTCTTAGTGTGTGGTGAATATACTCTGTTACCACTTGATAAACATGAAAGATGAATTATCTTTTTCACCCATGCCATTGTCTAATTTGGCAGCAGTCATGTGGAAAGTCACGTTCTTTGATGCACCTTTCCAGTATTGAAGACAGTTCCTTCAATCCTACAATGCCTACAAAAAAAAAAAAAAAAGAGTGGCCAGTCTGCCTCCCTTCCGTACATTTTGCTTTATGCAAACAGAGGAAAATCAGAGAGCGTAGCGTTGATAATGCCCAGCCAGACAGGGGGATTTGTATTGAGGGTCGCCGCTCTACAAACTGTGTCCCATATCTCTGCAACTGTGCACCTTTTTTTGTTGATGCGTTCAGACAGGTCTTCATAGTTCGCTTTCATTTTTCGGTCATGTTTACTGTTTATTTTCTATCAGATCATCTGGCAACATTTAAATTTTTTACAGCTGACTTGTTGAAGAGCAGATGCTTGTTTTGTTTTTACCCTGCCATTTCTATGAGGCAGTGAACTACTGGGTAAGCTACACAAGAGAATATACAGATTTAAAACAAAATGCCTTTTATAAGCTCATTTATTATGATGAAAGTAAAAAATGTGTGGCAATAACATACTGTACATGCAAACAAACAGCAAATGCTTGTAAGTTACGCCCCTTAAATTCTTTAATTCAAAGCAATTAAACCGTTGCTGGTTTGATACCCACTTGTGCCACATAAGCAGAATTCCAGTGCTCTTGGGCAGGAAAACAAATCCACCCTTTTCAAGCATCAACTTGAAAAACAACTATATCAGTACATCAGGATTTTTTCCCCCACTTTTATGATGAAGGGAAGATGAAGTTATTTAGATGCAAAATATGTTTCATTCCTAGAGCAGGGCTACAGTGCACCCATTTTATGAGCATCTGGTCCTGAAAATCGATGTGTGCCAACTGGAAAATTAATTTAGGAGGACATCTACTAAGTTGGATGCATTAATGTATTCCTATTTTTTTCAACTTAGGAGCACATCTGCCCCTTGGAAAAATGTTAGCGTAGGCCCTGTATAGATTCCTATTTCAGCTAATTAATCCTAGATGAAGATATTAGTGATGGAGTTGCATCAAGGAGAACATTGTTTTACTAATTTGGCTAGAACTGGGTCTGAGAAATAAGGTGAGTTCAGAAAAAATAATTCCATAAGGCTGTGTTTCTTTGTACAGCTAACTTTGATATTCACCTTACAGGCAGTGAGAACTTAAAAGAAAAGACAAAGCTTTCAAAGCTTTTTGCATGAAAATTGCCCACCAAATAACTGCCATTTCCACAGCCTTTTTTCAGGGAAAAGTGAAACCGTGGGATTTAAGTATGTTTCGCATACAGCAGTGATTTGAATCAATTAATCAAACTTTTGAACGCTTTGGCATACAGACTCAATATTATTCGTACAATATACATTGAAATAATTAGCAGCAAGATATTACCATTTATATTCTGACTGTTAATGGCAAAGGTTTATGGATAACTACATTTAGGAGTTTGTTGTTTCAGAGGGAATACAGCATGTACATTTGATCAACATGCACATTTCTGTGTACAGTCGACAATGTGTTGCACATTGCCTTCCACATGAATACTATCATATCTTCATACTGTTCAGGTGCTATAGGAAAAATCCACTTGTGCTTAATTGTAAATCTAATTTAAACACTACTAATTTTGAACGACCCCAAAGTCAAACCAATGTCCCATACTATATTTAACAGCAATCCTAAGAAAGCCTTCAAGAGCATTTGTTCTGATTTTATTTAAATTCGAAGCAGCCTAATGAGTTAGCGTTTTAGCAGCTACTTAGCTAGCATGATGGATAGTAACATTGCCATTTCCAGTAAGAAATGTCCAAATTCCATAAAGCAAATTCCATGGAGAATCATCATGAAGGGCAAGGAAGCACTTATTCTAACACCACTACTCCCCAGCGATCCCCAGCGGCCTCTTGCTTACAGTAATGGCATAATTTGTTTTCAAAGTGTCTTTTAATGCTGTAGGATCCAAAGGTCACTTCAGAGCAGGAAACATTTCACTTGCTAGGAAACATTTTTCACTTTTCAAATAACACTTGGGGAAATGTTTTTGTTGCAATTAAAAAGTTTTACAGATACACTTGTCACCAGTACACTGCCTTCAGGATGTACTCACCCCCTTGTACTTTTCCCAAATATTGTCCTGTTACACCTTAAAATATTAGTGCGTTCACCAGCACAGGCATTCCGGTTATGATGCAAAAAAAAAAGTATAAGTAAAAGTTAAATTTCTCACATACAAAAGTATTCAACCCCCCCCCCCCCCCCCCCCCAGAGTCAAGACTATGAAGATAGGCCTTTGTCAGCAATTACAGGTGTAGGTCTTCTCAGGTATGTCTGTTTGACCTTTGCACATTATATCTTGGAATTTATTCCCATTACTCCATGCAAAATTGCTTTATCACCTTTCCACCTCAAGACAGATCTAAGCCCTGTAAAAAGCCAAGCTTCTTGTTTATGATGAACATTTCATCATAAGAGACACTGTCTAGTGAGCTGGCACTCCCTTTTGAAGAAAGGCCACATTAGGCTCTTCTTTCTAGTACTGTTGACAAAAGATTGAGTAAGTCAGAGGTTCAAGTCAATAGTTTCAGCTGAAAAACTAATCCAGTATTTTTCAGCTCACTCCTAGATTATTATTTGTTCAATAATCAGGTCCCTTGATCCACCACTGAGGTAGATAAAAGATGACCCCATGGGTTAATAGACAACACCAATACACAGCAATCAGTCATCAAAAATCCGCAACTGCGGGGTGTACAATGCAGGCTTTGAGTACAACTGATGATTTTCTTGCATGGATTTTATTCCCGTCGTTTCTTTTTTCGCCAAATAGGAATGGCCAATTGAAGCTGTCAGCTCACGCTGTCAGTAAAAACTTGAGAGAGCTAGCGCATGTCCTCAATTTCTCTTCACTCTGAAGCCTACCAGCTGAGTTGCGCAGCCATTGTGTACAGCAGGAAAAAGCAGGCCATAGGCAGACCACAGGTACATGTTTAATTACAAGCAATTATGCCCTCAAGGGGATATCTTGCAGACTGAAACTGTCCTTCCATATGTGACTTCATGGTCAGTCACAGTCACACAATGCTGAGCGGGACTCGTAGTCACACTCATAATAACTGGTTATAACGGTTAGCAATTGATTCAGGACCGTGGGGCATATCACTGCACAAAACCAGGGTTTTCACTGGATCTGACCCTCGACATTCAATCATAAACAGGCAATTAGAGTCCTTTTCATGGGCTTTTGAACAGTATCACTAACAAGTACACCAGTCCATTTGCAAGTATTGCAGATGGCAACTTCAGGCTGTGCATCACAATGGATTGCGAAACCACTTTTACTCCCAACACAGCCTTAGCCAGTGAGGTGAAATAGTGAGGAAAATATGTCTGTCGTAACAGTATAGAATGTATTCTTTCAACCTCAGTTCATCACCATCTACACACAGCCACCAAATGCAGAGAAATCTCAACATGCTGACTCAAGGACAAGGAGAACTGCTGAAAATTCTTCAAGGAGTATCTTCCACAGGAGGCTTCCTGGCTTACAATGTGAGGCACTTGTCATACTGTAGCTCTTCTCCTCCGAGAATTCTTTTTAATGCCCAGTGTGGTTTATATAATTTAAATGCATGTACACAAACACAGTTTTCCCCCAAACAAAAATCAAAGTTATGCGCATGTAAAGCTACAAACACTTACTCCACAAGATAACACGCTCCATTTATTTAACACCATTGTCCATTCCACTGACAAGACATCAAGTATTATCCCCCCTGATGTGCAAAAAGCGTACAATAAAGTAAAATGGTCATTTTTGGTCTTATACAGTTACTAGCAGCACAAAGTGTAACTCCCTAAGTATACCTGCTTGGAGATTGATCATCATTGTACAGTTACACTCCTTCCACTATGAAATTAATCTCAATAACAAGAAATGTTTACCAACTGAAAGAACAGAAGCAACATTTCAACACTTTCTTAAATCATGCAATCTGTGTAATGTAGTAAGAATAGGTAAGAGTTAGCCAGAGGCAGGCATCGGGGGTTTCGACTTTTGTTTCAAACTGTTAAAAACGCTTGCCTTTTGCTGTCAAAATGGATCTCTGAATAATCTGCTATGTGTGGGAAACACTGCATTTCAAATATGTGTTCCTCAAGTTCTGCATTAGGTATTTCTATTGGTTGCATTAAAATGTACCATGTATTAACACACATAGATAAGAATCGCACCTCTTCTCCCCACTGCATGTCCCATTTTGTCAATTAATCACAAACAGACTCACAAATATTCATCATTCTGACATATAATTCATGTCCTGTCCTCTTGATAATTTGAAATGCATCCGAGGATCTAATAGCATCTCCAGCTCTATATTAGACAGAAGTTTCTTTAGTATTCAACTAATTTTTGTCATTTCCAAATCATGAATAATCACAATAATAATAATTTTTATTCTGAACAACACCAGTAAATAACCACTTTGCCTGCATTGTGTTTTTAATAGATTTCCTGGAGTAAAGTACTATAGCGGTGGCTGGCTAACTGGCAAGCTGCCGCGTCTTGTGCATAGTTGATGTGCACGTGTAATACTTCCTTGTTCATGCACAGTTATTCTGGGATGGGGCTAAAGAATAGCCGATCAGATTTCACAGTGATTAGTACCAGTGATTTGCTTAGGTGCGACACGTGGGGAACAGGAAGAGCTTGTAGTGCGCATGTATGGTTAGTTCTATTGATCCTTCGCTTGCTTAAAGCTGCATTTACTTTGCGTGTTAATAAGTGAGCACAATGGCTCAAAAGAGAGGTCTGCCTGGCCTGTCCTTCGCTGAAATCGATACTGTACAAAATGCGGATGTCCAATGAGTCCATTTATTTTGGAGAATTTGATGATGCATGCAGCACATCAAATGAAAATGGAATCCCCACAATGACTGATTAAGTTGGGTCGGTGTTATTCATAGTACAGTAAACTATACAAGAAATGTTTTCTATCATGTAAACCATTAACAATCACTTAAACAATTCTTGTTTATGGCGCAGTAACACATTTATGAGGTATTTTGGTAGTTATAATCTAAACTGTAGATAGGGCAGCAGGCCTACATAAAACCAAGAGAACACCATTTATGCATATTTTTATACGGTGATTAGAGTATACTGCGTTTTTGCTTTTATAATCCTCTATCATTGAGGATGCAATTATTCCTTGTGCGATCACATGTCCCAAATATGCTGGTTTCAGTGCTAATTATGCGAGAAATAGGGCTGTGCTGATTGGTCAGGCGGATGTTGTAACCTGTGAGCTTTTGGGTTGACTTGCAGCATTTGCAGAAATTACCTGATGGGGCATTTCAGATCATCTCTGACCAAGCTTTCCACTGTGCCCAGCCAAGCATTCAGCGTCATTAACTTCCCATGTTAATTTACAAAAGCTCACTTAACAACTTAACATAACTAGCAACCATTACTGAATGTTAGGTAATGGAAAGAAAATGGCACTGTACTGTAAATAACTGGTTTTCATCTATTAATCAAGCTTGTAGGAATTCAGTTTAATTGCTATGTGGTTATGGGTAGGGAGTAGTCACTGCAGGAAATGTAATTCACTTCTGACTCTGACACACCATGTCTATACTGTAATGGATATTGACTTCAGGTTCACCTCTGACAGAAAGCCCACTAAATGGTCACACCACTGATTAGTTAAAAGATACATCTCTCTGTTCTTATGGGTGGGTTCCGCGGTCTATGAATTGAATGAGAATGCAAGTGCTAACTGTGGCTGCTGTTGCCACAGGGTGACCCATAATAGGTGGTAGCATTGCCTAGGTTTAGGAAGGGTTCAGCTGGCCAGGATTCACATCTTGACGCTCTCTACCGACCCCTACTGGTTGATCAGGTGCCCACAGCCTGTGTGCAAAAACTGCATATTTTGTGTCATCATATTCACTTTGGTGAAAGCTTGGTTTGTGGGCTGTGGAGTGAAAAAGAAACAGTCTCCATGTGCTTCATAGGAGTGTGCTTCATTAAAAATTACTGTTTAATTTTAAAAAGCTGTGAGTAAATAATAGTGTTAGATTTTCTTGGTTAGGTCCATCACAAAATGTTTTTGAATAGTTTTTGTACCAATACCACAAGGCTAAAGAAACAACTCTGTCCGCAATGAAAGGAAAAGCTATTCTCATTCGTCTAAATGTCCTGTAGAAATAAGTTGTTCAAATTAGATTTAAATTATTTTGCTCCATAAGCATGAACTAGCCAGCTGCTGTTTCGTAACTTTGCCCATCTCAGTGGTGAGCGGTATGCTCACTATGTCACAGTGCATGCAGTGTTGTTCTGGCCAAAAACATTTGCCAAATTATTAAATTGTAAGTTGTCTAACAAACAAGTTGCTAGAATTCTTGCTAGAGATTCTTGCTAGTGAAGACCAAATAGGTCATATTTTGTTCATATTTATATCACTGCTTGGAGATGGATAAATGAATAACTGAGGAAATGCCACAATGATTTCATGCAATGCTTTAGGAAAGAAGAAAGCAATGTCAGGCTCCAAACTATCATTTTAACAAAACCAAAGGTCCGCAGATATGCTTGGCGTGCATCCATGATGTTTTAATTTAAACCTTACTTCACTCTAGTGTTTCTTTTGCACCTCTACATCATGAACCTATGCACTTGTTGTACGTCGCTCTGGATAAGAACGTCTGCTAAATGCCTATAATGTAATGTAATGTAACAGAATATGCCATTGTTTGTCGTCAAAAGCAATATGTACTTACATATATCAGAATCAGCTTGTACACAATTTGAATGAAATAGTTGAAAATAGTTAACTCTTTATCAACACACATTCAATGATGCCAAGTACAATTTAAACCAAGATCTGTGGCTTGGGTACAGTAAAAAATACTGCAGACTTTTTCTCAGATGACAAGCCCACTCCGAATACATTTGTTCTGAAATGGAGGATAGCTACTTTGGTGTGTTGTGAACTGTTTTCATTGGCTCACAGTTAGACCACTCAGTAAGCACCTCTGGTTTCTCACTTCTTCAAGTTCATCCATGTTTGCTGCAATGTAGCTACTTAAAGTAGTTTGGTCCACACTAAAGAAGGTAATTGCATCCATTGCCAAGTTTGATTCACAAAAGTGCGGCCCATGGCTTAAACTTTGCTAGCTAAAATTGCAAAAAGAATCACTCACAAAACACATCATAAATCATGGAAGATCAAGTGAAGTACCTGAACACGAAAGGAGTGTCTGTCACGCCATTCAGTACAAAGATAATGACGAGAAACTTGCAGCAGCAAACCCAGGAGACCTGAGCGACCTACAAATACATGAGGCAACCATTTAGCACGGCACTAAGTGGTCTAATGGTAACAATAATGGTTTCTGTTTCTGTAACCACTTGCTTTCATAAACACTCAATCAATCTGGCTGAGACATTTTAGCACATCCATATATATTCATTGGTCTAAAGCATTATCCTGTCTATCCTGCAGTATCACAAATTTAAATTGAACAACACTGTTAAATACTAAAGATGTAGATATTTTGATCACTCAGATCACTTGATCAGGTCCTTATTTAATGTATTTAATAAAAAGTTTAACTTAATAATTTCATTAAATTTATATTGAATCTTATAACTTTACCATCTTTAGAAAGGACTCTAGGTTTTTTTTGTCCATTTTGGTTTTGTGTAGAAAGGACTGTGGATTTTTGTTTTGTGTCTGTTAGTGCTTTTACCAGAACATCACGTAGTTTATATACTTGAGTAATACAAATGATCTGTCGACACAAACATTCTCCTCCCCAGACAGTGGATATCACTCAATATAACTGATGTTTTTATTAAATCTTTCCATATTTAACAACAGGGCACTACTTGACTATAATTTGTGTGTGTATATGATAACGGCTTTTAAAGCTCTGTACTCCAGCACATTGGATTCACCTGGAATTGATTTATCCCTATATTTTTCATTTATACAGTGTGTGAATATATATATATATATATATATATATATGTGTGTGTGCGTGTATGTATACACACACACACATATATATATATATACATATATACACTCACCGGCCACTTCATTAGGTACACCAGTTAACGCAAATATCTAATTAGTCAATCACGTGGCAGTGACTCAATGCATTTAGGCATTTAGACATGGTCAAGACGATCTGCTGAAGTTAAAACCAAGCATCAGAACGGGGAAGAAAGGTTATTTAAGTGACTTGGAACGTGGCATGGTTGTTGGTGCCAGACGGGCTGGTTTAAGTACTTCAAAAAACTACTGGGATTTTCACGCACAACCATCTCTAGGGTTTACAGAGAATGGTCTGAAAAATATCCAGTGAGCGGCAGTTCTCTGGGCGAAAATGCCTTGTTGACGGTCAGAGGAGAATGGCCAGACTGGTTCGAGCTGATAGAAAGGCAACAGTAACTCAAATAACCACTTGTTATAATCGAGGTATGCAGAAGAGCATCTCTGAACACACAACACGTTGAACCCTGAAGAACATTCTCAGAGGATTAGCTTACTTTCCTTGCTTTAAACACATTAAAACATCTGTGTTTAACATGGGATATTGTTTTTGGGAGATTGGTAGACTACTTATTTGATTTGACTACACAGGGACCAGGATAAAGTAATGAAATAATCTTCAAGATGTATTGAGGGTCATGTGATGCTAGTAAGGCCTTCAACAATCTCAGGGTAAAAAGAAATGTAAATGTAAATACCTGAGATATGCATATTCAGTAATATGACTGCTCATGCAGCTCTGCAAACCTGTCTCCCTTGGTGTAAAATTCAGTTTTGTACCAATAGGTCTTTGTGTAAAAAATCCAAATTAATATACGAAATTTCTACCCACTTACAGTCGGTACGTCCAGATATCAACAAAGATTTGTGAAAAAAACTGTACAGCTTTGAGGAAATGTAGCACAACATAAGTCAAAGCACAACAGAGAGCAAATGTTGATTGAATACAGTCATTCTTTTAAATTTAGCTTCAGGGATAAGTTATTCAAGTCCTGCAACATGATTTAAAAAAATTTATCATCAGTTTTTGTCAAATATTTTCATTTTTTGCTTGCAAGATCTATTATGTAGGTTCCAGTGAAACCCTTTTCATTTTACTCAGCTGAAACAAATTCAAAGGGAAAACCTTCCTGGGCAAAGGGGAGCTGTTTAGATGAAATTTCATAGTGCATTACTGTTAGTACCAGGACCTGCATATTTGTAATCTCTTTTCAGAGAGGAACTTAATTTCTACCTATCCATGCATCTAACATAAGGGTACATAAAAGACTCCATATTAAAATAACCATATTTTTTAAATAACCATATTAAAATAACTATGATAGCTTCTTAATGATGATGTCCAACATACAGTATGTACAGTGCATAAATATACTAATGCACATAGAAGCATTCATAGCAAAAGAAAAAAATTTTTTTCTTTTTTTTCACGATTTGCCTGTGAATATATCTGTGGTGATGTTGGAGCCACATGGTAAGGCTGATCCTTATAATGCAAAAGTGAAAATTTGTATTTTAAATGTTTCAAAGGTCTCAGATAGCCACTGTACATTTCAGAAGAAAAACATCCAGCTTGGGCAACATCCATAATACAATTTCTTAAGATATTACATATTTTACCCCATGTTGTACTTCCATAAAAAACCTTTTTTTTCAACCCACCCATGTCTCTGTGCTGTATGTTGAGACAACATTCACAACACACACTTGTCATGATGCTGCAGTACATTGGCTAAATACAGCAGTTTTAACAATGCTCAATGGAAATATCGACCAAGACACTCAAACAGCTGGCAACTGCTGTGGGTGGTGGAGGCCTGCCATGAGGAAGCGCGCAGTGTCACAAAACAGATTTTTGGTGAAACAGCGCTCCCATCTGTGATGCATGGACCACAAGTTTCCAAAATACAAAACGCGTGGGGTAGAGGGACTGTTGATGAGGGGCCAGAGGGGATGTGGGGGGTGTTTTTGCCACAATTTTCCATTTTTTTTAATATACTAAATTCACTGCCCAAGCCTCTGAAAATCCAGTACAGTTGTTTTAACACAAAGGAGTGAGATTTGTTTGAGTTGGCATGTGAGCATGAGATCTGTGAGGTCCTCAATGCACAACAAAGGCCTGGCCAACACTTGAGGTCTGTGGTGCTGACATTCACAATGCACCATGGGTAAAAAATATTTTCATCATTTTAATATAACTGTGCCAAACAACCATCCTAGATATCAATACACTTCAGGCAGTAAACATTACAAAAAAAGAAACTTGCCAGTTGAGAAATGGCAACAACTCATTTGGCTTAATGTCATTTGATGAGTAGTTGAGTGGGAACAGAAGCAATCAGCCAATAAAAGAAAATCCTGGACATGCATTCAGCAATAATAAAATGTAAACTAAGGAGATTTTTTTCAGAAACTGTATTATGGCACTGGCTGATTATGGTAATGCTAGTCATAAAATCTTTTTTGTCTCCCTCGGGTTTCCTATGTGTGTGGCCCAAAAAAATAATTAAGCACATGATCATCTGGACTGTCAACTTTGAGGACTTACCCTCCAGGTGTCCCTGCAGGTACTTGGAGTTCAGCAACCATTTATCAATAAGCATAGAATATAAAATTATGGATGGCAGTAATTATCAGTGCACAAGATGACTGTTACAGGTAAGCGTGAAGGAAGTGAAACATGGATGCTCAAACAATGTCAAGACTGATGACAGAGTAAAGCAATATTCTACTGGCACACAACATATCAAAAGATTTGGACAAAGATCCCAAGATTCAAAGATACCAGCACTTAACCTTTCAAATAATAAAAAAGAGTAGAATTTTTTATCCATGCAATATCAATCTGGCTATAAATTACCAAAGCTATAGCAATGTTATCTGAACTCTTCCGATGTGTGTAACGTTTACTTTATTGTTCTTTTATACATTTCTTTGCTGTCAAATCTCTCAACACAAGATTGTTAACATGCCATTTTACAGTATTATTTACTCTCACTGGTGTTCAGAACATGTGCATCTGAACTTTTTTGTGTCAAGTGTTAACAAGCTTAATATATCCCAGCAAGCCAGCATAAAATGTCAAGCCGTCACTCAGAATAATCAGTTATGGATATTCTAAATGCACACAGAATATCCAAAATTTGGTTTCCTTTGAGTAATAAAGTAGCTTTCAAGGCATTTGACATAGCATCTCTACCGTGTACAGAACTGCACCATAGACGTACTCTGGAAAGGTTGTTGGACGTTCACTTGCCTGCAGGAAAGCAGGATCCACGAAGGTGCTGGGTCAGTTAGGCCATACTTCTGGTGGGTCTGAAGGGACAGGAGAGATGTTTGATGAGGAACTGATGCAGTCCATTAGGGACAAGGATCATACAAACAATGCATGAGAATGATGATTCTGATTTTGAGTAACAGAGGCAAGGCAACATGCGCCAACATTAACATTACACATTCCATATGGTGACCTGCTCTCAACCCATAGACAAATCGATGACCCAGCACGGCACTTTCTGTACTGTGACCTCATCTCTATCCGTTACCCTCTCTGCTTTCCCCGTCTGCATAAAGTGGGAAATACATCAGGGTGGATTATCCATTCTCCTTTTTAAATAAATGAACAGCTAACATTAGCTGCCTGCAGTTAGCATGGGCTGCACCGAAACTGGAATGATTGCTGTCACCATTACCACATTCATTTTTTTTCCAATGAGAGTGACTGGAGAATAAGTTATTGCATAAGAATAATTGATGAGATTATAAATAATAATATTTATAGTATGACCACTCCTCAAGGTCCTACCGTGAACCAACCACTATATATATATATATATATATATATATATATATATATATTTATATATATTTTTTTTTTTGTTTTGTTTTTTTGTTTAATGAGCTGCATTTGCCTCTGGAGTTCCTCTCGAACTGGCATTTAAATTGTCTTGTATTAAGTAGGGGGTGGTGAGGTTCACAACATCAAACAACCGATTTGTTTCTAAGAACACCTAAAAGGAACAGGCATAAGAAACCTGAATACACCTAGAGGGCTTGTTTAGAAAGTGTGTTTTTATAGACATCACATTTCATGATGGTCATGAGCAAGCTACCGGTCAGGCCAAGATTTACTTCTAGACAGCCAGCTGTAATGTTACAACATTATTGAAATAACTACTGCAGTTATCCAGCGCTTTGTGATGCTTTAATCCTATGTTTGTGATGTAATTGGTGTAGCCTTGGCTCAACTGCCTTGCTAATTAGCATTGCATCGAGCAGTTTCAATTGCACTGGAGTGGTGTTCTATTAGTCAGCTGCTAGAGCAGCTGAGAAGAATAGTGACTTTACAGCTGCTTCGTTCAATGAATTGTTTGCAGTGCCATTCAAGCACGAGCCTTTGAACCACAGCGTCAGCTTCGTCCCGACGGAGATTCAGTCCAGCTGAAGTGCAAGACAAAGAAGTCTATCAGAGGGAGCCTGCTGAACAAGAACATGAACAAAAGAACCTCCATGATTGTGCTGGGTTACATCAACATTCACCCGAACAGGGCCCAAGCTGCATTCTTCGCCCTACTGCACTCTTTCAACTACACCTTCATGCATGTACCTCCTTCATGTCAGCCTGAGCTGGTCTTCCTGAGGAACTGTTCTACCTCCAGCCTCACAGTTAGTCCCCTCCAACTCTCTGACCCCTGCTTTGTATCATTCCCTCTCATGTTTTCAGCTGAAATAACATTTAATAATATTTAAATTTATTTCATTTGATATGGCCGTGCACAAAATAAGCATTGATATTCACTGTGGACTGTGCTAACACATATTTTGGATTTCTGTTCAAACTCAGGACATGTTTTATGTCCGATATACATCTCCCTAACTTGTCATTTCTTATGTGATTAAAATAAAATTACTTCACATTTCATTAAAGTCATTGGTGTGTTCTACAGCACCTCTTCTATCATAGAGATTGGCCAGCATCGTGTGACTTATGTTGATTGTACATACAGTTATTGGTCTTCCCAGGTAGGAATCCTTCAGGAGCTTCACAGAATAATTCTTATTTTTGTCACAACTGCCAAAAATGTAATGTGCCACAGTGTCATCTTAGTTAAATATGGCTTCCAAATGTAATGTTTTAGTTATTTGCTTGTCTATTTTGTGACTGAACACTCCAAAGTTTAAAAGTTTCATTTGCAATAGACTCTCTCATCCAATTCAATATGAATTAATACTATAGTGCTTCAGACGTGTCAACATTCAGCTCCACCAAGCTACCATTAGCATTCAGTTCCTTTGCCTGTTAGTACACAGCAGCAAGGGCTGTCTGGCACTGCTAGAAATTCTGAATTTCACTGTTGCAGAAAAGAAGCGAGCGTAAACATAAACGTGCCACACAGTCATGGTTATTTAGTGTTGTCCTCGTTGTCGAAACATGTTTTGCAATTAGACGAAAATGGACCGGAACCCTTGCTGAAGTGAATTATGAAACTGCGGGAAACACGGAGTTCAGATGAATCTTAATGCACTCTCAGTGCTGAACTAATGACTCAGACATCAGAGCGCTCTGAATGCGAGACACACCAAACAAAGTAGCTGGTGTGCAAGTAAACATTTCAAATCTGTGGGTGCAATTGCAACCACTGTGGTACGCACTTAAAAAACAATGGCAACCAATTGCAGAAATATTTATGAATGTACTTCTACTAATCAAACAGCAATTTTTTTATTTATTTATTTTTTGGGGCGGGGGGGGGGGGGGGGTAAGCATGATTAGACGTTTAAATTATACTGTATGATTTATAGTAAACTTAAACATAATTTAAGGCTCCATATCTTAATTATAGTAGTTTTTTATAAACCTTAGAGGTCCCCACATTTTGTAAATGGCCAGACCGAAAAGGTCAGATTGTTGCTGCTCTGAGAAAAAACCTCAAATAATTTGTCATTTGACTAACAGGTACTGGGGGCAGAAACAGTTGTATTTGATTGGCTATGGTGGTTTTAGAACAGTTGGTCCTGCCTCCTAGCTTGTGAAGTGAGCTGTTTACAGGCTCACATAACTTCTGTACAAGCATACAAAACTTGGTAGGTTCAATAAATTAAATCACAGGTATGTGAATCCTTTTTAGAAGGGTTGGGGGGCCCATTACATTTAATCTGTGTGTTGATAATCTTTTCAGTTCCTAATCTCATCTTCTCAGTTTCTTCTCCCTGGGGCTCCTGATTCTTACTCGCCTGAGTTCACCCAACACTGGGTAGCACTGCTTTGGAATGGAGCTTGTTTAATTTGTATGAGCTAAGGCAATATTGTTTGCTATAAGATGGTCTCATTTTTATATCAATACTTTCAACGGCAGGCCTAGATTTAGAAAGTTTTAATGAATGATTTATAGACAGTGTGTTATATGCATGAGTAATGTGACGTTTTTGTACGTTGAAAATGTATTTTTATTGACACATCACTTCTTTTGGTACCATGTATGTTATGAGTAACTGATAGTAATAATGCATATAAATGTATGAGCCATAAAATTATTATATCTAGAGAGGGACATGCATACACATACATGCATGCAAACACACATACTGTACATTTTAGCTCAAAGAAACACATTGGCAGGGATTCAGTCACTTTTCCTTTAAATGCTGTCATATTTTAAAATGGATTACAGTGTGTTTGTATAAAAACCGAAAGTGGGCGTGGTGTAAACCAAAAGTAGGTGGAGTTTAACAGAGAAGCTTTATTAGATTTTTACCATTATAATGACTGGCACTGCTATTGTTAAGATACTAAAGCATTAGACACGGTTTTACAATGACATCAACAATAATCTAGTTTAACAACAGGTAATTTGCTTTTTAAAACAGTAACCTATATACAGTACATTATATAGCCATAACAGGCTTTTATAACAGTGAGGTAAACAAACTGTCAAATCGAGTTTCAAAAATACGCTAAATGTTTTTTATAAATAAAAACATAGTTACTCATCCTTACTCCGAACTGCATAGTACAAACTGCATGAACCTCACCACCACCCCTACCTGAATGACTCTGAAGGGACTCAATTATAAACTGAAAAAAATGCTATTATTATTAAAAAAGTAGTTCCCCATCTTTATTATGAATTGCAGTTTGCAATGAACCCTTAATGAACTAAAAAAAAAAAAAAACTACAGAATGTAAGGCTAAAATGTTTTGTTGAATTTGTTTTTCAACCTTTCATACTTTTTCCACCCTCTTTGTTGAGACTACACTTTAACTGTATGTTTGATTTGCATAAGCTTCGGTAAATTAAAGAAAAAAATCAAAAGGATTCCCTGGGTGGAAGACAACTTCAACTATACACAAAGTTCCCCAAGTATTTTGTAAAGACAAGCTCCTGCACATGAGCTGAGAGTAGCATAGATGGAGAGACACAACCTCCCTTCCTATACTGAAAAGTTGCTTGGAGGAAAACCTCCTTGAGGGGCACGTCAGATATTTTACAGTCACATGAGCCAGTGCTGGGTGTGTCATTAGCCAACAACCTGTGTTTGAAATGTTTTAATGTTAAGGCCGTGTTTTTTACTACGTACTACCACTATGCTGATGGCCAGCAGTATCAGAGGTATCCATCCAAAATTTAGATTAGAGAGTTACAACAATTCCCCTACCAATTCACACAAGGTGATTTGAAGCAACTGGTGCTGTGAACAGAAACAGGCTACGCAACACACAAGCTACCAGACAAGGTTTTTCCACCGTGCCAACTTCAAGGGGGTGGGTGATGCTAAATATAAAGTAATGATGGTTATACTAATCATCACAGAGGTGGCCACCAGCACCTGGAACTGTATTATTTATTTAAAGGAGACTTGACAGTCCACTTATGCATGTTTTCCTCTTCACTGTGACAGGGAAAGCACAGGTTATAGAAAGAGCCCCCCCTCTGGCACCCTCTGCACCACACTGCAGAGGGTGCCAAACAGCAGGGAATCAAACTCCAAGCCAGATGAGTGATTTGTATACGGGTTGACAGTCAGCTGCCCTACAGACTGTGCCACGTGGTCTCCCCTGGATGCTGTTCAGCATTCATTTATCTCAAGGAGATCTGCAACACTTAAGAAATGTGATTGTAGTAAGAGTGGCTCAATTTAGGCAATTGAGGAATGAATTAGTGCTTACATCTAAAGCCATTAATAGATTGATAGCCAAAGCTGACCGGCTCATATAGAAAGACCATTGCTTCTGATGGGATACGCAATAAGAGAGACACTGGAAGTGTTACTTTAGTGACAGGAGTCTAGAGCACTCAAAGCAATGTTTTTAGAAGGGTATAATGACATATTAGCTCAACTTTACCTCCATGTAGCTACATAACATGTCCGTCTTTCCCTGAAAGCAGGCCTGTGCTTACACACGCCACTCTGACCCCCAAGTGATCTCCAAAGTGCAGTCCGGCGCATGAAGTACCGCGTTATCATAGCAGGAATCATCAAAGGGGGAAGCAAAAGAAGTCTTGGCGTGAATGCTAATCAGTCTGAAACTCAACATGAACGTGTTCATATGCAGGAACGTTTCAGGAGGACACGTCAGGGCAGACAGAAATGGAACTTCTGCTTTTCAGAGATAAAACGTATAACCCAGTGAAATGTGAAAAGTGCACGGCTGCAGCATTTACATCAGTGAAGACTTACCAAATTTGGGATGGAATGTAGGGCTGCTGCCACAGTGGATAAGAACCCAGTCTGCATTCTCATTATTTATACTCAACATAAGGAAAGTGATGCAATGCATAATTACTTGTTTCATTATGCATTTTTTTGCTACTTATGAATCATCTTTATTAAAGTATCCTGTCCTTAATGCAACGCCTCTTTGGAATTTCCCTGAATGGCAGACAATTTATTGGATGCATTTCCTCATCTTTTTGAATTTGAAAGTGCATTCCTCACAAAGTCAACAGGTATGGCAAATTATTCCAATGATTATTTTACTGATAATGTTAATGTTGTTGGAATAAAATGGCAACATAATTATGCACACTTTTCCGAGACACACAAAATGAAAAGGTGAAGCCTGTCCTCTCTTACTTCATCAGGCCAGCATTACAGATAGAAGGGCTTCCGCTGCCTGTCACTAGGGTTGGCACATAACCCGTTCCCACTCAGACGCTCTGGTTCTCAGCCTCCTTAGCGGTGAGTCAGAAGGGCATCTGTCAGGTCCTGCCAGGGCAGACTGTGGCCGACAGCCAGGCGGGGCGATGCACGGCTGGCCCTAGCGTCTCCCAGGGACCATAGGGTGCTAGCTGGCTGGGAAGGCAGAAACTTATCGGACACTGACAACCCCCAACTGTCACTCAGCTGCCTGTGAGTCTGTTATACTGCCTGTTAAACAAGTTGGGCTCGCGCAGAGAGTCAGATGAAGACGCTTTGTACGCAACCTAACGGGCAAACCTGTGGGCGCCCTATCGACCGGCGAGGGTCGCCGAAGAATGACGCAATGCGGACCTCTGCCAACGGAATCCTCTGCAGCCCTGGGCTATTTTAACTGGACGAGCCACCCCCAGCCCCCTTCTTTGAAAATTTAACTCAGTTTAATGAAGGCTGGCCTGTGAAATAATGCTTTAGTGTAAAACGCATGCTTTATCTGAGATGTGGGGGGGGGGGGTTGTATTTAAGAAATACACCCAAAAATAGACATTTACTGGAATTTAATTTCCCTTTGAATAGGTGCTGTTTTATATGAAAGACAAAGGACATATTCTTTATTAATTAACAGAAGCTACCGTATTGGATTTAAAAAAGTACGACAGATTGCTCATAGAAAGATTACAAATTACTTTGATTTGTTTCTTCAGCATTGTTCAACATCTGAATTCAAAAATAAAACATCACTGTCATGTTGTGTTAGTTTAAACACCGAATTAGCAAGCAATACATAACTGCTAAACAGGAATCAATAAAACTAAAAAATCTGCTTAGATTACCTTGCAAACAGGGACATTTAAAGGATTCCCTGCATTTTCTTGCAAGGCGCCAGTTTTAGAGCCGTTTTCTCATTGTAATTCATGCGGTTTGTGACTTGCTTATTGGCATGCATGATCTCTACAGCCATTATATTCTGTTTTTGTTTCAGCAGTATAATTTGAAGCACATCTTTATTAATGCGTGACTTTCCCTTTATGAATCCTGTTCATGGCGCTGAAATTTTTTAACAACTTTCTAACATTGTATCAACACTTCCTCCAGACAAGCTATGTTTGCTCTTTAGTTATCTTTAGGCATGCACGAAACTGTTATATATATTAACCTTCTCTTTTAAACTATCAATCTTCAGAAACAATTCCTAGAGCTTCAAGGGACCTTTGTTGACAATTGCCAGAGACAGAATTGCATATGAAAGTAAGGACAAGGTTGCAGAGTCCACTGTGGAAATGATAAACAAGCAAAATAAAAAATAAAAAATAAAAATAAAAAAAACCGTCCCCCTCCAGCCTGTCCGAAGTTTGTATCACAAGGACTTTCATGGGGTTTTGAAATGGCTGAAACATGGACCCAAAAATAGGTGTGCTGTCTTTTCTTTCTCTTTTAAATCAACAGGAAACAGCCTCCTCTTTAGAGACCCAAGCACACAGCAGTATCGGATGATGAGAGAGAGAGTGAGAAAGGGAGAGAGAGAGAGAGAGATATGGTACAAGGCATCGAGCAGCTGCCAAACTACATAATGAGTTCTGGCAGATGCATCATTGCACTTGATTGGAAACAGCGATTCTGCAACGCAACCCCGACAAACTTACCGCTGCAATTATGAGCGCTGGCATTCTGGCTCCGGAGGGTGAGAATGCTATTTGTGTTTGTGTGGGTGTGGGGGCACTGGGGGCAGAAGGACAGAGGAAAGAGCTGCAAGATGGCCGCTGTTTCCACGGCTGCTTGGCACTCCCAATACTCAGAAAGGTATCGCACACCTCTGTGACAGATTAATTAGTTGGCTCCAAAAAGAAGCTACATTTAGCCAGGTCCAATTACTCAACTCAATAAAGTGCAGGTCTGTTCTGACTCCAGGTATTATGTCAATTATATTTCTTATACCATTGCCAAAATGGTGAGACAAGAATTCACCCTCTACGTCACTTTTTTTGGAGCTTTCTGCAAAGGTCCCTCTGGTTAATGGGTCCTCAAAAAATCACATTTACATGGACTTTTTTATTCATATGTGGCTCTCCATGAACAGGGAAAGGATATAGATTTGGCTTTAAATTGTGTGTCCAAAAGTAGATTTAGCATAGCTTCAGTCCAGCCCAGAGGTGGGGTATCTTTCCACAAGGCTAGTGGAAGAAGGGATTGGAATTTGGCCCAGAAATGGTTGCGACTGGACACAACCCCCAAAACGGCCTTTTCATGCCATCTAATATGCATAGAAATTCCTCCCAAGACTCATCTGGAGAGTGAAAATGGTCAGACCTTACCAAGAAGAGATTTCAGTGCACTGCAAATCAAATTCAAGAGAGCACAGAAGAGAGTGAAGAGACAGACCATGCTACAAATATCCTTTATCAACACATGCACAGAAATACAATACGTATGTTTGTTCTAGCACACATGATTTACAATGTTTGGACAGCGGATTAATCAACCATGCACGTGACGCAGATATACAAGGTTTTACTCTCAACTTGGCAAATGACAGATTAATGCGGTACTCTTTTACACAGATGAAGATGACATTAGCATAAACATCTCCGGTATAAACATGGAAATTTAGTGCATTAAACATCTGAGGGGAATATTCTGTCAAGGCTTCAAGCTCATATAACCCATGGGAAAGATGGACTAATCATGAAATTTTACAATTGGCAAAACTTTTACAATGGGAAAAGCAGCTGCTCACCCAACTCCCCAAATCCCAGAAGATCATAATTTACCATATTTTTATACTTATCATTAGGAACAATTGTCTATAAATGGCCATTATTTTATACAACCCAATTAACAAGAAATAAGGCATAGATCATTTATTATGGCTTTTAAATGGATTATGACATGATAGATGGCAATCCTTGGTTAAAATACCTGGGATTCATTCTGATCTGAAGTTAATGGGGCAATTTATTAATATCCTCTATTAAAAACAAACAAAGATTAAAATTGAAAATAAAAAAATGAAAATTAATGGGGAATTAAGCACTGAACAAGACATGATACAATAGGCTTAAACTACTTGATGGAGCTGGCCCATTTAGGCTACAAGCATCACTTACAGTACAGCGTTTAAATTGATCAAAATAGTGAAATGATAAAAATAAGAAAGTACAAGCTTATTGAAATAGTTAAAGGAAGAGTAACTAGTAAGTCATACTGCAGCAAATACAACAACGGGCCAGGAATAATGTAGCACCAGAAAACAGTCATCGCACCTTCAATACACTGTTGTCTGTAGGCTCTGACTATACCTTCACCTAAAATGGCTTGGCTTTTTCAATTCACCACATTAGGACTGTCTGCAGTGCTACTTCTATATATTTTACACTGATGGAAACTTGGCCCCAGCAGTGAAAATTTCATTTGAATAGACTTGATGCATGTACCAAGGACATCAAAAAAAAAAAAAGCCTGTAATATATAACAGAAAGAACACAGATTGGATTTGGGTCTACCATACATTAAATCTTAAGTGAAAGAACGGCTGATAGGGAAATTGGCATCCCTGCTGTGACGGAGACGCGGGCTGAATGGGAGGATAAGCCCCGTCTCAGTCAGAGCAGGGGTGTCGGCTTCACTATCAGCCCCTCGCCCGTTTAATTTACCGCTGAATGAAGCGCCACAGGATGGGCCTCCTCTCAGCAGAAAGGTACCGCTGCCAGTTTTTGGGGGAGATTTGCACTTCAGCAGGGAGCCCTCAGTTGACCGTTCTCCATTTGAGCTCCTACACTTTAAATCTGGCCCCGTTTAAAATTTGGCATTTTTAGGCCGCCAGGGCACAGCTCGATATTTATGGTGGAGTTTGGAGGTTTAGGGTCAAATTTATATCCAGCGAATGATGGATGTCCCACTGGGATCAGTTCTTGCGCCTATGCGCCTCTCAGTGTACAGTTAGTTCCTGTTTATGTTAGCCTTTGCTGAGGGTGTTCGGTGTTGGCTTCCACATATACACCATGCAGTTGAGGAATCTGCCCCAGTGGACCATGCATAAATGACAAAAACCGATAAGATTAGATTTGTTATGTTATTAAACTCCAATATAACGTAAATTATGTATCTGGCTCCCAGAAGACTATGTG
The DNA here is from genome assembly GCF_013347855.1 of Anguilla anguilla. Lineage (NCBI taxonomy): Eukaryota > Metazoa > Chordata > Actinopteri > Anguilliformes > Anguillidae > Anguilla > Anguilla anguilla. The sequence goes on from NC_049208.1 coordinate 22,253,859, forward strand.
CTTTGTCCTAAACTTAACTGGCTCTTCTCTCACTCCAAAAGTAAAAGCTGGATATCTAGAGGAACAGTATTATTAAAAAACACATTAGCAGAGGGACATCTTAGAGACAGCAAAACTAAGAAGCTTGTTATCTCTCAAAGATAAAGACAACCCTGTACAATACATGCATTTGTTTACTTATGGTTGATTACTGCAATCCTTCATTGTCTAGAAGTACAAACTATATTTTGTCCAAACTCCAGTTAGTGTGGATGGCTGCTACAAGAATCTTACCTCAAACGAATTTAACTCATAATATCTAACCTAGCCTGTCCTGACTGCATTCTAATTACACAAAGCATGCCAGCTAACTGCACATGCCAAAACTTTCACAGGAGAAAACTAGCCATAAGGCATTTTTGTTGACAGGCGCCTGATACCAGAACCTGCAGAAAGCAGAGGCTCTCTCAAAACTATGTCTGAATTTAGAACAAATCTCATTTGTCTCTTATTGGTTATTAACCCTCCTACCTGTAGTGTTACTGTTTCTAGCCACAGCCACCCTAGCCTAGCTGCTGATGGAGTACCCAAACATCACTATGGCCTGTGCTGAATATCAGTTCTGTAAAGCCATCCCAGCCATGTAATCAGTCATGCAGAAGTACTACTGTACCCGAGTGCCTGCAGGCTCCCTTACCTCATTTTTAGCACAGGTCACATTCTGTCAGATCCAATCAAGATCCCACGTCCACTTCAAAACCCCCTCACTCCAAATCAGTGTAAGGCAATTAAACCACAGACTGGACAGGGACGTCATCAAGGTCCCATTTCCTACTTCAACACCTACGGTACTGTACTCCTGCGTACCCTGTGTAACTCACCTCATGATGAGTACAGAGACCTTATTCTATTTTCTGCCTGTTTTCCATGATTCACGAGTTGATATACGTAACGCTGGACATTTTGTCAAACTGAGTTTTCTCTCAGCAACATGACTATATTATATTTTAAGTTATTTTTTTCCTGAAAACAGTCCTAAGCTTCCATTTGCAAGTATTCCAGTCTTTATAATTTCAGCTTCTTTTTTTTTTAGTGAGCAACACATTGATATTATTCAGTAATTTAAATATTGCTTATGCAGTATCCCTATAGGACTACAAATTATTTTTTTATGCTAGCGTTTTTTTTTGTTGTTTTGTTTTGTTTTTTATAAGGAATGCAATCTGTGCACTGCACTGAAAATAATTGAAATAAAATGTAATCAATCCGTTTTATTTACGACAGACAAACGTCTTAATGGAGCATCCTAATCAGATAAATTTCAGGCTAAATTATCTCCATAGCTCTCCATAGCTCATCAATAAAATCCAATGATCAAATATACCATTTATATTACAGTTTGAAACAGGATAGGGTTGAGATTACATGCAAACTTCTTTGCAGACAATCCATGCTTTTTCTATGTGTCTAGACACCCACGGTGACACCAGTGTTTTGCACGTGTATATTTTGAGTTTCCATGGTTACCTTGTAAAGGTAAACTTTGAGCGTGGCTCCCCAGAGTACCAAAACATCTTTTATAGCAGGAATAACGGAAAGCAGAAGACCTGCAGGTTGGAAAAAGCAAAAATTATCTGTCTATAGTTATGAAGTCTATTTATCTATTAGAACTTTACCTGGCAAAGTAAAGCTCGATTAGAGGTCTAAAATAATAATAATTATATCTAAAATAATAATAATTATAATCCATGGATAACAATACATTTCTTTTTTTTTTAGAAGGAGAAATGCAGTTTTGTATTATGAGCAAAAGAATGCACCATATACACTGCTATACCAGCACCCTTGTCAACCCACAGGCAGAAAAATAAATATGCATTAGTGCATCTAGCAATACTAAAGCGTTGTGCAAGAGAAGCGGTTTGTAAGTTTGATGGTCCTAATCAAAAGAAGCATTTCCCAAAGCATTTAGATTTGGAGGAAGTCTTGTTTATGCGGTTTTATATTGTTTGTTCCATTGAAATGTTCCAATCAACCGACAGAATTTTAAAGAAAGCGCTTGTCAATTTGACAGTTGGCTCATGAATTGACGAGAAGTGCTTTTGCTCTAACAGACTGTCTGCTGGTACAGCCACATAGGCATGTTTGTTGATGAAAGAAATGGTAAGGCAACATATAATACAGTTCATTAATGTTTCACGAAGCCTAATAATTAAAGCCAGTATGCAGGTATAGACTTGGACAAAGAAAAAACCTACCACAGTCTATGTTTACTGTTTAACCAAAATAAATTCATCTAAAGTAGGAAAGGCACAGCTAAAATATTATTATGCATGTAATATCATACAAAAATATGATGAAAATGTAAAATTCACATCAAATACTGTGAATGGGCCTATTTTTAGATGATCTACCTTTCAAGTCAGTCAATTCAGCTGCAGTCTTCAATAGGCCATATAAAGGTAACTGAAAGGTGAAGATATGCACTCCTTTGAACAGAATAACCTATTCCTTTCACCAGATACCTAACTTTTGACTTGTGGAATATGGTCAGAAAAAAAGATTCTCTCTTGAGCAAGGTATGTGGCTTTGTATTTCATTGTATTTTTACACCTCCTGCTAAAACTTCCTCACAAAATGTCCCTGTTAAGCAAATCATTTTATTACGCTGTTTTGTGCAACCACATACAAATGAACTTGAATGCAACTACAACTCAAATTATCATAAATCTCAGGGGACTTGTTTTAAAAATCTGTAAATGAATATTCATGCTGTACTTCAGTGCACATTACTGTATGTTGTATATGTATATACACATTTTTATTACAACTATGTCCTTTGAAATCACCTTGAGATCACTTTGAATAAATATTTTGCTGCATGAAAAGCACAGTTGCCAATAAGGGTGTTTAGTGCAGGCTGTAGGCCAGCCGACTCACAAGCCACATCCTCCCCCATTGTGGCACCTTCTCAGCTGTGGTCCTGTCTCGATCAGTTACCCTCTCTGCTTTCCACATGTCTCAACAAAGCAAATAATAATAATCATACAAATTCTTTTAGGACAGGTCTGTTTTCTGTCCTTTAAACAAAGAAAAGCAAAAACAAAGTACTGTTGCCAAGAAGTAGGCAATCCTTTGAATAGAAGCTAATGCTATGGCAACCAGAGAAACCTTGGCCCAAAATACCCATGTTAGCCTTGGGTTGGGGGAATTGCTGTTTTACCAGTACCGTCAAGGCTTTTACAGCCCAGCCGTCTCTGATGATGAGCACCTTTACTGACTGAGCCTCTCAGGAAACGTGCATCATGTTTAATAACTCACAATTCCCACGTGAACGGTGTGAAAATAAAAATCAGACATCTCGATGGTCCTACTTTGCATTCTACTGGCCTTTTGGGTGAATCTGAAATCAGATTATGCAAATGCATGAGTGGTGCAATATTTGCTGGTGTGCTTTTCGCAGCATGCAGGGAAACTGTGTGAACTTCTCAGAGGTAATTGGCTTTCAAGTGGACGGTACGAAAGTGGTAATGTAGAGAATTTTAATAGAGGAAACAGCTGAAGCAGATCCGCCTAATGCCAAACAAACTCTTTCTGGCCCCCTCGATCTTTGCAATTCATTCAATATGCACAGCGAGCACCTTTAAAGTTGCGGTTTGGATTGAAAGTTATATAGCCGTGATACTTTAATAAAAACCAGGTACGACAGGAGCTTATAAAAGAAACAAGAAATTTGTAAGCGAATGGAAGCAAGAACTACACTATCACACAAATACATTTATACAGTTATAGATATTCCCTTGTGTTAACATCAGCTCTCTTGCAACCTGAAGATGCTGCTCATCAAAAATGAATGTGACTGTCGTTCAAGTTCAGTCTGCAAGTCTTAGAGGTGGTTTCTGTTTGAATTTCTGAACACTGCATGCTAGTAAAAGACTGTATAAAATAAAGAGGAGAAGAGGATTGTTTAGCAAACGTAGCATATGTCCATATGGGCAGAAAACGTACATTAAACTTTTATTTAAAGAGGTCCGTCAGTACAGCCAGTCCGTACAAAGCAAATAGACAAAGGTCAACCAATATTAATAACATAATTTATTAATAAACTGAACCATTGATCGGTGCCTTGCATGGCAGCCTTTCGCCATTGGTGTGTGAGTGTGTGTGTGAATGGGTGAATGAGAGGCATCAATTGTAAAGCACTTTGGATATATATGGAAAAAAGCGCTATATAAATGCAGTCCATTTGTTAATGTGACACTACACAAGATCCTACAAAATGAAACAAGCCTAAATGAGTGACAATAAACCACTACAACAGGATAGCTTCAGGTATTATTTAAAACTAAAGAAACACATGATGGTACAGCAGATGATACAGGTGGCATAGGTTAAGCAAAACAGAAGTTCACTGACCTACACCTGTCCATGTGTTTAAAAAGGCACACACTGTGGGTTAGTACCCTAACATACCTGGGTTAATCATCATTTATTACGATCATCATATTATGTCTTAATAGAACCAAACACAAAAAAACAAAACAACACAAAAGTATTCAACATAGGCAAAGCATTATCACAGGGCTAGAATAAAGCACTAAGAAGTTGCCAATGTCCAGCAGCCTGTAGCTGGCCATCAGATGAAAAGCATTGTTACTTGAATCCAGGAAAGAGGATTACAGTACAGCACTAAAAAGGTACACCAGAGAAATTCCAGCCGGACCACGCAAGGAACTTGCAGGACACTTTGGACAGCATCAAGGACTTCTCTGGAATGCTCAGACAGTCAATGACTGGATGCCAATCAGTAGCTTTCTGCTAGACTTGATGATCAGGTGAGACTTTTTCGTAGGGAATTGCTAGTTCCTATGCTCAAGCTCAGTGAAGAGCTGCTGCTATTGGTCAGGTAAACCCACTGTACACAGCATGATGGTGTGGGGCATTGCACCTTGTAAATTGAAAAAAAAAAAAAAATAGAAAGTTCAAAGCTTCTGCTACCCCACATAGTTCTCACAGATGCATGGTGGGATGTCCTGGTATCATGGTGACCAAGCATTGTTTGACCGTACAGGTGAGGGGGGGGGGTGTCCTTTCATCAATGCCTCTTGTTGGAGTGTCCACTAAAAAAACAAAAACTGAGTTGGTCCCACCATGGAGCATTTGGGTCATTTCGGTACATTTCGGTATGGCCTTCCCCGAGCACACCCGATCCACGCTATGGCCTTGCATGTTCACAGCAGTTGTAAATGCATCATTATCAGGGCGAATCATTGCTGTCTCCCCGTAGTGATTCACTGAATTGGCGCCAATCTGTTGCCGGACCATTTGCCCCAGCTCCCTGCTGTCCTTGTGAGCTATTGAATATTTTTTTCCAAAACAAACGCAGCAAAATTATTCACACTGCTGTTTTCAGTACTTAGTGCACCATCCCTATGCAAGGATAAAACTGAACCATCTTCATTATTGTTTTTTGAGTCTGGTGAACATGTTGGGGACCTCAAACTATTTATCTTCACAGAATGGGCATCCTTTATTTGGTTCTTTGCCTGTTCACTGTCTTCATAAACTCAAGCCAACAATTTTTCACTAGGTCCAAGCTTGGACACTGAGACGGCCATTGCAAAACCTTCATTTTGTGGTCAGTTAACCATTTCTTGGTTTATTTTGAGGTATGAACAAACCAGGAACCTCTCATTACGTGCTTGCTCTTTGGCCATGACAAAATTAGCAGGTGGCTGTGGTAGAATACAGTGTTTTTACAAGGGAAAGGAATGGGGCAATCTGAGTGGCAATAATGAACCCAACCCCTTATCATACCCACAGTTAATTTATTCTTATGGAGCCAGTCTCTTTTACAACTGTGCCACAGTTGTGTTAATGCCCGGAGTCACAAAATTACTGAAATTGCGTTGGAAATTGCGTTGGGAGGTTCGAACCCCTGCCATGGCACCTTCTGACCTGTGACCCTTTGTGACCTGTGATCTGTTACCCACTCTGCTTTCTTTATTAGGAGAAGGAAACACCAAAGAAATAGGAAAGAGGGGCAGACTCTGCTTTTAAAAAAAGGTTACAAACCATGGGAAAATAGACGGTTACTACTTCAAGATTATGTTATGTCATGTAAAGTAATACAAATAAGGAGTTTCATTCATTCATTAGCCCCATTTCACCACAGGACAAGGTCAACTCTGTGTTAATTACATATATAGCCTGCTGTTTTAATCTACCACAGTTTAAGGATATAATGGTTTCATTTACTTCAGGAAAACTATTTTGTTAATGACAGACCTGTGCATGAACCCATGCAATTGAGGTTGCTGATTTGGACACGTACATGAATAGACTGCTGTAATTTTATTGTACTTTAGTCTACAGGCTTAGTTTAGGCTGTTCTGTTCCTATAAAATGACATTGGCAGAATGTCCCTCGGGTGTCCCATCATTGCTGTATCATACAGAAACTGACATTACATTATATTTCAGGATTCTAGTCACTGCCAGTCCTAGGTCACAAAGTTACAGCTTCTGTGGGCTAAATGCTACAAAGTAATGAGGCAAGCATCTTGCATTTGGTTTATTATTAAGTGGCACCACAAGCCATGAAAGAACACTTGTAGTGTTAGAGGCCAGAATGAACACATTACCCAGAATGAAGAAACTCAGATGTGCATTTGTCTGTTGTGCATTTTGGCCAATGTGATATTCATGATTTTATTTTAACTGTATTTACGTAGGTACATTGTTCAAAAAGGCCAACACCCTTTTCCTGAGCAACCCTCACTGTGTGAAACTGATGGACCCTTAATGACTGATGGGCTCTGTTTCACATTCATACAATCAATGTGCTATGTGTTCCATAAATTGCCCAAACACTCCAAAAACCAGAAGATTCTGTGGGGGCATGTTCTCAGCACAATACTAGATGGATACTGATAGAACTTTTTAGTTATTACATTCATCATTTCCCTGCTGGGGTTGACATAATTTATTTTTTCAAGCGAAAAGTGAGCCAAGATGTACCCCAAAATGGACCCAACCTATATTAGATGCAAGCAAGCAAGCCCCCGTTACCCTGGTGCATATGCCTTGTTCATGCCAAATTGCTTTTTTGACTGACATCTTTAAGTCATTTAGTGAAAGTTATAACATGGTTGCAGACCTAAAGCCTCTGTGCAGTGGGACATGACATTTCTGCTTGGTTGACTGAAATACACAATGTGGTGGACTGTTACGGTGTGAGCCCACCCACTGCAAAATGCCTGAAGGAGTTTCATCAAAATGTGGAAAAGATCAAATTCACTCTGAGCAAAGACAAGTCTGAAAAAACATGGCTGCCCTTTTTACTTAGTATAATCTCATATGTATTACAGATTGAATTCCCTTCCTGGGATGTGTTCATGGGCACATTTCGAGGTAATATGTCATGGAAGTATCCTACTTTCCGATTTTAGCTAGATTGGTCAATTTTGAGATATGATATTTAGCTTCTACAGCTACTGTCATTTCATAAAATATCTGAAACAGATCAGAAACAGCTTTAAATAGTTTTTTTTAATTTTTTATACCTGCCATGTCAAGTATGACCAAGCACAACATTAGCTTTAATGGCCAATTTCCCTAAATTACATATTTCCTTTACAGAAAACATTTTCTTCCAACTTAACTTATAGATATAGCTACCAAATTTAGCATGGTGCTTCTTAACCAAAATACCGGGTCATTTACAGAAACCTTTTTGTGGGCATAGCCACACATAGACTGGATACTGACTTGGAACAGAATTATTATTTTTTTTGTGTACCCAGTGTGGCAAAATCCCTTTTTGTTTGGCAAATTCATCCTTATTTTAACATGACATAAGACATAAGTTTTATTTGCCATTTGCTCAGGTACAGATGTACAAGGGCATTGGAATTCTTGTGCAGATCTCTCAGTCAAGTATGAAAAAGTGACTAAGAGAGTACCATGATGGCGCACTGTGGGGAGCGCCATCATGAAATTTGTGATACAATAAGACTGCAAGGTTTCATTTGAATTCACTCAAAAAATGGCTACGACCAAGGAGAGATAGATTTTTCAGATGTGATATAGTAATAACAAGACCAGGTTAAAACCTAGTATATAGCTGGACCTAACACGTGATCCAGCCGACCAATGGTGTAACTCAGTCAGTCAGTCACTCACAGACATTGGTATTTGTAGGGCTGGCCCCGCTGTTGCGGTCCAGCCAAAGATGGGCATATCTTTTCATCTAGCTTTTCACCTCAATTTAAAACACAGAACTGCAACTGTTGGCCCATGCCAACACTCATCCCAGTGAGCGTTAATACGCTGAAGGACCCTACCGACTAGCCAAGTCACTGGTGAGCAAGGCGGTTGGGGTTTCCACGCCAACTGAATTCCGACACAATGGCCAGTCACGGGTCCACCTGTGGGACTGCTAGCCTCTGCTTGCTCTGGTAGTCCAAATACGACTCGACCAATAGGGAACGTCGTTGCCCTCTGTACTCACGTCTCAATGGGATGAACCACTTGAGAGCACAAATGTGCCTCTTTCCACCAAAAAATGATCTTGACTTTGTATGGACTCAGTGTAGGCAGCTGCGTAAGGATGACTCCAGGCCACATGACTGCAGTGAAATGACCAAAGGACTCATTCAACTGGGACAAAACAGAAGCACAGCGCCAACAAAAACATCTCTGCTTTACTAACAACGCTGCTTAACTGAAGGCTAATTGTAAATGTCCCCATGACCATCATAGATTTAATGGTCAACACTCCCTAGAATTGAAAACCATTGAACATATGGTGTTTGATGAAATTTGATCTGACTAAAGAGCCAATGCCCACTAATCACCTCAAATTAAAGAGGTGGCTTCAATAAATAAATGTTTTGTTTCCAAACATCCCCTATTTTGAAGAAAATGCGTGGGAACAAATTTCAGTAAGTGAAAAGATCAAATTGTGATCGTCAAAGTGGGGGAAAAAAACTCTTTCAAGGGCTCTAACATCAGAAGCTGATTACAGATTATAACCCACTGTCCTGCTGTGCATTTATCTTCACTGATCCTGATAAGACTTCATTACTATTGAGAGTGCTGTGAACTCAAAGGGATGCATTGAATGGCTTAAAAACTGCCAGTCTACGCCAGCATGGTTAATACCGAATCTCTGGAGAGACTCAGAGCACAAGATTAATAATAGCAGAGCGTTTCGCTGCAAGAAAACTCACTGAACCAAGCGCACAAGCATCTTCTGAAATATTTCCTGTGGGTGGGGGGGGGAAAGGGGGAGGGGGGATGTTGCTTAAAAAGTGTGTTCAATTTCATCCAGGACCTCGTAGGTGCAAACCGTGTCCAGGAGTCCCCGTAAGGCAACACGCCACTGGCCACGGATTTGTCAGGGAAAGAATGGTTTCACTCGACAGGATTTTCAGCACCTCTCTGCGTAAACAGGACTGGTCAGGCCAATGAGGGGTGAGTAGTCTGTCTTTACCTGCCTTATGTTAAATGTAGTACTCCACCACAGTGACTGCACAGCTCAGCTGGTGGAGTATGGGGTATAAAAAAAAAAGACTTCAGCATACTTGGTGAACAATCTCGCAAACATTAATAAACCTGGTGAAATCTGAGGAGCATATTACTAAATCCATCAATCAATAAGGCAACCAGAATAGGATAAACAGCGAACTGAGTATTTAAACAAGCAGTTGGATTGTCAAAACGTTTGGGTTTTTCTGCTGATCCAGAACCAGATTCAATAGAGGAATCCCATCCAGCACGCAATAAGGAGGTACTGAGCTGCTGCTAGCACAGAAATTGATGTTTTCATCTGAACATAAAGAACACTGACAATTCTAATGATCTGATGAGAATATGATTATTATATGAGTATGATCATCGTTATTCAAAATCATAATTAATAGGAGATGCATAAAAGTCACCGATGCATTCATCTAAGGGGACCATTAATGCACCACTTTGTTGTTGTTGGGGCACTATTAGCTACACACCACACATGGAAAATGTGAGACGCACTGTAATTGCAAAAATGGTGGACCTGCAAATTCTACATCAGTTTGTTCCGGTTCAAGTGTCATTTGGACCTTTATCGGAAAAAAGGCTATCACATGATTGTGTACTTTGGCCCATTGTTTTGCACATGCGTACAACCAAGTTACTGGTATGTTAGTTAACTTTGTAGCCTCGTGTGTAGCTTTCTTAGTTATGAAGGTAGCTAAAATGGTTCTGTAGCTGGCTTTATTGACTCAAAAGTTAGCAACTAGCTAGTTAGCTGCAAACTTGCTAGGTAATAAAGCCACGTAAAATTTGGTTCAATTCATATCACAGAAATGTTGCACTCTGTAGCTAAACGAAGTCAGCACTGCTGGGCCTGGAGTCGCTGGCTACCTGGTTAGCTTGATAACCAAGTAAGTAGAGTAGTTGCTGAAATGTTAATTTTCTTTCGCTAAGAACTTAGCTTGCAGTATTTTAGCCAGCAGGCTAATAACGGTTAATAATGTTCAACGCAGATCCTATGTGAATAAACACACAGTTAGGCATACTTAGCCTATAGCCAATAAGTAGTTGATACGTCCAAATGACACCTGAAACGGAAACAGACTGATGCAGGGTTTGCAGGTCCACCATTTATGCAATTACACACACAACATTTCTGTGCACACATCCTTGAGCACACATCCACACATCCAGAGTTTCCTCTGTCAGAAACTGTAATTTTGGGGGACAAACTTCAAGAAGATAATGTTTGTAACTATTTTAGGTCATTTTGAGACATTGATGCTTGTTAAATATGGTTTAAATAGTTGCAACATTAGATTAGCCTGTAACCAGCTGTAAATGTTCCAGTAGTGAAGGGAAAATGGAGCTTTAAAATGAAGACAGCAGTTTGCACATGAGCAAGACCATACAATTCAGTTTCAACTCATGCTTTCAACTCATGTAATTTCCAGCATGCTAGTACATGCTACTAGAATGTATGTGGCTGTAATCCATCATTAGACAAATCAAATGCAATAAAAGTAGCCTCAGCTAAACTGACACTCAATGGTTTCGCAATTTTATGTAGCCTATGAATCTCCTAATGTGTATTAGTAGGTACTACTTTTCTGACTCACTGTCATGTGTCAGAGAGAGAGAGAGAGATGGTACAAGGCATTGAGCAGGGAAGCAAATCTTGAAAATTAAGACAGAATACAATCGACAATAGTAATCCTCATTTTGGCTAACTTGCACATATTAACAGTTGGTACTAGTCTTGTGACATGTTTCCGTCTGGTGGGTTCACAGCAAAGACAGGGAGGGACAGAGAGAGTACAAGATGATGTTAACAGGGAAGGAGAAAGTGCCATGGAGCTGGGTGAGAAAGCAGCAGTGTTTGAAAGGTAAAAGGACAGTCACACAAAAGTACATGAAAGTAACTAAGATCAAAAGAAACTGGAATCTATGATTTTGATAGTCAATAATGGCAGCCAAATTTGCTCAGCTTCCTGCAGAGCCTGTTATCCTTGAATTACATGTTTAAACAATCTAAATTGGGTATAATATCATATCACTTTGAATAATTTTATCAGAGGACACTACCAAGGGAATTTGATATTCCCTGTTATTTTATTCCCTTTGTTATACTGAAAGCCAATGTTTTTTTTAATCATCCTACCCTTTAAACACTATAAATAAGTAAATAAACTATTCTCTGGACCATTGACTCAATATCTAGACTTGTCCTCATATTACAATACATAGATTTTTCAGGTTAATTTGGTCAACATGCTACTTTATTTCAGCATAGACAGGAGCAGAGCCATAATTGCCCATAGGCTACCATGCTGATCCGATGTTTATTGTCCTAATATTGAACCAGTAGCTGCTATGGCTACCATCATATAGTTATCAGCTGAATGCTTTTCAATATATATTCAATATATTCAACATATATTCAACATACATACATACATATATATATATATATATATATATATATATATATATATATATAAAACATAAAAAATGACCAAGTTCTCAATTAAGTGTTCCTTCTATTTGGAACCAATTATGGAATTATACTATGGACACAGCTATTTTTTAAATTAGTATTGCATAAATGTGAAACCCAGCGACACAATAAATAAAGATTTCACAGCAGGTGTTGGAGATGGGCCCATTTTATGCTGTGTTTGCAGTTTACAGTGCTGTTAATATGTAAAGACTAGAAACTGACGTATTGAAAGTGTGCATCTTGCGGTCTAAAAGGACACCTCACCCATTTGCAACACCACATCACCTTGGGAAAAGTCCCTTGATTGCATTTCAGCAGTACTTTCATCACTTAGGACAGAATGCACTGACCAATCAAGCAGCAACAAGGGACTTAATTAGCACTAGAAATAAATCAGGAAGTCCAGGAGGGACTTACTTAATGCCAAAAAAAAACCCAAAAACTTCCAGTTCACCGGCCCACCAGAATGATGCACTAGCATCTCAGATATCATTTCAAGCACCAGAAAAATTTATAGGAATAATTTGAGCAAGTTGTTTGCCTGGAGAAGCTTAGAAAATGTTGAGAAATTATTTTCCATTTTGATCGGCGGTCATTTTTCACAGTAAGGTGGTCACCAACAAACATAACACAGACACACATTTACCATTTGACCAGTTGCCCAATGCCAGAACATGCGTGCTTACTACATCTGCATAGTGCACAGGAAAACAATTTCAACATGCTTCTTATTCCATCTCCACCATGTTTGGCTTTTCGAGCACGTGTGGAATGCATGCAGAGTGCAAGCAACAAAGCGCAGTGTGAAAATACGACTAGCCAACGTCCGTGTCCCCACGCCCATCTGCGGCCGGACGAGTTGAGCATGTCGGGGCCTTGCGGAAGGCAAGACCGTGCCAGGGCCATTAGCAGTTAAAAAGCAGCAAACTGTCTGCACAGCTCTGAGGCTTGCCCCTTAAAATGGGCATAAGAAAAAATGGTATATTCTGTGAAGAAGAAATGCTGCACCAATTCTACAGACAGTTTTGGGGCCCGGGTGCCTTATATCTCAAACTCATTTATTTATTTTTATTTTTTATTTAACCTTCATTTTACCAGGAGAGTCCCATTGAGACGAGAATCTCTTTTACAAGGGAGACCTGGCCAAGAGGGCAGCTCAGTTAAAAGATATTACAAGGAGAAACAGCACATTAAAATAAAATACAATACAGTACAAAGCAGACACAACAACAGACACAGCAGACAAACCCATTATAAAAATATCTTTGTGGTAAATGCATTTCGTACCCAGATATAAAATTCAAAATGAGACACAAACCGTGCTCATTTTCAGACAAGATTGTGGATATTAAACCTTGATTATTGAGTACTGTAAACTAAGGGATAGACTGCTTTTTTGATGGACTATCGTGGCCTGAAGGAAAAACCAGTAGGCCGCATGAAATGAAGTACATGTCGAATCCTTGGTCTGCATGTCATTACATATTCACTGAAATGACATTCATGGAGCACATTACCAAGCTAAAAGCACAGAAGCAGACATGAGGCACTCTTCAGGGCATCATTAAATCCACCTCAGGCAATAAATTCTACCTTTCATGGGAACAAATAACAATATAAGCATATGGCATAAAGGCCTGCAGTATTATATTATTTTATACCGACCACAACATTCTCATTCTCTAAGAATGGCCTGGGATCAAAATAGGTTGCATTGTGATGATAAAGTAATAAAAAAAAAACCTCTTAAGTTCGGCAGCCAGTATAAGCAAGATCCCTTTAGAGATCTGCCAAAAACACAAGACAGTCCACTTGGTTAGAGGAAAGTGCTGCGCATTTTATTTCCAATGTTTCCTGCTGAAGAAAAACACACTCTACTTGATGAGAAGAGCCTGACATGCTTGCGTATTTGTGCTAGCAGTATAATAGTTTTCCACCACACAAAACAATTCCAGTCAACGGGTAGTGAGGTTTTCCATACGTCATCATCTCTTGCTGCAGAAAATCAATCAGCTATACTTATTTATTTCTTTATTTTTATTCAAAACCTGATTGGTTATGCACCAGTTGAAAAAATGGTTATTCAAAAGCAAGAGATATTTTTGAAATATGGACAATGTTTTCAGTGCAAGACTGCATATTGTTCATAAACTAATGAGTCCATGACATTCAAAAAATGCCATTAGACCTTTTGCACTCCAAAAAGAAAAAAAGTCTCTCCAAACTTGCAACAGAGAAGCTCACTGTAGAACTACCATTCATATTTCTAGACATGAGCTAATTCAATATTCAAAAATAAAACTGAAAGTGAAGTTCCAGTGCTCAGAATTCTGAAGGTTATGCTAAAATGCTCAGAACTCAGAACACTAACTTTAGTTTCAACCATTCAAATATCATAAAGTAAACAGGATTTCATAACATTATTTTTCCCCAACACCAGTGTCTCAAAAAACACAATTATAAAAACTTGCCTGTAGCTGACAACTTGTATTTTAAAAACAGCTACCTGGCATACAGTCTCTAAACTGAAAACATTACAAACTAAAAGTTTGTATACTGTAAGACTAGTCTGCAGAGAAACTGAAAATGACTGACCATGAAAACAACTATAGCGAGGCAATACTGACTGTGAGTCCAAGGAAGGGAAGGGTGACTCCAGCCAAGCCATAAAAGCATGAAATGCGGGAACAGTGAAGAGGGAACACTAAAGAGAGAACATCAATCTGTCGATGAGAAAGCAGCATTTTTCCCAGCTCAATTTAAACTGCTCCTAGCGCTGTTCATTAATGAAGGCATCCATCTGCACCGAGTGACACATTAAAACACGTTTTGTACAGAAGGTGTAATTCCAGTTTTTAATCAGCGGAAAGCGAGACTCATTTCTGTATGATGTGCACTTTCTGCATCAATTATAATACAAGAGAATCTATTCATTGCTTAAAAAGAAGCAGGAAAAGGACAGATTGCTCCTGAGGTCGTACCCTGTTCAGCTGACTGGTCAATCTGTAAAACTGAGGTTTGGATCGGCTATGTGCTGCAATTAATCAAGACCCGCTGCAACTAATCAACTATTGCTATGTAGTAGTGCTAATTGATGTGAATATCACTATAAACAGAGTGTTCAACGGGCTTGTGCATTCATTTGCTAAAATGATAAACCCTAACAAACCATAGCCATGCATTATACCATCTCAACACCCTCTTGGTCAATCATTATCCAGTATTTATTTATTTATTATTTTCACATCATTTACAATATATTTTTTATTCATATTTCTTGACATAATGAAAGTTTTTTTTTTTTTTTTTTTCATATTTTAACACTCCAATGAACAAAGGGGACTTTCAACAGCTAGTTAGCTACATCTGCATCATAGAACTCAAAACTGAACAAAATTGCATTTGCTTTTTAAAAAGTACATTTTTTTAGTTCTCCTAGACCTGTGACAGGTCTTAGTGCATTCCAGTTATAATGGAGGTTAGTGGTCTGTCTAAATTTAAGGTTAGTTTCCCTGACCCAGACAGAATTAATGATGGAACAATGTAAACCAGACCAAGTACAAGTTCACCAGTCAAGGCATGACATGTGTATGAAAATGAGCACAGGTTGTTCGAACTTGGAGAATCCTGCATTGTGAACGCACCGTCCTCATTATTGTTGAAAGTGTTCATCGCCACTATTCATGCCACTAGCAAGCCTGTGTGTGTATGTGTGTGTGTGGCGGTGGGGCGGGGGGGAACGTTCCGTACAGCCAACATGTAGCAGTCTTTACAGTGAATACAAGGTAATCCACCCCAACAAGTCACCCACAGGCAAGAATACCCTGCTGAGAAAAGCTTACTGCAATTCACAGCTTAATAAGTGAAGAGCAGGAGCATGTTGCTGTATTAAAGCGCTACTTCACTTTCGCCAATGGAGGGGGAGGAGCCATTTTTGGGATGGCAGGTATGCCATCCCGCCAAGTTACGCCTTGGCGGGGGCATGCCCCATACTATTATTTACATGCAAAGTCACAGTAGGTCTCTGCTGTCTCTCAGATGAGCACCAAAGGCTAGGCTGGTAAGCAAGGTCTGAAAAATAATTTTCTATATGAGTGACCCCTTAAGATGAACAGTCCCTATTAATAGTGAAAAGGAACTAAGTCCTCAGAGCCATCTGGACAAAGAAGGTAACGAATTCAGGCTGTGAAAGTGGTCGGCGGCGAACAGGTCCTGTGCTCAAGTTCGCACTCGTTTGGGAAGAGTTTTAAGACATTCTTCTCGGCACCCCACAAGGTCCAACTTCCTGGATACCCGGAGTAATCTACTGAAAAGTTTTGTCTTCCTGCAAGGAACAATTTTATCCTTTCTATCACCACAGGCAGGGTGTTTGGCTGAAGCACCGGCAAGTTTGCGAAGCAGGGCCCAATAATAAATAAGGGATTCCAATTGTGGCAGGAACGCTCCATTGATCAAAAGGCATTTAATCACTGCACCCCGAAGTACCCTAAAGAAATACAAGCAGCTTGCTCATGCTTTTGAATAATGAGCTCATTTCTAATTTAGGGTGAGATTTTGCCTGATGAAGCTACTTTTGGCAGAACCCCAGTGGTTTGTGGAGGAGAACTCTGAAGTGATGCCGAATGCTTGCCCTGGACTTCGAGCCGTCTAGCTGCAGCAGAGCCACAGTGGGCTCCCCAGACTAATTCCTCTAATTAACCATTTTCCTCACATACTTCCAAGCCTTCCACATTGATTTTTCCAGAAATAACCCCAAAACAGCACAAAGCACAGGTGAGACTGCGCAGCAGTGGAATCATATCTTTCCACCATTATCAGATTGCTTTTTTTACGACAATCATAAATGTTGGATCATTGGAAGGACTTTCTGTAAGCATAGTTTACATTCACGAAAATAGAAAGACACCATCCTCAATCAGCCCGCACCCCCAACAGCAGTCCTAGGCATAGAAAATACATTCAGTTGCCTAGGGAAAGAAATTTGTAATTTAATCATTTAAATATTTATCCCTCTGTTTGTAATTATATTTTCATATTTTTATTACTTAAATTGAATATTTAGGTAAAATGGCTACCAGATAGGCTAGGACCACCACTGCTCATCTCCAGGAGAAACACCTCACCGAAATACCTTGTACCATGGACAAATACAACATCACCACTCAATTGACCGTGTAGACTGGATGTCAAAGGTTAAACGGCCAAAAAGAATAAATTAAGAAGCTGTTCAGAACATGCATTTGTCTGCCGGGATGACATCATACATTCCGCAGCTGACACTTACAATCACACTCACCAAGTGACTTACCAAGGCTGGAAGGCGATGGATTCTTTGTGTTAAGTGTCCAAAACATGTCCTCCTGAAGTAGCCTACTAGTCAGCGCTTGTCCTTGCACAGATGAGACCGAGTTATTCCTACAAACACAGAATGGGAAGCACTTGAACCACTGTTTAATCCTCAACTACCACCAAGAGCATTACACTAATAAATATTACACACACACGTCCAGCAGTATTTGGACAGTGACACAATTTTTTTTTCATTTTGGCTCTGCACTCCAGCACACTAGATATGAAATGAAATAATGAATATGATGTTAAAGGCATAATATGCAAGATTTTTACTGTGAAAATATTATAAAACAATTATGCTCAGTCATTGCTATCATACTCTGGCAAACTGTATATCGCTGTTGTTGTTGTTGTACAAGAACAAAAGAAAACGTGTATAGGTTGGCCACTACAGTGGTTTGCTTATAATGCATTTGTAAATATGCATGCTTATGTACAGAATTTTGCCATGCTTCCAGGCAGGCTACAGCAGACTGAAACCCACTGGTGTGGTGCTAGCAGTGGCTAGCGTAGGTGAGTTCCATCTTCACAAAAGTAAAGCTAGCTACCCCATAATGGAGGGAATGGGGGGGGGGGAGTGGAAGTTTTTGCTATATTTTTGTGCTCTATTGGATTGAGATCTCGGAACTGTGTGGGCCACTGGCAGTAAACCAGCTTGAGATGACGCAAGGTTTGTGACATAGTGCACTATCCTGCTTGAATTATTCCTTTGAAAAAGGCTGGATTGTGGCCATAAAGAGGTGCTCATGGACAACAACAATGCTTAGCCATGCGCTGGCATTCAAATGACGCTCATTTGGTATTAAGGGGCCAAATGTGTGCCAAGGAAACATTCCCCACAACATTACACCACCAGCAGCAGCCTGCACCATTGACAAAAGGCAGAATGGATCCATGGATTCATGCTGTTCATGCCCAATTCTGACCCTACCATCTGTATTTTGCAGGAAATGGGGGAACACAACACAGCACATTTCTGTAAAATGGCAAAACATGCACACATGTCAATACTATGAAATAAAAACTGATAGTATGTACTTATGTCCCATATTGATCTTTTGATCTCAAATCCAAATGCCTTACGTGTATAGCAAATATAACAACTTTCAATTTTTTTCCACACTGATCAAACACAAATGACAAAATACCACAAAAGTAATTGAAACACATTTCAAATACACACAATTAAAATACTGCCCATCTCTGCCAGTGAGTATGTGTGTGAGTGACAGTACACATACACCCTGTGCCTTCACCTCAGTGGCACGCAATGTTGCTCTGAGGAGAGTAAACCCGCCTCCAAGTAAGAGGAAGTGTGCCCTGTCCTGATAAATAAAATAACATGCATGTGCCTCACTTACATTGGAAACTCCTTCCACTGAGTAAGAACCACTTTGAAAGACCTGACTTTGTTAGCCTTACACCTGACCACTGGCAATACTGTATACTGGAAACAATGATGGCACGCTGTTGCTCCATCAACACTGGTTAGCCTGCATGGCCTTCAGTGATCACTCAGGGAGTGCACTTTTATATTGAGCCCAAACTCTCTTAGACACGTGCGCCACAGAACAGAGATGGACAAATGGCCATTTATCTCTTTTTGAAAACTGAACTCCCTGTGGATGGGAACAACTCACAACACACAGTGGCTGGAATCACTTAAGATCTTACTACTGAATTATTAGTACAATTAGTTGAAACCATTGATGGGTAGCTTAAAATTGGTACACTAACTAGCTGGTACAGCCAAGAAAAGCTCAAAGTGACTTGACTAATACTGTATACTGTTCTATTCAACAACACCATGTTGTCATGCAAGATGTTTCTGTGCTGCTGTTCTACTAGCCTTTTTATTTGCATTAATCTGTACATCTGCCAGATAAGATTGCATAATAAACATGCAACACAATCTATAATGTATTGTGTAAAGTTTACTGCAGTATTAATTTGAAAAAAGTTCATTATTTCAACTTAAGACAAGGTTTACAGAATAGACAAACGCACACAAGCTCCAAGATCCACCAACTACTATAGCACTGCCTTCCTTTTTTGTGTGAAAAACCTTGCATTTAATGCCTTAAAACAGGACTCCAGTAAAAGAGGCAGTACCATCTGGCTCCATCAAGTGTGTTTAACAATCTGTCATATTTTACAGATCAGCAACCTTGGACCTGGAGTGTTTGAGAAGACAGATTATGGTCCATCCAGACAAAGCACTACTAAACAGGTTAAAATGCTAGGCTAAGTGAACTCAGGTGACCCGGTGTTAATCGTATTCTGTATTTCACTCAGACCAAGAGCACCTGCAAGACTGTGGCACTCAACACTTTTTTGTGTCCCCATATTAATATACACTTCACATGCATTTTATTTTATTAGTGAACACTTGGGCACTTAGTGCACCATGTTTTTACATTACATACAGATTAGACTTGGGTGGAGAGTTTTTACTGCTTCTTAAAATAGCCTTTGAAAAGTTTTTTTTTTTTTTTTTTTTTAATCTGGAATTCAGCAAGATTTCAAATTTTCATTATTTTAATACCAGAGATGGTTGCATAAGAGAACTTGAAGCTGATCTCAATCATTTGCCGATTACAAATTTTTTTGTGCCTTTGGGCGTACACTATCGTACACTATTACAAAGGCGACACCCAGTGGTTAATATACAAATTGCACGCATTTACCACTCAAAGCCAGTTGAAAACCAAAGTAAACAAGGAGCTCAAACCGGTGTGTTATTCAATGTGTAGACCTGCTGCAGAAATCAGGAGACGTTCATTGATAGTGGGTTTATGAAAAAAGATGATTTCTAATCCTAATTAGTCACACACCGAAATAATGCGACCTTTACTTGCACAACGCATTAAAACGTCGATAAATCCCCTTGGATATCTGCAATCTTTTTGATTCGCAGACAAGTGCTTACCATTTCAACAGCAAGGCCGAGTGGCCGACTAATTAGTGTTGTTGTGAGTTTCAAAAAAATAAACCATAAAGTTCAACATTTAGTATCTTACACAAGTATAGGCCACATTATGAAACAACCGACCGTAGAAATTGAAATCAAGCGACAAGTAGTTCATGTCTAAGAAAATCCCATCTATAGCTTGTCAACACAATCAATTTTCAATCGAATATTTTGTCGGGTGTCTGTCTTTCGCGCTGCGCACTGGAACGAACATTATTATAGTACCCTGTTGAAGATTCAAATGAAAATGGGAACAGTGGGGTTTTATGTAGATTCCTAAGCAGCCACACCAGGTAAATTTCTAACCTCGTGAAAATTGTATGGTGCCAATTAAACCAATTAAGAACTATAGAAAAGTAGATCATGGTATGCAGAAACGGTGGGCATACGTATTAAAACCAAAATCGTAACATTATAATTTGGAAACATATAGCCTACAAGAGGTTGGTATTATTTATAATTAAAATGTATAAATGCATACATAACTTTTTAAAACCCTTTTTGCTTGATGTATTCCACTTCAGTGCATCTGAAAATGAGTAATGATGTTGCAAAAAAGAGGGGGAAAGCACCCGGTGAGAGAAAGACGACTAAAAGAAAAGCCAAAAGAAGGGAGACTTACGCGGTGTATATCTACAAAGTCCTGAAGCAGGTACGCTGCGATGGCGTAAAAATCAGTGGAGTGCTTCCCGGATCGACCTTGCAGGGCCTGCATGGCCTGTTATGTGTACTTGAACTTGTTTGTCATTAAATAACCCACTATTTCATATTCTTGTCATTTTCCCCACTGTCTGGCATGTCTGAAAGGTTCACCCAGACACCGGTATCTCGAGCAGAGCAATGAGCATAATGAACTCCTTCGTCAACGACGTCTTCGAGCGGATAGCGACAGAAGCTTCCCGACTGACCCAGTATAACAAGCGGTCCACCATCACCAGCCGTGAAGTGCAGACAGCCGTCCGCCTTCTGCTACCCGGAGAGCTCGCGAAACACGCCGTCTCTGAGGGTACCAAGGCGGTCACTAAATACACCAGTTCAAAGTGAAACTTTAATTCCTCCGGAAATTGAGACACTTTATATGTATTCAGTGCGTCAAATGAAAAATGCTGCACAGGTTCACTATAGTATGCATATAAATCCGTACTAATAGACCTACTTCCCAATATTACTATCAGTAGATCTGTGCAAAATGTCACGCAGAATATTATTTGACGACCTCGGATGTATCCATTTGACTCGACGCATTTTGTGGGGCATTGTGGCAGGGCACTGCAAGAAGTGCATTTTGTTTTGGCCATGTTTATTTTGTTAAATAAATATGCGTGCACAGTACTGCCTCAGTGGATTGATTGTGAAATGCGAACACCTCTCCTGGTACATTTTACATAAAAAAATATCGCTTTAATGCGTTATATTCGCATACTCCAAGAACCGTTTAGCCAGTGGTTTTACCATTCAGGTAAAAATATTTGAAGAAACTACAAATTAAGACGTGCATATTCCATTTAGTATAAAAAAATAAATAAAAGTAGAGATTTCATATACAAATGTACTAAACAAAACCGTTGTACTTAACACAGGAGTGTTGCATTGTGTAATGAATGGCTACAAAATAGTTCATGAGTAGTGTACTCAAAATGGGTATTTCAATCAAGTGTTAACCTTCCCATTGCATGTTACTGTATAGGTACATTAATGTCAGAGTATAGAAACATTACTTTGCAAGCTTCCTAGCTACTGTTACTTCTGGTTTCACACTGGTTTTTTTATTTTATTTTTCAAAGGTTCTCAAATGCATGCTTTGTGCAACATGATGTTGTAATGGCATTGGTCTGGACACTTATGGAGCAGCTTCCCCTGAACTTTATAACACACCAGTCTAATTACTTTGGAGACATGAGACATGATACACAAACTGTTTAGTGGACCCTGGTATTTCTGCAGTGTCTGAGGTGGTCACACTTAGTTGCATTCCTCCTCACAGGTTCCATGGTGTTAGGAGACCCATATACTAGAACCAGTGCTAGCTGGGTAGTATAGCGCTGTGTATAATACAAATATATTCTGCTTTTGCAGCCCAAGCATCTGTCGGCATATATCACCACAGCATATTTTCCCATCCTGAAGTTCCATCATGAGCTGCTGTTAAGTGTTGGTGTCCAGTTGGTCTTTTGTGTGGAATCAGGTGGAAACTGTTCTGATTCAGTACATTGCCACAAACTTATAGGTCCTTTTGTGGTGTAATATCAATGAGCTATCAGCAAAATCCTTTTTATACAGAAATGTCTGGGCAGGAATTACTTGCTATGGCCTTGCTTATTGTCAGCTGCAGTGATGTGTGTAGTCCCTTGGTAAAGGCTTTGTCGAAAGGCTGGGCTGTGTACTCCATGTCTGTGAGGAAAAAATGATTGAACTAATGAGGTCTTGCTGGGGTTGGAGGGGAAAACCAAATGAGCAGGCCCTAGAGTTTTGATGGCCATAAACAAGAGTTGCTATTGTGGCCCTAAAGTGAGTCTCCACCACACCTATCCCTGTCCGTGATCACAATATCCCTTCTGCCAGTCTGTCATCGCATCCCCCCCCCCCCCCCCCGCCCCCTCTACCGGTCTGAATGCACAATCACACACACACATCCCCACCCCCAGCACGCTTTATGCACTCATAACCCCATCCCCTAAATCTCCCTCTGGACCCACCAATCTTCCTCCATACCCCACCCCCCATTTTTATCTGATGATGTTTGCTGGAGGAAAGCACAATTTGTGACTTCCCTCAGTGTCAATGTGCAGTTGAAGGACATCTCCCACCCACATGGCCAGCTGTTCTCTGTCGTGCTGCCTCAACAGCAGAGAGTGTCATTTTATATGAGTTAAATCTCTTACTTGATTTTTGGGGATTCAGGCTCATTCTAGCCTAATATTTCCCATTTTTCTGTAAAGCAAATGTGACGTCACTAGAATAGGACTATACAAATTGCATAAAATTGGAAACAATTCATACATTGATAAAATAATTCTTAGAACAGAGTATTTCATCAATGTTTTTTGTGACAAATTGTGCTGTCCTTTTGTTTATTTGAGTGAGTTCTACTGGTTAAACCAAGTTAAATAAAAGTAATTTGTTCTTCCTGCAAAATGATTAGGGATTCACCTCAGCTGTACAAACCTCACGGTTATGGACTGACCAAGTCAGCCAAACAGGTATAAACCGGAGACTATAAAATAATGGTAAAACAGTCAATGTCACCTTCCATTCAGAAACACAGAGGAGATCAACCTATCCCAGGATATGGTGGTAACACAAGCAATAGAACACCAATGGTGATTGGAGGATGCTTTCTGGCTAATTTATGGTTAATACCTAAAGGGAGTGTATCATATAAAAATAATGCAACTGCTATGTATGTATATGATTGTGCAAATGATTCAATTTCTTAAAATAGCTTTCTGTCAAAATTACAAGCATTTCAAGGTATCAAATGACAAAGGGCAGCATTATATTATAGCCATCTCCGCTACAGATACAGTAATGCAACCAGACTCATCCCATATAACTTATGGTGGTAAGTTGTCATGACTTGCTAAATGTCACACCATAATCCAAGGCACTTTGCACATTTTACACCGAGGCAGTGTCATTCATATACATATCTTAGATATGTGAATACTGGAGAAGTATCATTACTAGGGCCATGAATTTGTCTCTACAATGTGACCTGCAGGTATTTAAACTTGTATTTCAATAGTTATCCTGAAGGAGTGCTGATGTGGTGACCAACACCCCAGGATCAGCCTTAGGAACCCCAAAGAATGAGATGGCACCAGCAGGTCCAACAAGTAACAATTTATTGCCCAACATGCACACATAGGGAGAGCACCTCCTGAGCAGTTCAAGAGAACTCTGAGGTAACAGATACATCCATTTGGCAACAAACATGTTGGGCACACTCATAGAATGTATACACCAATTACTTCTCACCATGGTGATCTTCAAACACAACTCTTCACTGACAACCTCACCTGGCCTTGAAGTGGCCAGATGAGGTAGCGAATAGGATAGAATTCAAAGAATGATAGCAAAGATTAGGTCATGACCCCTATGGCCATTGGACCACACACACACACATATAGTGCCAGACGGGCTGGTTTGAGTATTTCAGAAACTGTTGATCTACCGGGATTTTCACAGAGAACCATCTCTAGAGTTTACAGAGAATGGTCCAAAAAAGAGAAAATATCCAGTGAGCGTCAGTTCTCTGGTTGAAAATGCCTTGTTGGTGGCAGAGGTCAGAGGAGAATGGCCAGACTGGTTCAAGCTGATAGAAAGGCAGTAACAGTAATTCAAATAACCACTCGTTACAACCGAGGTATGCAGAAGAGCATCTCTGAACACACACCACGTCAAACTTTGAAGCAGATGGGCTACAGCAGCAGAAGACCACACCGGGTGCTACTCCTGTCACCTAATGAAGTGGCCGGTGAGTGTGTATATATATATATATATATATATATATATATATACATATATATATATATATATGACATTTATGTACCTGTTTACCATTCAGAACATCTACAAGGCATTCCCTCACTTTCCATCGAGCCTACTCCCCCCTACCGGGAATCCAGGCCCACTGCAGCTGTGAGGCTCCCACTTCCACCGGAACGCCAGAATCATTCCGTCAGCATGACTGCGAGCCGCAGCTATGCCACATCAGGTCCCTATAGGCCAGGGGTGGCCAACCCAGGTCCTAGAGAGCCGCAGGGTCAGCTGGCTTTTGTTTTTACTCGGCACTTAATTGATCAATTAAAGCAGTTGATTACACAGTTAACTCACCTCACCTGGTTTCTTTTGTCTAAGTGGTTGTTCTGTTTAAGGTGAAAACAAAAACCAGCAGACCCTGCGGCTCCCCAGGACCAGGGTTGGACACCCCTGCTATAGGCACTCCAATGGCACAGTTAAGTGCAGTGGTCTCCAATCCTGGTCCTGGAGAGCTACAGGGTCTGCTGGTTTTTGTTTTCACCTTAAAGTCAGCACCCAATTGAGACCCAAGACACCAGGTGAGTTGAGTTAACTGTGTAATCAACTGCTCTAATTAATTCATGAAGTGCAGAGTCACCATGAAAACCAGCAGACCCTGTAGTTCTCCAGGACCAGGGTTGGAGACCACTGCCTTAATCATTCATTACTCGGAGTGTAAATGCTTTGGGCTAACAGAACATTTATATTATTAAGTTATTCCTTGAAATAGTTAGGAAATTTTTTTATAATTTCTCTTCATTTTTTGATTTATGAGTATGAGAATAGGCTGTCACATGCAGAATTTTGTCAATGAAAATGCCATATTGTTTTACAGGCCAGGATAATGGGGTTATACAGTGGTAAAACCATGGTAGCATTGCAATGTTTAGTTGCCAGTTTATTTTTTATTCTCCGTTTTATTGTAATGTTTAATTATATTTGTAGACCCATTCAATCGCTGCATTGCCTTTCATCAATGCACGAGCTGCACACGAGCGCGCTCATCCTCTGAAATACGGGCAGCCAGCCATTACTTCTAAACTGCGCTGCAGTCGGCCAGCTGAGCTGCCACAGCTGCTGCACCAGCAGGCTGTACAACTACTGCAGCTGCTGCAGCCAGATCGGAAGCCACTCGACCGAAGGAGTAGTTTTCATATTATAATGACGCCCTCCCTCCCAGCCGTGGTCAGCACTAGCATGGTCCAAAGTCGATCTGAACAATAGTGGTCATACTGTCCCATGCGAAACGGTCGTGAGCGACCCACAAGAGGATAAAGTTGTATTTATCTGAACTTCCTCCAGCGCACGCGTCATTTTTCACACCAATAAGAAAACAGACAGACACTCAAGAAAGTACGTAGCACCTGAATAATGAAGAGTTACTGTAATACGATGTAGATCTGTTTCACCAGTCGGCAATCGGCAGCCTAGAGACATCGCGCACCTGTGAATTACATCATGATGTGCATTTTGCCATCGATGGGGATTTAAGGTGGGTGGAGAGGGACATACATTATGCACACATCAAATGAAACAACTATTGTACTTTTGCTCTTTTCAAATATTTGCGCGACAGTCGGCTAACACACGAAATCGCAATCTTCCTGAAAGCACCTGGAATCTGCCTTCGTCACCGTTCTTTACGGTGCATTGCAGTCAGTCTTCTCATATTGGTTCCAACCCCCTTTATAATTGTTTTCCTTAGACATCACTATAAGGGTGGTTCACATCCTGAAGCGCTCCACCGAAAACTTTGTGCGCTTGTCAGATCGTTCATAGCTGACGTGGATTGTCCTTGGCTTGCTTAGTTTCGTTGCCGTTAAACTGATAGCATCACCCAGGTGAAGGCTGGCCTTTTGTCTGATCATTTAGAAAAGAGGAACATCAAATGTGATCTTCTTATGCCTCAGTGCGTGCTGTATAATGAGAGTAATTGGCTGTATTTATTCCCCAGCACGTGTCACTGGCTGAGGGGGTCCAGCAGTAATACACCGTGGGTCATAAATATTCAAAGTAAGAATGAATTGCAGCTTTTCAGTGCTTTCCACTAGAGGGCAGTCACAAGTCAAACACAGGAGTGCTACAAAGCTTGAATTAAAAAATCAGTTAGGAGATAAATTGCCTGAATTCTGCTTCTCTGTCTGTCACTTCTAGCATACATATAATATAGATTTTTTTTTAAAATATTTGCACTGCCGTATCGATACATACATACATTCTGTTCCCAAGATGTTGCTAAAATCTTTAGTCCTTGAATGATCTTAGATAGAATTATATGAAACAACAGTCAATGTAGTATACATAGTAATAAATTATATTCAGAATTCAATGACAATAATATCAGTAATTCAGAATTCTGGCAGATTTCTCATTCAAACATCCTCTTACAGACCCATTGGTTTTACGTGTTTTTGTGTGTGCTGTGTGTGTTCCATCTAAATTCTTTTTTCACACATTATTTTCCCCCAATATGGAGTAATTCTGCGATTCTACTTTTTCACTGGCCTGAAAGGTAGGCCTATATCCTTTGTCTTCTGACAATTTTCACGTTAATTACCAGAAAATCAATTTAAATAATACATTTATTTTATATAGAACCATTTTTTTTTTCTATTTATAATGTGTATTATAAAATAGAAATTGAACGGTTGTAATAATCTTGCAAAATAAAAAGAATTAACATTTTTTTGCAAACATTAAAAGTTCAACAAACACAATTGCAGTGCTGAATATATTCCACTAGGTGGTAGCATTGTACAGGCTTTTTATATTAATGGTGCTATCTGATTGTATTTCTCATGCAAAGTTGTTAGAATGAAAGGTGACAATTACAGTGGCCATTTTCAGGAAGGAGTGGATATGTGCACATAATGTGCAAATCACGTTGGTGTGACAATTACAAAATGAAAAATTAATAATAATGCAATTATTATATAGAAAGCAATATCAGGACTATTGTGTTTTATTCTATTTAGTAATTACGTTATTTTATATTACCTCCATTTAATGGACACTCTTATCCAGTAAATAAGGTTTAAAAGAGCAGCAGTAACTACAAATAAGAATAATTACATTACATTATATTACACTGCGTTCATTCATCCAAGCAATATTAGAGAACATAAGTGGATTTACATGATTCATAGTGCCAGACCTAGAAAACAACATTCCCAGGCCAGAAAACTATGCTAGGCAAGAACTAATCTATTCATAGCAAGCCCTTTGAAGAAAAATCTAAAGATACATAACATTAACTACTACGCAAGGTAAGAATATCTGAAAATGAGCAACAATTCTGCTGTCCTGATCACCATTGAAAGTTTGAGTGCAGACAGCCATCGTGACTAGACGGAGTCCAACTTGCATAAATGCATAACCTCAGGTGTAATAGCTGGTTTGTGGAGTGCATTGCAACCGGACTATGGTATCCTGTTCAGTAGCGTTCTGAAGAGAAACTGCCTGCTCATGTTGTGTTAAACAACTAACATCCCAGCATGGGATTCTGTTGTTTGTAATTAACTCAGAAACTACACATCACCGAGCTGAATATCAGTCTGAGAGCCGTGACAGAAGGATCTTGCTAATCAACAGGTCCGGTTCTGTGAAAACACCAAGCAAGAGAAAACTTAGACTTCAAATAAGATGTTAAGAGACCGCGTGTTAAAAAGAGCGACTCTTGTACCACAGTTGTTTAAAGGTTCATCGACAGGAGCGACTGGGTTGCCTATAAAGGATAACGCGTTAATTTGAACACCATGGGGCGCCGGTTTGTCCATAGTGACATGAAAAAGTTTGGACCGCGTGAAATTGTAGTCCGGGAACGCTGACGGGCACCCAAAGTACATATCTTAGAGGAATTATAATACCAAGGCCCTTAAGCAGTCTTAGTGAATGGGGAAATCTCCGATGGCGATCAGAAAGAGGGTAACGTATGGCTATGGTTAGTAAAAGTAAAAACATTTCAAGCCACCAGTAAATATTTAGTGTCACAGAGAAAGAGTATTAACAATAAATAGATTTTTTTTTTAAATAAGATCACAGTATGAGATCAAACCAGTACGAGTAGCAGCTTCGCACCGGCAATTAGGAACAGGCAGGACGCCACGGAGATTCAACCAGTCAAGGCATTCAGTTCCACAGTTCCCAAAAACACAAGTGAGGATACTGCCAACAACCCAGTCGTTCCATTCTCCTCGACCAGCTAGTTAGCAAAGCCAAGACAGTGGAAACTCATTCGCTAAATGGACCGCTGACGGCCTACAGTTCAGCGAGTGGAGACGTAGCCTACTCACCAAGCAGGCCCGATGGAGTTGGCTGGAGGGGTGCCGGTAGAGGGCCAGCTGCGGGCAGATGGACAGGAGCACAGGCAAGCAGGTAGAGACGCAAGACAGGGAATCCGAGGCAGTAGCCGCCATCTGGGTGCAGAAGCAGCAGCATTGTAACGAGAAGGACCAGAAAGGACCGGAGCAACGCTTAGGCAGCAATATGAAGTGATTTACGAAGTGATGACACAGGAGTGCAGTGTTGCGGGTACGCTAGGCCGGGAAAGGCCGGTGATCAGAAGGCGGGTAGGTCTCGAATCCGGGGAGGACAGCAGGGGGCTGGCGGCGGCGAGAGGTGCTGCAGCCGGGGTGCAGAGCAGGCAGCAAGTGGGGGGTAGGAGGGATCCAATCGATTCAGTCTTTGTCAAAACTGATCAAACGCGATTTGGAAACTTGGTAGTCTTCCTGCAATAAATAGAAATATGAAGAAGACATGAGTGATGCGACAAAGTACATAAAACGGAAACTTAAAACACTTAGTAGACTTAATGAATACTAATAAAGCAAAGGACCGATACAAGGAGAGAGAAGGGAGAGCAGCGGCATCCAGATGCGCCAGCGTGCGCTCAACCGGAAGGGAGCATAGAGATGCTTTAAAGTTCACTGATAGTTCACTTTCTGGGGGACTGGTATTATTTCAGTTTTAGTGTATGTTTTTTATTGGCCAATACAGTTTTCTGTGTGATTAAGAATATTTTAAATGTGAGTTTATCAACTAGCTAGTTGAAGTTTCCATACTCTGCTAAGGTTATGTAGAGAATGGGTGACAGCAGCAACTCCTATCTCCTGGTTTCTGCTGAGGCAGGTATGAGTTTACATTACATTACAGGCATTTAGCATTTGGATAGTTAAGCTGCAAGATTTTGGAATGAGATAGCTAGCTAAGCTAACTCATAGGTTTATTGCACCAGAATTGTATCCCCCTGGTACTTTTCAGATGTTCAGTGTTCACTGGATGAGCTTGTTTTATGTTCACAGCAAAACTGAAAAAGTGTGCAGCCTGAAATTAGCTCATCGACCAACACTGATGGGTGGTTTTGGGTGGCTAGAGATATTGTATTTTTTGTGTGTGACACAAGTGTAGTCTGGTTTGACCTGTAATAGAACGTTGATTGGCTGTTTCTCCCAGTTAGACTTTATAAAGCAGGTTATAATTACATTTGCGCATGCAGGATGTACTCAGATGGACTACAACCCTTCAACATCCTTTACACATCTGCAGTGGTGTTATTTTAGGTAAAAAGGTTATTTTATGAAAAAACTAAATTCTTTCACAACTTCAATATGTGGCTCAGACTGTTGGAGTAAACAGCCATTCAGCCTTCCCTGAGATATACTCAGCCACTTAAATCATCCACCATAACAAGCACATTGAAACTGAATGGCACAGCTAGTTAAGGAACTTGTGTGGAATGTAGTTATGTGTCCTGTTGTCTGTGACAAACGTAAACCATGCCAGTGGGTCCTGTCTTGTGATAGATAGCATTGGCCAGGGAGGGGAGATTTTCTGTTGACAGGGTAGCTCCTTCTTTAAGTGTTACACATATCAATGTACGGTAGGTAGGTGGATGGGTGGGTGGGTGTCTGGGTAGGTAGGTGGGTGGCTAGTTAGATTAGTAGCCCTAGTGTGGTACTGTTGTAATATGACTGTAATCCATCCCTCTTTGCCTGGTTCAATACATCTGTTTGGACAAGTACTTCCTTCACAATGTCACTAAACTGCAGTATGAGCAGAAACAATATGCCTTTAATTTGACATAAAATTTAATTTCCATCTGTTTTCATTACTTGGTTCTCAGTCATTTTGTATGGATTACCTGTGTGGATTTTGTGTGGAATCCCTTTCCAAGAGACCAAAAGCAACCTGTATTTGTCAATTCTCTAATAAAGCCTGAATATGCATATAATGATCCTGTGGTATTTAACTGCCTAGATAATAAGATTTGCGTCGCATGATATAGCTAATCTTTTGATTAAATTCTGTATAGATTTAGTGCTAATTTAATCACGCAAAGTGGCATTCTTTCAATGGTCTTTGATTACAGAATAATCCAACTAAGGGGGATTAAATAAATGCAGCTCAAACAAAAATAACCAAAAGGAACTGATTACAAATTTTCTAATTAGCGTAATGTTCCTTATTGCCCCTCCCCCACCATATTATATTTAGTATTTATTCACATTTAATCCCTGTATTTGTCATCAAACCAGAAAGTGTAACATCCCTTGTTAATGTGCTGTTTTGTGGCCTACCCCAGCCCACTCCCACCCCCACCCCCTATCACTATCTCTTTAATGATATATCCTTTAAATCTTCAGATATTTTGCTAATGACATGATGTCCGTGGATATATTACCAGGGGTATGATAGAATCATTAATGGTAGTGTTTTAAAAATTATCTCCGACATTTTTGCGGTGCCTTCCTTGCTCCTCTCCGTCTCTCCCTCCCGGATGGTACTCATTGTTGTCTCCTTTTGAAGGAGTGTTATAAACACATTATGGATGGGTACATTAGTGACTGATGCAGAGACAGGGATGGCGTTGTTTTGGTGTGAGAGTGCATCATTAGAGAATGTTCCACTTGGTGGGGAAGCGCGTATTAACTGCGCTCGCAATGAAATGAGGTTGTGATAGATAGTTAAAGTTATAGAAAGCTATTAGGTTGAAATATGAACCTCTCAATTGTCATAATGAAGCGCGGGGGCTATTTGCGCGGCGATCAGTGCGTTAGGAGACAATTGGAATCTGTAATGACAGACGCGATACATTACAGGCGATGGGGTTTAGGGCTTTAAGGTAGAAAATGTAATCAGATCCGCAAAGGATGTCACAGGGCTTCCATTAACCTACTGTTCAGAGCCTAGGAACTCCTCTTTTCTGTTACCCCTCTTTTTTGCAGGGTCGAGGAGTGGCTGGTGGGGATTGAAACGCACTCTCTGAGTCAGATCACCTGTGAAAGCTCCAATAGGTAAGGCTATATAAAACCAGAACTTCTAGAAGCCACAATCTAGTGCCCTGTTGTAAAGCAGAGAAAACTAGCAAAGTGGTCTAGCAAAGGTTATTTTAGCACAGGATGTGCCATTAAGGTCCACGTAACAGGGCAAAGACGTGTCTATTACGGAGGCATTTACACGGGCTGATTAGCTCTAATCTGGTAAATTGCACCTTGGATCACTGACCTTTTCCGGCTGTGTGATTTGATGCTTGAGCAGGGCTAATCAAGATGAGCCAAATGGGCATTCGGCTCCCCGTAAGGTGCATTTCTTTGTCGTGTGTTCCCGAAATTTTATGTTAGAATAGGCCCATCGCACTGTGATCAAAAGTATTTTTTACGAGAGGAAGTTAAATATCTCTTTTCATTCCAGACCTTAAAAAACCAAATTATTGGTGACAATTATGAGGAATATTCAGACTTACTTGAACAGTGTGAACTTAATGTTATCACGCAGTCCCAACTAAGCACCTGTATCACTTTGCACACCAAGTGTAGCCTACTACAAGTTGTACAAGTTAGAAACTACACACAGTGGGCACTTTGTTAGGCCCACCTGCTCATTAACACAAATAGCCTGCTCGTCCAAACAGCAAATCATGTGGCTGCGACTCAGTGTATAGAGCATGCAGACAGGGTGAAAAGGTTTTGTTTCTGCTCGGCCGAACACTAGAAATGGCAAGATGCGTGATCGAAGCGACTTTGACTGTGGTATGACTGCTGGGGCCAGACATGGTGGTTCCAACATCTCAGATCTGCCCTCCTGGGATTTTTATGCACTACAGTCTGTAGGGTTTACAGAAAATGGTGTGATAAACAAACAAAAAAACATCTAGTAAGCGGCGGTCTTCTGGGCAAAAAAACTAGTTGATATCAAAATAAGGTCAGTTGATGTGATAAAGCTGTGATTCATCTGATTAAAAGTGACCAATGATACTTGGATAAATCCAGCAAACTGAACTGAATAGAGTTTGAAATTTGGTCTTTGGTTTCTTTTTTAATTTAATAAATCAAATGTATCCCACCATGTAGATGAGCAGACAGACTCAACTGATTTTTGGCAATCTCAAAATGAGTATTTATTTCATTTGTAATTTAATTTTCAACCTGATACTGTACCGATTAAGAATTAGGATGTAAAAGGTATAGCTTAATACTGTGCAGGACCACAGCTCATTAACATACACTTGCACACAGACATTTTTATAACACAGAGGTGTTAAGGTTACATTATTGGATGCAATTGTGTCTGTTCCTTAAACATTTTTTTCAATTTATTTTTGTCAAATTTAATCCTGAAATCCTTAGGAAATTGCTCATTACACGCCATCAAATTCAGTCCAGTTACATAATTTGCAATGCTCATTTCCACTAATTTAACACATAATTGCGATCCAATTTGGATGCAACCCCCAACCCTGACATGCTGTATGATTGCTTAATTAAGTTTTCTAGGATTCAAACAGCCGTTTGGGGTCTCATGCCTCTTTCTGAAACAAAAGTGTTCAAGATAATACGAGATCACAGTATCTCGCACGCATCTTAAAATAAGCATGTGGTCAGTTAAGTGACAATGCCACCGCAGCTGTGTGCGTTCAAGACAGGTGAATTTGAATTTGACTCTGTTGCTTCTGGAGAGATTTCTCCAGAGGTCCTTTGTTGGTTTTTTGAAAACACAATTTATGTGAGCAACATTAAACATTGGGCAAAGCCTTCCCAAGAGCAGGGAACTGAGTATCAATGTATCAATGTCGTGCTATGAAGTGGTCATAGATGGCCATAGTGGCCATAGATGTCAGTGACGCCAGAAAAAAGTAGGTTGCCTTGTCGTCACACTGAAGTAACTTCTGCTTCCTGGCTGATACATAAATGAGACGCCTCTGGTTTACAGGAGCTGGCCTCACAAGTGTGCACACACAGGAAGTGGTCAAAGCCCAAGAATAGGCCATCCTCCTTTAGCAGCCATATACGTGTAACAAATTGTCTTGCTGATACTTTTAAATTTTTTTATATTTGTATTTGATCTAATTAAAATTCATTTTAAAGTGGTGACCTAGACTAAATTTACATTGACATTGAAAATGAGGAAGTTGGACGCTGAAAATTGATTGGACCTTGATTGGATTTTATACTGAACTGGCAATTAATTTGTCAAATTTACAGTAACTTCTATGTGCACAAAACTGCTGGTTTGTTTTGCCATAAACATTTATATTCCATCTTCTCTAATGTTGTATTTATAATAACCTACTGTATTAATATTAGTATTAACATTGTATTTTTTCAGTACAAACTATATAACTGCACGTTTACATATACGCAAATATCCCACTCATGCGTAGGCTAATCTTAAAATGTGTGAATATTTTCAGTTACATTGTACATATTTCCATATTAACTACAATGCATTCGTACTTCTGTAGCTAGAATTTTTTTTTTTTTTTTTTTTTTTACACTTTTCAGTATTATTTAATTAGCCGCTAGTCACAAAGAAGGTGGGTTTCATTCATTTTTCCTTCTGATTACTGCCTCCTGCTACTGAACTCAAATCAGAATTAAGAGCCGCATAATCAGCAGGAACTAATTGTCTAATTGCACTAATAAGTAGCGACAGACTCATTAGCCGTTTTAAGTGTCCAGTTGATAACGTCGCTTCTCATTGTGGACGTTGCGCGCAAATGGCAGACTGCCCCACCGAAACAGCTGTTCTTAACGGCAGACGGGGAAATAAAGCGCTGCTGATGTCTGGAGGGAGCCGCGCGGGTAGGAGGGTGCTGCGGGTGACGGGCTGTTTCTTTTCTTTTTTTTTTTTAAGAGCAGAAACTCTCCGCTCCTACGAAAATTGAAATGGCCACCATTTGAGAAATGAATTTATCGAAGTCTCTGTCTTTTTCCCCATTAGTAAGTGTTTAGTTCAGCGTTTTAAATAATTGCGTTACCAGGAATGATATTTAAAATACATTTGGGAGTCAATGAGGCGGGAAAGTGCCTACATGTTTTTCTGATGACACCCGGGCCATTTGGAAGACATCAAAGTAGAGAGGAGGTAGCCCAGATGCATATTATAAACTCATTATGGATATCATTTAAAAGGATACACTTCAGCAGCAAATACAATATTCCCCGTCTCTCTCTGGTAATGTGTGTTTGCAAAGTCGAAACTCTTAGATGCCTTCAGTTAATGTGACATCTATTATCGAACTGTAAAATCGAATAAATTGCATTGATTTCCATACCAGCATGGTCGTTAAGGTATGGACGGGACACTATTATGAGCCAATGTTTTCAAATGGAAATGAGCAGAAAGCATGCTATCTTTAAAGAAATAATATCAAGAATGCGTTCAAAGCATGAATTCGTGGCCATACTTTTCAGTTTTTGAGGGGGGCATCCTGTTTTATGATGTATTAAATATTTATTTCTGGGCATCATTTGATATTTTTTTTAATGGGTCGGATGTACGAAACTGCTAAATTAGGCATGTTAAATGTCTTTCAGAATGGAATGAAATCAATTAACAAATAATGTGTAACGTGTTACATGAAATAAAATATCTTCTTGTGATTTGTTTGCACTTCACACCTCGTGTGATGTTTTGAAAGATGTTTTACAGTGGGTAGCCTACTTTCTATTTGTAAATATGTTATTCATCGGAGTACCCATATTTTTTAATAAGTGCACCGAAATTATTGACAGGATTCAGAAAAGCGTAACTTTGTGATTGCATTATGTGTACAAGCACAGCCGCCCAGCCAATATAAACCACCCAGATCTCTGCCTATATTCTCAAGGAATCACAGACTGCATTGACAGTGCTACAGTAACTAAAAATTTTACCAAGTTCAACAGGTTTTCTTTAGCCCACCTGCAAAGAGATGTCACAGTGGGAGCTTTTCCGCGGTGTTGCGACGTCACCTGGAGACTAGCAAATAACCACATCGTTTAAATGAAATGATGTAGCAGCCTGATGCGAACCGTGTTGGCGGTGCCCTACTTTACCAACACAATCGGAACATGCGGTAAATAAATGAAAGCACCCATGACTCGGCTACTGTTTGCAGCGAACGTAAAGAATTGACTGTGAGCACAAAGCAAGGACTTTTCTTATTCCCATGTGGCCTCATGATCCCCTTTCAGTGACAGCATAGTAGATTCCCGTGCGTCACCGTAAGTTCAATATAATATGGGGGTGTTATTTTTGTGCTTAATGGTTTTAGTCGGACTTACAGGAAATTCTATTTAATTTCAGTCGATAGAGGGAATTTAATGTAAAAAATCTTCAGAACATTGTGGGCATTTTTCGGTTATGTCCTGACTTGACAGAAATTGAAACTGAATTGACCTGGTTGAAATAGTGTTCCTTATGAATTTATGGTCGGAAATGGTTTGTGTGCCACCAATATCACAAAATGGAGACTTGTAGTGTTCCAGAGGGAAGGCTACCTTATTCACACTGACCTGTGTGTGAAGCCAATAGAGAGAGGGAAAAAAACGACGACAAATCAGCTGCTGTCCATCACATTGTTCTCAGATTACTGCTTGTTATCATTCACATTATTATCACCGGGGCTGTCATTTTAGTCATCATGAAGCGTACTGCCCTGTATGCAGATGATGCACTGACCTGCACAAAATGACAACAGCAACCAGTGTCTTACATCACATGATACATTACACACCATGTGAGAAGGGACATAAAGTAGATCAGACACAGAGCCTTATAGTGCAGTCATAGCCCCACACGTAGCTTGCATTTACAGACTGGTTGACTGCTGTGATATATATGTATACGATGCTCAGATGCAACACAAAGCATTGTGCACTGGAGCATTGCTATTCCCATCTCTGCCTCTGCATTCTAGCCACCCAGCCCAAAGGGACCTGCAAGTGGCAGGGACAGGATGATCTCATGGCCGTCATCACTACTGGGTGGGACTGGTGGATGAGCTCAGAGCTCAGGAGAACATATTAGTGTGGCACATGCCTCAGTGGAATTACTGCAGTGCATCTTGGGAAAAAATATTGTTTGTCATCAATGAAGTTCCCTATGTATAAGACAAGTGGTCCAGACCTTTGAATTAATAGATGCATGATAAATAAAGAATGATCAAACTGGCAACTGGGAAACAGTTTCAATCTGTATCATTCTGTTAATGTCATTCAATGGTAATGCTTTGATGCACACTTAAACACTGCAAAGGTGAACAGACGTCAATTGTACAAGTTCAGGCAATGTCCAGTCCAGGCACTAAATATTGCATGTGGAAAAAGATCTTAAGATGTGAAAGTGGTGCTTTAAAAGAGTTCTAGATACAACTGCAGAATGAAAAGGAAAAGTGGGCAGAGAACGTATACATCACTCAGGCACCGTTTCAGTCTGGCATTTTCAAGAACAGATAGGCATTATGGGTAAACAACTAGGCATTATGGGGTAATACAGGATGTATGACTGAGCATGGCCTGCTGTAGTCTGAGTAGAGAGAAAAAGATGATTGGGACAAAATGGGTTTCAAAAAATAAAAAAGTGGTTGATGTTATCAGATATACATAAATACTGCATGTATGCATGTGTGTGCATGCGTGTGCGTGTGTGTGTGTGTGTGTGTGTGTGTGTTTTGCAGCTTGTGCTGCATTGATTTCAAGTAAAAAAAGGAAATGGCGCTTTCACTGTATATCTTTAATGTCTCATGCTGTGGGCACCAGCCTGACAACTGCCCAAAGCCTCCATGACATTCAGCGGAAATGTGTCCCTTATTTTTAGCAATATCGAGGCTCATAAAGTACAGTGGAACATTTTCGCGGGGTCCGTTTTCCTCCAGCCTCGCCAAATAATTGCTCATCAGTCAAATGTAGCATGTCTGTGGGAAGCCCAGAGAGCGAGCGCCAGAGCTTTAATTGTGTGCCGTCCCGCCTCCGACGGGAACGCTGGCCGTGGGGCCCGGCGAAAACAGCGGTGGCTCCCGCTCCCCGCCTAATGTCCGCTAATGTGGGACCAGCGCCGCTGCCGTCTGATGATGTGCAGAGAGATGGAGGAGAGGGGAGGAGAGGAGGGAGGGAGGGAGGGAGGAACAGAGGGTGGGCTGTGTTTATATGGGAGGGGGACCCCAGTCCAAAAATGGCATATTCCCAGTTGGATAAAAAGGCCGGCTTAAGAGGTTAAGGCGGTTGGTTAGAAATGGTTAGAAATCAACATTATACTACCCCAGAGATGAACATATTCCTGTTCTTTAACAAAAATCTTTATATATAATTGTACTTAATTATTATTAAGCCATTTTTATTTTACAGCAATGCAAGGACAACTGAAAAATGCCTCGCATTTTCATTCTCCAGTCTGCCAGCTTTGCAGTTTGAAAGAGGACATTTTATTTGCCGCTGATGCAGGAAGACTGCCAACATCCAGCTGACCAAATGAAACCATACCTGCCTCAGCAATGCTTTCTATAGAATTTACTTTCATTGGTAAGTTTGTAATTCAGTGTTCAAACCTCAACACACAGACACAGACACACACACACACACAAAATTCCACACTGCCATACACTAAAAGAAAACAAAATAAATCTTTAATAGATGGATCAATCATCCAGTGCTGCTTAGACAATACTGTGTCCAATTATGTGCACGGTGCTGCTTGCTACAGTCTGTGCTGACACTAGCACTAATACCAGACCATGAAGTGCATCATCCACTGAAGCCCAGTGTTTATCTAGATGAGCCACCTGGCAGCCCACTGCTCTGCACACACGTCATGAACATTGGCCTGAATTCAATCAACATTTGACTTGACATTAAATGCTATTTTAATTTCATTCTTCACAGTTCAGAAAATTAACTTTTGCAATAATTGAACTCGACAGATCTATGTATCTGTGATGAATAATTTGCATTCAATCAGCAATCAAAGTTAAGAATTAATATCAATTGAATTCAGGCCATTGTCACAGACGGGTGCCTAGATTCAATAAAAAGCACTTTGCCAGTTTAAGTGAATATACAATCAAACTACAATCAAAAACTTAAGAAATTAATAATTAGTAGTACTAATAAAATTAAGGTAGGTAACCGAAATGTGGTTACTCGACGGAGATAAAAAAAAGCAAACTGACCCTATTTCACTGACTTGTGAAATAGATTAGACTGTATGTCCAAATGCAGGACCGTACCCTTGTCAAAAAGCTGTCATTCTTTAAGTCATATTAACAAAGCACACTCTGTTCAGGGTGCACAGTCGGCTCAGTGTGCGTTTGAACCAGTCATACTGCAGGCAGGTGGACCTGACTGGACTGAGCTGAAGTAAAGAGCACCGAGTCCCAGTGTGGCTGCACAGGACTCTACTGCACGCGCTCAGTCTGGCACCATGGCCTGTGCTCTGCTCCTCAAAGCCAGACACCTGTTCTGCCTTATCGGGATTGAAAAGGAATAGCATTTAGGCCTGACTGGGCACTCCGCCTATTCATTTTACAAGGCAGTATATAATAGGAACAACATAGACTGCTTGTGTATGCTTACAATAACAATAACCGTGCTTTGGTAAGCTTTTCATTTTCTTGCTTTGAAGGAAGCAGGAATATAAAGGAAAATACTCCTCACATATCTACAGTGTTTTCTTTTCTAAATGACCTTTAGTTTGTGTGCGGCAGTGTAGCACAATGGTTTGGGAGCTGGGATAAATATGCTTCAAATGTAATGCAAATGTAATATTTGGTTTTTTGTGTTTCTGCTGAATTCAAGACAAGTATTTTTCCTGAGTGAGTTCAGTTGAAACAGAATACAAGATACATTATTCATTTTTGGTATTTTTGACCTTGTGTTATTACTGTTTTCACTGCTGCACAACCAATTGACCCTCTGGGGACAAATAAAGTTCTAGTACTACTACTACTACTACTACTACTACTACTACTATATTCTTCATATATTCCATGACCGTGATTATTTTTATTATAAAGATTCTTTTTATTCCAGTAATACTGTGGTTTGATTGTAGCTAACTTAACCAGATGACAAAACTGACAATGTGATTCTGATAAACAGTCTGCAGAGATGTGAAACAGCCATGTGAGGGATATAAATAGCCTCTGGCCACATGCAGTGTGAGGGAGTGGTGAGGTACCGTATTTCAAAACAACCCGTCAGAGTCGCGAGACGCTCAGTGAGCACTAAACATTTCATAGCAGACCAGTCACCACCCTCAGGAGTTACCCGAGCTCGGAGTTACCCGTTACCCTGCTGAAGAGAGGGGGAGTGAGACAGAGAGAGAGAAATAGAGAGAGAGAGAGAGTGAGAGAGAGAGAGAGAGAGAGAGGAGACAGAGAGTGAAACAGAGAGAGAGAGAGACAGAAAGAGAGATACAGAGAGAGAGACAGAGACAGAAAGAGATATACAGAGAGAGAGAGAGACAGAGGGAGTGAGCGAGACAGAAAGAGAGATACAGAGAGAAGAGACAGAGTGAAACAGAGAGAGAGAGAGGGAGAGAGGGAGAGAGACAGATACAGAGAGAGACAGAGACAGAAAGAGAGAGACAGAGAGACAGAGACAGAAAGAGAGATACAGAGAGAGAGAGAGAGACGCTGGGTGGATCGACATGTCCCGGGGCAGTTTTGTCTTCACGCCCACGGCCCTGCGTTCCCTACGTGTGGACGAGGACCTCCTGGAGAGGCAGATGTACACTAAGAGTTCCACCACCTCCCGCTTCAACAGCTACCTCCTGAAGAGGGCGGACCCCAGGCCGACGCCCACCGCCCACCCGCCGCAGGTGTGCCACGACCTGGTGGTCCACAACGCCCTCTTCACGGGAGATCTGGAGGCCCTCCGCCGCCTGTTCCCCAAGGGCTCCTCTGCCAACCTCATCGTGGAGTCCAGGGGCGGAGACATGCGCTGGGTCAGCCGGAACGCGGGTAAGAGCGAGGGCGGGGCGCTCGGGTGCCTCGCGGACCAGTCGCGCTTTACGGACCGGGCTGTGTGTGGGTCAGCGAGGGCGTGAATATAGCAAACCTCAGCGGAGGCTCAACAAAATGCCTTCAAAGTCAAATGCAAAGCAGAATACCAGGATTCCCTGTGTTCTTTAGTGTGAGGCTACACAGAAAAAATGGTACAGCACTTGTCACAGGTGGGGAACCCTAGAGGTACATAAAATTGTACCTGTAGCCATGGGTTTAGGAATTCATTTGTACCTTTCTTGCTACTAGAGATGTTATCTTACCATTAAAAAGAAATGTATTTTAAATCAGGTACATGCAATCATCACCATTTAGCAATGACATCATCGCCAATGACATGATCAAAAAGCCAAAAAAAATGTTGGGTTAAACTATAAAAAAGCATGATGTTAATTTCTGAATAATGATTTAAAAAGGAATGTACAGTTCACTTTTTGCAGTTAACAGCTGTGGTCATCACTGAAATTAACAAAATGTATAAAGTGATGCATAACATTTTTCCATTTGCAATTACAATCTAGACAGCTTTGTGGTTTTAAAAAATTAAATCATTATATATACTGTAAGATGGTCTGTATATACCACATAAGCATATATAAAATGAGTCAGAAAACAAGGTGATAGACCAATATCCTAGACTTCTACATTGACCAATATACTTTCCATTCCGCTAGCTTATGAACAGACTACTGAAAAAATTATACTTAGTGCTGCACTCTTCAGAAAGGTAGTCACGGAGCCCAGTATAGAAAACTGTCAGCAAAATGACTATTATTTTAGAAGAAGAGAACACAGGTAAAGAAGATGCCCGACGCGCTTCAAGCCAGCTAAATAAAAGAGGACTGGATAGGTGCTCAACAGCCAGGATGGTCAAACTAAAGTAAAAAAAATCCTTACCCGGACACTAAACAGGGACTGCCCCAAAATAAGGAACACTGGAGCACACGTTACCCAGGGCAAAATACGCTGTTTTCAGTGCATTTTGCCTTGAGCAACTTGTGCTCCAGTGTACCCTGCCTTACCCATTTTATATGAATTCTGTGGTTTTGCTCAACACCCTAATAATGTGCTTTGCATACTGTACATGTGAATAAATTAACGTTCCAAATGAACATATAAACTGAATAAATGCAATGCAAGTTCAAAGTGAGCTTGAACGATAATGAACTTCAAGTTGGAACAATGCCATTCTAATTGAGCAACTGTAGACTGAATAAAGCAGCTGTAGTGGATTTCATAAATAACATATCAGATGTCTTTTCATGTTTTCATGGTTGTTTTATTTATTTGTTTACCACTTTGACCTCACATGAACCGTGTGATGAAATTGGAGTGTTTACATCCTTCGATGTGATCTGACGATTGGCTTTCAAAATAAGTACACAAAAATAAGTAGGCCTACACAAAGCCAAAATTTTGATGCTTTTCATCTCCATAAAAACTTAATAATGTTTATAATTAAGCCTTAAATCTTAAAACTTTCATGCCTGCTAACATTGTGATATTATTACCAAGACCACTATGCAACAACACAGTTATATCTGAAAGAATGAATGTACTTATTTCTCCACTGTTGATGGTGGGAGAGTGCTGATGGCCCTGCTATCCCTGGGGCCTTACAGTCTGTAAGGGGGTGTCATAGGGGGTAAGGGGGTGTCATGCCGTTAAGTGAGGAGAGTGCGGGCATATTTCTGATGGAAAATATTTCCCTGCGAGCATCTGCAAAATCTGTTTTTCAAAACATCTTTTAGATCATTCGCATCAAAAGCCTCAAAGAACTTATTGCTGAGTTAATCTGCCGCAGAACATTGTGGAACGTACGTTGTATAGGGCAAGTGTATTTTAATGTCTTTATAATGGCTTATCATAGCCCTTATTCTCAAATGGTTCTTAAAGGTTATTACATAGACAACGTCCCATTACATTAACTACTATGTCATTCATTTTGCATATTTAATTTATTTCTTTCCATATAGTATGACTCATAATAGCCAAGAAAATCTGAATACCCTTTGATGAGTGAGTTAGCTTTACGTCAGCTTCATTCAGCCTGAATGCTAAAATTAGCCAGCACTGCTGTGACAGGAACGAGAACGAACGAAACACATTCCCTCCTGGTGATGCAAGCAGCCAGTCACTTTGTGTGAAAAGGGATGTTTATCATTGATCAGTATTGTTCACTCACTGATTAGTTGAGAACATTAAACACATATTCTCATGTTATCAGCAGGAAATTGAGACTTTAAAACATGACAGTTGCCTGTATAAATTTGGCAGTTGCATGCGCAGATCATACCTGCAGCATCCTCCTCAAGCACGCATTCCCCTTTGAAGAGAAGGCTGCCAGCTGCTGGTTTTTTTTTACTTTGCAGTCCACCAAATTAACTGCCATGATTGCAGGGCTGCTAGCCGATGCACACACATCCCCAGGATTCAACACCAGGCTACATGTGCATTTCTGCATCAGTCTTTTAACGGGGCAAGCCACCCAACAGCCCCATCCTTTTGCCTCTGTGATAGAGAACTGTGAAATATTGCGCACTTGCTGATGCCATCTGATATGATTCCATTAAGAGGTCCAGCAAAGAGGTCAAACACTGATATCAATAGAACTTCTCTTTATTTTCTCCTTGATGACTACATCTTCATAAAATAACATTCAGACACTTAAAGATTTAGCTGCTTTTTTTCTAGACCTTCTCAAAGGGATTTGCATACAGTAGTGGCCAAGGATGAAAAGACTAGGGGGA
This sequence comes from Anguilla anguilla, assembly GCF_013347855.1. Lineage (NCBI taxonomy): Eukaryota > Metazoa > Chordata > Actinopteri > Anguilliformes > Anguillidae > Anguilla > Anguilla anguilla. The sequence continues at coordinate 22,297,708 of NC_049208.1, forward strand.
TAATATTAACATTAAGTGTTTCCTCCACACAAAATAACATAGGCTATGCTAGCACAAGTACACTATATTTACTGAGTTCGCTGACCAGGGACTTATAAACATGAAGACAGTATTCCTAGCTGGTTTTTTGGCATACCTTTCCAGGGGTGTTCACGTGTGAATATATGAGGCAGACAAGCAATCACACATATAGACTAAATAATAGTTGCATTAATAATGATACTTAAAATAAGCTCACCAGTTGGGTTCTGCATTTTAAAAATAATATTACTTTAAATAGAACAGTGCTGAGGGCTTAAATGAACTATTTAAAGACTGCATTGCATACTTTAAATGCCTGAAAAGTCGGAGAGGTGAGCTAACTGACTTAGGTCAGTGGTGAGCTAACTGGATACTTCATTGTCTGTAAAATCCTCTGACGCCTGCTTAATATTGGGGCCTAAATATGTGAGGACAGTCCGTTTGTTATAGCTGTGAACTAGCGGGCATGTCATTTGGCAACAAGAGCAACAAACATCAACACTCTGTTCCTTATTTTTGGAAGTGCGGTGTGTCATCTTCCCTCATTTTCAATGCAGTATCGGTATGAATTGAAATCAATTTGGATTATAGGCAAACACCATTTCAGTCTGCTGTTCTGAGTAACAGTACATTTCAGCTGTTCTGAGTAACAGTGCATTTCAGCTGTTCTGAGTAACAGTACATTTCATCTGTACAGTAGGTGACCCTGGGAGTACACAATCCACTTTGTTTCACTGCCTGGAGAAAGATGTACAGTATGCTTCAACTGATGTGCCTGTAATTCTACTGGAAGATAATTTGCATCTGTTGCATGAACAAATATTACTGTTTGCTGAGGATGGTGGCTTTTTAAATAATTAAAAGCCTAATGTTAAATGGATTTACATCAGTTAATACTGAAATCCAAAATATAAAAATTAATATTTCTGTGTATGCAAAAATACATCACTTAGGTTTAGAAAAATGATAAAGGATTGCCAAATTACATATTTGTATACATAATAGTACATGGAATTTTACAACAATATAACAATAGTTACTGTTACTATATAATGGTCCAGATATATTTCACTATATGTTTTACAGTGTAATATAAGTGTGTTTTCTCTGGTTTATTATTTTACTTTTTTGATAAGTTTACCTGTCTCCAGCACATGTTTAACACCAATCCTTAGCACTGCCTGCTGTCTCCAATTTATATACACCAGTACTTATTTGTAGTGATTCTCAAACTTTTCTGTCTGAAAACTTTTTAGTCCACAAGATATGTGAAATATGGATAGAAAATGTATTTATTTTACTCACAAAATTCTAATCAACAAATCAAATTAATTTTATGAATAGCTGTGCAGAGAAATTGCTTTATTATTGTTTCACATTAAGAGTGAAAAATACAATTACATTTTTGGACTGCAACATTAACACATCTTATGCAATTTTCGAATAAAAATTATTACGTAATTATAATTAATTAGGGCTCTGTTTTGACTAGTTTCAATAGTGCATTTCTACTGGCACAATTTGATTCTTTCAGGAGGAAGAGAGAAACAGTTACTGTCTTACCGTAAAAAGATAATATTATGGCAAGTGGGCGTAAAGTGTTTATTTGAAAATGGAGAACTGAACACTGGTCTCCTGTTCCATGTAGTAATGACAGTAATGACTGGGTCTCTTAGCAAGATGGAATGTCCTGCTACAAAGTTATTTCTAGTGATATCGCCCTTCAAGGCGAGTGTAATGACTTGCTATCACAATATACTGCTGATAGCAAAAATCCTGGAACGTGAGCGAATCAGGAATATTCACAGCAAAAGGCTTGGTGTTAAATTTGAAATTTAAGTAAACTCTAATTTTATGAGTCAGGTATGAAAATGTCAGATAAAAAAGCAAAATTAAATGTCATCAATGTTATACTTTAAAAAAGTGAACTCTGCTCAGTTTTCACTCAGTATTCCTTTCCTTATTCCTGAAATTTGTGTTTTATTTTTGCACAATACTGCCCCAGGAATCTTCCGAAATTTATTTAAGGGACAGCAATATGGTAGTAACATTACCACAGGGGGCACAGCAAATGGCATCTGCAGAGTGCTCCAGAATAAAACATTCATTGACCAATCAGCTTTTTTCTGTCAAAGATACAAAGCTATGGAAATCAGTACCAACAGAACTGAAAATACCTGAGAACACCTGTTTCATACATTTATGATAAAGTTCTGGCTAATAAATTTGTCAACATATTGCATTCCATATAGTTTTGGTCCTAATCTGTATTTATTATTCATTGTGCAACTGACTATGTAAGGTACAATATTGCCCTATTGCGTATTTATTATTCTTGCCACCAGCTGTGTTATTTTTGTAAAAATGATGCTGATGGTTAATTGTCCATTTTATATTTGGTACCATTATACATTATTTTAATACAAAATCCTAAATGGGAACAGGGGCTGGAGCTTAACAGGGCCAGGGGCTGGTTATAATCCTCAGATGCAGCACATAATATGTTCCTTGTTTTTAACTCGTTTTAAATTGTATTGCTGCCATCATATAGAATGCACTTTATAACAGTTACTGAGTACTGTGTCAGAGTTTATTTTTACACTGGATGCCTGGCACTTTTGTGACAAAAGCATATTCTCTGGTAATATTTTACATAAGAAGTTGAAGCTGAAAAGCCTTTGAGAAGTCACACATCAAACAGTAGAGCTGTGACATTGTCTTAAACTGATGAGGGCATAGCAACCGTTTATTATTTCCAATGCATTGCTATGATGGAATTTCACCAAAACGCACAGAAGAATGAGTAACAGATAGCTGAGCTGCTCCTTAGCCACCTGCTGTACAGTCTCAGTTTCAGATGAGTAAACACCATGCACATCTGGCACCAGCAGACTGCAGGTGCTTGGTCGACCTGAGGAGTCGGCCGTGAGCGATGAGTGACTGCTGACTAAAACCTTCCCTACCTGGGTGACATTACAGCTAGTTTCGTGCCACCCTGCGCAGCTGCTAACCAGCTGTCAAGGAAACAGTCCAGATTCAGCAGCATACCGTGGGTCACATGGTCACCCCACTGTAACCCAGTATATTAGATAAGCCACCTAGAAGCCTGAAAAAAATTAAACCATTTCTCAACACAATTAATATTTGACATGGTGCACTGAATGTGAGAGTGGTGTCGCTTTAACAACAAAGATGAAATGACAGGGGTGTTTCCCCGCTGTTACTCAATTAGTTTTTACAAAGCTGTGCCTTTTTTAACTGATCCACAATACAAGTAGTGATGCTTTGTAAGAAAAGCAATATATTGAAGCACTCTCATTGTCTCTATCTGCTTAGAAAAATGCTTGCAAAAACGCGCAGTTGCTGAGTTATCTGCCTATCCAAAAGAATCTCAATTAACATGTGACCTAATTACCATATTAATCAAGTCTGACCTGGTGTCTAGAGTGTGAGCTCATTCAAAAACTACTGAAGCCATTTTGGAAAAAGTGGAAAATGTGAGCAAAATCACCTCTAGCCTCTGCTCTGATAACATTGCCTTACAAGCTTCAATCTTTCATTGTTTTCCTTTATCACAATAAATCCAAACATCCCTGAACAAAAAATGCACCGAACTGAGCAAGTGTAATTGAGGGGCATGTTCCTATGGGCTTTTGAATAGGGCGGTCCTAAACAGGAAATGTAATCAAAGTTTCTGACATGCTGACTGGCTGTCTCTTGCGCAGTCTGAAATAATCCATCAATGCTGAAATATTAATGCTGCTTAATTATAGACTGTGCTAAAAGCCAGATCTAATGATGCATTCTGTTTCCACCCACTACGCACACTTCCTGCTTTTTGAGATTTAGATATATCATCTAAAGATTTGTGTTAGTCTTTTTCAAACTGGGACAGCAAGATATTGCTGCAGTACAACATTTTTTATGCACAATTCATTTAATTTTTGCCTCACTCTACGGTATGGTATGCTGTCTGTTTCTGTAATTTTCTCAATGTATCTTCAATTCTGTTCTGATTATGAATGGTATTGCATTACAGTAAACTAATGCATTTTTAAACCTGCATAATAATACTGGGTCTATATTTTCACAATCTGAAGCTGAAATGAGGCACTAGCTGTGCAAAATGGCTACAGATACCATTTTAAATTTGGGATAACACAAGGCTTGAGGCTCCTTTCCTGTTGCTCCAGTTTTCTGGCTCGTTCCATGCCAGGAAAGTATTGGATAACGTGATACCTCCCTTAAATAGACACCCACAGCATAAACAAACTTCAGAGGGGCAAGAAACACTCTCCAGGGACAGAACCTTTCCCGCACCTCGAAGGCTCAGACTTTCTGTGGATAGATTTTTGGCTCCTGATCTTCATTCCATAGACAAAGGAGGTTGCTATTTTAAAAAACAATTTTCACGGCGTGCAAAGTGTCAAGTTTGGCGGAGCCCATGAGTTCGAAGATTAAGTGGCGTAAACCGAAGCAGATCCGGAATGATGTGATCGCCACGGCAAAGGCCACGGGCCACACCCTCCAGTTCTGGAACGCCCTCATGGTGGGCGACCATTTGACCCTAATCACTATAATGGATGACGACGAGGGCTGCCACATGATTAATTCCATCTACGACACCAGCAACGTTGAGGAATGGAAGGACTACCGTTTCAACTACAGAGGCCTCAGTAGGTAACATAGTCCTGGCTTTAGCAGAAACATGGCGGTCACAACTTGTGGGCTTTCCTTTGTAAAATTCGGGTTGGACTGTGGTGAAAATAATTTGCCCATTTGTGACCAAACATTAGCATTTGCAAATATCAGCTGTCAAAAGTCTCAAGGAGCTGGATGCACAAGCATTTATAGCTTTCTCTTTCGTTTTTCGGGGCAAAAGACAGGACTTGTTTTGACGAGTGACATTTTCATTTCGCATTTCAGACTCCTGCCCTTGGTGTAAAAGCTATTACATGCTGAGTCAATGTGAAGGATAGATCCTCTCTGACATTTGCTCAGCAGTTTGAAATTTGATCTTGCAGCATTTCATCTCGCTGCAAAGCAATGTGCTGCAGAGAAATCAACCACTGGGCTGCTGGCAGGCCTGTGCTGCTAAGACACTGTGGCCTTATAGCATGTGGATGTGCCCTACAGCCTGGCATCAAGCCCTGACATTTCCTCCAGTGCGGTGGCTGTACAGCTCAGCTGTTGGACTGAGGAGCGAAAAACCAGTGGCTGGAATTACAGTAGGCTACTGTACACTATACTGTTCCAAGGAAGGGACACATTCTAGCTGTCATTTTAAATCGAGGAAACTGGAGTGTGAAAACTGGTGCAAAATTCCCATTAAAGACACCCATACACATCACTGACTTGTTGCTGTTCCTGTAATTGATGTAGCTTTTATGAAGTTTCCTAATTTAGCATATATGTGCATGCATATGGCAGTATAAGCATGACATACATACTGCATTTGAACTAAGGTGGGATATTTTTTGCTAAACTATAAAACATTTCATTGATATATTTTGATTTTTTTATACCTGTCCCCCCCCCCCCCCCCTCCCCGACAGGACTTTGGTCGCTGACCTACGAGCAGGAGCTGACCACGCCCCTTCACATCGCAGCCGGGCGGGGCTTTAGCGAGTGCCTGAGGCACCTGCTGCAGAGGGGGGCCGACGTGGAGCTCACCCCGGCGGGGTCCACCGCGCTGCACGAGGCCTGCGAGAATGGGCACGCCGAGTGCGCCAAGCTGCTGCTCTCCTACGGAGCCAGCGCCAACGCCGTGAGCGAGGAGGGCCTGATGCCCCTGCACATGTGCACCAGCCCCGCCTCCCTCGAGTGAGTGACACCCGGCTGACAGGGCCATAGGGGGCTCCGTGCTCCAATCCCTCTTCTTCTGGAACCTTCCTTCTCGTTGTGTGCTTTGGAACTACAATGTTATTCTGAGCGCAGAAAATGTGTGTGTGCGACCATTCATTGCTCAGGTGCATCGTAACAATATTCCAAAGAAAAGAACCTCCCAAAAAGTCCAGAACTTTCCAGACCTTGAATTCAACATTCCTTTAAAAGTAGTGTCTGTCTGTCAAAGCTCTTAAGATTACTCACTTCCGTGTTCTGAGACCCACCTGACCTCAAGCAACTGTTGCCAAATGTACATGCACTAAACATGCATTAGAAACTGTTAGAAACTGTATTTTTTTTAAATACACATTACCATGTGTCTATTGAGTATTTACCACCTATTGTAGTCCTGTTTGGTACTGAGGTGCTGATGTACTACTTCTGTATTATTCAGAGTTCACACACTTTGACTAGTATCAACAACATTAGAGATGCCCAATAATCAGTCCTTATTTGATTAATTATAGGGAATCTACAGCCTACCGAAGGCTTGTCTTTAGCAGATGATTTTTCAGCTGATAATTAAATGTGAAATTGCTTTAGCCGTGCTTTCCCAACCATTCATTGAATAATGACATCATTAATTCGGAGCAACATGCCACTACAAGATGTAATTTCGATTTCTTTAGATGGGGTTGACAGCACACAACTGCACTAACCATAATCTTAGCCCATCTAGACTAGCCAGTGGTGAGTTTATTGTAGGTAAAAGTATCAACATGTTGGTCACAGATAGTTAATGCTTCTGGCAATTACATTCAAAATTTTGATTTTATTGCAAGTGCTGCACTGAAGTATTCATTTATTTGGCTTTCTTGTTTAAAACAATAAATCAGAACCATAGATTAAATTTACTGAGACATGCTTAAATATTTATTTTAGAAGAAAGGCAAGTAAATGCAACTCTCTGGAGTAGCTGTTAAATGGCTTGGGAACTTAAAAATAGTATTCCAGTGTGTGAGGATTACTGATTGCAGCCAATGCATGGCCTTTTTAATCTCAAGACACTTCAGCCGATTTTTATCCAAATGATTTTCCTTTTGAATTTTTCCTGTTGAAATAGGAAATTCTCAAATGATCTTCCACTTACTTTAGGGTGTTAGGACGCATGCCTTGATCAAGGCATGTAATAAACAGTGCTAATGGTAACTTTTTAATAAAACTCACACTTGAGGGCAGTGAAATTTTCTCTTCTTTTGTAACAGTATTGTATTCCACATTATGCATGTGGAATTTCAAAAGACCACAGTTTTGAAATATCACCGTGGTCTGTGACCTTTATCAATGCCATTTTGTATGTGTTCTTTTTAAATTATTGTTATATGTTACAGTTGCAGTTGTTTGCTCGGCACAAGTTCACTCCCTGTGAGCGTGACTGCCTGTGACACTGGAGTGTTTCAGTTTGTGTCAAATGAGGAGAACCATCATCTTTCTCCAGCTTCATAGGAAGCTAATCAACACAAGGAGTAACTCACCCACCTGTTAGCTCAAAGCGATGCTTAAAGGCAACCGAAGGACTGCTCTGAGTACTGACAAATGAAAATCGGAAGAACGCGAAAGCTTCCCTGATTTTGCCTCTGCCTCCTTCATCGCACAGATGCGCCAAGTACCTCCTGCAGTTCGGAGCCACGGTGAACGGGCGGAGCCTGGAGGAGGACAACACCCTGCTGCACGTGGCGGCGCAGCACGGCCTGCCGGGTCACACGGAGCTGTACCTACGCTACGGGGCGGCCCTGGACCGGCGGAACGACGAGGGCAGCACGCCGCTCAACGCCGCCTGCTCACGGCCGCAGGCCGCCGAGGACCTGGGCCGCTACCACGACGTGTGCCGCATGCTGCTGGCGGCCGGCGCCAACGTGCACACCGGCGACCAGGACAACCAGCTGCCGCTCCACATGGCCTGCAAGAACGTCAACCCGGACACGGTGGACCTGCTGCTGCGGCACGGCGCCAGCGTCAACACCATGTGCTACGCCGGCGACGCGCCCATGCACAACGTCCTCAAGGCCGTGGCCTACAAGGCCGCCCACCAGCCCGAGCGCATCGTCCGCGCGCTGCTCAACCACGGCTCCATACGCGTGTGGCCCGGGGCCCTGCCCAAGGTCAGTCACTGAGCGCTGCACTGAGCGTGCTCTGTACCAGGGCTGCCCCGCCCTGTTCCTGGAGCTCTACCATCCTTTAGGTTTTCACTTCAACCCTAATTTGGCACACCTGACTCTTCTAATTAGCAGCTCAACAAGATCTCAAGCTGTTGAATGAGGTGTGCTTTGCTGGGGTTGGAAGGAAAACCTAAAGGACAGCAGAGCTCTGGGAACAGGGTTGGGCAGTCCTGCTCTATAAAGACCATATGGCTGTGTTCTCATGTTTATTCAATGTACTGCTCCTCTTTAATGTTAATGGAATCATAGACATTGTCTTGTCGGGAAAACCTGAAACTTCTTATTACATCCAGTCTATTGGCAGAATCATATTAACTTGATGTGGAGTGACACCAGCAGGAGCGTACACCATATCTGTCAACTGGGGCACTGTTACAGACTGTTAATCTTCACACTTGATGTTAAGGCAATATTACAGCATATTACAAAACGCATTTGAATTTGAAGAGCCTGGCACTTTTTCTCATTCAGCTTGTTCCCATCCTGGCTCCCTCTACTGGTCAGATTGTGGCACAAAGCCTCAAGGAATTGCATTTAAGAGCAATTGAATACTAAATCCCAGATGTAGATTGACACCCCTGGCAAGAAGGACCCAGGTGTGTGGAGAATACACCATGCATGAACATTATAAATGAAACCGATAACTTTTTTCTGTGATATACTTCAGGTCAGCCCAAACTGGAGACAGACAGACATACCAACCTAAAACACTCAGAGTGAGGGTAAAATGATAGAGGTGTGCCGACCTGCCCCGATAAGACAACAGGATTAGGGATGAAGTGTCTCGGCTGGGTTGCCGGAAATCCATTTAATGGGAGCAGCCAGAGCGTTCTGCCTCCTACCCAGCCCCTGTGCAGTGAGTCACTGTCAGACAGGGTCGTTTATAACTCCCCTCTACCATACGAGCGCTTTATAACTCCCCTCTACCATACGAGCGCTTTATAACTCCCCTCTACCATACGAGCGCTTTATAACTCCCCTTTACCATACCAGCGCTTTATAACTCCCCTCTACCATACCAGCGCTTTATAACTCCCCTCTACCATACCAGCGCTTTATAACTCCCCTCTACCATACCAGCGCTTTATAACTCCCCTCTACCATACCAGCGCTTTATAACTCCCCTCTACCATACCAGCGCTTTATAACTCCCCTCTACCATACCAGCGCTTTATAACTCCCCTCTACCATACCAGCGCTTTATAACTCCCCTCTACCATACCAGCGCTTTATAACTCCCCTCTACCATACCAGCGCTTTATAACTCCCCTCTACCATACGAGCGCTTTATAACTCCCCTCTACCATACCAGCGCTTTATAACTCCCCTCTACCATACGAGCACTTTATAACTCCCCTCTACCATACGAGCGCTTTATAACTCCCCTCTACCATACGAGCGCTTTATAACTCCACTCTACCATACCAGCGCTTTATAACTCCCCTCTACCATACGAGCGCTTTATAACACCCCTCTACCATACGAGCGCTTTATAACTCCCCTCTACCATACCAGCGTTTTATAACTCCACTCTACCATACCAGCGCTTTATAACTCCCCTCTACCATACGAGCACTTTATAACTCCACTCTACCATACGAGCGCTTTATAACTCCCCTCTACCATACCAGCACTTTATAACTCCCCCCTACCATACGAGCGCTTTATAACTCCCCTCTACCATACCAGCGCTTTATAACTCCCCTCTACCATACGAGCGCTTTATAACTCCCCTCTACCATACCAGCGCTTTATAACTCCCCTCTACCATACCAGCGCTTTATAACTCCCCTCTACCATACCAGCGCTTTATAACTCCCCTCTACCATACCAGCGCTTTATAACTCCCCTCTACCATACCAGCGCTTTATAACTCCCCTCTACCATATGAGCGCTTTATAACTCCCCTCTACCATACGAGCGCTTTATAACTCCCCTCTACCATACGAGCGCTTTATAACTCCCCTCTACCATACGAGCGCTTTATAACTCCCCTCTACCATATGAGCGCTTTATAACTCCCCTCTACCATACGAGCGCTTTATAACTCCCCTCTACCATACGAGCGCTTTATAACTCCCCCCTACCATACGAGCGCTTTATAACTCCCCTCTACCATACCAGCGCTTTATAACTCCCCTCTACCATACCAGCGCTTTATAACTCCCCCCTACCATACGAGCGCTTTATAACTCCCCTCTACCATACGAGCGCTTTATAACTCCCCTCTACCATACGAGCGCTTTATAACTCCCCTCTACCATACCAGCGCTTTATAACTCCCCTTTACCATACGAGCGCTTTATAACTCCCCTCTACCATACGAGCGCTTTATAACTCCCCTCTACCATACGAGCGCTTTATAACTCCCCTTTACCATACGAGCGCTTTATAACTCCCCTTTACCATACGAGCGCTTTATAACTCCCCTCTACCATACGAGCGCTTTATAACTCCCCTCTACCATACGAGCGCTTTATAACTCCCCTCTACCATACCAGCGTTTTATAACTCCCCTCTACCATACGAGCGCTTTATAACTCCCCTCTACCATACCAGCGCTTTATAACTCCCCTCTACCATACCAGCGCTTTATAACTCCCCTCTACCGTACCAGCGCTTTATAACTCCCCTCTACCGTACCAGCGCTTTATAACTCCCCTCTACCATACCAGCGCTTTATAACTCCCCTCTACCATACCAGCGCTTTATAACTCCCCTCTACCATACGAGCGCTTTATAACTCCCCTCTACCATACCAGCGCTTTATAACTCCCCTCTACCATACGAGCGCTTTATAACTCCCCTCTACCATACGAGCGCTTTATAACTCCCCTCTACCATACGAGCGCTTTATAACTCCCCTCTACCATACCAGCGCTTTATAACTCCCCTCTACCATACGAGCGCTTTATAACTCCCCTCTACCATACGAGCGCTTTATAACACCCCTCTACCATACGAGCGCTTTATAACTCCCCTCTACCGTACCAGCGCTTTATAACTCCCCTCTACCATACGAGCGCTCCGCTGCTCACTGCGACGCTCAGTACACGGGAACCCGTCGCTGCTCAACTTTCGGCTCCCGCTTGTTCCAAACAAATTGCCTGACTCCTAATTAGCCAGTGTTAATAAGAGATTAATTAGTGCTAATTGCAGATTTTCCCATGAATCCCCCAGAGGGAGACCCAATCTGCTTATCTCACCAAGTGTTTAATTATTTCCCACATTCCCAGGGCTGCCCCCCTCTCCTTTCCCTTTCCTACCCCATGCTTTTCCAAAATAAAGACGCGGGCCAGGCAGCGAGGTGTTTTCCGGGCCCCTCCCATCTGGACCCTTCAGAGTACTGAGCAGGGGTGCCCAGTCTGGGTTTTTGACCACGCCCCTGGTCCAGTATTTTTTCCCACTCTCTTTAGAGAAGTGGTTAAATTGGTTCAATTAAAGCAGTAATTAGCTGAGTTGAGCGCATTAGGGCTTAAGTGTGGAGGATGATCCTGGGCTATGACAATGACTGGTCACCCCTACTTCAGAGACTCATCTGGTGCTATGCTATAGCAGCATCATCCTGTCTGAAATGAAGGTCAGGGGAAAATGCAGAACATGGTTCTGGAACTTTCTGAGGCCAAAAAAGATGTGATTTTTTTTTCAAAATATATCTAAATAACAGCACGCCGGAGTAGTGTGAATATTTAGGGTTGAGGTATAGCAGGTTCTCTCATATGACACACCAGTAGGTTCTCACACACTTACAGGGAAGTACTGAGTTATAGGATCTAATGACTAGTGCTCATTGTCTCATGTCTGAAGTAATAGGTCAATGTTTATTACATGGTTAAAAAAATAATGATGGTGGTAACATTAAACCATATGCCTAAAACAGACTGGTACGGTGAACATTGAGAGCCTGTGTTGATTTAAGACGAAAAATAGTTTCATTGTCTGAAACTGGGCTGTTTTCTGCAGTTTAAATATTGTGTGACATATTGCATGGCAATGTCCTTTCCAGGTACTGAAATACTGCTGCAACTCTCCTCGCACAATCGAGGTCCTCTTGAACGCGTACGACCGCCTCAAGATCACAGACACCTGGGTGGAGAATGTTCCGCCTGACGTCTTCCAGGTGAGCCAGCCCGCATAAGACCACAGTTCCACTGCACGTGTGCTTAAAAAACCAATACATATTTATTTTGATGGGATGGATACACTTGATCAGGATTAAATCTGTGAAATGCTAGTCACAAGAAGGAAAAAAGAGTATAAAATTTCATACAAAAATGACACGCATTACACAAGATCTTAAATAGCTACAGAACTACAGCACGAACCTGACATCATTATTGATTCTTCGTAGCCACCATACAACTGAGAACTGAGCAACTGACAACTTTTCAGGTAGCATAAAAGAAAAAGGGGAAAAAACATGCATCTCTGTGCGACTTGCACGGACCCTAACGCTCCACCCCTCTGGTTGCGTTTGCAGACGCACAGAGGCTTCTACGAGTCCCTGTTCTCCCTGGCGCAAGGTCCCCGCTCGCTCCAGCACCTGGCCCGCTGCAAGCTCAGGCTAGTCCTGGGAGCGCGCGTGCCCAGCGCTGTCCCCAAACTGGGGCTGCCCACCTTCCTGCAGAACTACCTTCTGCTGGAGTTCAGGGACTACGTCCACTGAGGAGGAGCGTGGCGTCTCCATGCCGACACTGCCCGCCCACCCCACATCCCTCCCACCTCACCCCTGACCCCGGATGCCGAGGCTGCTGCAGGGCTCGAATCGGCCCAGTTAACCGTCCTCCAACGTGCTCCATTTGGACACTGCTTCCCTTTTTTCTACACAACTATTTCTGAGAGGGATGTTGTTTTTGTCTTTGTATGCCATTTGCACTTCTTATTGGCCCAGATGGTCAAACCAGAAGCTTACAGTACCACAGTTGAAGCAAATTTCTGTCCACTACAGACCCACGAACAGCAATGCACTGTGTAGCGTGAAACACTTTAAAAACACATTCAAGTTGGTGTACTGCAGTGTCCACTGTGCACTGTTCATAACCAAACAGTCACTCGGGCCATCTGAAAGATAGCCTCAAATGCAGTGTGATCACTGATTGTACTCAAAACTGTTACTATAGCTGCTACGCTGCAACCATGTTTGAACTATGGCTGAATTTTGGTTGTCAAATGGAGGTGTGGAGCATGCATGTACTCTTTTTAAGCGCACACGGTTCCCTTGCTGAGTTTTGCAAGCCCAGCTCTGGACCACATAATGCAATAGGTACCAAGTCTCTGGGCTCTATCAGTCTTGATGCTAAAAATGCAAAAACAATGGAACCGCCACTGGATATGTAGATACAACCGTTGCTAACGTGGGCTCTCCACATGAGCCCTGTTCCTCCAGGGCTTTTTATGGAATGCTTCTAACAGCTGAATCACACCTGGTTGGAACAGATTGTTTCATTTCTGATGCAAGCAATTATGGTAGTAAAAAAAAAGACTTGAATTATGCAGACTTAGACTGGAGGCTCACAGTGCAAATTATTTTGTTACAAAGCAGTACATTTGTAAATATAATTAAGATGCCTTTAATGTTTGTATGATAACTGTTGGTATACACAAAAATATTATATTTAAAATGCTTAAATAAGAAATCAGAAAGAGATTTTTACATTTGATGTAAAATACTAATACGTTTTTTGAATACGTTCAAATACAAGGATGCAGTCTAAAACATAGTTGTTGGTTTTTGGTAAAGAAGTGCTGCAAATCAGTTGTACAATTAAAGCATATTAAATATTAATTGAAAAAATTATGGTTTAAAAGTGTCTAATTTATATTTGTATGACGTTGTTTAAATGGTCGGTCAGTATCAAATCTTTCTACGTATAAACATTCCTCCACACTGTATAACAATTTTGGCCACAAGGGGGTGCCAGAGTCTTTGAATTACAACTAAAGGTTATAACTTTTTTTCTGAACTTGAGCAGACTGGTAGGTGTACTGAAAGCCATCTTATTGAGAAGCGAAAAATGGATGGTCCTCAATGTAATGATATATTAATTAATATTGTGTTTCAGTTTTGTACACAGTAAAAGACATGTTCCCACGCACATACGGTTGCTTGGAGCTGGACAAGACTTGAAAAGAGTGTGTTTTTTCGAATTATCCGTGCAAATTGTTGGGAACTTAAAAACCACGCAATTAAGTAATAGAACACGGGTATGGATCTTAGAAATGCAAAGTACCAACGTTTTACAACGTGGCAACCTTTTCCAACCGACATTTAACTATAACAATGTATAAATCGTTGACAATAAATTACCAATGAAGTATCAATTCCGTAAGTTACCTTAACTAGCCTGACTATGAAGATCTGTCATGTCAGACAACCATGACAACCTCGACTGTCCATCAGCTAAACCTTCCGAAAATTAAACACTTCTCCTTATAAAGGTTTTCTTTGTGGATCTCACCGTCTCACTTCAAATTATTTTCCTCTCTCTGAAGTAGTCTCTGAATTTCAGTTCATCATGAGCGAGGGTGAATGAATGCGGCTCAGATTAATTTTTCCGAGAAAAATTATTCGTATGTAGCCTAATGTATGAATAACTGAATCGATGTCAATATTTAAAACGTTGGTTTTCAAACTGATAATTAATTAGGCAAATTGACAGTTTGAATATGAGACAAAGATGTTATTTTAAGATTCCACTGTAGAATATCTGAGAATGACAAGGACATTATTATTATTATTATTATTATTATTATTATTATTATTATTATTATTATTATTAATAATAATAATAATAATAATAATAATAATAATAATAACGTTTAAGTTTAACTGAGATCATTATGTACACATTGAATGTAATTATAGGCTATTTTATTATTTTTCTTCTCCTCATTGTTATAATAATAATAATAAAAATAATAATAATAATAATAACCAAATGACAATTATTTATATATAATCCCAACAATAAAGATAATTGCAGTTAATATAACTAGTAGCCAACTAATTAAGTGCAATAGTGCTTAAAGTATCTACTACCGAAGTGTTACCTTCGCGTAATAAATGCATGTTTAATTGTATTCATCTTTTCTTTTTTTTTATCTGGTCATTTTTTAAATTCAATTAGAAAAACGTTTACGTCTACGACTAAAACCCCTGTATAACCGAGACAGAAGTATTTAGTAACACTTTGTGAATGAAAAAAGAAAACAAAATTGACATCAGGGTTAATGATACAATCCGTACAATAGCGCTTTATATTTTTGGCGGAAAAAGAGTATAAAATTTGTCACAGAAATGATACACATTACACAACATCTTAACCAATAGCTCCAAAACTGGAGCAGGAACCTGACATCATTATTGAATCGTCGTAGCCACCATAGAACTGAGAACTGAGCAACTGACAACTTCTCAGATAGCATAATGCAAAAAAAGCAAAGGAAATAACGCATCTCTGTGCAACTGGCAAACTGTCACGCAGCCTTCTTTTGGTACAGTACACCCCGATGAGAATAGATGACCCGGTTGCCTGCTTGAAAGTCAGCAGTGCAACTATCCTTTCTCATTTGACATCGTCGAACATTTGGACTTATGTGGAATCGAAAAGACGCATTAGACACCATTAATACGGAAGGCCAAAGAGGTGGGTCTGTGCAAGGTTTTGTGAAAGGGGTAGGCTATAATGTGCTGACTTGGGTAATGAACCTGTCGCAGCTCGCGAACAGCCCTTTTCACTGTAACTAGAGAGCCTGCTCAAGAACAGACCCAATTCTTAGTTTAGCCACAAGATATAAATAGTAAGGTGAGGTATAGGAACACCGTTCCAGGAAATATAGAATCATCTTCGTGTTTATCGTGACCTCCTAGATATTAAAATATTTTAAAGCATGTAAAACAAAACTATTATTATTTCTAAAATAATAATAATAATAATAATGTCTCTGTTATTTCATTGTATTATTATTATTATTATTATTATTATTATTATTATTAAAATTATTATTAGTAGTAGTAGGCCTAGTAGTAATATTGTTGTTGTTGTTACTATTATTATTATTATTATTCGTAGTAGTAGTAGTAGTAGTAGTCGTCGTAGTAGTAGTAGCATCATCATCATCATCATCATCTGTTATCAATGACAGCATTTAATACTATTTGTGTTAATGGGATTCCATTATTTCAAGTATTTGCTGAGTTTTATATACACATTTCAGATTTGAAAGGGAGGTAAATATAATTCGGGTGTTCGGGCTTAATAATTCTACACATACTGACAGATGACAGAACTGGCATCTAGGCTGTAGATCCTCCTGACAATTCCCGCTTCAAAAACGTATACGACATATTTCACACTAGCAGTCCCTTTGTCGAAAGCATCCCACACGTAAGAAAATGAGACATATAAGGAATGATCTGACGTCAAGTGATACAATACATTATTCAATATATTGATCTAACAACACTGACAATAACAACAAACCAACAATAATAGCATCATAATATATCATATATGACGATGATGATTATTATGGTGGTGGCCGTAGATTATTATTATTATTATTATTATTATTGTTATTATTATTATTATTATTATTAACGTCGGAAATTCTATTTTCACATTTTATATTAGGCCTGATAGCCCCTTTCTGTGGTGGCCACTCATACTATCATGATATCACTTCACATACCTACATATCATTTGAATATAGCCTATGCTATAATGTCGTAGACTATAATCAACAGGCTAAGTAGTGGAGTCTAAATATCAATATACAAAGAAATAGCGCTCTAAATAAAAAAATGAACCGCAGAAAAGCTGTCGGACTTCCGTCTTAAGAAAAGTTTGATATGAAATCTTTGAAATTCGTCATGTTCTGTAGGGGGTTTCTGATTGTAGACCACACTTAAAGTCCACTTAATGGAAGCGGGGAAGCGGGAGCTGGAAGCTGTCTGGTTTCAATAGATCAAAGAGAGGTAATGCTGAATGGAGTCATTTGCAATTATAAGAATAATTAGCATCCATGGCCCTCCATTGCTAATCAGAGTCGGAGGTGATATGTTTATTTCTTCATGCAATCAGACGGGCAGTTGGAGTGCTCGCGCCCCCCAGGACTCAATAGGGGCTAATCATCATCAGTACGAATTGGCATTTAAACGGTAAAATGATTTCAGATTAAATTAACACTCTGAAAAAAACGACCAGGGAAAGAGATACGTGGTTTAAAAAATAAATAGCTCAGGCCAAGTAAAAAAAAAAAAAAAGCTTTTTCAAAAGGCTACAAAATGTTTCTTCTAAAATTACCACGGAATCTACCACGGAATGCCTAAATGATTCACCAAATGCTAGAGCTTTGTACGTTTACATAATTAGATTACCTTACAACAGCATATTTGCCCCATTCAAATTCAGATACGCACAGAGAGGTCTTGTGTGGATTAGTTCCATATACAGAGGCAGTTTATATAAAACTGCAATTTAAATTGCGTTCTTATTTAAATGCAAAATTCACAGATGTAACGTTCAAACTAAACGGCAATTCGGTAGCTACCATTTAAGTTTCTCGTTGACCCTCCTTTCGGGTCTTTTATTCAAATCTAATTTCGCACAAAATATTTCTCTCCGGGGGATAATTATCTTTGCACTTCTCCGAGGCCAAATACATCGTTTTCATCCCGATGAAAAGAAAGGTTTTCTTAGACAAGTGGGGGGAAAACATCTGCCTCTCCTCTTTTCTGACTGTGGTGCCATCCGTCCCTAAATTTCAACAATAGCACCCTTGTTTCATGTCGCCCCCCTGAATCCAAAGTAATTACTAATCATCAATCAAAATTAATAATAGTTGATTGGGCTGGTGTGGTCAAAGATTAGGCAAGGGGAAGGTTGTAAGACGTCTCTCACGCCACTTGCAGTCATAGTGGACTGGGTAAAGGGGGGGCGGCCCCAATATCTATTGGTATCCACTGGGAAACAACCGCCTCTTGTGGCAGCCAAAAAGTCAAGAGCCGAATAAGGAAATGAAGCGTAATTTGAGGAAGATGGATGAGTCCGGAGGGCAACACCCCCTCCCATCCCTTTTCTATTGCAGATGATGAGCTGTGTGTGTGTGTGTGTGTGTGTGTGTGTGTGCGTGTAGGTGCGTGTGTGTTCGTGTGTCTGTGTGTGTGTCTGTGTGTGCGCGCGCGTGACAAACAGAGGGGAGAGGGAGAGTGAGAGGGAAGCGAAAAGGCGTCAGGTCTCAGTCAGCACATTGGCTTATCGGGGAGGAGACGGAGAGGAGCTGCTCAATATTAACGTCACCCATTAACTGGAGGATAGCCGAAACAGCTAAGGACAAAAAACTTAGCTGCGCGGGGACGCAGGGATTTCTTCATTTTAAACAAGGAGTACTTAAATTAAATTAAATAAAACAATATTTGGTTTACCACCAGCATGCAGAGACCAAGCGGCCAAGGGACGGCGTTTTCCATTGACTCGTTGATTGGGACTCCGCAGCCCCGACCTGGGCACCTGCTCTACACTGGCTATCCTATGTTTATGCCATACAGACCCCTGGTCATCCCTCAAGCCCTGTCTCACTCGCCTTTACAGTCTGGTATTCCACCGCTAGCCCCATTGGCTTCCTTCGCCGGACGTCTTACCAACACCTTCTGTGCTAGCCTGGGACAGGGAATGCCCTCCATGGTGGCCCTCACCACCACTCTGCCGAGTTTTTCGGATCCGCCGGATAGTTTCTACCCGCCACAAGAGATCCCGGGACCAAGATTAAGCGCTGATCCTGGAATTAGAAGGCAGGAGAGTCCGCATTCAGAGGATTTGCCTGTAAGGGACAAGGGTTCAGAATTGCTCAACTTCTCGGAAAGTTTTCAAACTATCGCAGGTGAGTTCAGTTACAAGATCAGAAGCTATTCCAGCCATTGTCTTTATCCCTGCATGTATGGGTGTTAGGCCTACTTTGAGGATACTAACCTGTTGATTCGAGATAGCACATGCATGTGTTGCTGCACATGCAGACCTAAACATGAAGTTTTGTTTCTCATCGTCAGTATGTCTAAAATACATTGCATTTCAATAATCCTATACAAAATCAGACAGTGTCGTATTAACTGTAGATTTTTGTGTGTAGGCCTGCTAAAATTATGTTTCACTGTACAAAGACTAGATTGTATGTAACTGTATACCACAGGCTATGTGCATCGCTTAAATTTACTTCCGTAGTTACTTTTTTGTTAGACCAAACAATACATAATTAAGATATAAACAAATAAGTTAATACATTTTTTTTTTAATTTGCAAAATAATTTTTAACACCTGAAATTGGTTGAACAGAGTGACATCACGGAAAGGAATTAATAGTTACATGTAGGCCTAAACTGTCAAGAAAACCAGATTGGTTAGGATTATTTAATTATTTAAACCGGGATGTTCATATGTTACATTAACAATCACAGTTAAAATAAAGGCAACAGTGTGGAACTTCTAAAACAAAACCTATAACATTGACAATTCGTGAATCAAACAGGAATGCACTCCATCGAGAATAATATTGTGACAAAACGGAATTAATGTAAAAGGAAAACACCAGTAGTACTCATTAGTAGTTGATAAAAAGAAAGTCCATACTTCATATTTCTTAGAAAGCAATATACTAATACTGGTTATATTACTGACACTATTAGCCTACCATTAATATTATTATTATTATTATTATTATTATTATTATTAATAATAATAATAATAATAATAATAATAATAATAATAACCATTGTCATCATCACGTCTTTTTTTAACGTTTCCAAAAGATAACCGATCGTAAACATGGCACATGTATTCTTTGAAATGGATAGAATTTTACATTTATTATGAAAAATATTAAAATAATGAAAAAAATATAATAATGCGGGGGAGCGTTACATTCCGAATTATAATTCCGAATTATAAATATCCAGAGTGCACTGATGTTAATGTGGTATTTCTGGGAATTGTAAAACGCCTCTCAACAGTTACAGGTATTACTCTTGGGCATAAGTCAATCTAACCGCATATTATATTGGCCTTCAATTTTACGTTTTAGTTCAGGCCCACTTAAAGAACGTTGGCTGACACAAACGTATAACATGGCTCCTTAAATTAACTTATCTCCAATTAATTCTGTTTTAGCATTTGGAACGTCATTCATTGTAACTTGCAAAACTTCTATCTTTATTTTAATTGAAAGAACAATTTTATAGCCTACTAAACAATACTAAGAAGAAATGTTGATTTTAACGTGATGTTAGGCACATCGGTTACGTGAATTCATTTTAAACGTTAGATTTACAGGTGTTTGTTTGCCATTATCTGTTACTTTCAGGAGAGACCAAACTGTACAGCTCGGACGAGGATAAGCTGGACCTCAAGTCAGCTGAGACTGCGTGCAGCGACAGAGAAGAGGACAGCTCCGCGGACAGTGAGAATGAGAGTTTCTCGGACGGCAACAATTGCGGGTCATTATCCCAAAAGAAACTTAAACCCGGGTCGCAGGAGCCCCTACCACCGGGGAGTGCAGCGGGAAAGAGTAGGAGGCGGCGAACTGCCTTCACCAGCGAACAGCTACTTGAACTTGAAAAAGAATTCCATTGTAAAAAGTACCTCTCTCTCACGGAGCGCTCTCAGATAGCGCATGCACTTAAACTGAGCGAGGTCCAAGTCAAGATTTGGTTTCAGAATCGTAGGGCCAAATGGAAACGGATTAAGGCCGGAAACGTCAACAACAGATCGGGAGAACCTGTACGGAATCCAAAAATAGTGGTCCCCATCCCGGTGCACGTCAACAGGTTTGCCGTTAGGAGTCAACACCAACAGATTGAGCAAGGAACCAGGCCATGAACAATCTGAACAGGACTGCAATATTGTTTAGCCTACTTTTATTACCCAACCACTAATAAGTCAAAAGCTATATTTTGACCACTTTTAAGCTGAAAACAGGAATGGGGTGTGGGAAATCATACAAGTACTTACGAATGGAAACCGACTCCTTCGACGACATGGCTTGTCCGAAGAGTTTATTTCCATTCGCAAAGTATTTGTCAGGGTAATAATTGCGGTAGCAATAAAAAACATAATTCTGACATGTATTTAATTCAGCTTGTTAGCAATGGCTAGCCGCGGAAATATTTGATTCGCTTACAAAATTGCATCCTCGTTTTCCCGGTTGGATCTTGAATACGCAAGGCTCCTTATTTATTACTTTGTACATTTGTAAATACCGTGTCGAGGCGACACAGAAGTGCACTATAAAATAAGATTGTATACAATTCTTTTTTTAAAGTAATATTTATATGTTACAGTGTGACAATTATGTGAATCCTCTGCATGTTTGCGTATGCCCACTTGTTGAAGATGTTTTTATAATTCCCTTCCTTCGATTGTAAAGCCGCCCCACTTAAGTTGATCCCAACTCTTTGCATGTTCCCTCCAATGTTCTCGTTTACCGTAGAATCTGTATTCAACAGTCATTTGTGGAAATTAAAATTGTGAAGGAAATAAATTTTAAAATTAAGACCATGCCACGTCCATGCACTGTGATTTAATTTATTTACAAACCACCTAGCCTAACTGCTAAATCTGAAAAAAAACGTAGGCCAACAACTTGCAATATACAAATTGTTCCATTTGACAAATGTAAAATTTGTGAACTCATTATGAACTGTGTTTGAAACTTGGCGCTCTGTCGGATAACTTGACAATACATTTCCTGTCTTTGGGCATATCGGGGCATGACATATCATGTCCTAGATTCAAATCGAAAAGGGCTTTTGACTAAACCTATTTGACCGATTAAAAAAACAACAACAACAAAAAACCCTCAAAAACCAGCAGAGAAAATGTGTGAAAACGTTTTGGGGAGTACTCTGGAGTACTTCCCAGAACATTTGATAACAAACATGTAATGTGATTTATACAGGCATTTGATGATCAGCATAATTGCGAACTACAAAATTACATTCTTAGTGGGACTGCGTAGCCTATTCATTGAAATGATGAAAAGGCACCCGAGGCTTGACGTCCCATAGGAGTTTACAGCAGCCCCGATATGAAAGATGTCGTCAAATGTATATAATAGGGCTGTGTGAGTTATATCTAATTATGCGAGTTTAAATCCGACAGCAATAATAATAATAATAATAATAATAATAATGAACGTATTAAATTTCAGCCCTTGACAACCGGTGGAAATTATGCGACCACTGATATACTATTAGCCTTGAGGTAATATTGAACATACTGATTTGTCTGTATAGGGTACTTATATTCATGTTGACATTTTCTTTTACCATATGCTTTAAAGTAGAACCCAAATACGAATGTGCTTTAGCATGAACAAGAGAAAGAATATGGCCACATGGGCTATGTCTGCCTTAGAGGCTGTATTGAGCATCTGATGTCACCACAAAGGGAAACTTCCTCATCCAATCTTGTTTTATTCTGTCTTGTCACGTGTACGCCTAGTCATCATCTCTTAGTCCTCACACGTCATGACCACATCCTCATCACCGGTAGATTTGTGTAAATGTTTAAATGTATGCTGTCAGAACGTTAAGTCAACATCGTGTGTTAATTGTTGTTGAAATTATCACATTACCTTCGGTGTCTCGAGTTGTATTTCTTCACAATTCCTTATGCAATAGTTAGACATGCTCTACTCCTAAAACACTGAGAAACATTTAGACTCTGACGATCTCATATATATTCGGAACATAATTAATTGATCACCATGACATCTTCTTTTCGTCATTGACATATGTGTATATTACGCGTGTGTGTGCGTGAGTGTGTGAGTGAATTTGTTTCTTTATCAGACATGAAGTGATTAGATATATTTAATCTTATCCTGTGAGTCCTGTGATAATAATGCCTTTTTCTGACTGACAGTCTTTTGCCTTACTTGATGGCGACGTCCACAATTTTCAAAAACATGAAATCGCATAATTTTTTACTTTTTGAATTCTCTCTATATATATATAATTCCGTTGCTTTTAATAGCTACTATCTGATTTCATTAGACCTGTACCAGTGCTGATGACATGAAGACATTGAGAAACACGTCCTTGGTTCAGTTATGGTTATTCCACGAATACACACCTTCAAGTTACCATTATAGTCGTTGCTAAATGCTAGTGCATTGTAAGAATAACCCCATTAAAATGAAAAGAATTCGCTGCTGCAAATATTGCCTTAGCTAAACGTTTTCAATGGCACATTAATTCCGAAATAAAACACCAGGCAAAACATTACAGTGGCTAATAACCGAGCCAACCACCTACTGCAAATGCATTTCCTTTCACTCGAGGTGCGGAAGCTTAACATTAGCTTCATTAGTACACTGAGTTGTATCACGAGCCAAGAACAAGACCTGATTACCTCAACGTTTTTGTGTTTTATTTTCAGTTTTATAATTTGGCAATCACGTTTTCACAAAAAGTAAACACACGGCTTCAAACAATATACAACATTGTATCCTCCATAAAAGTAATTAATTCTCAATTTTGTTGGAATGAGTAAAATGCAATTGCATGTAAAGGACGCATCACTGCAGGTAAACCTGTGATTTGTGTCAGTAAGAATTGCGAACCTCACTCTTTCTCTTTTGCTCGCTCTCAAAATGCTTCCCTTTCATGAAATAAGTAATAAAGTTTAGCACATTTTTTGTATGCTCCAGCACGAAGTCGCATTCTGAGGAAACCGAATGCTTCCAATAAAAACTTCCCTTGCTTTGAAAAACTAATTTACATAAGAGTTCAACAAAATCTCAAAAATTCTTTGGCCATGTGGCCCTATCGAGTTACTGTATAAACGCTGTAAAGAAACAGTCTTTCAATATATCAAAAGGAATAGAGTTTTTGTCCGATTAGGATGATTGAGTTTGAGTTTCTTAGATCTTAGGAAACTCTGGACAATTCAAATAAATGCTGGACAATTCAAATGTACAAATGTCTAATAACTGCATTTACAAATGTCCAGTGATTAAAAGAGAGGTATAAAAATACATTTGTTTATGTAGGTCAGTTGAATACAAAACCCAATTTGCATTGATGATATAGATGAATGGCGGTTTTCATTAGCCAATCAGGGCAAGGAAAGGGGAGAAAGGAGAGATTTGTGTTAATGAGAGCAGGAGCCATTTATCTCTCTTTAGGAGGCCATGCTGTCTCAAGGTAGAGTGATGGATCCCCATTAGAGTGGTCACATCCACAACTTCGTAATGAACTTCACAATCAATCACAGTTTGGGAGGAGGAGCCTCTGTGTGTATGTGTGTGTATGTGTGTGCGTGTGTGTGTGTGTGAGAGAGAGAGAGAGAGAGAGAGAGATGGGGGAAGCCCTGCCTTCTCTCCTCTACCCTGAGCATCTTAACATGTGGTAGAAATAGCCTCCTTTAAATCACAGAGACATTACAACAAGAGACATAACAACAAACTCCATTCTGAGTTTGAATGAGGCAGAACTTTAGTCTCAGTGTTAACAAATCCAGCTATTTCAGGTAGGGGTGAGTTTTGATATATATTTTTTCCCATTAAAAAAATAAGTAGTATTTTACCCCCTGGCTGGTGTCCCAAAGACTTTAGGTGAAGGTAAAGTCTCTGGGAGTGTCTTTGTAAGGTTTATGATGTTAAACTGAATGACCACTAACCTGCTATAGATTCATACACAATGTGCTGTTCTCATGTGACCCAGTATGGTCCTGTGTATGTACGTCCACTGATTGACTGTCACCTCAGTCTCAAGTACTGCTGATGCCAGATACTCTTTGTAATTAAGTTTTTTTGGTAACATCTACCACCCTGCATTGTGTTTATACAATAGATACAATAACTAATTTTGCTCACTGAATGTTTCCCTGTGCATGGAAACATATCTGATGCTTGTGCTTCTGCTATTCTCTTTTTAGGGGGGGGGGGGGGGGGGGGGGGTAATATATTCCAGCAAATAATTTTAATTACATGTGGTTCTGGTGCGCTGCACTCAAAGTAAATTTATATTTTCTGACTTGTGAAATGTGAATGATATCGGAACAACAACAGACTGCCTACCTTGGAAAGAGCAGGCATAAAGGGAAGTTATTATGCTGATATTTTACTACTATTTCATTTGAGGTTGATGAATATACTGTCCGTGTGGATCAATTACAGCTGGCCTCAGTGATAGCTGACCTGTAGCTAACGGAGAACATCAGCAGAGGCCTACAGTTTAAGGAGATATGGTTCTTTTCCCACTGCAATTAAGCACCAATTTTCAACAAATATTGCTGTACACCTCACTGGCTCCAGTAGTAAGAGCTGATACCTATGTAAGCTGGTGTCACAATTTGTGCTCATCTACTTTTCATTGCAGAGTTGCATACAGCGCAGGTGTTTAAAACACACACTTGTTGAGGTGGACAGCCCCACAAATACCTGCAACTTTTACCTTCATAAAAAAAACAACAACATTGAATTTGTCTTATACTTGAACTGACAACATTTAGATTTTTTAGATTCATAAACTGTTCATAAAAACTGACTGAAACATGCTTTTACCAAATTAGAGCAAAGTGGCTTGTTTTTTAACTTATCAAACAAATCCACCTGCTAACAGTCATATTAAAATACATTTAACTCAATGCCAATTGAAAAATATCTTTATAATTAAAGCCTTTCACCGTTTTTAGAAAAAAAAAACACTCATCTAAATCGTGTATGTGATGGTGTTGCTTTAACAGTGTCGTTATGAAATAACAAATCACATTGATGTTGAACACATTTTAAGCAGCATTATTAAGTAGTATTCCAGTTATACAGACAATGACTGCGTGGTTTCCTTTGGGAATGGAAGTTACTGATAATGCATTACTTCGCAATGTAACCAGCTACCTTCAGAGAAAACAAACGTGTCACAAATCCATTGACATTATCTGTTTTCACACGGTAGCACTATCACAATTTTTGCTTTAGACAGACTGAAACATAAACACAGCTGATGGACCAACTGCGTGACTGCCTTTTGAACGACGGCGACCGTGTTGGGTTCTATTGGAAAATGACCCGCAACGCCTTTGATCTTACTAGCCATATATATATATATTTTAAATGCTTCGATTAAGCGGGTATTGCAGATGCAATGATACAGTGCGATTGAACAATTCAGCGAATAGTGCAATTCGTGTCTGTTCATGAATACATTTTATAAGCGTAGTCTAGGTTAGAAACAAGATATTTTGGTTGGGCTAATGAAATAACCGAGTAATATTTTGCTATGTTTCAAAGGGACGCTTTTCACTTTCCGCTATGTTTCAGCAATTACTTGTATCGTTCACTTTTTGAGCCCTCACAAGGGCATAAGCAATTCATAACCTCTTAAAGTTAAACTTGCACTAGAATGGGGACAGCCTACCATGCGCTGCTGCAACTTTGCTGTGTGATCGGAGATGTGGGACACATGGAAGGTACCTCATTAGATTCAGAGCGCCGAACGCGGAGACGTTTTTCTTCCTGGTTTCCCATGACGTCAGAAGTCAGGAGAATGTGTGCTCGTGCTGAAGTGCTAATGGAGAGGGCAAAGTTAGCAGGCGTGTGCAAAGATCCTCCCTGTAGATTCTGCATTAAGGTGCTGCTCATGAGATACACTATACTCAGGGAACGTCAATACGATGAACAAATGACTGGTTTCACACTGGCTCCTGCTGCGGATACAGGTTTGCCTGGCAGGATCCATGCTCTGAGGTTGTACAGATCTAATACAGCTGTTTGCAATACATTGATCACACCGTCAAATAGCTGGACATGCTATCTATATTAATAAAAACAGCAACATTACTGCCTGCCTATACAACAACCTGACAAGGAAGCTACTACCTCTGAACAAGCTACTTTTAAACATAGTCTAAATGCATCTGTTCTACCTTTAAATTTAATGATCCTCCTTACAAGGCTATGAAGTGGTGACATTTTGGTTGGCCTCTTAGTTGGCTATCTACTGCTTAGTACATTATGACCAGCTAAGGCTAATACAGTCAAACCAGCTAGCTTGGGTACTTAAGAGGGAAGAGTATTGAAATGTGGTGATTACTTGAGTTTCCGTAAAAAAAATCAATAATTCCTCAAATTAATTATACTTTCAATCAAATTAATTATTCCTTGATTTCTGGTGCATTAGCTGTGCTTCATCATCCCTTGTGCAATTTTTCCTCCATGTACCCACAAATATTTTTCTTGGAAAAGAAAAAAGAGAGAGCAACACAACATATTTTGGACTAAATAGTTGTGTAATTTGAGTATTTTTTTTCTATAGATGCATTTTCCCTGAATATTCACTATAGAGAAAGGGAAGAAAGGGAAAATTCTCAAACTCCTACTTCACTGCCATGCATGCTGATGGCACACACATGAAACACAAAATAATACTCTTCCCACTACCTGCTTAAATTCACAGTTACTGGACTGGTCTCCTTCATCTACCTCTTCTCAATTACTTTTGAACTTCTGCTACAGTCAGCTTTCTGTGTTCTGTGCCTTGAGCCATGACCAGAGCTGGAGCTAAATTCATGGTTTATCATCATGAGTCAGGACTGGCCAATCAGGTCACTCAGAGCTGTTAGCTCCGGCTGTTTCTGCTGACTGTTTATTCCCACATTTCAAACTAGGGGCCCATTTCCCTCTCAGAGGTGTCTTGTCACTCTCTCAGCATTCTATCTAAGCTGGCATCACGCCGACCATCAAACTCTAAAGGTGAAAGGGAATGTACATTGTCCAATATTTAATTTATATTGTGTGAAAATGTGACAGTTATAAAGTTAATATGGAAACAAACAATTTCTAAGGTATTTTCATGCCAAATGCTGGATTGGACCCAGAGCTAAATGACTCTTTAAATATGCTGATAATATGCCACTGGCTTACTTTGTATCATATTATTGCAATTATATTACTGGGCAACATTTTCTACAAACAGTCCTCCATAAGTGCTATGCAACTCCTTTATAAGCAGTACAGGGACTCTCATAAATGCTTATGTCAATAACTGTAAATGGGAATGTGATGTTTCATGCTACCACTGATGCAGCAAATGACATTATCATAACATGCCAAGTGGCACGTACAATGTACCCGCTTGCTTTTTTGACATAAGCATTTGATGTCTATGCAGTGCTAATTATGCTACTATGCAACACTTAATGAAGGAGATATACAGTGTTCAAAGAAGGTGTACCTGATTATTGTCCAATTTTATTATATTAGGATGTGTGTCTGTGTGTGTGTGTGTGTGTGTGTGGGTGTGGTGTCTGGTTTTCATAAATTCTAAATCTGGCAACCCCATATAAATGATGTTATGCGGTACAGTATGATTTCAATATACAGCTCCAAATGTCTCAATGTTCTCACCTCTCTCAAGGGGCATCCATGCGCTTCTTTTTAATTTCATTTTAAACACTGGCCTGATCTAGGACAAGACGCACTCCTCATCATTATGGACGTACTGTACAAACGCTGCAACTTTGGACCATTTTCCCACAGTCATTTCATTCAGTCTCCAACAGCCTTTTTCCACTGACTTTGATATGTGTTTATATTTCTTATGCAAACCATCGCTACTCTCTTCCCCTTTAAAGTTTTTGAGAAGCCTTTGAAGTGCCTTCATGCTGACAAAGCTGCAGAAACATCCATACCGTTTTGTTGAAGCCCATGAATATTTACCTCACACAGATGGGAGTTGAGATCCTCGAGGGGGTTGTGCGGTTACCAGCTCCTCCCGCAGGTGGGAGGGGTGGCGAGCAAGGGCTGCCAAACTTGCTTTCGCACTAGCTCAGGGGTTATCCCTTCGGACATGGGGCAGGACAGGGTCTCCTTTGTGACAGCCTCAAATTTGGCAACCTCTCGCTCCTACCTCGGAAAATAACCACCTTACATTCAACTTGTAATGCAGGAGTGACTTCTCATGAAGCAGACAGACTATGTGAGGTTGATGACCGTAGGACATTTTCTTTTCATAACGACTATTTTTTAAAGGAAGGCATGAACATATACCATTTATGCCACTTCACGTCAGTATTTTGGGAAAATATGTTTGATGTGCCTGGGAAAGACTCTTAAATTTCATTCAATACATACAAGAGATTTTTTTTGTTGAATTTTGCTGGGATCTCAAACCTGAGTGGTTGAGAAGAACAGTTTAAATCAGGGTGATTATCCCCCTCCCCTAGTATTTCTGCTTTATTGAGGTCCTCAGCAAAGCTCACCGCAAAACCACTTGGACAGAGTGGACTCCGTTTTAGTCACATGGTTTGGTTGCACAGTATTCATCTGGGGGCCGCCCCCTCTTTTCTCAGTGGATTCTTTCACCATTTATTTGTTTGTATTGTTCATTTCCTGCAGCATGTTCTGTAAACATTAATCAGTGTTTATTTTAGGAGAACAATGTATTTTGATCTAATCATCAAACAAAGATTGGCAGCACACTGTTGCACCTCCCATAGTGGGGTTCATGAAATCTTATTGAAGTCTCTTATCACAGTCTACTATGTGTGACAGGCAAGTATCCATTGAGCATTGAGGAGTGTTTCTGTTCATTTATCAGTATTCACCAAGTTAAATCATTGGTTTAAGGACAGTTATTTACCATGTAATAGGAAATACATATAATGCCACAGGTGTGGATGTACTTTGTGATGTGAATTAAGAGTAACGAAGTGCAGGACTACTGTGGTTACCATTGTTTGCTATATGAAAGAGATTTTTTGTGAATCTAAGTTTGAAGTGTCATTGTACTTGGTGGGTTCTTTTCTTCAGCGAAACGAAGAACAAGGAGTCCTGAAACAGATGGTATGGTCTCCACAGAGCTCTCATCTCAACATCTTCAAGGCTGTTTAGGATTACCTGGAGAGACAAAAGCAAGTGAGACAACCAGAGACTGCAGAAATCTGTGAAAGTTCTCCAATAAATATATTTTAAATATATATTTTCTAATAAAATTGCAGGACTGTGTAACAAAAAGAGTTGATGCAGTTTGAAAAGTGAAGGATGGTCACACCAAATACTGATTTGATTTAGTTTTTAACTGTTTACTGCTCTTTATAGTATTTTTTTAATATTTAGAAACTTTCCATTTCATTATTTTAGTGTCATTACATGCGTCTAAGACTTTTGTACAGTAAGCTAATGCATATATACACAGAAAGCTCCATAATGTTTGGGACAAAAACATTCTTTTTTTTTTTCTTGATTTGCCTCTGCACTCCACAATTGTATATATGGTTAAAGTGCACGTTCTCTTTATATTTAAGGGGAGGTTGAGGCTTCTTTGGGTTCTTGGGTAGTTCCTTTTGGCTACCACATTTTGCTCTTGCCATCACTCTGATGAAAGTCTATCTTGGTCCACAAGACATTTTTCTTTACTCTTTTCGGTTCTTTTTAGCTAACTGTAACCTGGCCATCCCGTTTTTGTGGCTGACTAAAGGTTTGCACCTTGCAGTGTAGCCTCTGTAGTTCTGTTTGCATTCTGTGGACAGTAGTCACTGACACATCCACACTTGCCTCCTGAAGTGTGTTTCTGATCCATCAGACAGGTGTTTGGGGGTTGTCTTCATTATGGTGAGAAATTTTGGTCAGAGGACTTCCTTGGCCTACCAGGCCATTTGCAATTACTGAGCCCAGCAGTGTGGTCTTTCTTCTTAACCAGTTCAGTTCTCTGAGCATATTTCCACCAGGTATTCTGCTGATTTTTTTTTTTTTTTACATTATAAAGCAATGGCATGTCTTATTGACATGCCTCTATGATATGGTTACTCCTTACAACTTATAAGATGATATACCTGACGTGTGAACATATTTTTCAATAAGCTAATTATTTTTTTCTGAAATAATAGCCAACTAAGGCATATCATATCCGGGCCTAAGCTTGACATTTCCCGATAGGGACAAGTCTAGCGAACAAAACTAGTTTTGGTTGTTTATTTATTTATTTATTGTAAGAATGTCCATGATATGTGTGAAAAAAACATCAAAATCACCTTTGGGTTTAAAGAGTTAATGATGCTCCAAACAGTTGCTTTTGGTAAGCCTAAGGTTCGGCCTGTGACTGTCTTTGAGAGTTTTTTTTTCTCTGCCTCATAATGGATTCCTTGACTTTCATTGGCACAACTCTGATCCTCATGTTTACAAACGCCAATAACAGACACCAAAGGCAATCAAAAGCCTAGAATTAAGACTAGATACTGAAATCTGTCTTATACCTGCAATAAGGAAGCAACTGAACTCACCTGACTAATAAGAATCACCTGTGAAATCCAAAACATTATGGTGCCCTGAAATCGGGGAGGGGGACAGCTACGTATAAAACAAGCTGTAACCTCTACAAGATGTGACCAAAATGTATTTAAAATTTTTTTTTTTTAATAAAAACTGAGAATTTGCACTTTAACCACATGTGAATAGTTTGATTAGAAATCTAAAATAGTGGAGTACAGAGCCAAATCAAGAAAAATACATATGTCTTTGTCCCAAACATAATGGAGCTCCCTATATATAGTGACTATGCATAATTATATGAGTTCAATTGCAAAACACAGTGCCAGTGATCAATACACTTGCTGACTTCTACACATTTTGACATGTATTAAGAAATATATTCCTCAAGTTTTTCTTTTGTGATACTTTGAAATGCAGGACTTCCCACGGACTGTCCAGCACGGTGGGAAAGACAGGCGCACCCATTTTCTGGGGTGGGGTAGGGTGTCTGCCCCGCACAGTGATGTATGGGCAGATGCATCAAATCGCACAAGATAAACAAGCGATGAATTTCATCAGGGGCATCATAGCTTTAATTTGGGTGCCTAATGAGTCAGATCTAGTAGCGGAGATAAAAGTTGTCAGAGGCCTGGCTCTAATGAATTTCTTGCCACTTGTAATCAAGGCTGGCTGTCTGAGGGGGAATGATTAATGGAACCCTGGAGATTCCCTTGGCCCTCAGCTTTCATTACAGCTAATGCATTCTCAGGCAAATTAACAGAACTGCACGCGGGCGAGGGGGAGAGAGAGGAAGAGGGGGAGAGAGAGAGAGACTGATTAAAGAGAGGGAAAGAGATGGAAAAGAAGAGGGAGGAAAGAGAGATGGAGATAAAAGGACTGAGAGGGAGGGTGGAAGGGGAAACCGAATTGCCCAGCTCTGTTAAATGGCTGAATACGAGTTTAGGGTTTACATTCACAATTCAGCTCTAGAGGGAGTTTTTTCAAATATTTTTTTTCTAGCCTTGTAGCAGCCAAAAAAATGATTTGATTGGATTTACAGGCTCACCATCTGGATTCCACTCTCTGTCAGGTATCACTTTTCATGCCACAAAAATAAGCTTTCTCTGAATTATTTTCCTCAAAGCGCTTAGTGTGTTACCATAACATGGGGTTAATTCATTCAGCTAATATTTTTACTTGAACTTAAAACTTAATAAAAAATAGTGGCATCTGAAAGATTTGTTCATATTTTAAGTTTCCCTGTTCTTACTTTGGCTAGATGGAATTACCTCACAATGTTGCTCACAAGCATTCCTGTTTTAAGTGCTTACTTCACATTCTTTTGACAGGTTTTGTCAACAGGCATAAGTACCATTATATTTGAATGTTCATCATGTGACTGAACACTTTTATTTACTTGTTGATAAGTTTCCTTGCAATAAGTAACAGATGAACGCACTGTTCACACGTGCCACACGTGCATGCTCGCGCACGCACGCACACACACACATACGTGTGTACGTGCACGCACACACACTTTCTATATGTTGACATGCACAGGTAAAAGCCAGACAGGTACTTGTGTTCACCCAGCAGAGATGAGCCCTCCTCTGTATTCTTTCAGGCAATTTGTCTGCGTTGAGGTGGGCGGGCAGAGCAATCTCCTCTCTCGTTCACTTTTACAGCCATAATCAAACAAGCTACTTCCGAGCGCTCCATCTTCCTGGGCAATTAAATTGAATCAATTTAGGCTTCACTACAGCAGTGTAACGACAGGGCCAATTCACCGCGGATCACCACTCGCACTTTCCTACATGATGGTGAATAAATAAACACATTAAAAGGGGCTGTTACAGTGGGGGCCCATTTCCTGTGACTGTGAAATGGCTAATTCCATTAATCACCACACCTCACACAGAGTCTGTTAAACCGGAACAATCCAAGGGCTTTCACCTCCAAAAAGAATGGTGAATGGGAAGGGGGGATCTTTGGTTTTTAGCTCTCTGAAACAGACACCCCTGCTGTTAAAGGCACAAGCAGAAAGAAGATTGTTGTTGATTCTTTGTAATATATCAAAATGCAATCCATGTTTTGTTCTGATCAAAATGTATGTTGTAATGTATGATTTTAAATGTATTATTCCATCAGAGACCTACATTTAATTTGTGGTCCATACATTTTTTGATACCTCAAAGGTGACAGAAGTTTTGTTTCAGAAAATAGAGCCACACACACAGATACAAATAATCATGCTCCATTCACATCAAACGTCTTAAGCTTCTTAATTTCAAAACATTCAAAGGAAGTGTAAATCAAACTGTCAAGCTCTTTAAGAATTTTTCTTTTGCTAGAGGATTTGTTCCTATCATAAGTTTGAGTTCCATGAAGTACAGGGCTAGAAATTATATTCAAATCAAAATGAGTGCTGCATTAATATTAGCCATAATTCATAGAATCATTTTGCAGCATTACATTGCAATCAGTATGCTTGTTTAATATAGCAGTTATAGTGCCTGAAACCCATGACCTCTGACACACATTAGAATACCACCGAAATCATAAAATGCATTACGCAAATTATAGACAACTGTCTATTGCACTACCTTTACAAAATGCTTTTGCCATCACTTGAAGATCGCAAACTCAGTCAAATGAACTTTGCTATAGTAAACCCAGTAGAATATTGTTATATTCTGTAGTGTTATGAATAACTTTTCTAAACTACTTTTATCATGGATGAGGAAATGTCAAATTACACATACTTTTCAACAAGAAACAACTACCCCTTTCCCAATGAGGTACAATACTAGTGTTTCACCTTGCTGTCACTTACCAGCTCTGCAAGGCTGGAAGGTGGAAGAGTCAAACAAAAAGTGTTTCGACCCAGCAGGAAGTTCATTTGTGTTTGCGGGGACGGTTGAGCCGGCTGAACCCTATCACTCTCTCCATCTCCACGGGGAGACGTGGAGGAAGGAAGAGGGGACAAAGAGAAAGAGGACAAAAGACACTGGAGAGGAGGGAGGGGAGAGATGGGTGTTTATTTGCTGCAATGGGATTATCCAGGACTGAGGGGAGGATTAGGCTTGCTTCACCTCTCCTCATTGACACTCTTCCTCTTTCCTCCTCTCTGACACTAAGCCCAGCTCTGTATAGTAATCTCCCGTGAAACAGGTCCCCTTCTGCAGCCAAGTGCCAGGTTCGGGTCTTGCGGAGGACCAGCTTGACATTCCCCTGGTGGAGATCCTACTAGAACTCTGGCATAGAGGAGCTGTGGGGGTTGGGGGACCCCTGCCTGTACTCCCCTCGCCCTGACAGCCAATGCGCTGATTCATGAGACTCACATATGAACACGACCGTGCAATCCACCTTTCATCTGTTATGGACTGATAGAGATTCAGGACTGGGATTGGCTAATGAACCACATCCTGTTCCCAAAGTGTGACTGTTTCTGTAGACATGTTCATCCGCATTCTTCTCATGTTTCAGCAGCAGTCTGGGCAACATATTGGGGACTCCATTTCAAACTGAAGCAAAAGACGGGGAATATATATGTAAATAATTATGGACACCTGCCAAAGTGAGCATTTACTCACATACGTGGACAATGTTGTTGTAAGTCCCCCCCCCCCCCACAACACATTAATTCCAATGAGATTCAAGCAATAGCCCTGTAATGTAGCACTGTTCACCTGGGAGAAGATACTGTAAGGCCAGTACAATAGTGCACTATAATATAGGAAAGGTCATGGCTGAGCTATTTTTCTCTGTTCTTAATCCAGTTCTGTCTATTTTACAAGTTTAGTTCCACACTTTCAACTTCTTCCAGAATATTCTTCAGTGTGCATCATGGTCATGTAAAAATGAAAAAAAGAAAGGTTTCTGTGTATATTTCTGTGTAATAATATACTCTCTCATGCAATGCCCAACATTTAGAAAATTGCACAAGGTAGCATGAGCCAAAAACCTATGCTACAGTGTTTGTGTGAAATGGAGAAAAATGAATAAATCCAAGCCTGTGGTTGTTACTCCCACTTCTGGGAAGGCTACATTATTTTATTGGAGTGTTTATTAATATGTCCACAGTCATCCAAGCACACAAACAGTAACTGTCTTCTTCTTTTGAATTTGCTTTGTTTCATGTTCTCAAATGAAAAGAAAAAAAAAAACAGGAAAAAACAACAAAAATCAATATTTACATACTGCAATATAAATATGTCAAATGTACATTATTATACACAGTACCTCACACGGTCAGACAATGTATACGCATTGAGACTTAACCATAGTACCTTAAATACAATAAAAAATAAAGAGAAGAATGCAATAACAAAACAAAAATGTCATTGAGGGTGGGTGGGGGGGAAGGGGGGGTGGTTCATGTAGAGGTTGGGGCTACAGCTCGGAGGGTTGAGGTCGTTCTTGAAAGCATTTTGGTTGGCTTTTTGTCTTTCAGGGATTGACCCAGATCCCTTTCACAACTCCGCTTGACTGATTTTTCTTCATTTAAAATAATTATCTCGAGCAGTCCCAGTGCATTCCTAGCCTAAAACAAGAGGGGTGGGTGCCCTGTAGTCTTTTGCATTATTCCCAATCCTATGTTCATTGACCTGCATACTCAGTCTATCAATAAAATGTTCTTTGGGAAAAACTGCCATTCAATATGATGGAATGGAGGGGGTGTTGAAATCAGGAAACATACAGGGTATAAGGGTTTTTGGGGGTTCACCAATGGTAGTTGCCCTAAGGTACACATATATCTTAATTTAAACCTTGACTATAAAACCATCCATCAATTAGACTTGGTTTTAAGTGTCCTTAAGCACTCATTGCAGTAAATCCACAGTTGTACCAAGGCCAGTTACTGAGGTTAAACAAACCAGAGTCAGTTCCTTACTGTATCACCATATTAATTGTAAAACAGACTGCAGCCGGGATTGCAAACTCCTGTCCTGGAGGACTGCAATATCTGCAGCTTTGTGTTGTTTCCCTTCAATCAACAGACAGTTTTAGCCTTGGAAGCAAGGCGCATGGACCGTTTGATCAATCAATGACTTAAATGAAACACTTAAGTGCTGAAACAAAGCAGAAACCAGCAAACGCTGCAGTTTTTCAGACTGGAGTTCTACACCCCTGGAATACAGTTTGTTTGTTGGTTGTGAAATCGCAAATATTAAGTGGGAAATATGATGCCATCATTCAGCTCAGTTTCTAGGCTTGTTAGCCCTGGTCAGAGGGGGGCCCAGACAAGAGAGGACTGTTGTGTCCAACCCATTTATAGTCAGATGGCTGGATATTACACTGGGATTATGCCATGAAAACAACCAAGACACAAGAAGAATATGCGTGTTGGCCTTGCTGAGACTGAACCCAACTGGTGAAACTGGTTTTAGGCTTCAGTAACCCCTTGATTTCTCCCCGGCGCATGAATTCTGCGCAAATTACAGACAACGCAAGTCAAACTGGCTCTTCGGCCTCATCGCGCAAAGGGAGACAGTATTTCAAAGGAAGTCCCATCCGAAGCACACACACACACACACACGCCGTTAGGGACTAAAAGGTCAGCTGCAAGAGGAAAAGCTACTTTTTACATATTTCTGTACACGTCAACACCGTTTTTAAAAATGTCCTGACACATTTAGTCAAACACTGCATTTTTTCTTCTTCTCGCGTACTCAAACGCCATCGTTCGGAATCATCCAGTGCGCGCGCGCAAGCAGGAGCGCCACAGAGTCTGCGGGGAAACGTCACGCGGAGGAGCAGCGGACAGCGAACAGGGCCACAGGAAGCAGCAGGGGTCGTCCATTACACTGAAGAGGCTACAAACACAGAAGGACCATGGAGGCGGGAATACAGGCCTAAACACCACTACAACGCTGACGAGATGACGATGATTCAAACTATGATGCGGTGACACCCGGGAGCAGCGTAACAGGGGCTTCCTTCTCTAAAGTTCACGGATCAGTTGACAAGTGGCGGTCGAGCGGCTGGGACTTTCCCTTCATGAATTAAAATGAAGCATTCTTTGATGTGGCCTTCAAAGAACTTTCATATGTGGAGCGAATGCATTTCTTTGAGGTCTGCATCCAGATGGAAGCCTGTCTCACCCCTTTCTCCCCTCCCCCCCCCCCAGACAGCTCACTGTCCATACAACAGTTCAGCATTACCTTACAAAGACCACTATGAATGGCAGAGGGAAAACAGTGTAAAATGACTAGTGGTGGAGTGTCTTCTTGCAACAAATACATAGCGTATATACATTTTTGTGCATTGATGACTCCTTTGTGCAGGAGGGGGCATTCAAGAATTCCTAGTTCTGTGCAGTACTATGCAACTA
The DNA here is from genome assembly GCF_013347855.1 of Anguilla anguilla. Classification (NCBI taxonomy): domain Eukaryota; kingdom Metazoa; phylum Chordata; class Actinopteri; order Anguilliformes; family Anguillidae; genus Anguilla; species Anguilla anguilla. The sequence continues at coordinate 22,335,349 of NC_049208.1, forward strand.
TTACAGCAAAATATACATTTCTCACTAAACTAATACTACACATTGAACTTAAAACAACTTAAAATGGGGGAAATTTAACACAAACATGAATGAGAAATATGAATAATATGAATGAGAATAAGTCTGGATTCACATGTAATCTAAATCTAAAAGTGTACTGTAACAGTCATTACTGGTCAAGATAAACCAACAACCTGATTGACTGATAAACTGATATCTGTGCCTAACTGGTCCAGATGAACGGAGATCATTCCGGTACATTCTATCACAGAATATCTTATGGCAAAATAATCCAACTCTCTGAGGCAACAATACTGCAGTGAATAATCTTTTTGCTTGTTAAAAAAGACAGTGAAGGCAAGGTTTGAACTTTGGTTTCAACAGCGGTGATAAAGGACAGGTAGGCAATGTGCAAAGGCAAAAAAGGCATCTAACTAGGCAAGGCTAATGTGAACAGCTCTGGGTTATGCCCACCAAGACTTTTGGATGTAGGAAATCACTACACTTTAGAAATGAGGACATTTTTCACCATTTCTGCACAGAATTAGGAATACGCTCTGCTCTGATGATAATGGATTCTTAATATTTTCCTGTTTTGCTTTGAAATGGGGTTTCATAGTTTTGTTTCAAGGTTTGAGCAGTCAGTATGGGTAACTGAACATCAAATCGACCAAAATGTGTTCTGAATCAAACAGTGAACTGTAGATGAGACGTACACAGACACCCCACACCCCTGAAGTCCCAGTCTGATGCTATTGAGTCTGGACCCAAGGGCCCCCTGCAATAAAAAACTCATTGCTATAGCAGAAAGCAGAGGAATACTGCATTACTGTAGTGCTGCTCTAGTGCTCACTAAAGCCAGCGGTCAAGGCAAGTCGCTAAGGCAGTCGTAGAAACTTAGAGACGGTAAGACCAAACAACGGCTCGCTACAGCACCACAACCCAATAGAGACAACTGAGAATGGGACCTGGAGAAAGAAATATAAATAAACGCTCAAACCTGGCCATCCTCACCACCAAGCCCCCCGCCCTCCTAAACTTTGCAGAATGATCTGCAGAAGCTTTGCTGTACACCAGAAGTGGGCTACTTTCAGACTCTATCTATCAGGACATGCCTAGGAAAAGTGGCAGTCATGTACCTGGGCCATCTGGGTCCAGAAAACGGTCCTTCGCATGGTCAGATGTCATAGAGGTAAGGAAAGAGAGGTCCATCGATAGCGGTTTTGAGGTGGACCATACGAGCCGTACGGTTCTCCTGACAGCTGTCGATCCAAATTGCACCACTGCGCTCTAGATAAATGTTCACAGACATGTTTACTAAAATTAGAAACTACACAAATGGCTCATCTTTTCTCAGGCTAATATTGGCTGAATATATACTACACTCACCTCATCCATCCATCTCATATCCCTTCTGAATTGGTTAGCGTGAGCGTTCGCTAAATGCGCTACGTGGAGTTCCTACCCTTCTTAAAGCACAAGTTTAAACTTTAATAATAGCCATATTAATAGCAATAATTACAGTAATGGTCCAGTCAATAGCGCTGATGCAGCTGTGAAGTTGATGTTAACCAGTCTCTTGTCACTGTACCTGTGATATTTACCCTCAACAGGAGTGCTCTCCTGGCTTTCCTCCAAAGGGTGAAAACATTTTTGGGAATGGTTTTGTAATGGCCCTAATAAATCACGAGCGTTGGGGCTTCAGGGCTCGCCCCCCACCGAAGCCCTTGCTCTTCGGGGTTCCCTTAGCGGGACTTCCGCGCTTTGTTCCCCCGTCACCCCCGGGGCCACTCGAGTCACATGACACAGAGGGAGGGGAGAGGGGACGGGGTTAGGGGGCGTCAGGTGCCACAGTGCGCGTGTTTGTGTGGAGGGGGAGGGGGTGCGGCCTCGCGTCCGCGTGCGGCGCCGTTAGATGAAGCTGGCGCTGCGGTTGAGCTCGCACTGGGCGTTGTTGTTGGCGTTGGGGTTGCGGCGCGCCGTGTTGGGCGTGGGCACCAGGCCGGCGCCGTCGTTGGGGCAGCCGTGCTGGAGCAGGATGTCGGCGCACTCCTGGCTGCACGCCCTCCGCGCGTAGGCCAGCGGCGTCTGGCCCCGCGCGTCCCGGCTTTTCACATCCACACCGTACTGAGGGGAGGAAGAGATAGCAAGAAGAGTGGGAGAGAAAAAGAAAGGGGAATGAGAAGGAGACAGCAGGTAAGATGAGCAAGAAAAAAAAGGTAGAGAGGGAATGAGAGGTCAGAACGGAAGGAGAAAAAGGGAGAGAGACAAAGACAAAGTAAGAACAATGGCGGGAGGCACTGTGCACTGTTGACCCAGCATGATATGTAATAGCATCTTTACTCTCCAGTCATCACAGCTCCACCCTTTATTTCAAGGAGTCCTGCTATTGGACAATTCCAGGCTAAAGATAAGGTTTCCATCAGAGCTTAGGAAAACAGAAGAAGAATGTAGGAGACCATATTTCCCTTAAATTTGTTAAGGTACATAGTATAAACAGATAAAACATTACCAGAGTGACTAATAGACCACAGGTTTTAATATACTAAATGCACAGCTTAAACCAATGGAATTGGTCACTCTACAACTGTGATGAGGCCCTCTGGCTTTGTTAGGCCCATTACTGAAGAGCCTTGCTCTTTCCTTAAACTGACCGCAGTAGACTGTAGACGCAGTAGACGCAGTAGGTTGTCAGTCTACTGCGGTCGCCCGCCGTCACACTCACCCAGACCAGGAGCTGCGTAATGACCACGTTGGCCATGGCGCAGGAGAGGTGCAGGGCGGTACGACCATCGCCATCGCCGTACGTCTCGTTGACCTCCTCCTTGGTGCCATGCGCCAGGAGGAGCACCACCTGCCGCAGGTCGTCTTCCACCACCGCGCGGAGGAGCTGCTGGCCCAGAGGGACGTCCGACTGCGGCAGCGCCAGCAGGAAGAGCTTCTGCTCGTACTTCGCCCGGATCCAGCGCTCCTTCTCCTCCCTGCGGCACAAGCACATGCACATGCGTGTGCGTCAGCGAGGGGCCTGGGCTATTCCATGACACATGTTGGAAAATGGGCTGAATTTGGGGTGCCTGGATGACTGTTTCCCTCCTATGGTGAGAACCGTACATTGAGCGAGTGGTCATGTAATACAGGCCCGTGCCTGCAGGCTGGGAGACATGGGCCAAGGTGAGCCCCCCAAACCTCCCCTGACCCCCACATTGCAACACAACACAACACGACACAATATAATGACAAGAAAAGGCCATTCAGCCCAACAATGCTTGCCATTTTCCTGCCACTAAAAGGTACCCAGTGCTCACCGTTTACCTACAAACTGGATAGTGTCCAGCTTATCGAGCCTGGTCTTGAAAACCCAGAGTTTCTGCCCGAGTTACATGACCTGGCAGGCTACTCCACACAACGATTACACTTCTTATGTGAAGAAACACTTCCTGATGTCCACTTCCTTACTGTGCAGCTCTTTGAGATCCGTGAATAAGACTGAACAGTGGTGGTTAAAGGCAATTCATTCGTGCATTGTGTTTGGGTAACCGAGCTAAGCTATATTTCTGTGTCGTACTCAGAGAGGAACCGTGTCACTCCTTGTCGCAGTCATGCTGACATCAAAACAGGGCTGGAAGGAGCACCCCCTGCAGCAGTTTGGTTGAGAGGGCTGGGAAACCGCGGCAGATGAAGGGTTAAAGTCTAGCGAGCTATCTAAAGGTTACACATTGTGAACAGCATGTCTGCAATGGACAATACAGCGGAAACATGTTTTTATCGCCGCTGTCAGCCTTCTCAGTCCACCACGGTGGACACCGACAAAAGACCCCGCTCTCAACCTCCCTTCCCAGAGTCCCCTGGGTGAGGGGAGGGTGTGGGCCCGATCGATGGCGCTGAATGGCGCTGGAAAAGGGGAGAGAAAGGGCCGGGTTTGTTTCCGACCGGTGGAGAGAAAGAGAGAGAGATTCTGAGGAGCCCCAGAACTCTATCTTTCCGTCTCCATCTCCACCCCCCCCCCCCCCCCCCACCGCCCCGTTCTCATTCCCCGTTTGCGCAGGACCGGTGGAGTAACGCGCGCGGCCCGAAATCGATAACCGAGCGGGCGAGCATGCTCGGTGCGCCGCCGACCCCCTGACCCCGCCCGGCTGCTTGATAAGGGTAGCAGAAAGGGGCCGTTGTTTTGGTTGTCTGGGTGAGTGACAGAGAGAAGGGCTCGCTCCGATAGGGGACAAACAAGGCTGGCGCTCCGAGTGACAAGCCTCCCGAGGGGCCGCCAATCCGGCCGGGCCTCCGCCGTCACTCCAGACGCCTCGCCATCTGCTCGCCGCCGCATCCACCCGCCGAACCCCACCGCCAAACGACCGCAGGCCGCCGCGGAGGCAGACACCCCACAACCACGCGGAAAAATAAATAAGCTAACTTCAGAACGTAAAGATCTGTAAAATAAACGAGAAGATGATTCTTCCTACCCCCATCGCATTTAGGCACAGGTCGATTAACAAGGAATTTTGAGGAAGAAGATACGAGATTAAGTATATTTACTTTGTTGAGTCCACATTTTGTGTAGTCCTCTCTTAGATGACAAAGAAGACTTTAGTGATAAAATTTAATGATAAAAGAACTTCTAGATCTATTGCCATTGTCACGACTACAACAAGTAAAACAGAAACAATGCTCAATCAACCTTGAGGTGAAGCGCTACCAGCAATGGCGATGACCACAGCAGGGCACGCGAACAGCACTTAGAACTGCAAAAACAGTTCCACCGCGAGCAAAATCTCGAACTGAACAGAGGATTCATCTTTTTAATTAAGGCTGAATGCTATCCATACGGCTTGCTGTGATTACAACGGCGGCAATGAGAAGAACCGGCAAAACGCTCGGTAATAACCATCTCCCTCATTAAGATCATAATAATAACAATAGCAGGTTCCAGAAGCAGCGGCAGCTCTCTGGGCTGAGAAATTTACAGACTAATATGTCACCTGCCAAGACCACTACAAGCATCGCTCCATCTAACAGGGCCTCTTCACGTCGGATTTAACTGCAGGAGTTAATTACCTCTCTGCTCGGCAGCGATGGGGAAGTCTTTGTCACTGCCAGAGCAGGATTTGATGAACTGCGTACCAGGCCTCCGAGCTAATAAAACCACTCAGCCACGCAGGCGCTGCTCCTACCCCCTAACACGTTCGCTTACAAACTAATGGATTAACAAGGAATTCTGGGAAAGGGGAGAAGGGGTTGAGTGTATTTACACTGATGAAAGATGCAGGTTAGTGTCAAGTCTTTTGCGTGAGCTCAACGAGCTCAGATCCGAAGCAGCCGCTCTAACGCGTCAGAAGAAATGTCAACGTTTAAGGCAGGACGGTTGATCCATTTAAAAGCCATGTGAAAAGTTTGCAGGAACTAGCAATGTCAGGGTGAGGCTTCAGGAACCCCTAAATGGGTGATGAAACTAGATATTGTTAGTGGCTCAGTGACTTGAATCAATCATCATGTTCTGTTACTAAGAGGAACATCTTTTGATTCATTTGAGTCAGCAACTGACAGCACATGGTCGCTCCGCCCATTATGCTGTTCATGAATCCTTGCTAATGGGAACGTTCATCCCTGAAATATTGCTTTTCACTTCTTTTGTAATAGCATCATGACAAATTTCACGAATGCTTTTAGCGCAGCGAGCTATAACATTTGAACCATATTTCCCATGGTGCACCTGGTCTATGCCATGGAAGAACAATTTGCATAATACAGCCCATTGAAGAGTTAATTATTCTTAAAATTTCTCAGTTTTAATGCCTGTTTTTTAAGAAACTGCAAATCTATAAAGAAAAATCTAAAATATCCTATATTGACTGAAATAATATCAAAAACTATACCTTTAAATCTTTGAATCAATCCGACAATACTACTGAATCCACCACTTTTCCTGAGTCAGATCAATTCCTTAGAGTCTATGTAAATCTTTGCTTAAGCTGTGCCCTGTTAAAGCCATGGGACTCACCTCTGACAGGCAGTGGCAGTAGCCACTGCACTTTATGGCGGTAATCCTCAATCAAACTGCACTCTGTCATTGTACACCGACGAGGCTATTAGGCAGGTCAATGGGCTCTGACATACTGTACTGTTATGCGAGGGAGGGGAAGGGAGAGACAATGTGCGCTCCTTTTCAGCGAACAAATTCCTCCTTAAACATCTTTAACTTGCCTATGTTACTGATATGTGCAACATCCCATCAATGTTTGTCTTGCTTATCCTTGTCCCAAGGGTACCTTTGAAGAGTATGAAAAACTCATGGCAAATGAGCACTTAAAATTAAACTTCATTTAACAAAATGCAACTAAACAGGCATTGAGCCCTCGGCTGGAGCAGGAAACCCCATAATGGCAGTGGCTTATAGCTTTTATTTTCAACTACCAGGGGAATTATGTTAGAGAGCTTCTGTGTGGTACACACAGCTAAAGTCCTAGCTCTCAGTGCAGTCAAGTGCTCCATAGGCTGCATTAAATCTTTAATTTGCCAATCCTTGGGATAGTTACACAAAATAACAGTTTCAAACAAGTCTAAGCAAAAAAAACTGCAGTGGGATTTCAAGGAGCAAATTACAAAATTACAAAGTTACTTCTCACAACATGTGCTGATAATACTGGTTTGTAGGATTTGGGATGCAAACAATCAGTCTGGCAGTGAGCTTGATTTTAAACGGTCATTCATTAAATATGTCTGAGTGGAAGGGAGAGCATTTAAAGCTGACGCCGCACTTATTAAAAATGGGTGGGGTTGCGGCGTCTGAAATTCCTCAGCTGTGGACACTTGAAAGGGGAGAGCGCGAAAGGAAGTGCAGTGGAGAAAAAACCCCGCCCCCGGGCTTTTGTCCGAAGCATAAAAACAAACCAAACGGGGGTGAAGTTTGGGGAGCTGTGGGAGAAAGCCGAGCCTCGTCAATGAGAACTTCCTCTCCGCAGGAAGAAGAGGAAAAGAAAACAGCAGATTTAGCATGTCAAAGCTGGAGGAGAGGGGCAGAGAGAGAGGGAGAGAGAGAGGAAGAAAGTGAACTCTCTCCACAGGGGACGACATTCAGGAAAGCGGGCGGATGACAGTGTGGACATACTTGCTCCGAGTGCTGAGGTTGCTTAGGGGACAGGCCAGCATTGCTGACACAGGAGAGTTCATTCTTAACAAATACACACTACACACATTCAATCTTTACCTTTTCTAATGGCCCATTTAACACAGGGGCAGAGTGGGTCACAAATCATCTTTGTATGTTTGTATGTACGTATGAATGCATGTATTATATTCGCCTACCTCTTTACTGATAAACTACCTATCCTCCACAAAATGTATATATGCATAACACATATTTGTTTGCCTATTTTCCAATTCCCAGAAATTCATTCCAAATTTTTATAAAGCTTGTACCATAATATAGTACAAATTTTAATTAATTCAATAATAAATTGATGATAATAAAATAAAACAAAATATTATTTCATCATACTCCTTTTACCAACAACACTGTTACATTTAATTTCATTTACATTTCATAATAGGTTTTATTCAAAATCTTCAATTGATGTTTGGCTGGCAAAGTGTGACACAAAATTGAAATAAGGCCAGTATTATATAAACGAAGCCCTGAGCTATCAAATGAAAAAGTTAGCCAGGAGCCTTTGGGAATATTTCTCATAGAATATGGCAACTGATAAGATAAAACTTTTGTGAACATTTTGATGTGCACTTATCTGTCAAAACAAATAATCAACTAGCACAGGATGTTAAAACACTTAATGCATTTGATTGGCTAAGCTAAAGTAAGCATTGTATCTGGCAGTCTGTTGAGGTGTTTGTTGTTGTTGGTTGTTGGTTCAGTATGCTGCATGAAAGCTTGCATAATTTTGCCACACACATTTGCTAGCAGGTAGTCTCAAAGAAGAAAAATACTTCCAGATCCAGGCAAATTAATCAATAGCAAAGGATTAGCCAATCATTGAATAGGTTCAACCCCACTTGTGTTGACTGACAGCTCATGCAACATGAAATAAGTGTCATTATAAAATGAATACTGTTGCCATGAAATAAAAAGGAAAAAAGAGCTACTTTGCGTAATTATTTGAAAAGAACAATATGAAATAAGTAGTTTTTTGAAGAAAAGCCATTTAAAATGAAATTAAATGCAAAGATATTGTGAAAATGAGTATGATGAAATAGCATTTTATAATGAGTTGAGTATAATTAAATTATTCAATTATTTCACAATTTATTGACTCATAAATACCCCTGCATTTATTCATATGACTATTTGTATCACAAAAGGCATATTTATTTAATTCTGACAAAAAAGGGATTCCATACTGATGGAAGTACACATGTAAGCAGAGGAAGCTGAAATAATGCTAAGATAATATAATTCAGTTCAAAGGGTTCAGTACAAAATGGCTCTGCTCATAGCCCCCAAAACACATTCTTGCATTTTGTGCAGGGTAGGATAGCGAACGATAAAAATGCAGGGGTAGCATATAGAGGTCTCTTTCTGTCCCTTGAGTTCAGCGCGTTCAGTTAGAGCCATGCTAGGCTTCTTAAGACAGTGTTCCTTCTTTCGATTCAGAGCGCGCTCCTTATGGACTTCTTAGTCAGGTGATGTATTCTGACCTCGACCTAATTAAGTGGCAAATGGCAGAATGATTTCCCAAAGCCGGCCAATAGAGTCAAGAGCACATGGCTCTGCTCAAAGAAAGAAGAACAAACAAGGGTAATTAGTCAGGCCTAAAAGACAACAGCAAATGGGCCTTTATAGGAAAGAGAGGAAGAGAGACAGGGAGAAAGAGAGAGAATGGGGAGGGGGCATAAAATGGCCAATCCGGTCCCCCCCCCAATAAATGAGCATTAGTACACATTGAGCAGGAGGGGCCTTGTGGGGAATCCCCGCCCACCTTTCACACAACTGAGGCCCTCCTAAACAATCAGGGTATAAACACCCCCCCCCCCCCCCAATTCTCACAATTCAAAACAGAGACATCAAACATCTATGCAGAAGGCGGAGGGGGAGGGGCTATCTAAACAACACTCACAGCAGGGGGAGGGGTGAGGGGGTGCATCCCCATGTAGCCCAGGGATCATCTTGCAGAAAGAGAGGAAGAAAGATGTAGCAAAGTAGGAGGAGACAGCGGAAAACTGGGGCGATGGAGATGGAGGGGGCCCCCCGACCTTCAAAGGTTGCTAGGGGCAGGCAATGAGGGGGGCAACACAGTCAAGAAAAAAAAAACCTAAATGAGTTGCGACTTTTTCAACAAGCTGTGTTTTTGTTGCTTTGTCTTCATGTGTTTTGGGTTTTGGATTTGCCTGGTTTACCAGCTTCAATTACGGCTGGAGAAATGCCTAGAACGACCACAGCCCAAGTCCGTTTGATTTCTCCCACATTTAAAATGTCTTCTTCTGAGCTAATAACTGAACTAGGGTAACCTGTATTTGGTCTAATCATAACAATCTAAAACAGTACTGATGAGTACTTCTATAAAAATCCATTTGTATCCCTTCAGAAAAATTTCAGCATTTTAAAATGACAAGAACTACATAAAAACACAAGTGTACATCTTCAGTAAAAAAACATGCAGCTAAAATACACTATGTTATATGCTACACCAGCTAGAGGGGCTAGATAACTGCTCTCGCAAATTTTGACAGGCCTACTAAACACGGCAGCGGATTAGATTAACGGCAAACCTGCGAATTATCAGGCACAACAGAGCCGTAATTGGACTGTTTGTCGTCAATTGCATCAATTAGACGGATACAATGGGGATGATTGAGCCCAGGTGTGGCGCTGGTGCAGCTCCGTGACAGGCACTGCGTCAGGCTACCTCCGCAGGAGAGCTGCAGGAAGGCTCGTGAGCACAAGAGCCCCAAGCAAGGACCCCAAAGGCTTCTGTGATAAACAGCCAGGGCAAGAATTAAGGTGGGGGAGCCGAGCTAGCAATTTGAGCTGAGCAATAAGAGCTGATGCTCCCCTGTGAGCCAGACCCTGGCCGTGCCTGTTCTTGGCACCGAATGCTGCTGAGAGTCCGCAGGCTTTCCCCACATGCAATTGCGCAGCAGCGACTCCCCTGGTCGACTGCCCGCATCACAATTTCAGAGCGTTTGCCCACCAGAATTGATGGAGGACATCGCAGAGCGGGAACTAGACATCAATTATGACTGCACATGCCAAACTGGGGATATCCCTCCAAACTCTTCAGCATTTTTAAACACTGAATTTAAAACATTCTTCCTATTTTGAGAGAAAAACAGTAATATTGTGAGGTATTTCATTGAAAAATACCAGTGAATGCTGCGTCTCCACCTGCACCTGCTGTTGCTTGCCTCTGTATGTCTGTCTGTTTTTCTGCTGCTCTAGTGCATGTCTGAAGTATCCTGGTTTTTTCCTGATCCATTTTGACATGCTGTTTAAGGGCTTGCACTAGCAAGTATTAAAGACTCCTAAAATGAGCATGCGCAGTTGGTAACCAATCCAGTCTCAGCTAAAGCAACTCAAGGCTCTCTTTGGTAGAGGAAAGTGTAAGCCAACCTTGGTCATTGAATGAGTATTCATTAATAAATACATAAATTATTTGTAACCACAGTACTAGAAACAAAAGTTATTTTCCTCCTTTAAATGAGTTGTCATCTGTACAGTAAGCGACACCTATGATTGTATTTCACCAGCATCAAGAATTTAAAAATATTATTAGTATAATGAATTTTAAAATCCAGTCATGTGATATATTGGACATATCAGATTATTATATAGTTATTTGTATATGTTGAAGACTGAGGGTTGTGAAAGGGTGTAGTTCCCCTAATCAGCCACAAGGGCTTCTCTGCGCTCGAGCAGGAAGAGGGATGAGTGGAATTTATTGTGACGTTAATATGGTTGTCTGGCTCCACTGGATAGATTGTGTTTGCTGGCAACACAGTAAATGTCTCTTAACTCTCATTGTTAACCTTTATACTGCTCTTTTTCCCAAGCTGGCCATGCAGACTTGAAAAGCACTGTGAATACACACACTCATGTGCACACACGCACACACACCTAATACTACTAAGCAGACAACTCATAAATATCCTTGCTAATCTGCATATAATTTTTTAAGCGACATTGAAGAATGCTGACCGTATTACACATCACATATATACGTGTAGAAATTAACATTCACCTCATTGCTTATTACACAAACACATCCTTCCTGTTATATAAATGGCCTCAGAGACGAGTCCACGCTGAGCAACCTCGGTGTCTCCTCTCTCGGTCGGAGCTAATATAAAGTGACCTGTAGGTGTCATTAACAAAGTGTGCTGGACGGCATGGCCGCTGTAATTAATTTGTCTAAATTAATTACTCAGCCCTGCACGCTGGCTTCTGGCAACGCTGGCTGTTCTGCTGCCTCCTCTGAGAACGGCCTCTCCAGAAGGGGTGGGGGCTCTCCTTGCTAACCACTGTCTTTCTGTGTAACTGATGGCAGCTGGAGCTGTGCAACTCGTCTAGGTAATAGAGACTCGCCCAGGTTCTGATTAGCAGCAGGAAGAGCCAGGCTTTGTCTGCTTAGGGCTGCTTTGGTATCCTAAATATATGAATGTAGGTATGAGACTAATGGTGATAGCTGCACATCTGGATTAAGGAATAAGCACTGCTCACTCAGTGAACCCTAGTACATTATTGCACAACTGGAGCTAAAAGATGGAACAAGAAAGTTCTAGTTCTAGCTGTTCTGCATGCTTTTCTGAATGGCTAAGCCAGCCCAGCATGATGCTGAGCCCTCTAATTGCTGTCCCGTTACAGAAACTGAGCCAGGACTATGGGTGAAGCTATTGGACAATGCAAAAACATTGTCAGCACCCTATTTTTTAGAGAAAAAGGCACTAGGTGTTCACCTCACTATTTGGCTAGTTTAAACACTGGCCATGGTGGCTAGATAAGAGGATGGCCTGCTATTGAAAAAAACTTATTTATTTAACTTACGTCTTATTGTATCTACTTTATGATTCTAGCAAGCTTGGCACACATATGCCTGCAGACATATGTTACGAGAGAGATCAAATGAACACTTTATATGTGTTAGACACCAAAGTGCTGACATAACTACTAATCTTTTTTCATTTTTGTGGTGGTGGTGTGCACAATTTCATACAAATATTTGATATCCAGTCTACTGATTGGTTGGCAGGCAATGGGACATGAGAGAAAAAAAAATAGCAATCTTACGGGAATTTGGGCAAAAAGGCATTCAAAACGTGAAATATAATGGTTGGCAATACAGCATGTTTATGCACTAACTTGTAGGTACTGTAGATAAACCAATACTTGCTAATTACCTTTCTGTTGAGCCTAATTTAGTAAAGATTAATCTACAGCTCTTTTGAAACAAAATGCCTCATGTCTGGCCTTTCAGTATGCGAGTAGACAGTATGCCAGTGCAGATGTGTTTTGAAGTGTGTGTGCCTGTGTGTGTCTGTGAGCATGCGCATGTAAAAATCTAAAAAGACCAGTTATGGTGAAGATTTGAGAAATTGCCCTCCACTCCACTCCAAGTGAAAGAGGAAATAGAGGAGTTAAAATGGAGTGGGACACGGGGGGGCTGCATTGGGGTGGGTGGTGGTGGTGGTGGGGGGGGGGGCGGGGGGGTTAGTGGCGTGATTCATTTTTATTACCGCTTGGCCCCCGCAGGCCGCGGGGACGGCAAATTATTTCTGAAACAAAGTGGAGGTGCTCGTCAGAGCTATTACCTGCGCTGCTCTGGCCCAAGGCGGAACGTTCTGGAAGGGGACAGTGGTAGCAAGCGCTCCTGCGATGAGGGATAGCCATCAACATCCAGCCTGGCTTCAGGACATCGCCGAAAAGGGGAGGGGTGCGTGCGAAGAAGGAGGGGGAGGGGGGGGGGGGGGGGGGGGGGGGGGGGGGGGGGCAGGGGGTGGTGGGCGGATGCTGTCGCCAGTCAAAAATCCCCCCTGCTTTCTCTCACCGGAGTGCCAGGCAATTAGAGGTGGCACGCAAAACACAACAACTGCCACATGCTAATTAAAAGAACAACTCCCCTCCAATATGCTGACTTCAAGAGTTGTGCGGCAGCGTTTTCTCCCCAGAGATTTATGGCTCCGGTAAGCTCACTGACACGGAGTGTATAGCGTGCGGATCTGTACAACTGCTTCCTGTTTTGTCTGCACAGCTGCTGATTTATGGATAGGGCCGTCACTCAGCTGTCAAGGCACGCTCACCAGGATGTGCGCATGCACACCCCATTGACATTTTATTTTGGATTATGAAATCCCTGCCAGTACAGCTGACAAATGTTAAATTTCATGAGAACATTTTAAGACATGTTTTAGTATTTGTATAATTACCTAATGCGTTATTAAACTTGCAATTTGTTCAAAAGAATTATCAGCCAGTATTCCACTTTTTTCCTGGCAAATTTAGCAGTTCCCTGACAGAACTGGATTTCTGCACGTTGAGGACCTTGGGTTTTATGATTCAAGCAGATCAGCCCCCCATGTGTAGCTTAACAATGATAAGGAATGCAAAGCAATTTTGTTGCTGTGGCAATAAAAAGACTGAACAATCTCAAACAAAAATGGACTGGCTCTTTTAACTTGTACTTTTTGATACTGCAAATATAGCACTGAATATTGAATCCGGTAGGAGTGACTCCTTTCAGTCTAGCTTGTCTGTTGATTTTTATTTTGTATTTATTGTATTTATGTATCTTAGGTGAGATTTCCCATGTTGTGTTTGGTGGTTCTTTACTGCAAACCAAAGATTCAACTTAAATATAAAAAAACTGTGGAAAGAAACCTTCATGGCTAAGCCAGTACAGCAATGGCTAAAAGGAACAGATCATGGTCATTATGTCCAGAGCATCTTCAATGAAAGCAATGCCATGCACGTGGGTCAATGATTTCAACTTGGCAAATGGGATTAGTCTCAATTAAACTGTGCCCCCCCCCCCGGCCACCTTTAAGGCCCACGCCAACGAGGGCGTATTTTACATGAGGCATCTAGCTCCAAGTAGGACTCGCTCTTTCAGGAAACAGCGAAATTAATTTGTTAAAAGCTAACTACACTGAAATTTATTTGGACTATACCAAAGAGCAAGGGCAGCTTGCAGCTGCAATAAAGAGAGGTGGCATCCTATATCTCAGCATTTATTTACCTATTGATTCATTTGTGGCACTGAAAATGTGCATTGGTGTACCTGTGTGCTTGATCTGTTAATTTAATGCAAAAACCTGAATTCCTCTGGCTGCTAAACTCCTAATGCATAAAATCACGGAGTCAAGGCCAGTCTAGCATAGGAAATTCAATTCAAATCAATTCCTGGATCATCTTCAGGTACTTGCTGAATCGTTTATATTGTGCGCGACAGGAAAAAAAAAAAGAAAAAATGAAATGATTTAAAAATTGCAAAGCTAGGCTAGGCTTCCGCTTTGTGTGCAAGCATTCCTGATGCCACTGCGAGTCTGTCACACGTCACAACTGCCCCTCTAATATTAAAATTAAGTACGCCTGTAACACAATGGGATCACAGAGTGACATGACAACAAAACAAGATTTATAACACAGATGTAGGGATTTTAGTCAAGCAAATCCACGCCATTGAAGACCTATTTGTTTTTTCGCCATCCATTAGCCGAATATGCTGGTGCAAAAAAAAGACTCAAACACATTACATCAACCAGGCGGGAAAAGAAATCTTTATCTTATCTTGATCGTACTTCAGACCAACAAAGGCACTCTTGTCATGACAAAAACTGATTTAAAATACACTGCTAATATCTTTCATTTCCATGATTAGTTCGGTCTGAAAATCATTACATGAATTATGCCTGTTTTGCTTGGGCCATTTAGTTAAATAAATATTTGACCAATTTCTCCTTTCCAGTGGAATAAATGAATTCCTCCTCTAAATTCAATGCGATCTGATATTCTTGACAGTGAAAAACACTCCCTCCCCAGGCAACACCTTAAGACCTGACAGAAGGGAGAGAGAGAAATCGGCCTCAATAATCTCTGAGGTCAAAAGCTGGTAGACTGTATACCAGCGCACACTCAATAGATGTCTGTAGGCCGTCCTCCACTTTAGAGCCAAACCTAAAGTGGAAAAATGGATTGAATGCAAGGCGAAAGGTCTCTTTTTATGGACACAGATAACTGTACTGTGAAAACCCTCATTTACCGATGCAATGATAAGCCTTTGGACGGTTTGGCGGGAATGCTAAAAGGTCAAAAGTCGGCGCATGTGAGCATCCGAGCGGTGTTCAAAGAAAAGCAGGAATTTTCTACTTTGATTTCATTTATGAGGTCCGTGAACGATCTACCACGGAGCTTTGAAACCTTCCTGAAATCTTGCTCTCCGAATCTTGCTATTTCCGCAGCGTGCCGAGCAGCTTTATAAAGACCCGAACAGGCCCTCCAATCAATAGGCTCCATGTTCTCCCGGGGTTCCTGTACTTTGTCCACCCACAGCCCTCTCCCTGGAGACAGAAAGGAAAGTGAATGGCTATATAATCACCTGACGGGCCGCCTAAGAGACGGAGGGCGAGGGAGGGGACGCGCGGGGAGCCGCGCTGCGCCTCGGATGGCCGCGGCGCGCGGATTAGCGGCGAGCGGCGGCGGCGCGGCAGACAGCGAGAGCGATGGGCCGGCCCCGCGTGATGGATCCGCGGACGGGGCAGCCGGGTCCCCGGGCGCCGCCCCGGGGGTCAGCTTTAGCACAATAATAGTCTCGTTAATTACGAGTGGAGTCCGCCGATCAGCTCGTCAGTCAGGTGGACTCGTCTGGCCGCCATCCTTCAGCCGGCGAAAACAATCAGGGCGCCCATTCGAACGCGAAGATTGTAAGGCGCGGGGCGGCGTGTGTGTGTGTGTGTGTGTGTGTGTGCGTGCGTGTGTGTGCGCAATGTCATCTAACAAATGCACTCTTGCTTTAGGATGGGACTGATAGGAAGATCCACATGGCAACCCTTGCGAGCTTCACTACACTACCACCTTCTAAGACCACTGTGAACTCCCTACGCTCAGAAATACTTTCCACAGGAAGCCTGACCATTAAGGATAGAATACATAAAATTAACTCCTGCTTACATTCTGCAAAATAAATTATTCCAGTAAAATTATACTGGCTCTACATTGTTGGTCAGAAAGAGAAACTTCAAATGTAAAATGGCTGCCAACTCATAGCCTGTGATGAACAAGAACCTTTAAGGCCCAGAGAGCTTTGTTGGCCAGCCCTAACTTTAGCTGTCAGCCCAGCAAAAAGAAATGCGCAAGAACTGGCTGAGACCTGCATATCCTTACATGGTGGCTGGACAAAGGGTGACCTCATTTCCTAAATTCTGCATTTGATCCTTAACTCTTTTCCTTTCAGTTTCAACACAAATCAAACTGCACAGCTAACACAGGTTAGAGTGAGATTTATCAGAAAACAATGGCTATTGACCTGCAACGTTCCACTGCTGTTATTGGTATGTTAAATCTCAGCGCTTCTGAAATGAGCTAAAGGACCCGACGGTGTCCTGCTTCCAGACCGGGGGGAAGAGGGGGGGGGGGGGGGCAGCGTAACGGTGCGCGAGATGAACCCCCCCAGACGCACACCCAGGGCTTTTAACGACGCAAATCGATTGGTGTCAGGGGAGATTTATGGCGCTCGCCTTTTCGTCTGTTAGATTAAGAGTTACTAACGTAAAGGCACGGGATGTGAATAAACAGAATCCGGGCGTTTAGACGCTTAGAGAGAGAACTCTCACCTGACGCGGAACTGAGGAGTCACTCCTCAGCAATACACACTGAGCACTGAATTAAGGGGATATTTCATTTAATTCTCCTTCTCAGCCTCACCTCACCTTCCACACGCATCCTACAGTAAGTGTGTTCAACAGTAATGTTAAGAGAGAGAGAGAGAGAGATCCAGAGAAAGGGAAAAGGCCTGTATATCTTGCACAGGGAAAACACACGCTCAGCGCAGCGAGCTGTAACGCCAGTGTAGGGCCCGTCAGTGTGAAATGGCCCCTACAGTAAAATCACAGTAAGTGTCCTGCACCCAGAGAGAGATTAAGAGTGGGCCCTGGAGAGGAGGCCTCTCTCAGTCTGATTCCTGCAAATGTTTTGCACTGGGCTCCAACAATTAGATGAACTGCCTTGAGACAACAATGATGCACCAAAATGGATACGTGCGTACCACTAATCGGACATTTATGACTTTTCACAACTGATTACTAAGGATACAAAAGGCAACAATATCATATTCAAATGATCAAATGTTCATGGACAGTACAGACAGACAGACGGACAGACAGTCGGACAGACACAGACAGACAGCGGAACTGACCTGGTGCAGTCCGCGCCAGGCTTGGTGTAGCCCTCGAGCGCGCCCTCCCACACGCTGTTAGCCATGGCATTGCCGATAGCGGCCATCACCATGCTGAGCTCCACAGGCCAGTCGTCCAGGTCCAGGGAGCGCACGCGTGACAGGTGGGTGCCCAGGTTGCGGTGGATCCCGGAGCACTCGATGCAGATCAGCGCCCCCAGGTTCAGGCTGGCCCAGTCGGGGTCTGCAGTGAGGGAGACACACGACCAATGGGTTAGGGTTAGTGATCGCTAACCCTAACCCTGCTGCCCTCATAGAGGGAGAACTGCTAGGCTGGATTTGCACACTTTTTGCACACAATTGTTATCCAATGTGGTACTTTGATATACGTAGGAAAACCTGTTATTCATATCCAGACATGAGGCAGAGTCTGGAGAGGTGGGTTTCCCAACTTTTGCTGAAACCCTTACTTCAGAAGAGCAGCTTAAACTCCCTCAATCAAGGTAATTACTGGTTGGATGAAGCGCTCATTCCCTTGATTGGTCACCCTTCAGTCACCACGGCCCTTCTGGACCGGGGTAGACTCACTCGGTTTTAGATCACCTAATATAGGAGACAACTACTCTCAGATTCATAAGAGCACTCCTGTCCAACATGGCCACCAAGCTTGAAAACCTACTTTAAATGGGATTGACAATTCCCACTGTATTATACAGGTGATTCCAATCATCACATCTTTAAATATGCTTGCTTTAA